>NC_139693.1:27932399-28675054 GCF_964106915.1 Podarcis gaigeae | reverse complement strand
TGTTTGTCAGTAATGCAAGACTCAAAAGCTTCTGGAGATTTTTAGTTTACGACAGCAGTAAACTGATCACAGTTAACTGTAGAACAAGCCAGTTTTCAAATAACTTAGGTTATGTTTCTAAGAAAACAGATATTAAGCAATTACCCTCCCAGCACCAAGCAGACCTTCATCTGATGGGAATAGCGTTGCTTAATGTCTGCTTCTCAAAATCCTATCTATTAAATATTGACTTCTGCTTCCTTAGAAGCCTAGAGTCAAGGGTTGCATCTTTAGGAAATGCAGTGAGTTCTTGTACTCCTTTTGAAGAAAGGTCATATTTCCCTTTTTGGTTGCCTTACCTGCTGGGTTTCTAATGTCTTTCAGATGACACAATGCTACCCTTCTCAAGGAACAGAAAATTGCACATAACAGCATTGTTTATGGTGTTAAGCCACTTAGGTTCACACTGGTGTGTTACTCAATAATGACTATGGGTTGAAAAGTAGGACAGTTGGCATCCTAAGAATAAGGATCCTGTTTTGAGCAGTATTGAAAAATGTCTTTTTTAATATGCTGCACTCTAAACAGCCCATTCTGAAATATACCTTTACTTTTGAGAGGGGGGATTTTGCCCCAAAGAAACTTGGGATTTTGAGGCAAAATGTTGAAGGAGAATGTTTGAAGAGTTCATCTCCTGTCTTCCTCATTTGCCACTATGCCATAAACTTCAATATTCCTACCTACCTTCTCTCTCACCCAACTTTCCTAATGAGGCTTTGTCTTGAAAGACTGGAAGTGAAGTGCAGATATTACCAGATAAGTTTTGCGTTCTACATGGGGATCCTACACTTTTCTTGAATTCTAAACAAGTTAGCACAAGGCTTAGCGCTAAAAAAATAAGCACTTGATAAACTTATGGCCAGAGTGAACATAAGAACCTGCTGCATCAGGCCAGTAGCCCATCTAGTCCAGCATCCTGTTCTCACAGTGGCCAACACGATGCCTATGCGATGTCCGAAAGCAGGGCCCAAGCACAACTGTTTTCCCTCCTGCCATTTCCAGCAACTAGTATTCAGAGGCATGCTGCCTCCGACAGTGGAGGTAAAACAGCCATTGTTATTGTCATTCTTATGTGGATTTATCTAATCCTCTTTTAAAGCCATCCAAGTTGGTAGTCATCACTGCCTCTTACAGGCACTGAAATATATGGGATTGGGTAAATTTCTACTTCGTTATTGTCACAGTTTGGTATGAATGATCCTTCAACCTCTACTTGAAATGTTCTAAATTATGCTGGATCCACACATGCGGTGCTACAAAGTGGTAAAATGAACTGTGCCACTTCAGCTAAAGGTAGGAGAGCTTACAAAAATATGGTTTCCTCCCAAATGTTGTCCGAAGTTGTACTGCCCAGTTTTTTAAGCACCTCATTCTGCTGCATCTGTAGCTGAGGCCTTTGACTTTGGATATTTCCAAACGTCTTCCTACAAAAAAGATTGTGTTGGAGTAGGGATAGCTATCGCTTAACATTTTTGGAGGGCTATGATTCTCTTTGTCTTTCTGTCTTGTATGCCAGCGGGGAAAACACTCCAGATCTTTAACATTGAGATGAAAAGCAAAATGAAAGCACACACGATGGCAGAGGAAGTGATCTTCTGGAAATGGATTTCTGTGAATACCGTTGCCTTAGTGACAGAGACTGCAGTTTATCACTGGAGTATGGAAGGAGACTCTCTGCCCCAAAAGATGTTTGACAGGCACGCCAGTCTTGCAGGCTGCCAAATCATCAATTACAGAACTGATGAAAACCAGAAGTGGCTGCTCCTGATAGGAATCTCTGCCCAGGTAAGGAAAGCTGTGGAGTGCAGAGGGTTCAAAAGCATGCTTTGAAGCATGTGGACTGTAGAAATTGGGAGACTAGAAGCCAAAACATTTTTGTGACAGATGAGCTGGAAAGCAGAACTACTGAACATACAGTGAACTTGTAAGCTGTGACATGGGGATGCTTCTGTTCTGTTGAATTAGTGGTTGGAATCTCTTGATGGGAGGCGCAGGATAAGAGGCTCTAAATGGATTAAGGATCTTGACACTTCAGGCTCTTAAGTGCTTGCTGTACATTTAACGACTGTGATGCTTGCTCCATTAGCAAAATCGTGTGGTTGGTGCCATGCAGCTGTACTCAGTGGATCGAAAAGTTTCCCAGCCTATAGAGGGACATGCAGCAGCCTTTGCAGAATTCAAAATAGAAGGCAATGCCAAGCCTTCCACCCTCTTCTGTTTTGCTGTGCGAAGCCCTGCAGGAGGCAAGGTAAAAGCCTTTCATACTTGATTATTGCCTTTGTTGCTTACAGCTGCTTTTGGGCATAAGATCCAAGACGATAAACCATTTAAATGAAGTTACAGATAGGTAGCCGTGTTGGTCTGCCATAGTCAAAGCATAATAAAAAAATTCCTTCCAGTAGCACCTTAAAGACCAACTAAGTTAGTTCCAGGTATGAGCTTTTGTGTGCAAGCATGTGTGTATCTGAAGAAGTGTCCTTGCACACGAAAGCTCATACCTGGAACTAACTTAGTTGGTCTTTAAGGTGCCATTTAAATGAAGTTCCTCAACCCCTCTGTAGTAAGAGCTTGCACCAGTGTAGTCTGTGCAAGTCCTTATGAAAAATCAAGAGATCTTAGCTGCGCTTCAGGGTTTAGGATGGAACACTTGATGCTGATACTGCATCTCTCTTTAAGGCACGAGTAGTCAATGTGGTGCCATTCAGTTGTTGCTGGACTCTTATCATCCTTGGCCATTGGCAGTGCTGGCTGAGGCTGATGGGAGTTGTAGTCCAAAACTTCTGGTGTGCAACATGTTTTTCTGCTTTAAGGTGTCTCACCATAATAGACCATTTTGAATTGTAGTCTCAAAGTGCCAGTCAACATAGCCTTAATTTGGGCTGTAGAGCCAATACTACAGAACAGGCACATCCAACCTCTAAGAGACTGCAATCTACTCCCACTATAAAAAGAAAACTAGCAGTGATCTTCCCATTGGATTGACCAGAGTTGTTGAGCTTTGCTTTTTTTGGGGGGGGGAGGATGAGCTCAGTCGGGGTCCCGGGACCAGGATCGACCAGGGACATCCCGCGATCGACCAGTAGATCGCGATCGACATGTCGCACACCCCTGCTATAGAACATTTAAACTTTGTGAAGAATGGAGAACGCTTAAGAAAAATCCATACCATTATTTTTAACAGTTTTCCATTCTGAGGAACACCTGATTTGAGTGAGCTTTTCTCCTTTCAACTAAACAATTGATTTATAACCCTGTGGTGTTTCCCCAGCTGCATATAATTGAAGTGGGTCAACCTGCTGCTGGAAACCAACCCTTTGTCAAGAAAGCTGTTGATGTCTTTTTCCCTCCAGAGGCTCAAACGGATTTCCCAGTGGCAATGCAGGTAATAAATTGAGGAGTGCGTTTAAGACTTCCGGTGGCATGGCCGAAGCATATCAAGTGCAGCGGTAGTATTGCATGCCCTTTTTAGCCCATAAACAACTGTTGTGTCAGAAAAATATGAACTTTGTTCCAAACGCTTACATGCTGCCTTGCAGGGTGAAGCCCTCCCAGGGTGCCTTGCAAAAGATTGGTTGTGTGTGTGTGTATTCAAGATCATTCAGTGTCCTGTACATAGCAGGGGCTCTTGAATGGAGCTGTATCCAGGCATGATGAACAGGTGCAAGGATGCTGTTTACTCCCACTCTGATGGCAATGCCAGTGGGTAACTCTTAGGCAGCTGTCAGCTGGATCTGTATCCAGACACAATTGAATACATTACCATATCAGTGTGTACAGTTGGTTTAAATGATACAGAATTGAGCGAGGCCAATGTTTAATGCAATTTGTCAGAGTTTATAGCACTGCTAGGCCAGGATCCAAACAAGCATATAACTAGGCTGGATTGGATGCTGTAGTCCTATAAAGCAAGCCAGTCTTAAACATTAAAGGCGGCTTAGCCTAATCTGTTTATGACAGAATGGTGGAGGCTGCTGTTCAAAATTGCTGAATACACACAAGCCCTTAGAGTTGCACCTAGAGTGGAACTTCCTTGAAACTGAAAGCTGGATCTGAGCTTCTTGCAGCCATGTTGGCCCAAGGTCTTAAGTGCTTCAGTTTCACAGCTGAACTAGAGATTGACTTGTAGTGACATAAAGGCTCAGCTCCCCAGTCTAAAAAATAGCCATAGCTGTTAACAAGTATGAAATAATCCACTTGCACAATAAATTGAGTTTTTGCTGCTGTGCTAGGAAGAAGCTTAAGTTAACTAGTGCAGGGGTCAGCAAACTTTTTCAGTAGGGGGCCAGTCCACTGTCCCATACACCTTGTGGGGGGCCGGACTGTATTTTTTTTGAGGGGGGAATGAACGAATTCCTATGCCCCACAAATAACCCAGAGATGCATTTTAAATAAAAGGACACATTCTCATGTAAAAACATGCTGATTTGGAAGGTGATTGGGCCGAATCCGGCCCCCTTAGTTTGCCTATCCATGAACTAGTGAATAACTTCTGAACTGTCCTGGTTAACCTTGTCTCTTTCTTGTACATTTGGTAGATTGGAACAAAGCATGGTGTTATCTATCTGATCACAAAATATGGATATATTCATATGTACGACTTGGAATCTGGAGTGTGCATCTACATGAACCGTATTAGTGCAGACACTATCTTTGTAACTGCATCTCATGAACCTACCTCAGGAATTATTGGTGTAAATAAAAAAGGACAGGTAAGAATGATGCCTATTGTTTTTGTCCATGAAGTTTTCTTGGCAGGGATACAGGAGTGGCTTGCCGGTTCCTGCTCGAGGTGGATCGCGTTTAGTCAAAACTCTCCACTATGACCTGTCCGTCTTGGGTGGCCCTTCACAGCATAGCTCATAGCTTCTTTGAGTTATTCAAGCCCCTTTGCCATGATAAAGGAAATCAGCCCTGAGTGCTCACTGGAAGGACAGATCCTGAAGCTGAGGCGCCAATACTTTGGCCACCTCATGAGAAGAGAAGACTCCCTGGAAAAGACTCTGATGTTGGGAAAGGTTGAGGGCACAAGGAGAAGGGGGTGACAGAGCATGAGATGGTTGGACAGTGTTCTCGAAGCTACTAACATGAGTTTGACCAAACTGCAGGTGGCAGTGGAAGACAGGAGTGCCTGGCGTGCTCTAGTCCATGGGGTCATGAAGAGTCGGACATGACTAAACAACAAGAAGAACGATGCATGAAACTTCTCAGCTGTAGATTAGCCATTACTTCAGTGTCTGCTTACTGTAATGCTGTCATTTAGGCTCTGAATCCTGACTGCTTTATCAGATCCAGGTGGCGGCTTTCCTTAAGTCACCACTTTGCTGGGCTCTGTACTGATGCTTAGGGATTTCAGCTCATTGGTTCAAAACTGTGAAGGAGAAGCCATGTAATGTCCTGAAGTAAGACCTCAAGTTCCCAAGCATGCATTCTCTAATGATCTGGATTACAGCCTGCATTGGAGGTGTTGATGCATGCACACGTATTGTTGTTAACAAATCAAATAACTCTTGAGATTAAAGTGGTAGTTCCTGTACGATCACTGAATAAAACACTGCATCAAGCACAGATAAGAGGACTGTTAGAATAGATTTCTCCAGCAGGAGTTCTAATGTAAGCAGTAAAGCTGTTGAAATGACAACTTGAGCAGTCAGGAAGGAAGGCTTTGTAAGAAAGAAAGTAAAATGAGAATCTTGAAGTAGAACTTCAGTGGTAAACATTATTGTATCCTGTACCTAACTGGTAGCAGTTGGCCTGGTGGTACCTAGTCTCATTTATAATATTATAAAGTGACATTTTTGAATGTGCCACTTTTCCTCCAGATCGGTAATGCTCCTTTTATACAGTAGAGCAGGCTTCCTCAACCTTGGCCCTCCAGATGTTTGGCCTACAACTCCCATGATCCCTATCTAGCAGGACCAGTGATCAGGGATGATGGGAATTGTAGTCTCAAAACATCTGGAGGGCCGAGGTTGAGGAAGCCTGCAGTAGAGTGTGCCTTGTTCTTTTTTAGACTTTACTGTACACTCACGGACTCTCTTTCTCTTCTAGGTACTCTCTGTTTGTGTGGAGGAAGATAACATTGTAAATTACGCCACCAATGTTCTCCAGAATCCTGATTTGGGTCTGCGCATGGCGATCAGGAGTAACTTAGCTGGGGCGGAAGAACTCTTTGCCAGGAAATTTAATACACTTTTTGCACAGGGAAATTACGCAGAAGCGGCTAAAGTGGCGGCATCTGCGCCAAAGGTAAGCATCTTAAAAAAAAATTTTTTTTGGCCAAGGGGTTCGGGAGTGCACTCCAAACAAATTTTGTAGCCTTTAACCTTTGTTTGAAGCAACAGGCAATCCCAAGTTGTATGAGAGCACTGGTTCTGTCTTCCTTGAGGGAGACATAGACAATTCTTTTATAAAGATAGGGTGGCATTAAACTAAGTTGTATTCAGAGTAGACCCATTGAAATGAATGCACATGACTAAGTGCGGTGCAGCAGTTTACGTTATACTCATTACGTAAAACCCACGGTGGGTATTATTGACCAGAGCTGTAAACTGGTTGCCCCATTGAATTCTTGCTTAGGATTGCAGCCCTAAATGGGGATCAGATAATCATGGAGTCACTGTCAGGGGTTGGTGGGAAGGCCGGATATAAATAAATAGAATCATAATAATAAGTCCATCAATAACTTCAGGATACTTCATGGGAAGTGATTCATAAATGAAGGAAATAATGTTATGGAGCCCTCTTGTTCTGAGGCAGGTTTTCTCCTGACTACCAATTGCTCATGTGATAGGAGTAGGAGGAGCAAGAGTTCGGAGAAGGCTATTGCCCCGATTCTTCACTTGTGGAAAATGTGATGACAGACCTAGATCTAGCAGGATTTTTACGTTGGTGTTAGGCAGGGTGGATAAAATTCAATGATTTATTTATTTATTTAAAAAAAAAACAACCCACAGATGTTTTTCATTTAAATCAGATTTTTTAAAATTTAAACCGGATTTTTAAAATAAAATGCTTTTGAAGGAAAAAAAATCTTTCTAAAGACAGTTTTCTATTTGTTACATTATAGTCCAAAGACTATTCATCAGGAAATAAGGATTTGTTTTAAGTTTTTCATGTGTGCTAAAGCTCAGTCTAAGTTTTTTTAATGAAAAAAATTGTTTAACCACATCAGTTAACAAACATGGATACCTGTACTATAAATCTTACTTTTTTAGTTAAAATATAAACATTTAATTTTTTAAACCTCACAATAATTTCATAATTATCTGTCTATGTATTTCTAACATTATAAACCAAATCAGTAATTTTGATATAACGGTAAAAAACTACCTTGAAAATGTATTATTCCAAAAATGAAACCTTCATCTGTTTGTAAATATTAAGATTATACCAGCAAGAATGAGTCTTTCTGTAAAAAAAAAAAAAAAAAAAAAAAAAAAGTTTAAATCAAGTCTTACTGACTAGTGATTTAAATTGATTTGGTTTAAGTCAAATCCACCCTGGTCTTGGGAATTCTCAACTGGCAAGCTGAGCAAGCTCTCTCTGCCTTGGATTTTGCCTTAAGGGAGACTTTTTAATAGAATCATGTTTCAATGTTCAGGGAATCTTGCGCACAAGTGATACCATCCGAAAGTTCCAGAGTGTACCCGCTCAGCCTGGGCAGGCCTCTCCCTTGCTCCAGTACTTCGGGATCCTCCTCGATCAAGGCCAGCTCAATAAATTTGAGTCTCTGGAACTCTGCCGTCCTGTCCTTCAGCAAGGCCGCAAGCAGCTTTTAGAAAAATGGCTAAAAGAAGACAAGGTAATGCATGGTACCTCTTCAGAAATTTATTATGCTGTGGTCTGCTTTAAACAGTCGTGGTTCTGTTGCCTGTGCTGAAATTAACTAGCATTCCTATTTAGGCCCACTTACCCAAGTAGTAAGGGTGGCGCTGTGGGTTAAACCACAGAGCCTAGGACTTGCCGATCGAATCCCCGCGACGGGGTGAGCTCCCATTGCTCGGTCTCTGCTCCTGCCAACCTAGCAGTTCGAAAGCACCCCCAAAAGTGCAAGTAGATAAATAGGTACCACTCTGGCGGGAAGGTAAACGGCGTTTCCGTACGCTGCTCTGGTTCGCCAGAAGCGGCTTAGTCATGCTGGCCACATGACCCGGAAGCTGTACGCCGGCTCCTAGGCCAATAAAGCGAAATGAGCGCCGCAATCCCACAGTCGGCCACGACTGGACCTAATGGTCAGGGGTCCCTTTACCTTTACCTTTATCCAAGTAGTATAAAGCCTTGTTAGTGACAACAGTGCATTTTGTTGATTACCCACCTACATCCAACTGAGAGGTCTGCTGGCTTTTTGCTCTAACTACAGGCAAAATAGCATTGATGGGAAATCTCCTTGTTGTGTAGACGCTTACCCTAGAGCAGTGAAAATGGATTAGGCATGCCCAAATGCACCATTTTTCAGTACTGGGAAAATAAACATAGTCCCACAAAATCCACCAATGGACCATACATCAGCTAGGTACATACTGTAGATTGCAAAAATTTGATACTTGCCAAGGTATTTTATGATATCCATTTAAATTGAAAATGAGCAAAACTTTGAGCACTGAGCAACTCCTCTGACCCCCTTCCCGGTTTTATTTTAGTTCGCTCTGTTGTGTTGATGTAAACAAAGGCACCACTAAAATATTAATTTGAAAAAGAGTTTTGGGCTGCATTTCTATAATTCCCACAGAGTTTTCTTCCTAAACAGTGAGGTAAATCGCTGAGATCCAGACAGGAATACCCTATATCTTAAAACAGTAGCAACTACATTTGCTTGCCATAAGCAGGGATGGGTGGCAGCGTTTGCTGAGCTGGGTGTGGTGTTAATAGCTTTGAAAGGCTGGTTCTATTGCAGTCTTACATTCGATGCCAGCAAACAAATTGCAGCTTAACACTTGGATCTGTGTTGATTCTGAAATGTTGTTTCTGTTTCAGCTGGAATGCTCCGAGGAGCTAGGAGACTTGGTGAAGGCTGCTGACCCAACCCTTGCCCTCAGTGTTTATCTCCGTGCGAATGTACCAAACAAAGTAATTCAGTGTTTTGCAGAAACTGGTCAATTCCAGAAAATAGTTCTTTATGCCAAAAAGGTAACTATCTTATTTTCCCCCTCTGAAAAGTATGTGATTGTGTAATGCACACCTTTGCAAGCCAGAAGCCTTTTGAACGCACAGTTAAATTTTATCTTTACCAAGATAAGAATAAGCCTCGGAACATTCCGGGATATCTGAAGTGTGATATGCAACGGCCCCACCTGGTAAAGTTTCAATTGCATAAGTCGTGTGGTCTTTGGAGCATTCAGTAGACTATTCTGCGGACAAAAATGGCAAAAATCAGCTTCAGTACCTCAGGGCTTTTTCTGCGGGTGAATGAAACTTGCACCTTAAATTCTATAGGCTCTTGGATGTCTTTCAATTTAAAGGACTGAACTAGGATGGGCTGTGCATATTAACATGGTTGTCTTGCTAATCTCTGGCAATTTCATTTATTTAAAAGGTTAAGAAACCCCACCTTTCTATTTCAGAACTCCCAGGGTGGGTTTCAGTTAATATTAAAATAATATAATCTGTAGGATTTAAAACTGATCAAAAGACATGAAGCCCAGTGTTGTAAAAGCATAAGATTCTGTATTGGGTGAGCCTCCCTGGGGAGTGCATTCCACAGATAGGTTTTCACAAATGAAGGTGTTTTTCCCTGGCTGTAATGTGCCTGATACCCTTAAATTTGGGGTACCTGAAAGGCGATATTAATATTTTGGACAAATAGAAGTGGGTGATTCCAGATCCCATTGGGTATTGAATGGCGTTTGGAAAGAGCTTAGCAGCTACTGAAGTCATTGTGAAGTTGAACCGACAACAATAGTCCCTTTGGACTGGTCCCCTTCTAACAAATAAGAGGCTGTATCTTATATCAGTTGTACAGCAACCCAACTGTAACATTCGAACCTGTACGTTGAATAATGGGCTGATCAATTTCTTGCCCTAATGTCATATGAAGCAAGTAAAAACCTGACTTGAGATGTGAGGTTGGGCTTAGCTACGTGTAATTTGCTACAGCCTAGTTGCTTTTGGAATATATTAGCAAAATGCAGGAATATATTGAGTTAAAGCAAAACCTACTTAACATCTTGAAATTTGACCTTTTAGGTTGGTTATACTCCGGATTGGATTTTCTTGTTGAGGAGTGTCATGAGGGTCAGCCCAGATCAGGGTCTTCAGTTTGCTCAGATGTTGGTACAGGATGAAGAGCCACTAGCCAACATCAATCAGGTAAGCACTAGCTTGGTCTGTTGCAGTTCTAGAAGGTAAAGCTGGAATAAAATGCCCCTTAAGTCCTAATACAGCTAAATGAATACCCATCTTGTTTAAATGTCTACAGTTTTTCTCATGGTCTTGCAATTCTGGAAAACTAATCATTTTACCTAGTTGCAAAACTTGCTAGCTATAGGTTTCAAAGCAGTGTAAGGAATTATCAAAAGTGTAAGGAATTATACCTTAGTAGCTATGGGCAGTGACAACTCAAATTTAAATGTAAGAGATTATGTTTCGAACCAACTCCTTTTTGGTAAGAACTAGAGACATGGGTAAAACTGATTTTGAAAACTGCACTATAGTTTTTCAGAAGAAAAACAAGGTTAAACATACTTGATCAGGTATATGAAGACGAGAAGCAAAGTCAGTCCTCAGGGAACGTGCAGGCGACCTTGGAACGGACAGCTCACGGAAGAACCCCGACCAAACCTAAGAGGAGGCGTGTAGTGGTGATAGGGGATTCCCTACTGAGGGGAACAGAAGCAGTGATCTGTGGGCCTGACAAGATGTCTCGGGAAGTGTGCTGTCTCCCCGGGGCTAAGATCCAAGATATAACTGAACGACTGCAAGGAATCATAAAACCCACTGACAAATACCCCTTCCTCTTGGTTCATGTGGGAACCAATGACACTGCAAGCAATAGCCTCCAGAAGATCAAAAGAGACTATGAGGCTCTGGGCAGGAAATTGAAGCAATTAAATGCACAAATTGTCATCTCATCTGTCCTCCCAGTTGAACGACGTGGCCCAGGGAGAGAGAGAAAAATAGTGGAAGTGAACAGCTGGCTTCGCAAATGGTGTAAACAGGAACGGTTTGGATTCTTAGATCACGGACTGCAGTTTCTTGAAGATGGACTTCTGGCAAGCAATGGGCTGCACCTCACAACGGTTGGGCGGAATGTTTTTGTCAAAAATCTCAGAAACCTCATCAGGAGGGCTTTAAACTGACTAATGTGGGGGAGGGAGACAGTGCTCCTGAAGGTAGGAGTCCAAATGTCATAGACCGAATGGAGCAAACAGCACGCAGACCTAGTGATGGGAGGAAAAAATCCTTAAATAAGAGACACGGGGGAATGATTAATGGACTTCAATGTCTGTACACTAATGCGCAAAGCATGGGTAATAAACAAGATGAGCTTGAGCTCTTGGTACAGCAAACTAAATATGACATAATAGGCATCACTGAAACAGGTGGGATAAGTCCCACAACTGGAATGTAATAATGGAGGGATACAATCTATTTCAGAGAAACAGACCAGACAAGAAAGGAGGAGGAGTGGCGTTATATGTCAGGGATGTGTATACCTGTGAAGAGATCCAAGATTTAGAACCTCAAAGCCAAAGTGAGAGCATTTGGGTCAAAATTAAGGGAGAGAAGAATAACAGGGACCTCATTGTGGGAGTTTACTATAGATCCCCAAGCCAAACTGAGGACATAGATGATGCCTTCCTGGAACAGATGGCCAAGCATGCAAAAGGAAGGGAGATAGTAGTAATGGGGGACTTCAATTACCCGGATATTTGCTGGATGTCAAACTCAGCCAAGAGCATAAGGTCAAACAGATTCCTCACTGGCCTTGCAGACAACTTCATTGTCCAGAAAGTGGGAGAAGCAACAAGAGGAACAGCCATTTTAGATCTGGTCCTAACCAATGTCGATGACCTAGTTAGTGGGGTAGAAGTGGAAGGATCATTAGGCGCGAGTGATCATGCTCTTCTGAAGTTTACTATACAGCGGAAAGGAGCAGTCAAGCATACTAGGACTCAATTTCTTGACTTTAAGAAAGCCGACTTCATAAAACTTAGGGAAGTGCTGGGTGAGATCCCATGGACAGTAATACTAAAAGGAAAGGGAGTTCATGATGGCTGGGAGTTTGTTAAGAGGGAGATAGTAAAAGCACAACTTCAGGCAATACCAATGAGACGGAAACATGGAAGGTGCCTAAAGAAGCCAGGGTGGCTATCTAAAGAACTTTTAACTGAGTTAAGATTAAAAAAGGATGTGTACAAAAAATGGAAAAGGGGGGAAACCACCAAAGAGGAATTCAAACAAATAGCCAGCACGTGTAGACACAAAGTCAGAAAAGCTAAAGCACAGAATGAACTCAGGCTTGCTAGAGAGGTTAAAAGCAACAAAAAAGGCTTTTATGGGTATGTTCGTAGCAAAAGGAAGAACAAAGAAACAGTGGGGTCGCTCAGAGGAGAAGATGGTGAAATGCAAACAGGGGGTACAGAAAGGGCTGAACTCCTCAATGTCTTCTTTGCCTCAGTCTTCTCCAATAAAGAAAACAATGCCCGACCTGAAGAATTTGGAGCAAATGATTCAGCAGAGGAAACACAGCCCAGAATAACTAAGGAGATAGTACAAGAATACTTGGCTGGTTTAGATGTATTCAAGTCTCCAGGGCCAGATGAACTGCATCCAAGAGTATTAAAAGAACTGGCAGATGTGATCTCAGAACCACTGGCACTCATTTTTGAGAATTCCTGGAGAACAGGCGAAGTCCCGGCAGACTGGAGGAGGGCAAATGTTGTCCCTATTTTCAAAAAGGGAAAAAGAGAGGACCCAAATAATTACCGCCCAGTCAGTCTGACATCAATACCAGGGAAGATTCTGGAGCAGATCATTAAGCAATCAGTCTGTGAGCACCTAGAAAGGAATGCTGTGATCACCAATAGTCAGCATGGATTTCTGAAAAATAAGTCATGTCAGACTAACCTGATCTCGTTTTTTGACATAATTACAAGCCTGGTAGATGAAGGGAACGCAGTGGATGTAGCCTACCTTGATTTCAGCAAGGCATTTGACAAGGTGCCCCATGATATTCTTGTAAAGAAGCTGGTAAATGTAACTGGCTGACTGACCGAACCCAAAGAGTGCTCATCAATGGTTCCTCTTCATCCTGGAGAAGAGTGACTAGTGGGGTGCCACAGGGTTCTGTCTTGGGCCCGGTCTTATTCAACATCTTTATCAACGACTTGGATGATGGACTCAAGGGCATCCTGATCAAATTTGCAGATGACACCAAACTGGGAGGGGTGGCTAACACCCCAGAGGACAGGATCACACTTCAAAACGACCTTGACAGATTAGAGAACTGGGCCAAAACAAACAAGATGAATTTTAATAGGGAGAAATGTAAAGTATTGCACTTGGGCAAAAAAAATGAGAGGCACAAATACAAGATGGGTGACACCTGGCTTGAGAGCAGTACATGTGAAAAGGATCTAGGAGTCTTGGTTGACCACAAACTTGACATGAGCCAACAGTGTGACGCTGCAGCTAAAAAAGCCAATGCAATTCTGGGCTGCATCAATAGGAGTATAGCATCTAGATCAAGGGAAGTAATAGTGCCACTGTATTCTGCTCTGGTCAGACCTCACCTGGAGTACTGTGTCCAGTTCTGGGCACCACAGTTCAAGAAGGACACTGACAAACTGGAACGTGTCCAGAGGAGGGCAACCAAAATGGTCAAAGGCCTGGAAACGATGCCTTATGAGGAACGGCTAAAGGAGCTGGGTATGTTTAGCCTGGAAAAGAGGAGGTTAAGGGGTGATATGATAGCCATGTTCAAATATATAAAAGGATGTCACATAGAGGAGGGAGAAAGGTTGTTTTCTGCTGCTCCAGAGAAGCGGACACGGAGCAATGGTTCCAAACTACAAGAAAAAAGATTCCACCTAAACATTAGGAGGAACTTCCTGACAGTGAGAGCTGTTCGACAGTGGAATTTGCTGCCAAGGAGTGTGGTGGAGTCTCCTTCTTTGGAGGTCTTTAAGCAGAGGCTTGACGACCATATGTGAGGAGTACTCTGATGGCGTTTCCTGCTTGGCAGGGGGTTGGACCCGATGGCCCTTGTGGTCTCTTCCAACTCTATGATTCTATGATTCTATGATATGTGATGGGCACCTGGACATGAAGTGGAATAAATAATGTTATTTGGAAACATTGAATTCAGCTATGTTCTTACGTTGTGGTTTGGAAACGTTGGGAGCTTAAAGTCTGTATTTAGTGAATTACAGATTTGTTTATTTTTTAGACCTACAACTACAATGTACAATGTATTTGCATGCATAAAATAAAATAAGTTTTGTAGCACACTTAGGCAACGGTTTACGTGTCTGATGGCCATTTGTTTGATTCCTACGCTGTAGATTGTTGATGTATTCATGGAGAACAGTTTGATTCAGCAGTGTACCTCCTTTTTGTTGGATGCCTTGAAAAATAACCGTCCGGCCGAAGGCCACCTCCAGACTCGTCTGCTTGAGATGAACCTCATTCATGCTCCACAGGTAAACTCTCCTGGGTTGGATGGGTTTTGGGGTGGTTTTTTTTTTTTTTTTTTTTGAAGCCTACCTTTCTCATTCCTTCTTGAGGGAGGCAGTTGTTATTTTGCCAAAGACGGCTCTGTGTAACAATCTACCCATATATTTCATGTAGAAGATCACCCACAAGGGTTTTAAGAACACTAATTCCTCTTTTTATAAATTGACTTGCACTGTTGCTAATCCCTAGGTTGCAGATGCTATCCTGGGAAACCAGATGTTCACACATTATGACCGTGCCCACATTGCCCAACTTTGTGAAAAGGCAGGCTTGTTACAGAGAGCATTGGAACACTACACTGATCTTTACGACATCAAGCGAGCTGTTGTTCATACCCATCTTTTGAACCCGGAGGTAAGATAATATGCACACTTAACTAATTATGGTTCATGCCGCCTTCTGCACTGTTCTCCTTTGTGTTATTTGGTAGCTTCCTTTCCTACAGACCACCCCCTTTTGCTTCCAGTGATCTGCTTCTAGACAAGCCAGTGTGGTATAATGATTAGTGTGCTGAGTCAGGACTGGGAAGACCCGGGTTCAAATCCTTAGTTGGCTATAAAGCTTGCTGATGACTTGGGGCTACACACTCAGCCTAATGTACTCTACAGGGTGGTTGTGAGGATAAAACGAAGGGATCAAAAGAAGGCTTCTCCCCTGCCCTCCATGCCTACCTTGGCTCTCCTGAAACAACCAAAACATGTTAATGGACTTCAGTGCTTTAATACACCTTTGTGCTTCCCTTAGATTGGTAGATAATTGAAACTCACGATATGGTCTCCATTCATGTCATGGTGTGAACCTGCTGAATTATTTGCTTCTTCTTTCCTTAGTGGCTTGTGAACTTCTTTGGCTCTCTATCAGTTGAAGATTCTGTTGAGTGCCTACGTGCGATGCTGTCCGCCAACATCCGGCAAAACCTACAGCTCTGTGTGCAAGTGGCGTCTAAATACCACGAGCAGCTGGGCACCCAGTCTCTTGTGGAGCTGTTTGAATCCTTTAAAAGTTACGAAGGTAAGCCTCGGAAGCAGAGCATAGTGCTCACTCCTCTTGAACTTGTTTTACCGAGGACTGCAGAATGTCAGATAATGGAGGTGGGAGGCTGTTTTTATGTTGTTGTTGTTTGGTCGTGTCCGACTCTTCGTGACCCCATGGACCAGAGCACGCTGTTTTTATAGAAGCACTGAAAACAACAGAACGCAAGAATGCAATTTTTTTACACGTTTCTGGCCCCTGTGAGAGGGTAGCAGTGCCTAGGAATGTTGTCAAAGCTAAAATCATGGCTGAAGTTGAGGGCAAGGCACTGGAAATCTTCTACTAATGAAGAAGAGCAAGAAGTAGAATACACTGTGCAAAATAGGCATGCGTATAAGTAAATTGGTATAGTTTAGAGGTAGTAAAAGTAATATTTTTTTACCCAGCAGATTTTTTACTGTAACTATTACAGTGCAGCCTAAAGCCATGTCTACATTGGTAGTTCTAATATTAAAAGGTAATATTAGTAAGCAGTTTGCAAGCTGCAAGCTACAAGTCCTGTCTTAAAAGGTAGTTTCTAATTCTTAAAATATTTGTCTGAAATAACGGCTAGCATATCTTTGAAACAACTTAGATTCCCAAACATGCCTACTGAATATTTATTTAGCTAGTAGGTTTTCTAATAGATCAGTAAAGTCACATTTTTATGTATGTAGAGCAGGCCAAATTGAAGATGTTGTGCACTGTATCTTATACTGTATTTTATATAATTCACCAAGGGCTAAGTTCATTCTTCCCTTTCAGACTTTCCTAGAAGGCCAAACAGATAGTTTTAAGATATAGTGTAGCTTTATTTGCATTGCTGCAAAAAAGATAAAAGAGGCACTTTAAAATCATATTAGTGTGGAATGTTATGGGTAGTCTTGAACTAAATAAAAATTTTAAATTCTGTATTCACAGGGTTTAGCCCTGTCTTATTGGACTGATTACCTCCCCATATTGTAATGGTCATTGGCTGCAAAGAGTTATTCCTGACCTGACTAGTGTATTAATTGATTGATTTTTTTCGCAGGATTTGTAAGAAATGGAAATTTAACCAGTCATGGAAGGAGTACTATTAAAGATGCTAGAATGAGGGGAGGAAATAAGAAACCCAATACTTACTTCTAGAAGTTGCTAAAAGAATTTAATCAAGTGAATTGTTTATATGTCTGAGTTAGGAATGCAATGCTGAAAATGCTTCCTAACTTTAAAGCATGGATTAAGGCCATTTTCATTACTGGCTATTGGATCATAATTTGTTGGGCGACTGGTCCTTTGTCTTCTTCTTTTTTGAACCATGCCTTGTTGAAGCTGTTTATATTTGATCCTTGTAGAGGTGCCTTTCTTTTCTCTCTTCCCCTCCACCCCAATATGGACACCCCCCCCCCCAACCACTTAAACCTGTCTCTCTAGGGCTGTTTTATTTCCTGGGCTCTATTGTGAACTTCAGTCAAGACCCAGATGTCCACTTTAAGTATATCCAGGCAGCTTGCAAGACTGGCCAAATCAAAGAGGTAGAAAGAATCTGCCGAGAAAGCAATTGTTATAATCCAGAACGGGTGAAGAACTTTCTGAAGGTAAAACACCCACAGTACCAAACTGAGTGGTGGTATTTTAAATGTCTGTTTGCACTTTTTTCTGTGTCACCCTTGTTTTTCAATATGATTGTTTTATTTTAAATTGTGTTAACTTTTTATGTTTCTTTGCTGCCCTGGGAAGAAGGGTGGGATAACGATGATGATGGTGGTGGTGATGATGATGATTTAGTCCTTAATTCTGTTTTTACTGCCCTCTTGGATTTTCTACTTTAATACCACATTGGTGATCTCTCATAATATAACCTGAGGTCATCCTATTACCGTATTTTTTGCCCAATAGGGCGCACCTAGTTTTTTTGGGGGGGGAAATAAAGGGGGGGAAATTATTCTCCCCCCCCCCCCCGGCACGGGGCTGGCACAGGGGAAGCCCGAGCTTCCCCCAGCCCCCAGAACAGCCTGCTATCCACAAGCCTAGGGAGCCCGGCGCGAAACCCAGGGCTGCAGGCAGCTCTGCGCAGCCCTCGGGAGCCCGTCGCAGAGCCGGGGGCTGTAGGCAGCTCTGCGCAGTGCTCCGGAGCCCGGCACGACCTCGTGCCAGGCTCCCGAGGGCTGCGCAGAGCTTCCTGAAGCCTGGAGAGCGAGAGGGGTTGGTGCGCACCGACCCCTCTCGCTCTCCAGGCTTCAGCGAAAGCCTGCATTCACCCCATAGGACGCACACACATTTCCCCTTCATTTTTGGAGGGGGAAAAGTGCGTCCTATAGAGCGAAAAATACGGTAAATTGAGTATTTGGGAGAATTCATTTCAGACAAACAAAACTAAAGGACTACGTCACACAGTGCATAGTTATCCTTTGGAATTACCTTCCACAAGATGGCTTTAAAAGAGGATTGGGCACGTTTGTGGAGGATATGGCTACTAAGCCATGCTTACCTTTTTTTGGCGAAATTACGTTGCGAAAATCAAGGTGCGCATGAGATTCAATGTCGCATTTGCATTCGCCAGCAAATACTTTTTTTGGTTTCAAGGCTCTGAAAATTGAAATGTGCATGAGATTCGATGGCGCATTAGACTCAGGTAAATACGGTATATCTTGCCTCCAGTCCTGAATACAGTATGCTGAGCGAACGCTAGCAGGAGAGGGCTACTGACCTTTCTTCTTGGTTGTGAGCTCCTCAAAGACAGCTTGTTTGTTGCTGTGGGAAAACCAGATGCTGGACTAGAGGGAAATTTTGTCTGAAGCGCTCTTGCGGAAAGCTCCCCACTCTCCTTTCATGAGTTGAGGAGCAAATAATATGAGCAGAGAGACCTCTAAGAATAGGCAGACTGCTTTAGAATGTAGTGGGAGATGTTAGTAGAGACAAGGCTTTAGGCCTGTGATAGAACAGAGGAAAGGGGACATGCATCCCAGAGTTCAGATGGGCAGAGTTTGGAGAGGGACCGAAGAGAGCTCTTAGGGGTGCAGATAAAAAGAGAGAGCCTACACACAGTGCATAGCTGTCAACTTACAGATTTGAAAATAAGGGATCAGCAGCCAAAATAAGGGATCAACAATTACTTTGATAAAATACATATTTTGTTGTGTGCAAATGACTTTAGATGCCTATTAGGTCCATAAATTACCATATAGCATACATTCAACACAAAAAAAACAAGCAACAATTTGTTGTTGACAAAGCACAGCTGTACATAGCTTATTTAAGGGACATCATCAATAAGGGACAGCAGCGGGACATGGCGCTGGGATAAGGGACTGTCCCACCAAATAAGGGACGCTTGACAGCTATGGCACAGTGGGTGTTGCTTACTTGTCAGGGGACTGCCATCGGAAAAGGGGAGGGAGGCAGAGGGGCCGTTAGGATACAGGGAGGCTCCGAAAATCTTGCGAAGCAGTTCCTCTTCCTGCAATGGGGAGAGACACACCTCTAGTGGGGAAGAGGGGAAGGGAGCAGAGGATGCTGCTGGGAGCCCCAGCGTCGCACCTCGTCAGTCTGAGGGTGGGGGAAGCCACACCTCTGGGGTAAAGGAGGCGAAAGGGCTAGAGGATGCTGCAGGGAGCCTCAGCACCGCTTCTGTCCAAGCCAGCCAAGAGGGAAACACGCCTCTTCCGTCGCCCATCTTGCGCAGAGGAGTAAAACGCAAAGAAGGAAGGAAACGGCTGGGGGTTGCTGAGTTCTTACGTTGGACGAGGACCGAGAAAGATCCACTCCCAGATTCTGCTAGCGATTGAGGCAGACATGATCTGATGGTTCTGCACTGTAAATAGTTTTTGCACCAAAATAAAGCCTGTGAAAGACAGGTCAGAGTCCTGCCTGGTTACTCACGAGCAACCACCACTGACATCTGACATTACTGAACTGATAAAAATGCCCTTCTGCACTGAAGAGGGCTACATCTTTCCATCCCATTGACGATAAATGCACATAGTGGCCCTTGGTAATCTATTGCAGAGGAAACGTGTAATTTCTGGAAAGAGAAGCGCAGCCATGTTGTTTGCCTGTGTCACATAAGTAGTCCATGTTCCACAGTATTGAGCTGGGTTCTTTTGTAATTAACCAGGTTTCCATTCAAGTTTTTCTCTCTTGGACCTTTGTTCTTGCTTGTACTTTTTTGATGCTCTCTTTCTGTTGGTATGTTGCTGTATTTGCACCTCTCTATTTGTACAGGAAGCTAAGCTCACAGACCAGCTTCCCCTGATAATCGTCTGTGACAGATTTGACTTCGTCCATGACCTGGTTCTCTATTTGTACCGTAACAACTTGCAGAAATACATTGAGATCTATGTTCAAAAGGTAATGTATCTACACATGCGGTAATTTGATTCATAACTTTTAAGAACATGCTTTTGATGTCAGTGACAGCAAATCCTTTCCTTAGACATTCAGCAGAAAATGTGATAGGGAAGTAATCAGAGGATACTCAATAATATGAAATTTTAAGCATAGCTAAAATTTATTTAATGATGTTTTTGAATTGGTTGCAACCTGCAGTTTACCAATGTTTCTGTATAACAATAGTTTGGACATTTTTGGGTGAGACCTGAAACTAAAAATAATGACTTGTTCTAGGTAAACCCAAGTCGTATTCCAGCCGTGGTTGGAGGGCTTCTAGATGTGGATTGTTCTGAAGATGTTATCAAGAACTTGATCATGGTGGTGAGAGGCCAGTTCTCAACAGATGAACTGGTAGCTGAAGTGGAAAAAAGAAATAGGTAAGACCTGCAGACAAACTAATTTTAGTTCTGGTAAGGAATTCCTTTATTTCTAAAACTTCTTTAGTTTACAAGCTACATGCTTGTAAAAAAA
Organism: Podarcis gaigeae; assembly: GCF_964106915.1. NCBI lineage: Eukaryota > Metazoa > Chordata > Lepidosauria > Squamata > Lacertidae > Podarcis > Podarcis gaigeae. Next base: position 28,654,486 of record NC_139693.1, on the reverse strand, counting down.
AAAACACTGTGTCAAAATACTCCAAAAATACCACTTTAGGTCAGTACCCTTATTAGACCAACTTTTTTTTCTGGGTCACACTTTCAGAATAAAAATTTGCTGCCGCCATACCAGCTTTTTCATTGATAAGAAATACATTGGAAAACAAAAAGAAACAACTCCTGGCAGTACTTGATTTATAACACAGAACACAACTACTTTATGATGTGATCATGGGATATCCAGAAAATATAAAACCATGCAGCTACATAAGAACACGAATCTTTCCCAAAATACAAACAAGCCTCTTTCCTTTGTGCCTTAAGTATGTGTACAAACTCAATAAGAGGTGCTTTAGCTGGGAAATCTCATTATATTAGGTTTATTTTTTATTTTTTATGATTTTCAGTTTTATACATTTCAATAATTTTACAATTATTTTAACATTTCAAAACTCGAGTTCCTTGCCCCTCTTTCTGCGGTTCCTTAATTTTTTTTTAATATTTTCTGCATATTCCAAATTTATCTACTTCAAATATATATGCTCTTATAAAACTGGAGGTTATTACAATAGTCATGCCAGTGTTTTTATCTGTTTACAGTTTATTTGTAAATATTCAATAAACCATTTCCATTCTTTTATAAAAAGTTTGTCGTCTTGATTTCTTATTTTTCCAGTAAGCGCCGCCATTTCTGCATATTCCATACATTTTTGTATCCATTCTTCTTTCGCTGGGATTACTTCTTCTTTCCATTTTTGGGCAAATAACATTCTTGCCACCGTAGTTGCATACATGAATAAATTTCTATACAGTTTGGGTAGTTCTGTCCCTATAATTCCTAAAAGAAAGGCTTCTGGGTTTGTTTGTTTTTTACAAATGTTATTTTAAACATCTTTTTCAATTCATTACATATCATTTCCGAGTAAGCTTTAACCTTACTACGATATTGTTTAATTTGAGACAGACAAACTATCATCTCCTCATCTACAGAAAGAAACCTTTGCCTTTTCTGTTCTTGATACTACAGTATATTATACTATACTGAAATGTTGACATTTTTCTTTGCTTGCCCCTGAACCACACTTGCCATTCTCTGCTGCCAAACCAATGCGCCACACCCTTTAAGAACCACTCAATGGTAAACAGCAGTGAGGGTGGAAGAAAAATGGCTGATGGTGAAGCCATCTGGTCCCAGTCCCAAGATGGAATAGGGGAAGAAATAGTAGACATTCAAGTGAGGCTATTCAGGTGCTGTGCAAGTACTGGGTTTTGTCAAGGATCTTTGGCAAAAATAATATTTAAAAATGACTGATTTTGCCATCTCCGGAAATGGAAGATGTGGCTGTTACCCAGATTTGTCTCCATCCTTAGGCAAGGGTTCCTTGGTAGATGGAGAACAGGCATTAAAGAAGATAGGTAAAGGTAAAGGTACCCCTGCCCGTACGGGCCAGTCGTGTCCGACTCTAGGGTTGTGCGCTCATCTCACTTAAGAGGCCGGGAGCCAGCGCTGTCCGAAGACACTTCCGGGTCATGTGGCCAGCGTGACGAAGCTGCTCTGGCGAGCCAGCACCAGCGCAGCACATGGAAACGCCGTTTACCTTCCCGCTATAAAGCGGTACCTATTTATCTACTTGCACTTAGGGGTGCTTTCGAACTGCTAGGTGGGCAGGAGCTGGGACCGAAAGACGGGAGCTCACCCCGCCGTGGGGATTCGAACCGCCGACCATACGATCGGCAAGTCCTAGGCACTGAGGTTTTACCCACAGCGCCACCCGCGTCCCACCATTAAAGAAGATAGGCAGTCCTTTATATTAGCAAAGGTGGAAATTTTAGGTGATGCACAAGGCAAAAACTCAGTAGAAGCCAAACTGACCAGCTTTACTTAGGAGTTGGAAGAAATGCTTCCTCATAGAATAAAGTTCCACGATTAGTATAAAATCCTCTTCCTCTCGCTTCAGAATGGTTACATTTTGTAGTCTTTGGTTAGCTCCTTAGCAGGGGTCCTCCATCCTCTTTAAGATAAGCACAGATGGGAGCTGGGAAAGAGAGAGATGGAAGTTGATTCTGTGATGCAGTTTAAAGGTGGGTTTTTTCCTGGTTGCTAGTAGCATAGAAAATTAATTAATTGCATTCTTATTTAAGGCTTAAGCTGCTGCTGCCCTGGCTCGAGTCTCGAATTCATGAAGGCTGCGAAGAACCAGCAACACACAATGCACTGGCTAAAATCTATATTGACAGCAACAACAACCCAGAACGCTTTCTGCGGGAGAACCCCTTTTACGACAGCCGTGTTGTAGGCAAATACTGTGAAAAGAGGGACCCACACTTGGCATGTGTTGCATATGAGAGGGGGCAGTGTGACCTTGAACTCATAAAGGTATTTTAGTGTTGTCTTGCTGTAACTTACCTATATTGTGCTGTCTCTTCTCCCCTGTCCCCACCCCTAATTGTATCACGTAAGTGGACTTGATTATATCATGTATATGGAATTGCAGTGAGGAGTGGTTAAGAAATCTGTCAAATCTAATTCTTATTTTCTCATAGTTCTGAATGTTCAAAGGGGTTGTGGTTGCCATCTTCTGGTGCACAAGTCATGATTGTGTATCTCTTAGCTGGTGGCTTTCAAACTGTATATTTTGGGTAACCTCATTATTGCTCAATGAGAAGATCAGCGATAGTAAATGAGCCACCTGTTAGTTCAGATATCTTCCCTTCCCCAGTCAGTTTTAAAACAAATTTCCTGGAAGACTTGTTTGCTCACAGCAGCTAGCCTTTCCATATGGCAGGTGTGCAGAACCTTTTGTTCTCCAGATGTTGCTAAAATACAACACCCATCAGCCACAGCAAGCACAGCAAATGGCATGGGGTGATGGGAGGTCCAAAAGACACCTGCCCTATGGCAGCAAGGAAACATTGGATGTATTCTAATGAATGCACTCAGTTTGAATGGTGAGATGCTAATATAGACCTATGTTAGCTTTCTCCAACCCAGTGCTCTGCAGGCCCAACCAATGTAGATGTTTTGGGGCTGATGGGAGTTGTACTCCAAACATCTGGAGGGCACCAGGTTGGGAAACTGCCTTATATGAACAGTATGTTTGTCCTTGAGTGGTACCCACAATTTTCCGCAGTGCACAGTTGCTCCCTTGCAGATATGCAGAGGTTCCTTAGCAGGTAGTTCAGTGAAGCATTAGAAAATCCTTTCTCTAAATTTATAAAACACTCTGGCGAATGCAAACAGCTACTTCATGTGGTGCATAAAAGGTACAGACAACTTCCTCACTACAAGGTAAAGGTAAAGGGACCCCTGACCATTAGGTCCAGTCGTGGCCGACTCTGGGGTTGCGGCGCTCATCTCACTTTATTGGCTGAGGGAGCTGGCGTACAGCTTCCGGGTCATGTGGCCAGCATGACTAAGCCGCTTCTGGCGAACCAGAGCAGCGCATGGAAACGCTGTTTACCTTCCCGCCGGAGCAGTTCCTATTTATCTACTTGCACTTTGAGGTGCTTTCGAACTGCTAGGTTGGCAGGAGCAGGGACCCAGCAATGGGAGCTCACCCCGTCGCGGGGATTCGAACCACCAACCTTCTGATCGGCAAGTCCTAGGCTCTGTGGTTTAACCCACAGAGCCACCCGTGTCTCTTCCTCACTACAAGACTGGGTTACAAAATACACATTGTGTTTCTCTGATGAACTGACCCTTTAACACTGAGCTTTCCAAACTTTTTACAGTGAGAGGGGTAAAGACTGACATCTACTGGAGTTCATACCATGGACACATTATAAGGCACTCTCCCTATTACTGAAATAAATATAGTTCAAGATAAGCTTTTAGTCATAAAATGGAATGTGATGAGGCAGTTGAGATAAAGTTATGGCTCACAGCTGATTAGCTAATGGGACACTGTCTCAGTATAAAATCTAATTTTTGTACTGACTACTACACGTGACATTCTGTGGATGCTTTTGCAATAAACATTTGTTGGCATTCAACTTAACGCAGCTCCTTCAAGATGGTTTATTGAGTTGAACGAGATGGAGTGTGTTATTGAAAGGACACTCAACATTTGCACTTCATCCAGCTGCTTCCTTCTTCTGTCTTGCAATCAGATCTCTTGAGCCTCTCGATCTGTGCTTGGTGAATCTCTTCTCCGTAAAGGCTGTGTGTCCATGAGTTTTCTGAAAAGGAAAGCCAGCTTCGAAAAGCAAGGTGCCACAGAACTGGAAGCGTTGCAAATTAAATGGAATTACAGCCTAATTACGGCTTCCAGTGAATCTGGAAATAGCTGCCTGTAAATAGCTGCTTTTAGTCCAAATATATACTCCATGCGTTTATTGTCCTTTTCCTTTGTTTCTTTCAGGTCTGCAATGAGAACTCCTTGTTCAAGAGCGAAGCCCGCTATCTGGTGCGCAGGAAAGATCCAGAACTGTGGGTAAACGTTCTAGAGGAAAACAATCCATTCAGGAGGCCGCTCATTGATCAGGTATAGCAGGCAGACCGAAGTTGTACAAAATGCGTAGTGGTTGGTGACTGAGCAAGAAGAGAAATATCATCTGTTCTTCAGCATTGTGCTCTGAAAAGGGTAGAAGTTGCCAAAGATCTTATGTAGTCCCTCGTTTCCCATAGTTCTCCTCTAAATGAGATCAGCCTTGCCCCTCTAATGCTCTGTGCCTGCTTGCTCCATAAGAGTACCATTTGTTTTTCCCTTGCTTCTCTGCCTATGATTTTTTTTTCTCCAAACACCCGTAAACCCTTCCGTGCTGAACTCTTGTTTTCTGTTGGGGAAGGCTGCTTGTGATCCTGTGTTAGATACATGCCAAGCAAGCAAAATAGTTTGATGCTTATACTTCTTCCAGACCCATCTATTTCCTTCATAAACTAAACTTTGTTCCTTGAAAGTTAAATGCACTCCTGCTCTCCTTTGCTAACTAACTAGCTTCCTAAAACTAAGCTCCTAGTATGCTCTCTTCATGGCACTAGAAGACATTTGTTTTTTTAAAACATTCAGGTTGTCCAAACCGCATTGTCAGAAACGCAGGATCCAGAGGAGGTTTCTGTGACTGTCAAAGCTTTCATGACAGCCGACTTGCCCAATGAGCTCATTGAGCTACTGGAAAAGATTGTTTTGGATAACTCTGTCTTCAGTGAGCACAGGTAGGAAATATGCATGGAAATGAATGCTATGTGCTAGGCTTCATAGTGTAAGGTTTGCTCTAAAATGGGTATACTATATATAGCAGAAGTAGTAGACCAGCCGCTGCAAGCCTAATTGTCCGTCCCCCACAGTAGTTTCAGATGGGACCCTTCCCAATACAGTCATACCTCGGGTTACAGATGCTTTTATGTTGCATTTTTTGGGGTTACGGATGCGCCGAAACCTGGAAGTACCAGAATGGGTTACTTCCAGGTTCTGGCAGCCACACATGCGCATAACTGCTGAATTGCAACCCGTGTGTGCGCTGTGGGTTGCGAACGTGCCTCCTACACAGATCACATTCGCAACCCGAGCGTCCGCTGCATTTAGCTGTGGCAGCACAATCCTTTTTTTTTATTATCTTGGCCGGTGCCCCATCCTCCTTGCCCTTTGCTTCAAGATGTTTCATGAGGCTTTTCTTATGATTGAGAATGGAACTTAGCTGTGTTGGTCTGCTTGGCGTTATCATTTGGAACTGCAAGGGAGGTCAGCTGTGTTGGGGGCTGTTGTCTCAGGGCCCCTGAAATGGGAGACCCCAAAGACTTTTTCCGTTGGGGTCAAGCAGAATGCCTGGAAAAACGCCCTGGGGGTGCCTGCAAGCCCCCAAAACGCTGAGCGTCCTCCGGTACGCGCAGTTCTGGAAAAGTCATTTCCCCTCTTCTCCAGTGTGCTCGGCGACGTATACCAGCTGGTATATGCACACTTAAACTTCTGGCTTAACACAGCAAGAAGAGTGAAACATCGTAGATCTAATCTACTACAGTCATACCTCATGTTGCGTCCTCTTCAGGTTGTGTTTTGTCAGGTTGCGGACTGCCAAAACCCGGGAGTACCGGAATGGGTTACTTCCGGGTTTTGGCAGTCTTGCATGCACAGAAGCACTAAATCACGCTTTGCGCATGCGCAGAAGTGCCAAATCGCAACCCGTGTGTGCGCAGACGCAGGTTGCGAACACTGTGGGTTGCAAAAGTTCATACCACATGGATCATGTTCGCAACCCGAGGGTCCACTGTGTTTATTTACACGCTATGTACAGACAAAGGCATAATGGCGTCTGTTCTCTCCGGCTCCAAGAGAACAAACAAAAAGAAATAAAAGTGAAAGTGCAGTGTATTAGTACCCACAGCGGAAGAGATAAGACTTCTTCCTTTCCCAGAGTTGTCCCAGACAGGCATGTGATTTACAACAATCTCATCTGCAGCATCGGAGGAGTGAAATTGCTAACAGTTTCCTTGTAGATAGAGGCAAAAATGGTGCATAGTTTGCTGCAGAGACGTTTGGACTGTGAATAATAATAGCAATAAATGTTGAGTGATTTGTTAGTATTATTATATGCTGCCCATCTGACTGGTTTGCCCCAGCCACTCTTGGTGGCTTTCAGCAGATTAAAACATCAGACAGAGTAAAACATCAATCCTTAAAAACTTCCCTAAACAGGGTTGCCTTCAGGTGTTGTCTAACAGTCTGATAGTTGTTTATTTCCTTGACATCTGATGGGAGGGCGTTCCACAGGCCAGGTGCCACCACCAAGAAGGCCCTCTGCCTGGTTCCCTCTAACCTCACTTCTCACAGTGAGGGAACTGCCAGAAGGCACTCGGAGCTGGACCTCAGTGTCCGGGCTGGATGATGGGGGTGGAGACGCTCCTTCAGGTATACAGGGCATCCTGAAGCAAGCATCTTGTTTCAGTTGCTCAGCAGATTTTTACTGAGCATCAATTGTTTTGTGAATCAGCATGTGAAATTGAGTACATGGCAGCTTTTCAAAACACGAGTTTGGTATGAATTTTAAATTTAGGAGTCTCTATCCTTTGTAGGCTTGGGAAGGTAGCACAGATGAATTGAGTGCTGCTTACAATAAATACAATAAATAAACCAATTACTTATTAAAGAGACAAAGAGCCAATAAAATATTAATGGATTTGTTAAATTAAATATTAATGAATTCTTACTGAGCTTTTGGCCCTCTGCCACTCTCGCTTTCACACTTGGCCTCCCTGTACAAGGAGAAATGTACCAATGCGGCTCTTGTGCTGAAAATGGCTAGCCACCGCAGTTATATAGTGTGGCAGGCCACAACCCGGCTCATTTTTCTATTACGTTGTAAAGTTGCATTGACTTCGGCTGCTAGAAGCTAGTTTTGGTTTCAAGTTAATTAATGCTCACTTTTAAAATTGGTTACTGTTGCCCACACATAGTTGTCTTTTATTCCTGTGCAACTCCTAAAATAAAAGGTAAAGGTAAAGGTACCCCTGCCCGTACGGGCCAGTCTTGCCAGACTCTGGGGTTGTGCGCCCATCTCACTTAAGAGGCCAGGGGCCAGCGCTGTCCGGAGACACTTCCGGGTCACGTGGCCAGCGTGACATCGCTGCTCTGGTGAGCCAGAGCCGCACACGGAAACGCCGTTTACCTTCCCGCTGGTAAGCGGTCCCTATTTATCTACTTGCACCCGGAGGTGCTTTCGAACTGCTAGGTTGGCAGGCGCAGGGACCGAGCAACGGGAGCGCACCCCGCAGCGGGGATTCGAACCGCCGACCTTTCGATCGGCAAGTCCTAGGCGCTGAGGCTTTAACCCGCAGCGCCACCCGCGTCCCAACTCTTACGCAAACTCTGCAGGGAAGCCTGCTAGTTGAATCTACTTCTTGACTATTTCATTCTTCGCCCTTAAAGGAATCTTCAGAATCTCCTAATACTGACGGCCATTAAAGCAGACCGAACACGCGTGATGGAGTATATAAACCGCCTAGACAACTATGATGCCCCAGATATTGCAAATATTGCTATTAGCAATGAGCTGTATGAAGAAGCCTTTGCCATCTTTCGGAAATTCGATGTGAATACTTCTGCAATTCAGGTGAGGCTCAGTACAGATTGACAGCTAGTGCGTCTCGCAGAGACCTCCCTTGACCTAGAAAATTAAATATTGTAATGCTTATGCATGAAACGTCAGCAAAATGTAGCACACTTGAATGTTTATATCAGGCATAGGCAAACTCGGCCCTTCAGATGTTTTGGGACTACAACTCCCATCATCCCTAACAGGACTAGTGGTCGGGGATGATAGGAATTGTAGTCCCAAAACTGGAGGGCCGAGTTTGCCTATGCCTGGTTTCTATATCTGAAGAGCAAGAAGGGAGCCTTAACTTCAAGGATGAGTGACAGTGGCTGTTTCCTTGGGTGTATTGGGCAGATTTATATAAACCTGTTCAGTGATGTCCGAAGCTTTGCCAGAAACTATCATCACCTTACATGAGCAGCTGAACTTTTTTTCTTCTTCCTCAAGATGGCAAGCTTTCTATTTGCCCGGTAAATCCACTGGATATATACAAATATATGCAGCACTGGGTGAACAGTGAGCAGTTGTGCCCATATAATGCAACAGTCTATGGAACACTGCTTTATACAGTGGTACCTCTGGATACGAATTTAATTTGTTCCGGGGGTCCATTCTTACCCCAAAACATTTGCATCCAGAGGCGTGTTCTGTGCATGCGCGGGCGGCGGAAACCTTTCCGTTACTTCTGAGATTTGCCGTGTGCGTAGCCCGAAGCATTCGTATCCAGAGGTGTTCGTAACTAGAGATACCACTGCATATAAAATCTGAACCCTCGCTATATGAACACTGCTTCATGTATAAATTGTCAGATTCAGTGATTTGTTGTGTGTTTTTAAAGGCTTATGTTACTTTATGAATTTTATTTGTTTACACATAAAGGACAATGTATAAACCATCTAAATAAACAAAAGATTCTAGTGACGTTCTAAGCTTGTTTGGGCTTTGTATCTTTTTCTAGACTTGAATCATTCTTCATTTTCTTTTTTTTCCCCCTCTCTCCCCACCTCACCCAAACTTTCTGTGGTGCCCACTGGAGATTTATTGAGACTTTCATTTTGGTAACCTCTCCTAGGTGTTGATAGAACACATTGGCAACTTGGATCGTGCTTATGAATTCGCCGAGAGATGTAATGAACCAGCAGTTTGGAGCCAGCTGGCCAGAGCCCAGCTCCAAAAGGACTTGGTGAAGGAAGCCATAGATTCTTACATAAAGGCTGACGATCCTTCTGCCTACATGGAAGTTGTCCAGGCAGCCAACAGAAATGGTAAGCTCAAATGGTTCTTTAGTGGTAATTTTAATCCTTGCTCGATTAGCGGAAATCCTTTGGGAAGACCATCATTTGACAAAGCTGGATTGTATAAAACATCCCCATGCCAGATCTCTTTAGTATGTACTTCTAATTCTGAAAGCGTTGCATGGTCATAAATAGAAATATGTTAAGTTTGTTTAAAAACACTGCTAAAAGGTACTTCAGATAAATGAATTACTAGAATATCCATCCTGTTTAGGATCAGTATTTCAGTACAGTATACATAAAATCTCTTTGTTCTGCTGAGAGGTGGAGCATATTGTTGCTTCTTTGCAAGTGTAGGGAACAAAAAACAAAAACTAAACTAAATTCAAGGGAACTAATTTATCTTTATCCTCTTCTCTCCCCTCGCCTGCCTGTTAAGATAACTGGGAGGATCTGGTTAAATTTTTACAAATGGCTAGGAAAAAAGCAAGGGAATCTTACGTCGAGACTGAACTTATATTTGCCTTGGCAAAAACTAATAGGCTCTCGGAGCTAGAAGAGTTTGTCAGTGGCCCAAACAACGCTCACATACAGCAGGTACGTTTTCTACTTAAATGCTAGCACTTCCAGCTAAACTAACCTCTGACCTGGATTTTGAAATACGCTGGCTCCAGCTTTTGTGCCCCAGCACTCCTTCACTGACACAAACTCTTCCTCTTTAGGTTGGCGATCGCTGTTATGAGGAGGGCATGTACGATGCGGCCAAACTTCTCTACAACAATGTGTCTAACTTTGCTCGCCTGGCATCTACACTGGTTCATCTTGGGGAGTACCAGGCAGCTGTTGATAGTGGCCGCAAAGCCAACAGCACCAGGACGTGGAAGGAGGTAACTCGTTTTGTGCTGCAAGGGAAGGTATTAAGACTAGCAGTTAAAGATCTCGCTACAAACTAATGGCTGCTGTTAAAAAAAGTAATCAACAACAACCAACCACCCTAGTGTAAAAGGCACTACCTTTTTTAGAGAATCAGTTGCATCTTCTGTTCTGAACTGCAGAACCAAAGGGAGGGCTTGTAGGAGTGGTTGGGTACAGGGATACCAAAGAAGGATGCTAAGAACATCAGAATGGCCTGTTCTAGTGCTTTATTAAAGAAGGTATGGATTTACAGCAAAGCAGCCTGACAGTTCTCCAAGCCTTTTCAGATGCAGGGCGGACACCGCAGCAAGAAGATGGCTTGTCTGCGCCCAAGCCAACGTGCATACAATCTTTATACACAAAGCAGCATACGTCACTTTGTCTAGGACCTCCCAACACTTCACCTGCCCAGATGAGGGCATAGGTGGCAAATACCCAGGTCTTACAGATAGCTCCCCTTTCTGGGCTCAGAGACCAGCACCCCGAGCCCAAAGATAAGGATAACATCCAAGTGAGCCAATTAGCTTATATCAAAGCAAGTGAATAAACATATATGAGTTCATTTCTACAACCACTACCAATTAATCGTGGGGTTATCTTGACTACCAAGATGGTGCTAGCAAAGCTTCTGGAACAGTCCACATTAAGGTCAACACAACCTTCATACCTACTTTATGGAAAATATTTCAGATCAATGTCCATGTGGGGGATTGGCTCAAATCCTGATCTAAGGGATATAAGGTATTTTGGCAAGTTGACTTGTAACGCAGTTTGCTAACAGCATTTTTTGTTTCCCATTTGCAGGTGTGCTTTGCATGTGTGGATGGAAAGGAGTTCCGGCTTGCGCAGATTTGTGGCTTACACATAGTAATCCATGCTGATGAGCTTGAAGAGCTGATCAGCTATTATCAGGTGGGATTCCTTTAACTGTTTTAAAAGTGTAAAGTGCCCTTGGCTGCTTGTTTGCAGCAGTGCTATTATAGTATTTAAAACCCAATGCCCCACTTTGCCTTCAACACAGCTAACACATGCTAAAAGATCCATCGTATTTATGGCTTAAGTTAATGTTAATTGATATCCAGTATGTACAGGGCTAAAGTCCGGTGTACATCTCTAGAAAACTGCAGCTGGAGGAATTAATGTTATGCTACGAGTTTTCTTTGCTTCAGTAGAATATTCTACACATTCATAAGGAGGCTAGAGGACCACTTCAAATGGCTGTGCAGATGCACCAAGGTGTGTCGTCAGTGTGTCATACTCAAAATGTTGGGCCTTCTAGTTCCCAGCTGCTGTTTCATATTAAATGGCCCACATACCTTATCCTTCACTTATGAACAAGCTACTACAATGGTACCTCGGTTTTCGAACGTAATCTGTTCCGGAAAACAGTTTGGCTTCCAAAACATTTGAAAACTGAGGCGCAAAGGGCCTTGCAGAGGCGACCTGCAATTTCAGTGGAGAAAATTGGGAGGGGGGGGACTCAGCGGAAGCCGTTCTGCTTCCGAGGTGTGTTCGAAAACAGAAGCATTTCCTGCTGGATTTTTGGCATTCAAAAACCGAAACGTTCTGCTTCCGAGACACTCGAAAACTGAGGTACTACTGTACTACTGACTTTGAATGTTGCCTAAAGGTGCTTAGAACATCCTATATCTAAGTTAAACGGTCTCTCCTGCAATCTTTTTAATACATTCCATCTTCAAGCATTATCACTGGTTTTAAAATTGCAAGGCTTTTTCATCTTTCTTTGCAATTGAGGTATATGCTTCTTAAACATGCTGTGGTCTTTAATCCTAGGATCGCGGATACTTTGAAGAGCTGATTGCCCTCTTAGAAGCTGCTCTGGGCCTCGAACGTGCCCACATGGGGATGTTCACTGAACTTGCCATCTTGTACTCTAAATACAAACCTCAGAAGATGAGAGAGCACCTGGAATTGTTTTGGTCCAGAGTCAACATTCCCAAGGTATTTGACAATATACCTGCGATTGAGTCAATCATGTAACACAAATTATTTTAAAATTGTTGTTTTTTAAATGCCACTTGCTCTGCTTTCCTAGCAACAAAAATACATGTCAGTTCAAATAAAATAAAAACCGTAGTGGACTCAGAAAAAAAAAGTCATAGGACAAGGCTAATATCTAAAGACATTATAGAAGAAAAGTTTTTACTGTGGAAAGCTGGGAGTGAGGGGGCCAGGAGAATATTGAGGGTGAGAGGAGTGGGCAGTTCCTGGGGGAAATGGAGACAAGATCCCTGCTTAGTTACCCACCTTTTGATTTCCACAAGCAGGACAATGCAGAACGCGGCACCCAGTGGTGGAATATTGGGCAAGTTCATGGGGATAGAAGTAGTTCTTCAGATATCTTGGCCTCAGGTTATTTAAGACTTGTGCTGTCAAAGATCACATACTTTAATTAGGCCCCGAATTAAACAGAGCGAGTGGCCTGAACTCTTGTCTTTTCAGCAGACTCTACTTAAACTATTGCTTTGGCTACAGCCTGATTTGTCCCTTACCTTTCCTCTCGCCACAAGGTGCTTCGGGCAGCGGAACAGGCCCATCTTTGGGGAGAGCTGGTTTTCCTCTACGACAAATACGAAGAATATGACAACGCAATAATTACAATGATGAACCACCCTACCGATGCATGGAAGGAAGGGCAGTTCAAGGACATAATTGCAAAGGTAAGCAGCTGTAATGGTAACAACTCCTCAGCTTTGACCCCAAAACATGTTGAGTTTCACAGCAGTTCAGGTATTCAGATCTGTTGGTGTGTCTTGAAAACCCAGTGGGTGGCCAAGGGACTACAAGACATGGCCAAATCTTCCTGTGGCAGAAGCACCATCCATCATTCAGCTTCTTAATAATACATTCTGATTTTCTAAAGTTGCTTCTCTGAGAAACAGGAGCTTTTGCACCCTCATCCAATTCATTATTGCCAGACACTGTTTTAGCACCAAAACAGTTTCCTCAGATTTAGATGGAAAGAAGAGGAAGAGAGTTGAGTATCATTTGCATACTGGTGGCACTGAACCTCAAAGCACCAGGCAAGCTCTCCCAGCAGTTTCATGTGGTTTTGACAACTATGAACTCTTTAGTTAATAGGAGAGCCAGTGTGGTGTAGTGGTTAAGAGCGGTGGACTCGTAATCTGGTGAACCGGGTTCGCGTCTCCGCTCCTCCACATGCAGCTGCTGGGTGACCTTGGGCCAGTCACACTTCTCTGAAGTCTCTCAGCCCCACTCACCTCACTGAGTGTTTGTTGTGGGGGGGGGGGAGGGAGGGAAAGGAGAATGTTTTCTGCTTTGAGACTCCTTCAGGTAGTGATAAAGTGGGATATCAAATCCAAACTCTTCTCTTCTTCGTCTTTATCCAGCCCCACAGGGCATCAGACATGCACCACTTCTTAGGTACACTTAAGTTAGCAACTGTGATTCCATTTTCTAAGGATGGCAGCATGATAAAGCTTGCAGATTTATTTATTTGCTCTAACTTTTTATACAGTACTGCTGTGCAGATCTGTTAAAGACTCTTGAGGACCAAATAAGAGGGTCATAGTTAACTAAATGCTGTTCGTTAAATCACTCTCAGGGGCAGCCAATTACCTCACAGCTTGAATTTGTTCTCTAGGTGGCCAACGTGGAGCTATATTACAAAGCGCTGCAGTTTTACTTGGATTATAAACCACTGCTGATCAATGATCTCCTCCTGGTATTATCTCCAAGGCTGGATCACACCAGAACGGTCAGCTTTTTCTCCAAGGTGAGTTAGAGGAGGCACAAATTGAAAATGGGCTAAATTACATACTTTTCTTGAAGACCTTTCCATTTCAAATTGTACATTCAAGGCAAAAGGGGTTTCATCTTTTATCATGCCAAGACATAATAATAATAATAATAATAATAATAATAATAATAATCATCATCAATAAATAAGTGCTAAATAATAAATAATATAATTTTATTATTTAAACCCCACCCATCTGGCTGGGTTTCCTTTGACTAACTTTTCCCCCTTCCAAATCCTCTTGTTGCACACATAAACTTGTATAAAATGACTTAAGGTCTTAAATTGTGGATATACCATTTGTTCCAATAAGGTTTTGTTTTGGGAGATGACTAGTTTCTAAGGTTTAATGTGACTTACATTAGGTGGGCCCTGTTACCTTCGAGATGTACTTTGTGGGAGGCCCTTCAGCAAGAACAACTCTTTGCCTAAACAATTGCATTTCCCCTAGGTTAATCAGCTGCCTCTAGTGAAACCTTACCTGCGCTCAGTCCAGAATCATAATAATAAAGGAGTCAATGAAGCGCTGAACAATCTTCTGACGGAGGAGGAAGACTACCAGGTAAGTTTCTGGAAACAGCAATTATGGCATTTTTCTATAGAAGCATAATTATGGTATGTATGCAGAATGACCACTTAATTCATTACTTTAAAATGCTTAGCCTTTGTATCAGCTCCATACATTCCTCTTCAGCCAGGCCTTTGGTTGATTAATTAATATTCAATGGCCTTTTAAATGTGTTTGTGGGAGGGGGGGTTATTATTAATTTTTGTTGTAACTATTTTGTGCTTTTACCCTGTATTTTTTATCTCGTGAACTGCCGTGAGATCTTCAGAATGAAGGGCAGTATATAAATTAAATAAATAAGCAAATAAATAAATTAACAACCCCTCCCCAATTTGCCGAGAAGGCCCTTTGGCTGAAAAATGTTCCCCATCACTGCCTTAAACAGGTCTGAGGTCAGTGGTTTTAAGTGCGTGCAGAGTAGTTTCTGATGTAAATCTGTAGCCCGCTACTTAAAGCCCATGGGAGAATATCCTTTGTGTTTTGCTGTGTTCAGAAGCTTCGACAAAAACTTCCAGCCACCTCCATCATACAGCCCTGTAGGCTTAGTAGTAGTAGTAATAATAATAATAATAATAATAATAATAATAATAATAATAATTATTTGTACCCCAGCCACTCTGGGTGGCTTCCACAGAGACCAAAAATACACTAAAATGTCACACACTAAAAACTTCCCTGAGCAGGGCTGCCTTAAGATGTCTTCTGAAAGTCAGGTAGTTGTTTATCTCTTTGACATCTGATGGGAGGGTGTTCCACAGGGCGGGCGCCACTACCGAGTAGGCCCTCTGCCTGGTTCCCTGTAGCTTTGCTTCTCGCAATGAGGGAACCGCCAGAAGGCCCTCGGCGTTGGACCTCAGTGTCCAGGCAGAACGATGGGGGTGGAGACGCTCCTTCAGGTATAATGGCCAAGGCCGTTTAGGGCTTAGCATCGCTTGTAGCAATTCAATTCGCTCCTCCATGTGCCTGACTATTAACTTTCTCCCCCTTCCAATAGGGCTTGCGAGCATCCATTGATGCCTACGACAACTTTGATAACATTACACTGGCTCAGCGTCTAGAGAAACATGAGTTGATTGAGTTCAGGCGCATTGCCGCTTACCTGTACAAAGGCAATAACAGATGGAAGCAGAGCGTGGAGCTCTGCAAGAAAGATCGCTTATATAAGGTCTGTTTTTGTTTAGCGTTGTTAGTTCCTCCTTGTATGTACTGGGAGCACGTGGGATGGAATTTTAAACAACTTTTTATCATAAAAGCCTGCAGAAGATGAAGCAGTCCTGCATCTGTTTTTGCGCCTATGCAATCTGCCCTAGCATTATGCATGAGAAGTCTGATGTAGTTATTTCATGGCTCTAAATAAGTTTCTTGGTGTTGGTGTTCTGTAGGATGCTATGCAGTATGCCGCAGAATCCAAAGATGCTGAGCTGGCAGAGAAACTGCTTCAGTGGTTTCTGGAAGAAGACAAGAAAGAGTGTTTCGCAGCTTCTCTCTTCACGTGTTACGACTTGTTGCATCCGGACGTGGTCCTTGAGCTGGCATGGAGGCATAACATTATGGACTTTGCGATGCCTTATTTTATCCAGGTGATGAGGGAGTACCTGACCAAAGTAAGTGTGGCTTCTCTAGAAAGCCTTGTTGCTTTGATCTCGAATCCTGGGTGACATGCTTCAAATTTTGCCTTTAAAAAGCCCTGGCAAAACGTTTCAGTTATTACCAAATTGCTTTAAATGCCATATTGCGAATGGTGGGGTGGAGACTTACAGGAATCCTGAGATCCAGCCTGCAAAAATGAAGGGAACTACAAAAAGGACTAGCCTTCGGCATACATTTTCTGGAACTTACCAACATCTAGTTAGTAGATTTACTCCTTTTTATTATTTTATTTTTAGTCTCCCATTACAGATGGCCAGACACACTAGCCAAAACTTCTCCTGGCTGCTCCCAATTGCCGCTAAACCTTCAGATTTACCAGATTTTTCGCTCCATAAGACGCACCTAGTTTTTAGAGGGGGAATGCAAGAAATTTTTTTTTTTTAAAGGGAGTGCTGAGCAGAGCCTGTATGCACCCCAGGCTCTGCTCAGCGCTCCCTTTCACGAGCCGCGAAGAGTGTGTGTGCGGCACTTGGGGGCTTTTCCCCAGGAGGGAGAAGGGACTGAGAAGCCGCGTCAGTCCCTTCTCCTTCCTTGGGGAAAAGCCCCCAAGAACTGCACACACACTAGGCACGGCTCTTTAAAGAGTGTGCAGCTCTTGCGGGCTTTTCCACGAGGTGGGAGAAGGACAGCCGATCAGTGACAGGCTGCCCTTCTCCCTCCTCGGGGAAAAGCCCGTAAGATCCGTGCTTTTCCCGCCTGCATCCACTCCATAACACACACACACACACATTTCCCCTTACTTTTTAGGAGGGGGAAAAGTGTGTCTTAAGGAGCGAAAAATGCGGTAAGTTTTTTTTCATGAAGAAGTTGAGCTCTGTTCTTTTTCACTTTTAAACATTTGGACTACTTCATTTTTACTAGCTCACTTGACTAAAACACTTCCTTTTAGATGTTTTCCCCTACTTGGAATAGTGTGTTTTGGAAACTAACGTGCTCACACGCTGCTCTCCGTGAGCCGCATGTGTCTGCTGTTTCCTTTTTATTCTTTTGACTGCCTGCAAAAAAGGCCCCAGGGTGGGATGCTGAAAGCTGCCTGGATCTTGGAGGTCTGTAACTGATAGCCATGTATTTCAGGCCAAAAGGACTACTTACATACTCATCCTTTTTGTAAGCACCTGGATATTAAAATAATAATAATAATTTTCCGCTAGAATAAAGCAAGATCAAAATAGCAGCAGCAAAAATCTGGTTATCCCTTTGCCCTTCCCCACACCATCCCAGGTATAACCATTGCAGTTGCTGATACTTTCATTAATTTAGTGTGCAAGCCCATTGATGTATGGCAAGTACAGTGTAGGTTTTGGATTTATGCAAGACAACCCTTTCAATAGGTCATCTCTGAAACTGCATTGCAGATTAAGTATTGTAATGCTAAGTAAGCTTTCCATGTATATAAACTTACCACTTTTGTGTTAAGTAAGATATTGGCTTCCCATAGGTTTAAATGCTGAGTATGCATGCTTCTTTTCTGTGTGGGTCTCCTTTCCTATTTCTCCCTGCAAACTCCCCTTCCCATGTTTGTGTGATCTTTGCTTTTTCTTGAAATTGATTTTCTGGCTTATTGATTTTAAGTATTCCCCTCTGAATTTTCTTGCAGGTTGATGGTCTGTTTAATAAGGTGACCGTTGCTCTGGTT
Organism: Podarcis gaigeae; assembly: GCF_964106915.1. NCBI lineage: Eukaryota > Metazoa > Chordata > Lepidosauria > Squamata > Lacertidae > Podarcis > Podarcis gaigeae. The sequence continues at coordinate 28,636,692 of NC_139693.1, read as the reverse complement.
TTACATTGGCTTTTTAAATTTGTGTCCCTAAAACGTATCTAAAGCTATTTGGGAGTCTTAACTGTAGCTTTTGCTGAAAAGCAGAATAATCTAGCTTTGGTCTAACTAATACCATAGTAAATATCTCTTCCACAGTAGCTTGGGGGAAATCCAACCAGACCTAGCTTGCTGTGTGCCCGCTAGCTACAAAGTAGGTCAGAATTCAGTTGTTTTAGGCACGGCAGTCAAATTTTCATCTTTAAGATGCTTATCTGCCTATAGTGCCTCCGATTATTTGGGAAAGTTTGCATCTGAAATGTCCAAATCTAATGCAATATCAAGGTAGTTGAGGCTTCTCATGGTGGCCTAGTAAGGTCCTAACAAGCTAGTCTTTGGGGGGGGGGGGGAATGTGTAAAATGAAGTAATAACAACAACAACAATAATCCCTTTTTTACACTTGGGATATAACTGAGTCTTAGATCTGATGGGCGTTACCATGCTCTTGTCAAGCTGAACTCTGGTTGGATTTTACAAGTGGCAAGTGTCTACTAAATAATTCAGTCTTCCAGAAAGAGCATGCATGAAAAGACTGCTTTTAAAATGAGAACTAATCTAGTACATGGAGGTAGTAATTAATTGGAGAACGAATTTCCCCATTTTTAATGTAAATAATTGTTTTAACTCCCCTCATGTGTACCTAACAGCAAGATGTGCACCCCTGTACCAAAATACATGCCTCCTATTAACAACCTTTTGAACACCCTTAAAAAAAGTAGGGATAGAAACGGATATCCCAGGAGATAACAAAGGTGCATATGCAAGAGGCTGTAGGTGGAAGATGCATCCCAGATCTGACGGGAACTACCTCTTGGGTGTGGGGAGGAGGAGAACTTATGATCAGATTCCTGGGCCAGCAGCCTTTTATAACATCCAGTAGGAGTGCTGCAGCTTCTGCTGTGAAGGTATTACTAATCTGTTGACAGACCCATTGTTGATTGGTGAGTGGGTGGGCAGATTCCACACTTGCAAGGCCAGAATAAAGCCATTAATAGTAGCTTCTAAGAGGAAAGTTGCTGCAAATGCTAAAACTAAGTAGCAGCTAAGGAAACTAGACATATCCTATTCAGTTTCAAGCCAGTAGGTAAACAGTGTAATCTTGAATATTTAGCTTAGCAAAAGTTAGTATTGCTGTTGGGGTTAAATCCAAGATATACCGTATTTTTTGCACCATAACACTCACTTTTTTCCTCCTAGAAAGTAAGGGGAAATGTCTGTGCGTGTTATGGAGGGAATGCCTATGGGTGGCGGGGGGGATCTGCTGCAGTCGTGAGCAGAGGATCCATGGTTCCCCTTCCTTCCCTCCTCCGTGGCTCGCTTTGAAACAGCAAAGCGGAAGAAGAGCCGCTGAGTGGGGAGGAGAGAGGGACAGAGAGCCTGCTTCTTTAAAGGAGCAAAGTGGGAGAGGAGAGGAGCCTTCTCCCCTTATACCCCTCTTCTGCATTATTAGCAGCATCCTTCTCCACACACCCCACGTGTGCTCCTTGTCCCTTGAGTGCTTTTCCTTCCCTCCCCACTTAAAACGTGGTTACAAAGCACGGATCCACATGGATCTTCAGGATTTTTGCACTGGGTCACCCCAAATTCACCATCAGATCACATAGCATGTCCATGGCTACATCTTGCACCAAAAAAATCACACACCCACTGTTGTCTGGGGCCGCAGTGGTGCAAAAATGTGGTTACAAAGCATGGATCCACATGGATTCTCAGGATTTTTGCATTGGGCTACTCCAAACTCACTGTCAGATCACATGTCTGTGGCCACAGCATGAACCACAAAAACCATACATCCACTGTTTCGTTTAGAATATTTTTTTTCTTGTTTTCCTCTAAAAACTACGTGCGTGTTATGGTCGGATGCGTGTTATAGAGCGAAAAATACGGTAGATCCCCCCCTTTAGCTTGAATATTTTTATAGTGTTGGAATGTAACAGCAACCAAGAGAGCTTAGATTTCTCCTCTTAATGGGACCGATTATATTAGCAATAGTACTGGGGTTCCTGTCCAGAGAAAAGTATCCTTTGGGGGGGGGTTAACTTCATCCAAAAAATGGGAAATCCAAGTGCACCATTAAAACTTCTGCAATACAATAAAATTGAAAGGAATGCTGCCCAAGTGTACCAAGACATGAAACGGCAAGAATCCCAAGACATTCTGGCCTTCGCACAATGGCAGGAACCTATCAACTGGTATTACAACCCTGCCTTTTACATAGGAATCGCTTGCAGAAGTGAATTGTAATTGAAAAATGTAACGGGAGTCTGGTCCCTGGATAAGACAGAACTAGACTGAGGAGTTTATGCTCACATCCAAGAGAATGCAACTGCTCTTCAGCTGTCTGGCTTAGCAAAAAGCAAACCCTCTTCCAGTCTTGGAAATGCTTCCTCTTGAGTAAACTTCAATATTTAAGCTGCTCTAAGCAATGATGGTGGCATTACAGTGGTATGTTAAGGAGACATGCTGACATGACAGCTTGAAACTAAACAGAATCTTCTGGTATGACTTTAAATTTCCAGGAACTTGCCTTCCAATCCAAAGCAAAGTGAAACCTCATTGTAATGGCAGCTGTTAATGTTGCTTGCAATGTATTTGCAGAAACCCCACAAATTGGCCTGGCAGCTCTGAATGGACTTGCCGATCAGAAGGTCGGAGGTTCAAATCCCCGCAATGGGGTGAGCTCCCGTTGCTCGGTCCCTGCTCCTGCCCACCTAGCAGTCCGAAAGTACGTCAGAGTGCAAGTAGATAAATAGGTACCACTCCGGCGGGAAGGTAAACGGCGTTTTCGTGCACTGCTCTGGTTTGCCAGAAGTGGCTTAGTCATGCTGGCCACATGACCTGGAAGCTGTACGCCGGCTCCCTCGGCCAGTAAAGCGAGATGAGCGCTGCAACCCCAGAGTCGGCCACATGGACCTAATGGTCAGGGGTCCCTTTACCACTGAAACTGTATGCTGGTAGTAAAACCAGACCGCAATGTCCGTAAAATGCCCATCAGATTCTATAGGTAAGGAACAGTTTCTTCCAATGAGTAGAGATATGCAGGTCCTCATCTACACAACATGGGGTGAGGACTTGCTTGTCACGTCTTGCCTTTCCTCCTGTTGGCATAAGCCAAAGAAGCCTTTGAAGTATCACGTTTCCCCTTGACCAACTGGGAACTCTGTTCAGAATGCAGGCAGAGAAGGGGACCGTGCTGCTCTTTGCTCCCCCTGCCTACTCCAAATAATAAAAAGCTGGTTTGGGGAAGAGGAGAAACTTAACAATGCATCAAGTGTGCTGCCTACGTCTCTCTATCTTTATCCCTCCATGTCTGATGGCTAGGTCACCCAGTCCTAGTGGTACACTGTTGCCCCTATCCCAGTAAAGCACATTTTGGGGAAAAGCAGGAATGAATGAATAATTAATATAATAATAAAAATTTATTTATATCCCGCCCTCCCCAGCCGAAGCCAGGCTCAGAGCGGCTAACAACAGTAAAATAATACAGCATTCTAAAATCAATTCATTATAAAATCAGTTCAAATCAAATTAATGGCAACCATTGGGCTAGAGTTCTGTGAGGATTACCAAAGGAGGGGGTCAGGCTGTGCCTTGGCCAAAGGCCTGGTGGAACAGTTCTGTCTTGCAGGACCTGCAGAAAGATGTCAAGTCCCGCAGGGCCCTAGTCTCTTGTGACAGAGGGTTCCACCAGATCGGAGCCACAGCCGAAAAAGCCCTGGCTGTGGTTGAGGCCAGCCTAACCTCGCTGTGGCCAGGGACCTCCAAGATGTTTTTGTTTGAAGACCGTAAGGTCCTCCGTGAGACATACCAGGAGAGGCGGTCCCGTAGGTACGAGGGTCCTAGGCCATAGCCATTGACTTATGGGTGGGAGGAAGTAACAACATGCACTCAGGGACACCATTGGGGTGAGGATTAAGCTTGCCCCTGGTGAACTTCATGCCCAGCACGAGAAACATGTTTCACCTCCCTATAGCTGTCCAGATTTTTTATTTTTTCAGTGCTCTGCCAATTTGTCCTAAGGGACCATTGAAGTAAGTTAGGGGCTCTTTGGGTTAGCTCTGGGTTCTGTTGCTTGATGGAACGTGGGAACTGGCTCTTGCAGGTAACGGGTGTTTCGAAAGGTGAATCTAGTCTGAAGCTCCCTGCGACTTAATTGTTCTGCGAACTTGACCATGCATTTTTGCTCGTGCCACAGGCCATCCTATTAAAGAGCTGATCTCTGGCAGTTGAGCAAATGCTGAAACTGGACTTCGTTCTGAAAGTAGAAAGTTGTGCTAGATCCGCTGACACATTGAGACATAAATATTTTTAAATGAAAGCTGGAACGGAAACACTTGGGAGGGGGGGTCGCAGAACTCGGGCGCTAAGAAGTTCCTTCATGAGAGTTTCCTTTCACTTTATAACTTAGGTGGATAAACTTGATGCTTCTGAAAGCCTAAGGAAAGAAGAGGAACAAGTAACTGAACCCACTCCAATAGTATTTGGTAGGTGAAGACTTGCTTTCTTTTTGTTAGGCCCTCAACTGAGAAGCGTTTCCAGAAAATCCAAGTATTTGTACTTAACAAACCCTCCGTGTGTTAATGCAGAACTAGAAGAACTTGAAATTTCTTCATAGGCTGTAACTAAAAATCTCTTGCTGCCAGTGACTGCCATGTCGTCATCACAATATAATTCAAGATATCGGTGTTTCAGAAGAAAACTAGTTTATGTTAGGTTTTCTCTAGCTGTCCTGGAAGCAGCCATGCAGCACAACTTGTTTACTGAAGTAAACTGATTTGAAGAGGGCTTACTTCCTAGCAATTCTCTCTAGGATTGCAGCCTTTACAGATTCTGGATGCTTTTCAAAGAGGTTTATTGAACACACGGACACACACAAAAAATGAACCAGTGTTGGGATAGAACAGCTATTCTCTTAACATCATTTCTCATTTATATGATCCATGAGTGGAGGCTGAACTAGGCAGATCCTGCTCCTGAAAGCTTGGAAGAAATTGCATGGTTGTAGAAAAGTTTGCGGATATACAAATGAAGTCCCATAGATACGGAATATTACACTACATTTGGCTCTCAGCCTTTTTTTCCAGTAGAAAACACCCTCTCTAGTTAAATTTTTTTGCCATTTCAAGAGGTGCAGTATCTCCAGATGGGCAAGGGTGTTCTTGGTATGTCTGAACTATTGTAGGGGGAAACCTTCCTTTCTGTGGGTGGCAAGACTCTCTGAGATTAAATCTTCTGGAAAAACAGAATCCCATTAAGGGAGAAAATGGTGCTTCTATTCCAGAAATGTGTAAAAAGTCTTTATTTTGGCAAAAGGTAGACTTTATTGACAATTGCATTCTAGGTCCCTCCATTAAAGGAAGTTCATGATGACGAGGTCAGTTCTCTACTGGGAATGGTTTTCAATGGGAGTTCAGTTTTCCCATGCATGAGGCATGCGTAGTTTTTTAGTAGAGTTTTAACAAATGTGTGTCTGGTCTGTGGCAGAATTAATAAGCATAGGCTGGGGAAATACGACTAACAGATCTAACTGCAACGTGTTTAAAACTCTTGGCTGTACAGATGTGTATCATATGGGGTTTTTGTTTGAACTTTGAAAGTTTCTCTTAATGTAGTTTTTCAGGACCTAATAGGTGCCAGACAATTGAAACAAAATCAGTCACTACTTCACCGCAGGGAAGGAGCAGGGAGGCATTTACTATAAAAAAAACAACACAGAACCCCTGAGCTATTTTTATATCATATGGGAGCTGTTCATTCAAGGATTTCTCAGGAAGTCTTGGCTGTTTCCCAGTCATGAAAAGGGGGCAGGCAGCTGAAACATGCGGTTACACTGGAATTTCGAGAACTGTCCCTTGTCTGTCTGCCCTTCTTTTAAATCTGGAAGGGCCTTAGCTCAGCAGTAGAACCATTGGGGGGCATTCAGCAACGTAGACCTATTGAAATTACCGGCCCTAACATAAGTCATGTTCATTAACTGGGTCTCCTCTGAGAAAAATTACATTTTTTACCTCTCCCAAGGAGCTTCCCGCCCTCCCCATTCTGATCCTTGTAAAGTAAATCGGAGGCAGAGGTTTTCTCGGGTCACTCAGTTTCATGGCTGAGTGGGGCGGAGGGGATTCAAACCTGCATCTTCCACAAGCATAGTCCAGGATCCGAGCAATTGCAGCGCACTGGCTCTCAACACCACATAGGAGAGACCCCAGGTTCAGTCCTTTTAACTTTGCCAGCTTAGGAGTCAGTTCTGGAGAAATATTCCTTACCTGAGATCTTGGAGCTACTTCCAGTTAGATTAGGACAGTATTTACAGGTTTTTTTTTTAATCCTGTCAACCACGCTGTGATCCGCTGGTGAAGGTCAGTATGTAAATTTAATAAAAATATATATATCTACAGAGAAATAAAGATGGGCAAATAGTCTAACATAGTATAAGGCAGCTTCGTGTGACGTTAGAGATGGAAATGTACCTTTTGCCTTTTCTGTTTCAATCTTTTTTAAAAACAGACAAACACACCCCTGCATTTTGAATTGGGATTTGTTGGGTTCTGTGGGCTGGGGTGCGCAAAAGGCCTTACCTTCCAAGTGACTTAAACGGACCCCCCTTGTCTTTCTTCCAGGCCAGCAGCTGATGCTAACGGCAGGCCCAAACACAGTACCTCCACAGGCAAACTTCCCCTATGGCTACACGGCGCCAGGATTCAGCCAGCCACCAGTTTACGGTTTCAATATGTAACTCGCGCTGCGAGACCTTTAACCGTCTCGGATCATCATCTTCCCGTCCCTCTTTTTTTTTTTTTTTTACTTTTTCTCCAAGAAGGCACAGATGACTCCCTGCGTTGGCTTGAATGCCCTTTTCAGCCCACCCTTACCCCCCCCCCTTGGTTCAGAGACACCCAAAGGACACTGTGTTATTTATTGCTATGTCCGGTTACATTTCAACCTCAAAAGGCAGCTCTCCCCCCTCTCCTTTTATCTTGTTTTCCGTTAGCGACATTTCAAGGCTCTCTCTGAAGCGGAGGCAAACACTCCCAACTAAAACCAACAACCCAGCAATAACTTCTGGGGGCTAGAAGAATTTCTGGCAGTGGTTTGGGGCGTTTTAGTGCTGCTTTCCCCTCTCTCTCTCCTTCCAGAGTCCTCTCTCTAGCCACGTGCATGCTGGGGCGTCCTCTGGCACCAAGCTGTTAACGTGTTAAAAAGTACTGTAACAGATGAAGCCAAACCTTCCAACTGGTGGGATATATGAAAATTGTATGTAACACACACCTTCTCCCCATTTGTTTGTAGCGCTGTGCAGAAAAAAAAGGAAAATAAAAATTGTATTTGGAGGCGACAAGGGGGAGAGGTGACACAGTTTACAGAATGTTGCAAAAAAAAAAAAAAAAGCATCTATGCCTTCTGGAATTTTTTGTGTTTCTTTTTTTTCTTTTTTAAAAAAGAAAACCTTCCTTGGAGAATAAATTGGATCATATCTCAGAGCAGACACTCCCCATATTTTTTGTTCCTGTAGTACGTAATAGCATGATACTCACTGGCATCAAATGGTACACATTTTCAACAACATAACTTGGCTATGTGACTTTCTTTTTTTTTTCTTGACAAGCAAATGTCAAAGAGTGTGTTGCCTGGGCAGCCATAAGTATTGTGAATGTGTGCGGCAGAGAGGACCGTGTTGGTAAGAAACATAGCTGTCAACTTTCCCCTATTCCCTTATTCTGAATAGGATTCCTCACGAGAAAAGGGAAGAGTTGACAGCTATGGTAAGAAATGAGTTTGGAAGCCCCGGGAAGTACGGGTGCACGTCCTTGCGGGACTTCAAGTCTCACCTTGAAAGTGAGTCTTCTGCTATGCTGGCTATATTTGACCTGAAACTCTAAAGCAGGTGTAGGCTGCTCCTATCATCCCTGACCACACACCATGCTGGTTGAGATGAGCTGGAGAGTCCACAACATCTGGAGGTGTCCAATTTCCCAATTCCTGCTGTAAAACTCTCTGGGCATTTGGAGATACCTTTCTGAGCCGGCAACAGCTCCAATTCCCATCCACCCTTCTTCTGGCTCTGTGCAGGAATTCTGTGAGATCAGATGGTCTGCCCACCAAACGCACTCTCGCTTTTCTTCTTCTTCCCAATAGAGAATGCCAACAGGGATGTTACTACTTTGTGCCACTCTTCAGAGACATATATCATTAACATTTTATGTACTTAAAACTAGATAATGTATAATTTATGGCTATGACTCTTGTGCTAATCATGGATATTATGAAAATCCAATTATAAACATAAATCAAACCAGTGTCCACTGTGTGGTTTGAAACAAGGGGGCTGGAGGGGAGGTGCTGTGTCAGCCGAAGGAGGTGCTTGTAGCAACCATTTAAATGCCCACAATTCTTTTCCTTGGCCGTGTTCTAGGACTAAACCAGAGGGGTTGTTTCCAAGTCAAAACCGGAGTCAGCTGAGCTGTGGCTCCCATAGCTGTGGAAGTGCAACGGCTTTTATGCATTCGTGGAAAGCGGCGTAAGCCCCAAACGCTGTGCTAGTAAATCGATGAGTGTCAGAGCTGGGTGGCATGTTGCTAAATTGTCTGAAGCCAGTATGGCATCAGATCGCGATACCAGTTTCAGACAATATGAGCTGGCAGTACATTGCTCTGGCTCAAATTGCCTGCAGGCAGACGGATGGCCTGAGATGATTCTCAGCGATCACCTTTTCAGGCTGTGTCGTCCTGCCTGCCTGTGCCTTTGAGGAAGCCACCCCCCCCGGAAAGCTCATGCAAGCCAGAACGGTATGGGGGCTCACTCAGCTTGGGGGGCAGAAGGAGCCCCTCTGGCTCACATGAGCCTGAGCGGTATGGGGGCTTCCTCAGTAGGGCTGGGTGACGCAGCCAAGATACATTCCAGACACTCTGATACATCAGCATATACGGATATTTAGCTGCTGATACGTCACAATGTTGAAAACCAGGTATCGCCCAGCCCTACTGTCAAATCTAGTAACTGCCTTCAATTTGCAGTGACGTGTTTACTGTTCAGTGTGCTTGTTTTCACCACTGTAGCTTTCTTAATGCTCTCCCTGCTCCCACAAAAGAGAATATGTCACCTAAGGTTAAAACCAAACTTCCCATTGATTTGTATTTGGGAACCATGAAGCACAGGGGTGTCAATTCTGATGTAGTTTGGAGTCCAAAGACAAGCCTTACCTTTACCAAATAATATTCCCTTGTATGTCGTGGCAAAGATACTGGCCGGGTCTAGGACAGCACAAAAACAGTTGGCATTTGCTGCCCTTGAAAGTACCGTATTTTTCGCTCTGTAAGATACACCAGACCACAAGACGCACCTAGTTTTTGGAGGAGGAAAACAAGGAAAAAAAAAAAATTCTGAATCTCAGAAGCCAGAACAGCAAGAGGGATCACTGCACAGTGAAAGCAGCAATCCCTCTTGCTGTTCTGGCTTCTGGGATAGCTGTGCAGCCTGCATTCGCTCCATAAGACACACATTTCCCCTTACTTTTTAGGAGGGAAAAAGTGAGTCTTACAGAGCAAAAAATACGGTATCTTGGTCTCTTGCAAGGTCCTATTTTACCATAATAAGCAAGAGCTCCTTGAAAGCTCATAACACTAAGCTCGGCTGAATGCTTCAAGTTTCTGGACGGTTAAAAGGCTCACCAGCCACATGTGATTTCCCTTTTCTTATGCTGCCTCTGTTTGTTTTTCCTTTTTAAAATCTTGCTAAACTGAATAAAATGGCAAGTAACTTTCCGCAGGCAGGCATTCAATAGTCCTGTGTACAGGATTCCTAAGTTCAAAGGTGTTGTGGGTTTTGCTTTGTCTTTAATGAAACTTGATGTGTATGTTGGCCCTTAGCACAAGATTTTTGTGGAGCTTGCAATAAGCAAAAAGCAATTGAACTAAAAAGTAAAAACAAGTGTTATAGGGAAATGATAGATACACACCCACACCCACAAACCCAAACACAAATCCCTCAATGAAAAACTGATTAATTTTTTTGAGAGACTTGTACATACATAGCCACTCACAGTAGGATTTTCATAGTGGTTGTCACTAAACTTTGGTCCTGACTTTTCCTCCCCAAGGAGCCTGGGCTGGCAAGCAAAAAAGCAGCAAAACCATATGATCAAAATAAAAGCATTAATATCTAAAAACATTTGTAAATGTTCATATATTCACAAAATAATTAAAAGGTGGCTGAGAACAGTTACAGATATCAATTTTCCAGGTGAACAGGAATGTTGAATGTTTTTAAATTCCTCCTGTCTCTTAAGTGGGGGGGACAAAGACCACCTCACCAGGAAAGGTCATACAAAAATGGTGAACTACGGCTGAAGAGGCCCCGTCAACGGTCAGTGCTAACCAGACAGCACCCAGCAGTGACTTCAGCAACAGGGTCTCTCCGGCCCATTACAATTGTACCTTGGAACTCGGACGTTTTAGCTCCTGAATGCCACAAACCCAGGAGTGTTCTAGTTTGCGAACGTTTTTTGGAAGCCGAACGTCTAATGGGGCTTCTGATTGATCAGAAGCCATACTTTGGTTTCCGAATGTTTTGGAAGTCAAATGGACTTCCAGAACAGATTCCGTTCGACTTCCAAGGTACGACTCTATAGGACTTGAGATGGTTGTGCAACACACTACTGTGCCAGCAGTTGCCAAAGCAGCAGATAAAGGGATTCGGGTTGATGGGAAGGAGACAGGGATTCACTGTTGAGAGGTTAACAGAAGGGGCTGCAATGATGCTTCAAGTCCCTTGCATCTGCCAAGATGGGAATTAGTGGTAGGTTTATCCTTGCATGGGCACAGCACATCTGAGGTTCATTTCTCTAAACTGTCAGGCTGCATTTTAATTGGTGTCCCCGTTAGGAACCGAAGTGCCATGATTGTATAGCAGAACTAAAACACAAGTACAATAATTGTAATTGTTGTTTAGTCATTTAGTTGTGTCCAACTCTTCGTGACCCCATGGACCAGAGCACGCCTGGCACTCCTGTCTTCTACTGCCTCCCGCAGTTTGGTCAAACTCATGCTGGTAGCTTCAAGAACACTGTCCAACTATCTCGTCCTCTGTCGTCCCCTTCTCCTTGTGCCCTCCATTTTCCCAACATCAGGGTCTTTTCTCATGAGGTGGCCAAAGTATTGGAGCCTCAGTTTCAGGATCCAGTGAGCACTCAGGGCTGATTTCCTTAAGAATGGATAGGTTTGATCTTCTTGCAGTCCATGGGACTCTCAAGAGTCTCCTCCAGCACCATAATTACAGGTCCTTTTAGAAACTGCAGATCGCAAGCACCATAGCCAGTGAGCCATTTAACCTCTCTCTCTGTCTGTCTTGGCATGTGTGTGCATCGTACCAAAGAAAACACTTGTTTTAGAAATACCGTCATTCCCACAATTTTTAATAAATTGAAATAAAAGAATTAAGCTTCCTTTTTTTTAGGAGAGCTGCAACACACCACGGTTTGAATGAATGATTGATTTATTACGGCCATTGGCCCATATCTAAAAACAATACATCAAAATTTATCCATAAACAATACAATTTAAACAGTTCCAAGTTAAAACACCCCTATAAAACCAATTTTACTTCAATTAAGTAAACTATACACACCACGGTTCTAGAGTTGTTAATTGTGAGTTTCCCATCTCACGAAGGAACATACCTTAATTGAAATGCTGTGAGCCAGCATAAATTTAATAGCCACTTGTAATCAAAATTCATCCAGTGCCCCTTTAACCTCATTGTGTTCCTTGAACACTGGGGTGCTGAACAGACCCTACTATTTAGGAAGTGGGCTGTGGTGGCAGTTGCCTATTACTGGTAGGGCAGAGGGCAAGGAGACCACCAGTAGGTGGTGCCAGAGATGGAAGGTTGTACCTTCCAGAACCTGTTGGATTGCATCTTGACTCCCTGATGTAGCCGAAACCTGCCTATCCTGACTGGCCCTTACATTCTGCAGTCTTAGTAGGTTTTGGGGAAAGCCTTAATCCCTCTGACCCTAATGAGAGATTCTAGGAAAGCCCATCACTATCACTGAGCTGTGGGTCTTCTCTATGAAATTAATGCCTTCTTACGTGCAGAAGTAGGAAACCTGAGAGAGTGGAGTGGAATTAATGGGTATTTAATTAGCCCAACAGAAGAGGAGGAGGAGGATGATAATAATAATAATTTTTCATTTGTACCCCGCCCATCTGGCTGAATTTCCCCTGCCACTCTGGGCAGCTTCCAAGATTAAAAATACATAAAAAACTTCCCTAAACACTCTGTACTTCATTAAGGCTAACTGAGCGTTCTGGGAAATTGACAATGCAAAGTTATCGAAGAACCAGTTACAGATAGGTAGCCGTGTTGGTCTGCCATAGTCAAAACAAAAAAAATTCCTTCCAGTAGCACCTTAAAGACCAACTAAGTCAGTTCTTGGTATGAGCTTTCGTGTGCATGCACACTTCTTCAGATACCTGAAAGCTCATACCAAGAACTGACTTAGTTGGTCTTTAAGGTGCTACTGGAAGGAATTTTTTTTTGTTTTATCGAAGAACGTTTTACTGGCAAACCCCATTAAAGAGAAACATCCCAGCCCGGGACTCACTGGGGGGCACGTGGAAGGCAGGGAATGAGTCTGACCACAAGTACCACCCGGAGAATGGAAGTGTTAAATTTAATTCATAAATAAAAGCGAGTCTGATTTTTTAAAAACCAAAACAAATGCAACTTTCTCCGTAGTTTCTGCTCACCCTGCAGAAATCGCAGCGCCACCTTAAATAGTAGGCAGGTTCTTAAAGCTCCAGTAGCAGCAGCAGACTTCGCAATCAGGCCCTTCCCTGTGTTCCTAAGTAAGACCTACCGCTCTGCCTAGCCCAGTGTTGTCTACACGGACTGGCAGCAGCTCCCCAGGGTTCACAAACAGGGAGATGTCGCGGATTGAAGCCGGTCCCTTCTGCAAGCCAAGCAGCTACTCCAAAGCAGGAACTGTGCGACGCTGCTTTCACTAACACCATCCTTCAATTTGCAAAAAACCACAAAACACCACCCCAGCAAACCGGACACCCCACCTACTCCTGAGAAACGGATCGCTTGCACTCCCTGGTTGCTCACTCAGCAGCACAGCGTGAGAATCTTAATCGCAGAGTCGTGGGTTCGAATCCCGAGCGGCGGGGGGAATTCCTGCATTGGGGGGGGGGTGCGCTAGATCCCGCGTGGCCCCTTCCCACTGTGCGATCTTCGGGGAAAGCAAAAGCGAGGCAGCCCCAATCCTGGCAGCTGCCTCCTCCTCCACCTCCTTTTCCGCCCGTCCCTCCTTCAAGCATTAAAAGCCAATGGCGAGCCCGTGACGCTGGCTGCGTGGCTAGGGGCTGCCCCACCTCCGCTCGCGGGAAAAGGGGGCGGCGGCGGCGCCCGCCTTGGCTAGCTGGATAGGATCGGCTCCCGGCAGTATATAGAAGAAGCCCTGGCTGGGGATCCGGCGGCGGCAGCAGTAGCGTTCTGGCAATTTCCTCCAGCTCCTGCTTCCTTTGCACTTGGATCAACTCGCCCCCCCCCCGCCAGTTCTGCTGCTTTTGCAAAACTGTCCCGTCTGTCGGTGGGTCGGATCCTGCAACCCATCATGTCTCCATCCTCGACGCCCTTCGTCAGTCCATTCGCCAGACCTCGCTGCTTGGCTGCAGCGGCTCCGGCGGGCAAAACCAAACTTACCCATCCGGGCAAAGCCATCTTAGCAGGTAAACAAACCGGAGTGGCTGCAGAAACCTTTTATATTGTGACTTTGTTGGACGGGGCGGGCGGGTAGGGGGGGAATGGATCTGCTCTAAGGTGGATCGGCTCTCAAAGCTTGCTGCATTTGATGTTTTTTTTAAACGCGCCGCAAAAAAAAATCGCTTTGAACTTCTCTCCCCCCCAACTGAGCCCCACCCTCTAGGAAAAGTTTGCAACTCAAAACTTCCCCCTTTCAAAAGCGGATTTTGTTAAGAGCTCCTCGTTTGGGGAGGGATCCCTGCTTCTTGATTTGTACCCAAAGTTCTCTTTTGCAAGAGCAAGTCTGGGCTGGTGGAAAGAATCGTGCAAAGATCAGATGGTGCCGCTTTGCGAGGTGTGTGTGTGTGTGTTTGTGCGTCTATTATCTCTCCCCTCCAGCCGCCGCCTTTCCTCTCTTTTTTTGCAACCGGTAGTACATGAAACAACAAGCCACTCGCGACCCCGCCCCTTCTCGGGTGCTGTTCATTGCTGATTGGCGGATGGGAATGGGCTGCGCCCCGCGCGAGCCTCTCTGTTGTTGACTAGTTGGCTGGATGCTCAAGTTCCTAGTCCCTGGGGTTTGCTTTGCCTCTTGAGCTATGGGAGTAGCCTCCTGTCTGGGGAAACAGTTAATGGGCCCTTCTGCAATGGTGTTCCGTTGTGGGTGCGTTCTGCAAAGCATTCTAGACGAGATAACAGCGCATCAACAGTGGATTTAATTCTAATTTATTACTGTACAGTGGTACCTCGGGTTACAAACGCTTCAGGTTACATACGCTTCAGGTTACAGACTCCACTAACCCAGAAATAGTGCTTCAGGTTAAGAACTTTGCTTCAGGATGAGAACAGAAATCACACGGCAGCAGCAGGAGGCCCCATTAGCTAAAGTGGTGCTTCAGGTTAAGAGCAGTTTCAGGTTAAGTACGGATCTACGGAACGAATTAAGTACTTAACCCGAGGTACCACTGTAGCCACCTTCCTAGAGAAACAGTTAATGGGCCCTTCTGCAATGGTGTTCCGTTGTGGGTGCGTTCTGCAAAGCGTTCTATACGAGATAACAGTGCATCGACAGTGGATTTAATTCTAATTTATTACTGTACAGTGGTACCTCGGGTTACATACACTTCAGGTTACATACTCCTCAGGTTACAGACTCCACTAACCCAGAAATAGTGCTTCAGCTTAAGAACTTTGTTTCAGGATGAGAACAGAAATCATGCTCCGGCGGCACAGCGGCAGTGGGAGGCCCCATTAGCTAAAGTGGTGCTTCAGGTTAAGAGCAGTTTCAGGTTAAGTACGGATCTCCGGAACGTATTAAGTACTTAACCCGAGGTACCACTGTAGCCACCTTTCTAGAGAAACAGTTAATGGGCCCTTCTGCAATGGTGTTCCGTTGTGGGTGTGTTCTGCAAAGCGTTCTAGACGAGATTACAGCGCATCAACAATGGATTTAATTCTAATTTATTACTGTACAGTGGTACCTCGGGTTACAGACGCTTCAGGTTACATACGCTTCAGGTTACAGACTCCACTAACCCAGAAATAGTGCTTCAGGTTAAGAACTTTGCTTCAGGATGAGAACAGAAATCACACGGCAGCAGCAGGAGGCCCCATTAGCTAAAGTGGTGCTTCAGGTTAAGAGCAGTTTCAGGTTAAGTACGGATCTCCGGAACGAATTAAGTACTTAACCCGAGGTACCACTGTAGTTGTTCCCTCTGGCCACCATATTGTCAGTTTCTGGAGTGGCACAGCAAAAGAGTGGACCCCCCACTCTCCCCTAGAACATTTGTGGTGTGAAAAGCTATAGGATTTCATCAGGAAGTTCTAGGACATGGGTAGGCAAACTAAGGCCCTGGGGGCCGGATCCGGCCCAATCGCCTTCTAAATCCAGCCCCCGGACAGTCCGGGAATCAGTATGTTTTTACATGAGCAGAATGTGTCCTTTTATTTAAAATGCATCTCCGGGTTATTTGTGGGGCATAGGAATTCGTTCTCTCCCCCCCCAAAAAATATAGTCCGGCCCCCCACAAGGTCTGAGGGACAGTGGACCGGCCCCCTGCTGAAAAAGTTTACTGACCCCTCTTCTAGGACATGCGCTGGTTGGAAAGGAAGTACAGTTACATACCTCAGGTTACATATGCTTTAGGTTACAGACTCCGCTAACTCAGAAATAGTACCTCGGGTTAAGAACTTTACTTCAGGGTAAGAACAGAAATTGTGCTCCGGCGGCAGCAGGAGGCCCCATTAGCTAAAGTGGTGCTTCAGGTTAAGAACAGTTTCAGGTTAAGAACGGACCTCCAGAACGCATTAAGTACTTAACCCGAGGTACCACTGTATGTGCAACAGCCCCAAAACTTTTGCAGGTGCAAATAATATTGATGCATAACCAATGAAAAACACCTAATGTTCTCTGGACTTTTAATGCAATGCCTGGTGCTTTGGTTTTGACACCTAAAAATCTGGCTCCTTCAAAAGACTTGTCTTTTCCGTATCTGCTCAACAACACTTCTTTTGGAGGGTCTTCTTCCTGATTGGTGGTTAAAATGACTATTTGTTAGTTCTGGTGCTTGAGGACAATGGGCAGATGCTTAGCAAAAAAAGTTTTTGTTTTTTAAAAAATGATTCCTAAAGCTGTGTTTGTTTCTTTTTAAATTTGATTTTTTTATTGATACAACTGAAAAAAAGGAAAGAAAGCAAAAATAGAAACAAAAATAACAAAAAACACAAAGCTTTCTTAACAAAATAATAAAGCGAAAATTGGTCTTGGAACTATAGACCCAACCTCCAGTCTATTCCTTATTTCATTTATGTATTACATCTTAAGCCTCATGTCTAACTTGAAACTATTACTGTGAAATTCTTCAAATGCTGCAACAGAATTTAAACTGCTATAATTATAAACTTTAAAGACCTCCCATTTTGAAACAAATTCCTGTTTTGGTTTATTCTTTATTTTTTTCTAAAGCCATGTTTCGATGGCTAGGTGAGCCTTTGGTCTGATCCCACTCATCTTATGATGAACTACAAAACTCTTCACAGTTTGGGATCTGTTTACTTGAGAGACTGCCTTCTCCCATGTATTCCCAACTCAACTGCTTTGATTTGAGAAAACTGGCACAGTTACTGGTTCCACATAAAACACCTGCACTTCTGAGAAATCAATATTTTAGTGTGGCAGCACAGGTAGACTTTGGAACTCCCTGCTTGTTGACACCAGGCAGACGCCTTCACTACTTTTTCTTTTTTATTTTCTTTTTGGTGCCTGCAAAAATAAACAACTATCTGATTTTCAGAAGACATCTGAAGGCAGCCCTGTTTAGGGAAGCTTTTAATATTTGATAAATTATTGTATTTTAATATTTTGCTGGAAGCCACCCAGAGTGGCTGGGGAAAGCCAGCCCGATGGGCAGGGTATAAATAAAATAATAATAATAATAATTATTATTATTATTATTATTACAGGGTATATAATAATAATAATAATAATAATAATAATAATAATAGTAATAGTAATAGTAACAGTAATAGTAACAGTAAAAATAATAATAAAATGTTTGTTTAGGCATGCCCACTCAGACATGTAAAATGTGGACATGCATTTTAATCTGCTTTTTAGCATAAGATTCATTTGTAATTATTTTTTAATGTTTTAAATAGTTGTGTGTAACGTCTTTTACTGATGAAATGAATACGGTTATAAAACATCAAATTATTATAATGAGAAATGTGAGATGGAATACAGTTTTTCATAACAAAACAATTTCTTATTAGAGCAGCATTATAAAGGAAGAGAAAATGAGCAGCTCGTATATTAATATGAATGTTTCGGACTGTTGGTAGATCTCTGTCCTCCGTAAAACTGTTATATCCCCTATTAAAGCTATCTAAGGCTGTATACATATCATACTTTTAAAGCACACACAGTCCAAGAATTCTCGGAGCTGTAGCGTACCCCCAAAGAGCTATAACTCCCAGCACCCTTAACAAACTACGGTTTCCTGGGTGCTGCTTTTTCTAGGTGCTTTAAATGTATGGTGTGCTCTCAGCCTAGGCCTATAGAATGACTCCACTTTCTGGAGCCTTTTGTCAATTTTTTTTTTTGGGGGGGGGGGGGGAGATTCCCTTACTCCAGTTTCCTTCCAAATATTAGAATGCATATTTTTCTCTTAATTTTAGAACAGTTCCCCCCAGTGATGGCTGCTGTGGGGTTTGTGTTTCGGCATTAATCTTGCACCAGCAGCTCTGTTTGAACAAGCTGGGCTCTCCCCTTCTTGCCAAGCCAGTTGCGACATAGCAGCAAGCGAGCAAGAGCGCATGGCTAGCGTTGTTCCAGCGCTTAATTGCATTAAACAAGCCGATCTGACAGAGAAAGGTAATCAGCTGCCTCCCAGCCGCCAGCCCTCTTAGACTGGCGGGAATTAATTCAGGGGATGCCTTTATCTTGTTAAAAATGCTTCTTATCCAACTCTAGAGCAGCCAAGAACATAGGAGGCTGTCTTGCATGGAACTAGACCAGGGGTCTATATTGCTCAGTACTGCTTACACTGGTTGGCAGCAGCTTTCCTAGGATCCAGACAGGAAATATTCCCAAACTTTGTTAGAGGTGCCGGGAATTGAACCAGGCAGAATTGAAGCAGGAGACAGGGCAGATGTTCTGTCACTGAGCTGTGGCTCTTCCCCAATATCCGAGGAGCACAAACTTGTACAAAGTCAAACCAGTGGTCATCTTGCATAGTATTGTCTGCACTGACTGCCAGCAGCTTTTCGGGGCTAGCCTCTTTCCTTGTCTTACCTGGAGAATTCAGCATTAGAAACTCGGGTATATAACCTGGGGGCCAAATGGCAGCTAGAATCTACGTTGCGGCCACCACAACAGAATGTCTATTGGCCAGGGAGGTTGGGCTGCATGACCCTCGAGATCCCTTCCAGTGCTACCTGAAGGAGTGTCTCCACCCCCATCGTTCTGCCTGGACACTGAGGTCCAGCTCTGAGGGTCTTCTGGCAGTTCCCTCCTGTGAGAAGCGAAGTTACAGGGAACCAGGCAGAGGGCCTTCTTGGTGGTGGTGCCTGCCCTGTGGAATGTCTTCCCACCAAATGTCAAGGAAATGAACAACTATCTGACTTTTAGAAGACATCTGAAGGCAGCCCTGTTTAGGGAAGTTTTTTATGTCTGATGTTTTATTGCGTTTTCGATATCCTGTTGGGACGCGGGTGGCGCTGTGGGTTAAACCACAGAGCCCAGGGCTTGCCGATCAGAAGGTTGGCAGTTCAAATCCCCGCGACGGGGCAAGGTCCCGTTGCTCGGTCCCTGCTCCTGCCAACCTAGCAGTTCGAAAGCATGAACTGCAAGTAGATAAATAGGTACCGCTCTGGCGGGAAGCTAAACGGCGTTTCCGTGTGCTGCTCTGGTTCACCAGAAGCGGCTTAGTCATGCTGGCCACATGACCCGGAAGCTGTACGCCGGTTCCCTCGGCCAATAAAGTGAGATGAGCACCACAACCCCAGAGTTGTCTGCGACTGGACCTAATTGTCAGGGGTCCCTTTACCTTTTAATATCCTGTTGGAAGCTGCCCAGAGTGGCTGAGAGGCCTGAGCAGATGGGCAGGGTATAAGTAATAAATAATAATAATAATAATAGTTAATAATAATAATAAATAATAACAATTCTACGCTTATATTATCTCAGCTACATTGCTTGACAACAATTCCTTAGTCCCTGTATGCAAGAAGGGAACGCACACAGTGGAAATGGAAATGGTATTAACTGTGGACTAGGAGAGAGGTTTTTGAACTGTAGTTGCTAACCTGGCCCCCAGAAATCTCCACTTCGTTGCAATCGGACCTGCGCCAGTAGCAAAATGCACCTGGCACCTGGCTAATTTCGAACACTGCTGGAGACAGATCTGGGACCTCTGCATGCAAAGGATGTGCTCTAAAACTGAGCTGAGACCCTCCGCATAAAGTACGAGTGGGGAATATATGTCCTTCTGGAAGTTGGGTGTGTGTGTTGTTGGTTGGTTTCTGTTCTTGTTTTTATTACGTGTTTTCCATTTTTTTAAAAAAATACTGTACTTTTATGTTGTGAACTGCCCTGAGATCTATGGATAGAGGTCAGTACAGTGGTGCCCCGCAAGACGAATGCCTCGCAAGACGAAAAACTCGCTAGACGAAAGGGTTTTCCATTTTTTGAGGTGCTTTGCAAGACGAATTTCCCTATGGGCTTGCTTCGCAAGACGAAAACGTCTTGCGAGTCTTGCGAGTTTTTCCCCTTCCTCCCTTTTTCTAAGCCGCTAAGCCGCTGATAGCGCTAATCCGCCAAGCCACTAATGGCCGTTCTTCGCAAGACGAAAAAACCGCTAGACGAAGAGACTCGCGGAACGAATTATTTTCGTCTCGCAAGGCACCACTGTATACAAATTCAAAATAAATACTGTGGTACCTCGGGTTGCAGACGCTTCCGGTTACAGACGCTTCAGGTTACAGACTCTGCTAACTCAGAAATAGTACCTCGGGTTAAGAACTTTACCTCGGGATGAGAACAGAAATCGTGCTCCAGCGGCAGTGGGAGGCCCCATTAGCTAAAGTGGTACCTCAGGTTAAGAACAGTTTCAGGTTAAGAATGGACCTCCGGAACGAATTAAGTTCTTAACCCGAGGTACCACTGTAAACGCCCATCCTCTCTGACCATCGGCCATGTTGACCGGGGCTGATGGGCGTTGGAGTCCAACAACTTACGGAACCGGCGCCATGTTGACTAGCTCTGGTCTACACGGACCTGCATTAGTTCTTCAAAGCTTCAGTCTGTTGTTTTTACCAGACCTGACTGAAGATGCTTGGAGAATTGTAGGTTGGGAACTGACAGGCATTGCGTCAAAACTGTCCTGCAGAGAGTTATCTTTTTTCCTTCTGTTCACCTGTCCTAGGATCTGAAAGTACCTTTTTGTCACCAGCCAGACTTCCCATCCCTGGGCTCAGTTGGGAGTGAAAAGTGTAGTAGTCTGGCACCTGTCCTTATATTCCTAGATTGCCACTCCATCCCAATTGACTCCTTTTGGCCCCACCTGAACCGTGCATTTAAAGCAGTGTCATACTCCGTTCAGCAAACAAATGGTGCATATTAGCAAAATATGCGCAAACTGCGCCAATGTAGCTCATAAGTGTTGTGGAGCACAAAATGCCAACAAACCGGACAAATAAAATTGCACACCAACCCCGCCTACCCTTTGCCCTCCCCCCGCTCCTGATCAACCCCCCTTGCTTTGCCCCACCCTCCTTGCCAATCTCCCACAACTCACCCCAAGCCCCTCCCCTCTTCCTCAAGCCCCTCCTTCTCTGAGCCCCTCCCTTTTTAAAGGCAGCGGGAGGCCCTTCGCAAAGCCTCTCTCCCCTTTGTTAAACCTCTCTGCAGGCACATTTGCCAAAGGGGGAGAGACACCTCCATTAAACAGCTTGCCTGGACCAGCCAGCCGTTCCCCACAGTGCAGTTGGTGTGGCTGCAGAGCGTGACGACATCCTACATCTTCTATGTGTATAGGAAGATAAACTGTCACAAAACCCAAAGACGTTTTGACCTTGGTCTTCCTCAGGGGTCTCCATGCTGCCTACTTGACAACTTAGGATATAAATAGATGTGTGTTGCTTTTTCCCTCACCATTCTTTAAACCCATTCCTTTTGGGGGGGGGTATGAATTCACATTAGTCTGCCACTGCTTTTTTTGATCCCAATCTTTTTAGCACACCCTGCCACTGGGTCAAGTCTTTACTTGCCACCACCAACGTATTTGCTTGGCTCTTAAATTTCTCTGTCCCAGGGAGGTAGCGGTTAAAACCAGTTCCCTTTTTGGAGAGGCCTTGATGGTTTTATTCTGTGAGCACACACAGGTTTGAAATGATCCATCAGCCTCCCTCGCATTTGTGGGCACCTCTTCCTGACAGCTGGCTGACGTTGCCAGCATGTACCCTTCATTTTTCAGTTTGAAAGGTTGCGCGCTCTGAATACGAAAAAAGGGTGTTCGTCTCCATGCCCAGAACACTCTAAAAGAGCGATTCTGACGAGAGAGCACGCTTACAAATCTTGTTTCGTGTGTCCTTGCAAAAATTTGGAATAGTTTTGAGCGATGAAGGGTATGAGAGCACCTGGGGGCAGAGAGAGTGGGTGGCTTCGTAGAGGTAAGAAAGAGAGACCCACTTAAGGTGTGGGCTTTGTGTGGGTAGGCCGGCGATCCGGCAAAATGAGTGTAATAAAGGCTTGATTGTGGCCGTGAAAAGAACAAAGGCTGTCTTGAAAAGCTGAGTGGTGGTTTTTTTCCACACAGACTAGTCCGGTGGAATTCAGATTTTTCAGCTGCCAAGGAATGCTATTAATGTCGATCCATCTGTCAAGGATGGTTTGCATATTGCGGAGGATTCTGGGATGTGAGCAGAATGTGTATCCCCAAAACACACGGGAGTCTCTTGGGTATTCCCTTTGCTTGCGCAAGCGGTGCATCCTTGAGTGCTCGCAGCATGCAGCCATAGCTGTTCTTTATAGAAGACCATGGGTTGTGGTGAACCAACAGCGTCCTTTGGGACAATCCATCTGCCGATAACAGTAATCCTATGAAAAGGCCTGGTAGATCAACCATTACTTGCAGTGCTGTGGGCAGCGGGGGGCAATTTGCAATTTAATGAGGCTAAAACTCAAACCTCCATGTCAACTGAACACTTCTCTGAATTTTTGCAGTGCAAATCTCCAGCCAAATAGTATGTACATATTAGGGGAAAGTCTGCATGAAAGCGCATGTATTGAGGAAACTTAACATATACAATTGCTTTATACTGGGGGGAAATGGCTTGCAAAAAATATGTGCGTTGGGGCAAACGGCCTGCAAAAAGCGTGTTTCGTTAGGAGAAATTTGCACTAAGATTGGCTGGTGAATTTTCACTATATATATATATATATATATATATATATATTTAAAAAGTTGCTAATTGCTGCAAAAATTAGAACTGAATCTGAGTGAAAAATGGAGAGGGAACTGAAATTGACTGATGTATCCATTCCCTAATGCCAAGCCTGATTTGCTTGTAAACTCTTGAGTCAATGCATCATGTTAAGTGAGCCAATGCTTTGCTTCCTGACATGAATCTTAAGGTATCAGACCATCTAGGTTCCTTCTTTCCCTTCCTCCTCATCAGAACGATATGTTTGGCACCAGCTTGGCTGCAGGAGTTGCTGGAAGGAAGCGTACAAGCCCCGACTGTCTCAGGGGTTCCACTCCAGATTTGTGCAGACTTTATTCCTTAGCCTTTTCTTCTCCTGAAGATATCCTGCAAGGCAGTGGAAGTTTAGGATCAGAGTTTTCCTTCCCCTAGATGGGCTACCTGCCGAGGTTTATGTGCCCCATCTGGTGTACTATGGTGTACTATTATATGATATTTTGGGGTGATATTGTCTTATTTGGTGTTTCCTTTTGTTGTCATTCAGTCGTGTCCGACTCTTCGTGACCCCCTGGACCAGAGCATGCCAGGCACTCCTGTCTTCCACTGCCTCCCGCAGTTTGGTCAAATTCATGCTGGTAGCTTCAAGAACACTGTCCAACCATCTCGTCCTCTGTCGTCCCCTTCTCCTTGTGCCCTCCATCTTTCCCAACATCAGGCTCTTTTCCAGGGAGTCTTCTCTTCTCATGAGGTGGCCAAAGTATTGGAGCCTCAGCTTCACGATCTGTCCTTCCAGTGAGCACTCAGGGCTGATTTCCTTCAGAACGGATAGGTTTGATCTTTTTGCAGTCCACAGGACTCTCAAGAGCAGGGGTAGGCAACCTAAGGCCCGGTCCAGGAATCAGCGTGTTTTTACATGAGTAGAATGTGTCATTTTATTTGAAATGTGTCTCTGGGTTATTTGTGCAGCCTGCCCGATGTTTTTACATGAGTAGAGTGTGTGCTTTTATTTAAAATGCATCTCTGGGTTATTTGTGGGGTATAGGAATTCATTCATTCCCCCCCCCCCCCAATATAGTCCGGCCCCCCACAAGGTCTGAGGAATGGTGGACCGGCCTACGGCTGAAAAAGGTTTGTGGCCCCTGCTCAGGAGTCTCCTCCAGCACCATAATTCAAAAGCATCAATTCTTCAGCGATCAGCCTTCTTTACGGTCCAGCTCTCACTTCCATCTACTTTCCTTTTATTTAGATGTAATGTTTTCTGGCACTTTATTTTTTTAAAAAAAATAAATATTTATTAAAGTTTTTTGATACAAATGCACAAATAATAAACAACATTGCTTATATCAAAACGTGGTTTCATCACTTCTTTGGACTCCCTCACGTCTCCCGCTCCCACTTACATCGTTAAAAAGTTTTTCCAAGCAAATTATCAACTTGTTTACAATCTTATATCCACTCATTTAAATACAATCTAGCAATTCTCCAAAAGGTTTGTGTTTTCTTTAACCTCACTTATCATCAAATTCAAATCTAATTTAGTGGTGGCCAATTATTTATAATCTAGCATCCTTCTTAACATTCAACCAAATTACAATGTTTTTGTAAATACGTCTTAAATTTCTTCCAGTCTTCCTCGATCCTCTCTTCTCCCAGGTCTCGGATTCTGCCAGTCATCTCGGCCAGTTGCACATAGTCCATCAGCTGCATCTGCCACTCTTCCAGTGTGGGTAGATCTTGCGTTTTCCAGTTCTTAGCGATAAGTATCCTTGCTGCCGTTGTTGCATACAGAAAAAATGTTCGGTCCTTCTTTAGCACCTTCTGGCCGACAATACCCAGAAGGAAGGCCTCTGGTTTCTTAGTGAAGGTATACTTAAATACCTTTTTCAACTCATTATATATCATTTCCCAGAAGACCTTCACTTTAGGGCAAGTCCACCAGAGATGAAAGAATGTTCCTTCATTTTCCTTACATTTCCAACATTTATTATCAGACGAATGGTATATTTTGGCAAGTTTAACTGGGGTCATGTACCACCTATACATCATTTTCATTACATTTTCCTTCAGAGCATTACATGCGGTGAAGTTCAGCCCAGTGGTCCACAACCTTTCCCAGTCCTCAAACATAATGTTATGCCCAATGTCCTGTGCCCATTTTATCATAGCCGATTTAACCGTTTCGTCTTGTGTATTCCATTTTAACAGCAAGTTATACATTCTAGATAGTACCTTAGTCTTTGGTTCTAGCAATTCTGTTTCCAACTACGATTTCTCCTCCTGGAACCCTAACTTTCTGTCATTTTTAAAAACTTCTTTAATCTGAGCGTAATGTAACCAGTCTCGCACTTTATCCTTCATTTTCTCCAAACTCTGCAATTTCCAATTGTCTGTTTTCTGGCACTTTATAGCACAGGACTGATTGCAAATAAATCACGCTAGTTGCTGGGAAAACCAGCGAGAAACGGGGTTTGTGGAATCCCTATTTGCATTTGCTTGGCCGCTGTGAGATCTTGGACTGATCCAGTTCTGTTCTTCTGAGGATTCAAGGCCGGTGGGGGCTTTAGCCATCAAGTCGAAATCAGTAAAAGCAGCCTTGAGCTTTTTCGCATCCTTTGTCTGAAATGCTAGAAAAACCCCTTTGTCATACTTGCTAATGCATTTCCCCCCCTTCTTAATAGCAAAGAGATTGGGCATGTGAGAGACACATGAGGTACAGGCCAGTTCCTGTAAAATAAGGGACAGAACAGGTTGCTTCACCCTCCCTGTGTTATCTTCTGCAATTGTTGACCCACCATGTTTACCAGTCCAGTTTTCTGAGCAAACTCTCTTCTCAGAAGAAGGCTCCCATTTCGTACTTTCCAGTATTTTCCACTCTTGCCTCCCTGCATAGTGTTCTGGGCGTAAGAGTCTCTTTTATCATTGGACTGTAAATGACTTAAATGACAGGCCCCAGGCCTTGCTGGAAAGGAGAGATGTTGGCAGGGGCTTGGAACAGGTTGCCTCAATGAGCTGACTCGGCGCTGCAAATGAAGAATTCTCCCGCCTGATTTATAGCAAAGGCGTCTGATTAGATTGGAGTGTTATCCCCCTCCTTCTGCCCCACTCTCCCAAGTGTTTGATGGATATCAACCTTGCACGCTTACATTTTTTTATTTCAAAGTCTTGATCGATAGCAGGGCTGGGGGAATGTTTTCGGTTTGGGGGCCTCGTTCACTTTTAGGCAAGCTTTCGGGGGCCGCATGCTGGAGGTAGACAGAGGGAAAAGTGGGAGAAGCATTGGATGTGAATCGTAGAATATTAAAATTGTAGAGTTGGAAGGGACCCTCAGGGTCAGGAGTCCAAGCCCCTGCAGTGCAGGAATTTCAGCTGAAGCATCCATGATCCATAGAGCTGGTGTGTATGTGTTCTCTGCAGTGTGGGAAAGGTGCATATTCTTATTATTGTTAGCAGATTTGTTTAAATTACCAGATGCAGTCTGGGGAGAAAAGTCTTGTTGGCATTCTACTGAAGAAATCGAACAAAAACGGCGTATAATTTGAGGGGAAAGGAAGTGAGAGGTTTCTTTTTTGTAAATGTAATCTTTATTGAGTTTTAATATGAACAACATTTATCTAAAGATGTCTGTCGTCCAAACTTCAAGTACAGGTTTTCCCAATTCACTTAACGTTAAACCACCCTCACCAAGAAAGCCAACAAATGCAAGCATATCCCAAAATATACTACAGTGGTACCTCGGGTTACATATGCTTCAGGTTACATACGCTTCAGGTTACAGACTCCGCTAGCCCAGAAATAGTACTTTGGGTTAAGAACATTGCTTCAGGATGAGAACAGAAATTGTGCTCCGGCGGCACGGCAGCAGCAGGAGGCCCCATTAGCTAAAGTGGTGCTTCAGGCTAAGAACAGTTTCAGGTTAAGAACGGACCTCCAGAATGAATTAAGTACTTAACCCGAGGTACCACTGTACTCTATGTAAATTCAACAAGGTTGCCTTTCTTAGTTCAGGCCTTGTGCATAGCAGGGAGGCATTCAACCAAACATACAAAGGGAAAACTACCTCAGAACTGTGCAGCCAATCAGAGCGCAGTACTGGCTCAGTGAGGATCAAGCCACTCTGCTTGGTTGTTAACCAACACCTCCATTGCCCCTCCCCTTGCTAGCTGACTTTTGCATTAATATGATTAACCCTTAAGTTACACACCGAATGATCCCTGCTGTTGCACTTCCAGCAGACTTCCTTGAGGACCAAGTCCTGGAATTGAAAATGGGTTCAGGGGTAAATTGCAGGCTTAATTTAAGCTCCAGCTTGGCCGACAGCCCACAAACAACAACAGCCCAGCCAGCTTTGAAGTGTCTGCCTGTACGTGACTTGTCAACTCTCTCTCTCTTTCACCTCCTCCATTCTTTTAAAGTTACCTGTTTAGTTTTTCCTGCTGGCCGTTCTCCAGCCAAACTGCTTGGAGCCAGCTTGCAAAATGGAACTTATAAAAAGAAATTGCAGTGAAACGGCACTGCAATAAAACTGCAACCACGGAGATAAAATCGCAGAATTGGAGGATCAAATAGCCAACATGAAACAACTTGTAGAAAACAAACGCAAAAGTTAAAAAAGCTTTCCCCCCCACCCACCCGGTTCTGGAACAAAACTGAGGTCGTAGTGATGACCACCAATATCCTTAAAAGAGGACTTGACAAATTCTTGGGAGAGGGAGGCGATCAATGGCTTCTAGCCAAGATGGCCGTGCACTATATCCTCTGCACATCTCTGAATGCCAGTTTCTGGCAAACACAAGTTAGGCGAGTTTCTGTGGCATTCAGGTCCTGGTTGTGGACTTCCTATTGGCTGCTGTGAGAACAGGATGCTTCCTGAAGAAACCAGAGGCCTTTCTCCTGGGCATGGTCGGCCAATTGGTGCCAAAGAAGGATAGAACTTTCTTTATGTATGCTACAACAGCAGCAAGAATACTTATAGCAAAGCATTGGAAGACACAAGATTTACCCACCCGGGAAGAATGGCAGATGAAGTTGATGGACTACATGGAACTGGCGGAAATGACTGGCAGAATCCGAGACCAGGGAGAAGAGTCAGTGGAAGAAGATTGGAAAAAATTTAAAGACTATTTACAGAAACACTGTAAAATTAACGAATGTTAGAAGGATGCTGGAATGAAGTTATATGGCTTTAGCAGAAATGTTATAAAGAATTAAGTAAAAAAAGATTGTTAATGGGCACAGGGGAAAAAAGTAAGGTTAGATTGTGTTAAGATAAATTATAGGACAAAAATTGAGAAAGATGGAAAGGATTTGCTGAAATAGCTAACTGAACTAGAATACAAAAAAGGGAGGTGTGAGGAGGTCGTTGAAACAAGTAAATGAAAGATAAGATATGGAAATATTGGATGTGTTTTTAATTGTTTCTGTTTTTTGTTTGTTTTGTCAAGATAAGTAGTGTTTTTTGTTTTTCATGTATTGTATTGTTTTGCTTTGTTTAACTTTTTTATTTCTTCTTTTTGTAATTTTTAAACTCTTAATAAATATTACTTTAAAAAAAAGAGAGAACAGGATGCTGGACATTGCCTTGGCTGGATCCAGCAGGGCCACAACAGAGGAAGTCCTGTTGTCCTTATACTTACCGTATTTTTCGCTCTGTAAGACGCACCAGACCATAAGACACACCTAGTTTTTGGAGGAGGAAAACAAGAAAAAAATATTCTGAATCCCAGAAGCCAGAACAGCAAGAGGGATCGCTGCGCAGCGAAAGCAGCGATCCCTCTTACTGTTCTGGCTTCTGGGATAGCTGCGCAGCCTGCATTCTCTCCATAAGACACGCACACATTTCCCCTTACTTTTTAGGAGGGAAAAAGTGAGTCTTATAGAGCAAAAAATACAGTATCTCTTTGCTTCCCACCAGCAGGTGCTGGTGCCTTGATTTCATAGGATCAGGGCCAGTCCCTGTTTTTTAGGGGTGGGGGTGGGATGGTGGATTCTTCACTACTGGCAGGTGAGATTAGGAAGGTAAGAATGGTTGCCGTGCCCTCTCTTTACAGGTACAGTCGTACCTTGGTTCTCGAACGGCTTAGTTGCCGAACAAATCTTCTCCCGAATGCCACAAACCTGGAAGTAAGTGTTCTGGTTTGCGAGCGTTTTTTGGAAGCCAAACTTCTGATGCGGCTATTGCTTGAGCGCAGGAAGCTCCTGCAGCCAATCGGAAGCCGCGCCTTGGTTTTCAAACGGTTTCAGGAGTTGCATGGACTAAGTTTGAGAACCAAGGTACGACTCTATTGTTGTTCTGTCCCAGGCCTGTTGTTGTTCAACGTCTTTTGTAAACAACTTGGGCAAAGCAACTGAGGGGGTGCTCATCACATTTGCAGATGGCACCAAACTGGGAGGGGCAGCTGATGCCGCAGAAGACGGAATCGGGATTCATAGATGAACAGATTGGAGAACTGGGCCCAAACTTGGAAAATTTCAGTAGGGACAACTTTAGGTTCTACACACTTAGGCAGGAAGAGCCAGCTGCACGATTATAAGATGGGGGACACTTTGCTAGCCAGTGAAAAGGATTTTGGGGTCTTAGAAGACCACAAGCATAACACGAGCCAACAGTGTGATGCAGCAGCAAAAATCCAATGCTATCCTATGCTGCATCAATAGAAGTACAGTGGTACCTCAGGATGCGAACGGGATCTGTTCTGGAGCCCCGTTTGTATCCTGAATAGAACGTAAGATGTAACTGTTAAGTTGTGGGTGAACATATCAGACGACACAGCGATTCTCCAAACAGCTCTTGTTTATTCACAGGCCAGAACAGAACTGAGCTGAAGGGTTCAGCCAGCCTGCTTATATAGAGCTCCACTACAATGCAACAGTAACAACTTTCTGTAACTATCCAATCACTGAATGTCACTTTCAATTCCTTATTTGCATATGTGGACCTGAGTGAAAACTATCTACAGTATCCCCCTGCTGGCCCAGGGCGAGAACTTCATTATATAACAATGACTGCGTGTCTGCGCTTGCGTGGGTCGTATCTCGCCACTTCCACGCATGCACGTGACGTCATTTTGACCGTCTGCGCATGCGCGAGCGGCGAAACCCGGAAGTAACGCGCTCCATTACTTCCGGGTCGCTGCGGGGCGCCACCCGAAAAAACTTATCCTGAAGCTTATTTATCCCAAGGTATGACTGTATAGTGGTCCCAATCGAGGGAAGTAATCGTACCTCTCTATTCTGCCTTGGTCAGACCACACCTGGACTGCTGTGTCCTGCTCTGGGTGACATCATTTAAGAAGGATATTGAGAAGCTAGCACATGTGGAGAGGAGGGCGACCAAGAATATCAAGGGTCTGGAAACCAAGCCTTATGAGGAACAGTTGAGGGAGTTGGGTGTGTTTAGTCTGGAAAAGAGTAGACTGAGAGGAGATATGGTAGCCACCTTCAAATATCTCAAGGGCCGTCATGTGGAGGATGAAGCAAGCTTGTTTTCTCTTGCTCTTGAGGGTAGGATCGAGACTGATGGATTTGAGTTACAAAAAAGGAGATTGCGATGAAATATCAGGAAGAACTTCCTGGCAGTAAGAGCTGATAGATAGTGATATGGACTCCTGGTCTCCTCTTAATGGAAAGTTTTCAAGCAGAAGTTGGGATGCTTTAGCTGAGATTCCTGCGTTGCAAGGGGAGTTGGACTTGGGTCAACCTTAAAGGTAAAGGGACCCCTGACCATTAGGTCCAGTCGTGGCCGACTCTGGGGTTGCGGCGCTCATCTCGCTTTATTGGCCGAGGGAGCCGGCGTACAGCTTCCGGGTCATGTGACCAAGCCGCTTCTGGCGAACCAGAGCAGCGCACGGAAACGCCGTTTACCTTCCCGCCGGAGCGGTACCTATTTATCTACTTGCACTTCAATGTGCTTTCGAACTGCTAGGTTGGCAGGAGCAGGGACTGAGCAACGGGAGCTCACCCCGTCACGGGGATTCGAACCGCCGACCTTCTGATCGGCAAGTCCTAGGCTCTGTGGTTTAACCCATAGCGCCACCCGCGTCCCGGGTCAGCCTTAGGGTCCCTTCAACTCTATGGTTCTATGACCCAATGGCCGGACTCAGAATAAGGCAGCTTCCTACAGTCCCCTTCAAATATGCCCCCAGTTGTGCTGCTTTTTCCTCCTAGACATTGGTTTTTGCCTCTGTTTTTCTGGCTTTCCCTCGGTCTGCTGAATTGACTGTTCGAGAAGCTTCTGCTCGGGCGAAGGAAAGCCATCATCTGCAGAACAAACAAAATGATAGGGTGAGCAGAGAACTGCCTGTGATCAGAGCAGCTAAAAAAATAAAATAAATTGAACTGCCTGGCACAATGCCCAGTCCTTAGGAGCAGATCTCCCCTCTCCTGGTATATGTATGAGCCATTTAAGACCACGAAGACCCTGAGTGGCCCAATAATAATAATAATAATAATAATAATAATAATAATTTATTTATACCCCGCCCATCTGGCTGGGCTTCCCCAGCCACTCTGGGCGGCTTCCAACAAAATATTAAAATACAGTAACGCATCAAACATTAAAAGCTTCCCTAAACAGGGCTGCCTTCAGATGTCTTCTAAAAGTCTGGTAGTTGTTGTTCTCTTTGACATCTGGTGGGAGGGCGTTCCACAGGGCGGGTGCCACTACCGAGGAGGCCCTATGCCTGGTTCCCTGTAGCTTTGCTTCTCACAACGAGGGAACCACCAGAAGGCCCTCAGTGCTGGACCTCAGTGTCCGGGCAGAACGATGGGGGTGGAGACGCTCCTTCAGATATACTGGACCTAGGCCGTTTAGGGCTTTGAAGGTCTGCACCAACACTTTGAATGGTGCTTGGAAACGTACTGGGAGTCCAGCGTTCTGTTCTTACAGTGGCCAACCAGAATCCCTGGGGAAGAATGCAAGCAGGATTTGAACACAATAGCTCTCTCCCCCTCTGGTAACTTCCATCCACAGGGGAGGCAGAGACATCATGACAAAGCATGACAAAATTTACGTCCTGCAAATAATCTGTGAAACATCATGTATCAAACATTATGCGCTTGGATTAAACAGTCCACGAGTTACGATGACATTTCCCAAGTCCTAGCAATAGAAATGTGGCTTTATTTTGAGTTTGCATTGTGCCATTTGTAATATATTGGGTGTTGCTTTTAAAGATTTTGGATTTTTAAATTTTATTGTTATTCATGTTTTTATACATGTATTTTATGCCGCTTTTATAATTAAAGTTTTAAAGTGTTTTAAATTTGTTGTTAGCCGCCCTGAGCCCAGTTTTTGAACCGGGAAGGGCAGGGTATAAATAAATAATAATAATTATTATTAATATTATTATTATTATGTGCTGTAAATTTTGTTGCAGTTGTCACCTGGTCACGCATCAAATGTGCAGTTGCTGAGGGCTTGGCCGGTGACACAGACATTATTGGGGCATGTGGCTAGCAGCTCATTTCTAGCCCACGGACTTTACTGGGTGTGTTTGTGTGTTGTCTGAACGACAGTTCAGAGTGGTGAGTGCTTGGGTAAATTAAGAGGCAGGTTCCCTTTAAAGCTGCTTCTGTGTAGTTTTTAGAAAGCAAATTACTTGTTTGTTCTGAAATTGTTTTATAGGACTTTGGACCGCAATAAAGATTATATATAATTACAGGGACGCGGGTGGCGCTGTGGGTTAAACCACAGAGCCTAGGGCTTGCCGATCAGAAGGTTGGCGGTTCGAATCCCCACGACGGAGTGAGCTCCCATTGCTCGGTCCCTGCTCCTGCCAACCTAGCAGTTCAAAAGCACATCAAAGTGCAAGTAGATAAATAGGTACCACTCCGGTGGGAAGGTAAACGGCGTTTCCGTGCGCTGCTCTGGTTCTCCAGAAGCGGCTTAGTCATGCTGGCCACATGACCTGGAAGCTGTACGCCGGCTCCCTCGGCCAATAAAGCGAGATGAGCGCCGCAACCCCAGAGTCGGCCACGACTGGACCTAATGGTCAGGGGTCCCTTTACCTTTTATAATTACTTAGGATTTGAACTGTGCTCTCCCAGGTCCTCTTCTGGCGCTCTAACCACTGCACCACACTGCCTCTTTGAACATTATGGGACCCAACTGCCTCAAATAGCCCCTGATACGTGATGCTTAGTGCAACTGCAGAAACCTTTCCTGTCCTATGTGTTTCTCTCCCTCCCATGAGGACTTTGAACCCATCGATTTGGTTCTTGCAACGGGGCAAAAGTCCTGGACTTGAATCCCCTCTTCTGCAATCTCCGGGGCAGGCGATGAGTGGCGTTTGGACTGTGCGTGCTTAATCTTTAGCTCGGAGCCAAAGGAGAAACTGTGCTGAAGGTCACGGCCGGTTATATCTCATTGGCGGTGAAAAATGTCGCCTGAGATCACTGACACCAGAATTGCCCTTTCCCCTCCCTGGCTGATCAGTGGTGGTTGGGTTTTTTTGCTTGTTTCAAAGCTGGCAGAAAGATTTTGCTTGGCTCCTTGTGGGTCGCTACCACAACCTGTTCCCATCCTATCATGTTGAAGAATATAAGATCCTTAAGAATATAAGAGAATATAAGAGCCATCTAGTCCAGGATCCTGTTCTCACAGTGGCCAACCAAATGCCTAGGGAAAGATCAAAATCAAGAGCCCTCTTCCTTCCCGAGCAGCATTCGAAATTCGCCAGGCGCATTTCGCACCTGGCTCTCGGATGCCCAGGCACCAGGATGGCGCCTGACATTTCCACCGCCCTGGAGGTGCATGTTTGGGGACCCTTGGATCTTGCCGGCTTTCACACACTAACAGAATTCTGTCTGTGATATTTCATGGGAATGAATGTGAGGAACCCAAAAGTCGTGTTGAAAAACACGACTTTCTAGGCAAAACTAGGCATTCTGTTTTGGCGACTGGAACGCAGGTTTAAGGAGCCATTGGGCACCTAGCTTGTACAGTGGTACCTCTGGTTGCAAACGGGAGCTGTTCCGGAGGCCCGTTCGCAACCTGAAAGGAACGCAACCTGCGTCTGCGCACGTGCGGGTTGCGATTTGTCGCTTCTGCTCATGTGCGTGACGTCATTTTGCCCATCTGCACATGCGCGAGCGGCGAAACCCGGAAGTAAGTCTTTCCGGTACTTCTGGGTTGCCATGGGATGTAACCTGAAAGAATGTAACATGAAGCGGACGTAACATAAGGTGTGACTGTATTTGCTAAATGTCTTTAATGATTTATTTTTGACCCTCAAAATTCAATGGGCACAGATCCGCTGGTGGTGGCTGTTGTTGTCCTGAACATCTGGAGAGCACCAGGTTAGAAAGGCTGTGTTCAACCATGGCTGGGATTTTGCTCTCCATTCTCGTTTTTTGCCTCCTTTTAAGAGCCTGAAACGGCACAGCTGCCAGCTCATCAGCGACAGGCATGAGGTCCTTTTCAAGCCTCCAAGAGGAAAATTAAAAGGACTAACTGTGGGAGGCTGGAAACTGGAGCCATTTTTATGCCTGGAACAACAAACAAAAACCCCCAGGGCTAATACAAAGGTTCCACCCTGCGCTTTTCCCTGGATTTCGCTGCAATTAAAACCCGACTCTGATTCAAGTTGAACCATTTAGCCCTTAACCATTTCGTGCATTAATGGGGATTTGCATTTGAGAGAAAGTGTTTTGAAAAGGCCACGCTGCTGCGGGTTGCGCTCTTTTCATGTTGTGAACGGGCCTCCGGAATGGATCCCGTTCGCAACCAGAGGTACCACTGTACCCACCCCAACTCCCAAACGCTGTACAGTGATACCGCGGGTTACATACGCTTCAGGTTACAGACTCCACTAACCCAGAAATAGTACCTCAGGTAGAGGTAGAACTTTGCTTCAGGATGAGAACAGAAATCGTGCGGCGGCAGTGAGAGGCCCCATTAGCTAAAGTGGTGCTTCAGGTTAAGAACAGTTTCAGGTTAAGAACAGACCTCCGGAACGAATTAAGTACTTAACCAGAGGTACCACTGTACTTTATGTTAAGTCTTGCAGCCTCATTTGAAAGCTACCGGAGACTTCCTTTTAGCCAACCTCTTGCAAGAATCTATTTAGATAAGAGTGGCTGGGGAAACCCAGCCAGATGGGCGGGGTATAAATAATATTAATATTAATAATAGTTAATAATCATAATAATTAATAATAAATTAATTATTATATTCCTGGGTTCACCACCACTGGGACCCTGCACTTTGTTGGTGTAAATTTTGACCTCCATGCACCAATGGAAATTGGAGCAGGGAACCCAGAGAAAATCTCATAGTTCCTTCCCTTCTGTTTTTACTTTGCATGAAGACCCTTCAAGTTCAGTTTCTCCTAGTAAGACCAAAAGCCTTAATAAGTAGGAATGGATGAATTTGTCAGCATTTTAGTTTGGATTTCTCAGAATGTTTGCATGCCATTTTTACTGCAATAAACACATTTTTGCAATTAGTTCCCCCCTAATGCAATGGAGGGACGCGGGTGGCGCTGTGGGTAAAAGCCTCAGTGCCTAGGGCTTGCCGATCGAAAGGTCGGCGGTTCGAATCCCCGCGGCGGGGTGCGCTCCCGCTGCTCGGTCCCAGCGCCTGCCAACCTAGCAGTTCGAAAGCACCTCCGGGTGCAAGTAGATAGATAGGGACCGCTTACCAGCGGGAAGGTAAACGGCGTTTCCGTGTGCAGCTCTGGCTCGCCAGAGCAGCGATGTCACGCTGGCCACGTGACCTGGAAGTGTCTCCGGACAGCGCTGGCCCCTGGCCTCTTAAGTGAGATGGGCGCACAACCCCAGAGTCTGTCAAGACTGGCCCGTACAGGCAGGGGTACCTTTACCTTTACTTTAATGCAATGTATTTGTGTACACACTTTTCACGTGCATATTCATTTTTTGCACATTTATCTAGCATCTATGCATTTCTGTGTACACATGACTTGGTTGGAGGAGTTTGGATTTCGAAGGATGACTGCGTTTTTGGCGTGCATATCGTTGGAGAAGAACAAATTGGGTAGATTCACATTTTGTATTCTTCCGACCTATTTCTAGAGCTGGTGAAGAAGTTAGCAGAGCTTTTGTTTTCTCCAACAGCCAATAATAATAATAATAATAATAATAATAATAAGAAGAAGAAGAAGAAGAAGAAGCCAAACACACCCTGCCCCAACTTAACCTTGATCTCGCACAAAAGAAACCTGAACTTTGTGATTGAATAAGCTATGTAAATTGGCTGTGCTTGCACTGATTCTGTGGGTTACAATGACCACAGAGGTATTTTGTAAGCCACACTTTAAATTGTAGTGTAGTGCCATGCAAGGATTCAGGCTGAAATGGACCCGGGGGGGGGGGGGGAGTCCCACCAAATAGGAATGCATTAGTCCTTTTTCAAAAATCTTTAACGATTCTGCTTTGCTAGTTGACAACCATAGACTGCATGAGAAACCTGCCTGGAGTTTTCATTATTCTATTAGCCCAGCTTTCGGGCAATATACATATATTCTACAACTAATTCTACAACTAGGTCAGACCTCACCTGGAGTACTGTGTCCAGTTCTGGGCACCACAGTTCAAGAAGGACACTGACAAATTGGAACGTGTCCAGAGAAGGGCAACCAAAATGGTCAAAGGCCTGGAAACGATGCCTTATGAGGAACGGCTAAGGGAGCTGGGCATGTTTAGCCTGGAGAAGAGGAGGTTAAGGGGTGATATGTTAGCCATGTTCAAATATATAAAAGGATGTCACATAGAGGAGGGAGAAAGGTTGTTTTCTGCTGCTCCAGAGAAGCGGACACGGAGCAATGGATCCAAACTACAAGAAAGAAGATTCCACCTAAGCATTAGGAAGAACTTCCTGACAGTAAGAGCTGTTTGACAGTGGAATTTGCTGCCAAGGAGTGTGGTGGAGTCTCCTTCTTTGGAGGTCTTTAAGCAGAGGCTTGACAACCATATGTCAGGAGTGCTCTGATGGTGTTTCCTGCTTGGCAGGGGGTTGGACTCGATGGCCCTTGTGGTCTCTTCCAACTCTATGATTCTATGATTCTAATTGCACTCTAGTTCTCTTCCATTCATATTTTGCTCACACTTAGCTGCACCATGGGTTTCGTAGTTGCACACAAGTGCTTCTACTAATCCCTATATGTGTTTGATTGAGCAATTGTGGGAGAATCTAGAACAGGGGTCAGCAAACTTTTTCATCAGGGGGCCGGTCCACTGTCCCTCAGACCTTGTGGGGGGCCGGACTGTATTTGGGGGGGGGAATGAATGAATTCCTATGCCCCACAAATAACCCAGAGATGCATTTTAAATAAAAGGACCCATTCTACTCATGTAAAAACATGCTGATTCCCAGACGTCCACAGGCCGTATTTAGAAGGCGATTGGGCCAGATCCGGCCCCCGGGCCTTAGTTTGCCTACTCATGATCTAGAATATGAGTTGAATGCACAGTGGGAAGCTTTGTGGGTCTTGGTAAATCTTTCTACTGTTTTTGGAACACAATTTGTGGCGCCTTTTGTGCTTCAGCGTGCTCTAGCCAGAGTTGGTGCTTTGCATGACTTTATTATTTTCAGTTTTATAAGCTAAGTGCAGGGCTTTTGTGTTGTGTGTGTGTGTGTGTGTGTGTGTGCTTGCGGGGAGGGTGGCTGGAGGTTATAACAGAGCTTTTATGCAATTGCCAATCAGTAGATCTCTCTCTTCTCTTTTCCACCTACCTACTTGTCTCTCGGCAAGTGGCAAAGGTTCTCTGCAGGAGCCACTAATGGGGAAAGCTAAGAGCACCCTTGGGGTAAACTTTGAAGGGCTGGCTTTTTAATGCAAGCTGATGGCCGGATTTCTTTCTTTTATTTTCCCCCCCAAAATTTTATTCATTTTATAACACAAATAAAGATCACAAACAGAAAAATAAACAATACAAACAAATTCTTGTCATATCCTTATTTTTCTAAACATTGTTAAATGGGTTTCCCCAAGTCCCACCTATCTGATTTTCATTTTACTTCATCTTTAGCAGTTTACATATACAGTGGGACCTCGGGTTACATACGCTTCAGGTTACAGACTCTGCTAACACAGAAATATTACCTCGGGTTAAGAACTTTGCTTCAGGATAAAAACAGAAATTGTGCTCTGAAGGCGCGGCAGTAGCAGGAGGCCCCATTAGCTAAAGTGGTGCTTCAGGTTAAGAACAGTTTCAGGTTAAGAACGGACCTCCAGAACGAATTAAGTACTTAACCTGAGGTACCACTGTATCATAGTTTCTAACCATCTTTTTTTAACTTCATATTTTATCGCTTACAAATAACATTATTTTAAAACACACTATCTTCTACTTCTAATCCTATAGCCTATATCCACTTCCAAAGCTATTCTAAAATTTAAATATTAACATATTTTTTCAAATATTCCTTAAATTTCTTCCACTGTCTCTTCTCTTTGGTCTCGGAGTCTCCCGGTCAGTTCGGCAAGTTCCATATAGTCCATCATCTTCATCTGCCATTCTTCCATAGTTGGTAAATCTTGTTTCTTCCAATTCTTTGCTAGCAATATTTTCGCAGTTGTTGCGGCATACAGAAAAAAGTAACATACTTTTTGGGGATTTCACCCCAATGGCCGCATTTCTTAGGGGCCTCTCTTCTGGATTTCTGATTTTCCCGGTCATTTCGCCATTTCACGGACTTCTCCATGAAAATCCTGGTGTCCTCTGAGACGTTTTCCGTGCGAGTTGCTCTTGGCCACCACTTTTAAAAAATAAATCCATGCTGCTAGCTCTCATGACTGCAGAGGCAGACTTTGAATACTGGGGCTGAAGTCTCTGCATGGGAATCGCTTCCCCGGCGCTGGTTGTTTCCAAGTTTACACGGCACCTCTGCCAGCTGGAAAACGATTGCCAAATCTTGGCACTTCAGAAGAACCTCTCCTCCTGCCGCAGTTGCGCTAAGAGTCTTCCGAGTGGCGGGCACGGTGCCCAGCTGCATCATGTCAAGCCCTGTATAATCCCTTGCTTGAAGGAAGGAACGGCTTTTCACCTACCCAAAGCTCGCTGCTTACACAGCTGAGATTTGAACAAGGCGGTTTTCAGCTGAGAGGACCTGGGGGCCTAACTCTCCCCTCCCCTCTACTTTGGGGGAAGCTTGCTTATTTTGAAGTCCACAAGATTTCTGCTTCTTGCAGTTATTTTATTTGTCAGATTTACAGCCGCCACCACTCCTGGTGGTTTTCAATCGTTTATTTGATTAAGGTACTCTATTTTTCATCCCATAGGACGCTCCGACCCATAGGACGCACCTAGTTTTTTGGGGGGGAAATAAAGGAAAAAAAATTCCCTTTATTTCCCCCCCAAAACCAGGTCGGGGAAACCGAACCAGGTCGGGGAACAGCGGGATGGCGGCGCTGCGCCTCCCTGCTGTCCCCCGAGCTTGTGGGGCTGGCCGATGTCTGCCCGGCGCGCAGGGCGCTCTGCTTCAGGGTGCCCCTCGCGCCAGGCGGCAGGCTGCTATCCGCAGCCTAGACAGCCCTGAACCTGAAGCGTATGTAACCTGAAGCGTATGTAACCCGAGGTACCACTGTATTGTGATATTCCTAGGATTTTTAAACCTTTAAACGCTTCTACCTTGTTTGTGTCTACGTTCTCCTTTGGTTACAAAAATAAAAATAAATAAATAAGCACTTCTCCGGTTGTGCATACACAGCCAGTCGAAGATGGAGCGAACTGTGGTCCTGGGATCCACATATTCTGAGCACTTGCACTCATCAGCCTGGGATTTGTACTAAGATTTACTGAACCGGGATAGAGCTCTGTTGCAAGAAGCATTTGCTCAAGGCT
The DNA here is from genome assembly GCF_964106915.1 of Podarcis gaigeae. Taxonomy (NCBI): domain Eukaryota; kingdom Metazoa; phylum Chordata; class Lepidosauria; order Squamata; family Lacertidae; genus Podarcis; species Podarcis gaigeae. Next base: position 28,597,196 of record NC_139693.1, on the reverse strand, counting down.
GGGCTGTGTTGCCATAGTTGAGTTTCGGGCTTCCTGGGATATTGCATCCCAAAGAGTCAGGCTGAAGAAAGATCCTTTTGTTCAACCCACTCTGTGCAAGGCAAGGTTCAGCGGTTTCTTTCTTGGGGGAGCCGAGAGTTGCTGAACAGCAGCCCTGGAAGACAACAACACAATGGGGAAAGATTTAGCGGCTTGAAAGTCAAAACCACCCATTGTTTCAGCCAAGCAGTGCTAAGGTCTGCCTGGGGCACACGCATTCTCATGTGTCAGCCTGAACAGAATGTTAAGTGGCCTTTCCCCTTAAAAAAGAGCTAGAGAAGGATTCTAGTCCTCATGGTTGTATACAAAAGGACCAAATTAAATGGGAACATGAGAGGAAGTCCAGCTCAGTACTGGCAATAGCTCTCCAGAGTAACTGATGGGGATATTTCAAGGCTTGAACTAGGGATGTTCTTTTGGGAGGGAGAGGATAATTTTTATTAGATTTTATCAAGATAGATTGTTGTTGTTGCTGTTTAGTCGTGTCTGACTCTTCGTGACCCCCTGGATCAGAGCACGCCAGGCACTCCTGTATTCCACTGCCTATCCAACCATCTCGTCCTCTGTCGTCCCCTTCTCCTTGTGCCCTCCATCTTTCCCAACATCAGGGTCTTTTCCAGGGAGTCTTCTCTTCTCATGAGGTGGCCAAAGTATTGGAGTCTCAGCTTCACGATCTGTCCTTCCAGTGAGCACTCAGGGCTGATTTCCTTCAGAATGGAGAGGTTTGATCTTCTTGCAGTACATGGGACTCTCAAGAGTCTCCTCCAGCGCCATCATTCAAAAGCATCAATTCTTCGGTGATCAGCCTTCTTTATGGTCCAGCTCTCACTTCCATACATCGCTACAAAGATTATTATCAAATATATTTTTGTTGTCCAGATTAAAACACAAACCTATATAATATATATATAGATCCAGAGGGAAAGAAAGAGAAAAAAGAGAGATAGAAGAAAGATTAAAAGAGAGAGACGTGGGTCCAGTTGTGACCATGTGGGTATCTCTGGATGCTGGGTTGGTGATTGACATCTCTATCTGACTGGCCCCTCCAGCTTTAAGCAGAAAAGCTAATTTATTGCATCTACAGCCCATCTTTTTCGGCAAGGAGCCCATGGTTCCTCACCTCACATCTCAGTTAATCTCTACAACGACCCTGTGAATTAGGCCAGGAGGCTGTGACTGACTCCAAGGTTCACCCAGTGAACTTCATGACCGAGTGGGGATTTGAACCCTCAGCTCCCAGGTCCTAATCTGACACTCTAACCACTACGCCACACTGCCTTCCCAGAATACTTCTGCTATGGGGCAGCTGGATAAGGTAGGCAGATAAATATGTGGAAAGCAAAAACGTCACTTAGAGTAGGATCTGAAATATTTTCCTCGAAGCCTGAATTCGTTTTATTTTGGGTTGTTATGTTGGTTGTTATAATAAATAAATAAATAAATAAATAAATAAATAAATAAATAAATAAATAAAAAATAAAAAAATAAAATAAAATAAAATAAATATTTATTTTTTTATTTTTTTATTTATACCCCACCCATTTGGCTGGGCTTCCCCAGCCACTCTGGGCAGCTCCCAACAGAATGTTAAAAACTGGGGAAAATACAGGAATACAGTAATGTGTTTTAATGTGCTGCAACCTTTTTTGACATTCCCCCCCCCTTTAAAATATAAAGCAGTCTAGAAATGAAAGGAAAAATTATAATCATAAATATAATTAATTATAATTATAAATTTCATTGCAAAAAAATAAATAAATAAAAGGGTGGCTAGACCATTCTGTTGTGGCGACCATAACCTAGGTTTAAGGTGCCATTTGACCAATAAGCTTTATATATCTGGGTTTCTAACACCGTATTGGAGGGTTTGAAGAATCTTGGTGTGAGAAGTAACTGAGCTGGCAAACTCCCAAAGGCCAGCCTTTTATATTTCCCTCCGTCAGACGGCGGGAAAAAGGGCCAAGTTGGATCAGTGCGGGGGGTTTCCCCCCCAACCCAAAAATAATAGAGGCCTCACTTTGGAACCCTGTTGCCTTTTAAAGAATGGAAGACCCTTTTGAAAGCAGGCATAATCTTTTGCTAGACCAGGTCAAGGAGATGACAGAGCTCCCAGGCTTTGGGGGCGTGAGAAGAATCTGGAGGAGGAATGGCTGCTGTTTTATTCTGAGTGCATTCAGAACTAGTTTATCAGGTAACAGGATAAGCAGCCAGAAACAAGCATTCAAATAGACTTGATTCAGTCCCTGCCCTGTAGAAAACCTCTCTAGTGAGAGGCGGCTTGAAATCTTATTGCTTTAAACAACAACAACACGTTCCATTCAGCAGAGATTTAAGGTTAGGGCAGCTAGCTGGCCTAATTCACAGGGGACCATCGCCCTTTTAGAGTGCTGCCCAGTTTAAAGACTTTTGAAAAATTAAATATTGTTATCACAAATTGCTCCTGCAATTTTCCTTTTTCTTTTTTGCATTTGACTTGGTTCTGCGATATTTTTTGGGTGTCGTTCAGAGATTTCTTTCAATTATGAATCAATATATATATACAGTGGTACCTCGGGTTAAGTACTTAATTCGTTCCGGAGGTCCGTTCTTAACCTGAAACTGTTCTTAACCTGAAGCACCACTTTAGCTAATGGGGCCTCCTGCTGCTGCTGTGCCACCACCGGAGCACGATTTCTTTTCTTATCCTGAAGCAAAGTTCTTAACTTGAAGCACTATTTCTGGGTTAGCGGAGTCTGTAACCTGAAGCGTATGTAACCTGAGGTACCACTGTATATATAAATTAACGTAATAATAGTTCTTTTAATTAGGTGATTCATAAATAATAAAAAGTGTCCTGGGGCGCAATGGGCTCACCCCTCCTTTTCCATTTTTTAAATGATGGTGTTGTGTTTTGTGTAAACAGCTTAGGGATTTCACGCATTAAGCAGTGTACAAATATTGTAAATAAATTAAAAGCAATCTCGCTTGCGTTTCCATGCCTGCGCCAGGATTCTGGGAAATGTAGTCTGTTCAGAGTGCAGAGCTGAAATTTACAGCATGGTTACCATTTCTGTGGAAATTGTAGCTCCGTATTGGGACTGGTTGGGTGATCTCTCAACAACTTTTAGCACCCAGGACAAAACTCTACGGTTCCCAGGATTATTGTGGCTGTTTGAAGTGATATGATGCTGCTTTGAATATTCAGATGGGGGCCTCTTTCTGCCATCCTTAGCGACCTGAAATTCTCATTTCTGTAAACGGACCATTTCTGGGATAGATCAGCTGGAAGAGCGTGAGACACGGAATCTCAGGGTATTGGATTCGAGACTCACATTGGGCAAAGGAATGAGGAATGAAATAATCTTTATTTGCGTCAGCCATAGCAATAAAACAACTGTACAATATACAAAGAATAGAAATAAAAAGTCAATTATATAAAATACATTTTAGGGTTTTGAATCAATAGTCAAGTAGTGGATCTTATTCTGATTGCCCCTGCTAAAAACCTTGCAACCTTTGCTGTCACCTGCTCATCTTGATCTGCCAAGAGAAAGGACACTGGCAGTGGCTGGGCGACCCAGAATGGACAATAGAAGAGGGGCGATAGCCTCATTCCTCAAATCTTTATAAAGAGTGCAAGCCAGCAGGGCATGTGCCACCAATTTGGCACTGCCATCTCCACAGGGACATAAGCGTTTTTCGTGCGGAATCTGTTGGAATCGTCCCTCAAGTACAGCCGAGGGCAATACATTCAATCTCGAGAGAGTAAAAGCGCGTTTATATTTTGGAATTGCTAGGTGATGCAGAGAGGGTGGCAGAGAGTCGAAATGGGAAGGTGGAAAATAGTCATACCATGGGCAAAATTTCCTTATTGTGGCCAAGTTGTTCTGACGCTCGTTATCATTTAGGCGCTGACAAATTAGACCGTTTGCTTTACTAAAACCCAAAGTGAGTAGCTGTTGTGATGATAAACCACAAGAGTGAAGTTTTTGATAGACAGTTTTAATCCAGGCGCTCTTGTGACAATCTTGCAGCACTGGGGATATTAGACCGGGGGGATTTGAGCTTAGGTGAAGCCAATAGGTATCCTAGGCCAGATCCACATTGGGCAAAAGATTCCTGCATTGCAGGGGGTTGGACTAGATGACCACATGATCCCTTCCAACTCTGCAGATCTATATTTTTTCCACCCACGCTCCCCTGTTAAAAATCTTTCAACGGTTGTGTGGGCCATCTCTCAAAGTCTGGCGCAGGAACAATCTGTGACGCTTTCAGTGCCGAAAGCCAGTCCCGGGGGCCAATTCCTCATTTAAGTGAATTTTCAGCATGCATGGAGTATTTTCCCCTTGTGGGCCTGCCGACAGCTTTGTCATCATCGTGAGACCTGAAAGCCTGCTCAGCTGATGCAGATCCTGTTTCCTCCTAATTTCCTGGCCTGGGCGTTGACTGGGCATGCTCCTGTCCCAGCCAATGGCAACGGGCAAATGCTTCCTGCTAAGTCATGCTTGGGTGGTGCGTTCCTCTTGGTGAATGATAGTAGGGGAAAGAATGACTCGGCCAGTTGACAGGGTCAGGACGCGAAGGCGGATTTCCATAGCCAGAGAGGGAGGTCCGGTTTCAGGAAGGTCTCTGTGTGTGGGCCAACCAGCTGGAGATTAAAAATATAGCACATCAAAGCTGTTCACATGCATAGGCTGCCGGACGCGCCTGATTTTTGGAGCATGACTGTGCTAAAAGTTATGAGGAGAGCTGTTTTCTTGCTGCTGAGAGCCAGTGGGGTCTAGCAGTCAGAGCTTTGCACTGGGGGTGGCAAAAGAGCCGGGTTCAAATCCCCACGCGGCCACGGAGCTCACTGGGCCAGTCTTGGATGAAATAATAATAATAATAATTTATTATTTATACCCCACCCATCTGGGTTTCCCCAGCCACTCTGGGCGGCTTCCAACAGAACACTAAAAACAGAAGGAAACAACAGAAGGAAACATTAAAAGCGTCCCTAAACAGGGCTGCCTTCAGATGTCTTCTAAAAGTCAGATAGTTGTTTATTTCTCTTTGACATCTGATGGGAGGGCGTTCAACAGGGCGGGCGCCACTACTGAGAAGGCCCTCTGTCTGGTTCCCTGTAACCTCACTTCTTGCAAGGAGGGATCTGCCAGAAGGCCCTCGGAGCTGGACCTCAGTATCCGGGCTGAACGATGGGGGTGGAAACACTCCTTCAGGTATACTGGGCCGAGGCCGTTTAGGGCTTTAAAGGTCAGCACCAGAATTGTGCTTGAAAACGTACTGAGAGCCAATGTAGGTCTTTTAGGACCAGTGTTATATGGCCTTGGTGGCCACTCCCGGTCACTAGTCTAGCTCCCGCATTCTGGATTAGTTGTAGTTTCCGGGTCACCTTCAAAGGTAGCCCCACATAGAGAGCATTGCAGTAGTCCAAATGGGAGATAACCAGAGCATGCACCACTCTGGCAAGACAGTCCACAGGTAGGTAGGGTCTCAGCCTGCGTACCAGATGGTGCTGATAAACAGCTGACCTGGACACAGATTTGACCTGTGCCTCCATGGACAGCTGTGAGTCCAGAATGACTCCCAGGCTGCGCACCTGGTCCTTCAGGGGCACAGTTACCCCATTCAGGATCGGGAGTCCTCCACACCCGCCCGCCTCCTGTCCCCCAAAAACAGTACTTCTGCCTTGTCAGGATTCAACCTAAACCTGTTAGCCGCCATCCATTCTCCAGACAATCACTCTCTCTCTCTCTCTCTCTCTCCATGCCACTACAGGATGATTCTTGGCTAATGCGTTTTGCAATCCTGCCTGTTGTTTGCTTGCGAAAGCTGGAACTTTTGAGCAGGGGAAAGGTTGGGTTAGGTTAGAGGCGGCTGAAGTGATAACTGATCACAAAGGATAGAAAATGCCTGGCAGCAGCTTACAACATCTGTCTCATTAAGTGTTCTGCAACTAATGAGGATTAATGCACACGGGAATCCTATAAAATGAATGAGGCATTCTTTTTTTATTTCCAACCACAGTGCGGTTCCCAGAGTGATATAAGAGTCAATCCCTCTTCAGGGGAAACTCTGGGAATTGTAGCTCTGTGAGAGAACTAGGGGTCTCCTAAAAACTTAAGCTCACAGAGTCTCCTCAGGCCAGTCACTTGCCCTCAGCCTAACCTACCTCATAACTTGTTGTTGTGAGGATAAAATAAGGAAGAAGAGGAACGGTGGGATATAAATGTAAATACAGTGGAACCTCAGTTTTTGAGCGTCTCAGAACCCAGACATTTTTGTTTTTGAACGCGAAAAACCCGGAAGTAATTGCTTCCGTTTTCGAATGTGCCTCAGAAGTTGAACAGTTTCCGAGGTGCGTTTCTCAACTGAATTTTCTGACCGTCCATTGCACCTCAGTTGTTGAACATTTCGAATGGTCTTCCAGAATGGATTATGTTCAACAACCGAGGTTCCACTGTATCAATAAATAAATGTGAGGGTTGACAGGACTGAGTGTTCCTTCACAGAACTTTTGAGAAAAGGATTCTAGCCTAGCGGCCTCCCTGACATGCTAGATTTCTGTGTGCAGGATTTCTGTTGTTGTTGCTGCTGTTGTTGTTGTTATGGAGGAGGAGTCCATTATGTTGATCACTCACTTGCAGTTTCCAATGGGATATCCCAAATCAGGTATTGCCACCTTCAGGAAGTATTCAGCTGAACCCAATATTGCCTTATTCATTTAATGTGGGAGTGTTTGAACTTCTCAGTGTTTTCTACATCTGATTTTCCACCGTGAGGACAGGATACCAGACTAGATGGGCCTATGGCTCTTCTTATCGAGTAGAATTTCCATGACAGATGTACCCAGGAGAAAAGAGTGTTGATGCGATTCTTTTGGAAATGGGGGGTTGTTTTTATTTTGCTTTGCTTTATTTTTTCCCCTAGGTGGCATCGCTGGCGGCATTGAGATTTGCATTACATTCCCCACAGAGTATGTGAAAACGCAGCTTCAGCTGGATGAGAAAGCAAACCCGCCCCGCTACAAAGGAATTGGTAAGTATTCACCACGCAGTAGGACTGAAACCCACCAGATCCCTCACTGTCCGTTGTCTGCTCCAAACCGATTCCTGCAAGCAAACCGAAACATGACCCTGGCCAGGCTGTTCAGAGAAGTGCCATGGGAGAAGAGCCACATTTTGCAGGTGGATGAATGTGTGGTTATTTACTTGGTTATTTAAACAATTAAATATTGGGGTTTTGAGCCGGGATATGTAGTAGCTTCATGCAGCCCTTCAGGTGGACACGGGAGGCGCTGTGGGTTAAACCACAGAGCCTAGGGTTTGCAGATCAGAAGGTCAGCGGTTCGAATCCCTGCACAGAGGTGAGCTCCCATTGCTCGGTCCCTGCTCCTGCCAACCTAGCAGTTCAAAAGCACGTCAAAGTGCAAGTAGATAAATAGGTACCATTCTGGCGGGAAGGTAAATGACGTTTCCGTGCGCTGCTCTGGTTTGCCAGAAGCGGCTTAGTCATGCTGGCCACATGACCCGGAAGCTGTACGCCGGCTCCCTCGGCCAATAAAGCGAGATGAGCGCCGCAACCCCAGAGTTGGCCACAACTGGACCTGATGGTCAGGGGTCCCTTTACCTTTATGTACTAGCTTCATGCAGCCCTTCAAGTGGGTGGGGGCATAATAATAATAATAATAATAATAATAATAATAATAATAATACAGGGCTGCCTTCAGATGTCTTCTAAAAGTCTGGTAATTGTTTTTCTCTTTGACATCTGGTGGGAGGGCGTTCCATAGGGCAGGTGCCACTACCAAGAAGGCCCTCTGCCTGGTTCCCTGTAACTTGGCTTCTCGCAGCGAGGGAACCACTGCCAGTTTTCTATCCTGTGAGTAGATCTCAGTCTCTTGGGAGTTGGACGTCCCTTTGCTAGAAGAAAGGACACCGTAGCAATGGTTGAGGGCCCGACATGGACAATAGTAGAGGGGTAATGACCTTAATCCTCAAATCTTTTATAAAGAGTGCAAGCCAGAAGCACATGAGCCACTGACTCAATACTGCCATATCCATAGGGACACAACCTTTTTTCCAGTGGATTTTTTTTTGGAAATTGACCCTCAAGTACAACCGAATCTTGCAAAAGCACGTCTGTATTTTGGAATTGTTTACATTTTGCAAAGACGGTGCCAAAGTGTCAAAATGACTAGATGGGAAATAATCATACCATGGACAAAATTTCCTTATTGGGCACCTCATGTCATGGTGTGTGTGTGTGGGGGGGGGTTTCCACCCCCTCCCTTATTTATCCAGCCTAAGGAAACAAAGCCCTTCAGGACTACCCTGTCCCTTGCGGCGTTCACCGGTGGCGTGCAATGTAGCCGCTCCGTTGAGCCTGACGGATGTCCCCTCACTCCCCCGCTTAATATAGCCTTGAGCTCTGACCGTTCTACCATACGATAGCAAGAAGGAAAGGAGCGACCGGGGACCTCGTGTGCCGCAGGCAGTGGCTCGATGACTCATCGCCTAGCCTGTTTGCCCGGCTGACTCGCTAAGGAGGTTGGCGGCATTCCAGCCTGGCTGGAGCGTGCCGGATTTGCAACCGATGAGACACGCTGTGCTGCAGAACCCCCTTAGCGGCTTGGCAAAGGCATCACTCTGCAGGTAGCAGCGGCACAGGGGCTGGTAGCATCCGGAGCCATGGCAAGGATAGGGAGAGTCGTGCGGGAAGAGCTGTGTGCCCACGTTAAATTCGTGCACGGAGAAAAGAGGTTGTTGATGTGGGCTTTTGTGCTGTTCTGGTGTCCCGCTGCTCTTCATATTCCATCTTCCCTCCCTGTCCCTCTGACGTAGCCAGGAACACATGGTTTAAAAGCAAGGGCTCGAGGGTAGCCAAGGATACGGAGCAGTTCTGATTTGGCAGGATAAACACTCGGCTCCCCTTGTAGGTCATCACAGGAGAGGCTGCTGAGTTTTCGGCCTGACGTGGCCTGCTTTGCAAACTCTCCGCAGGGCCGACCTTGACCACCTTGCAGAGAGCTTAGTGAGCCAAAGCAGTAGAAGCTGGTTTATATCAGGTCAGACTCTTTGTTCACCTAGGTAAAGGTAAGGGGACCCCGACCATTAGGTCCAGTCGTGGCTGACTCTGGGGTTGTGGCGCTCATCTTGCTTTATTGGCCAAGGGAGCTGGCGTACAGCTTCCGGGTCATGTGGCCAGCATGACTAAGTCGCTTCTGGCGAACCAGAGCAGTGCACAAAAATGCTGTTTACCTTCCCGCTGGAGCGGTACCTATTTATCTACTTGCACTTAGACGTGCTTTTGAACTGCTAGGTTGGCAGGAGCAGGGACTGAGCAACACAAGGTCACCCTGTCGTGGGGATTCAAACCGCCGACCTTCTGTTCGGCGAGCCCTAGGTTCTCTGGTTTCACCCACAGCGCCACCTGCGTCCTCACTTTGTCCACCTAGCTGTGGTCTAAACCACTGAGCCTCTTGGGCTTGCCGATTGGAAGGTCAGCGGATCGAATCCCTGCAACAGAGTTGTTGTTGGTGGTGGTGTTGTTGTTGTTATTAATAATATTATTATTATTGATTATTGATTATTTATACTCTGCCCATCTGGCTGAGTTTCCCCAGCCACTCTGGGCAGCTCCCAACAGAATATTAAGAACACGATAAAGCATCAAACATTAAAAACTTCCCTAAACAGGGCTGCCTTCAGATGTATTCTAAAAGTCACATACTTGTTTATTTCCTTGGCAACTGATGGGCGGGCGTTCCACAGGGTGGGCTCCACTACCATTGCTCTGTCCCAGCTCCTGCCAACCTAGCAGCTTGAAAGCATGCCAGCGCAAGTAGATAAATAGGTACCGCTGCGGCGGGAAGGTAAACGGCATTTCCATGCGCTCTGGTTTCCGTCTCGGTATTCTGTTGTGGTTTAGTCTTGCTGGCCACATGACCCGGAAAGCTGTCTGAGGGCAAACGCCGGCTGCCTCTGCCTTAAAGCGAGATGAGTGCTGCAACCCCATAGTTGCCTCTGACTGGACTTAACTGTCCAGGGGTCCTTTTAAATGTTGGTAGGCCCCCCTATTCCCCTTACAGAACTACATTTCCCAGAGGAATTTGCAGTCGTCCCATGCGGGGATCAAACCTGCAACCTCAGCGTTAGCAGCAGCACGCTCCAACCATGTATGCCACCAATGAGCTCCTTGGAGGAAACATAGTAAATTACTAAAATGGCCGACGTGGATTTAAGAATTGGTTCAGGAAATAGAATTTTCCCCACTCTCCTCCTTAGCACAGAAATTGGATTGCCTTGAGTACAGAATGTCTAACTTGTTTAGGGCGCATTGCACGCAGTTCTCAGAAGTGAGAGGAGATGAGAATCTTTCTTAATTATGGCCCAGCAAAAAAATGCCAGTTTGATTCTTGTTATTCATCTCGGCCTCGCGAAAAGCCAGATCTAATTGCAAAGACAGAGTACGTAGCTGATGATAAGTGTCTAGGGATGGCAAACCCTTCCAAGGAGACTGAAAGAAATAGCTACGTTTAGACAAGATTTATTTCAAGGCTGTGTGTGGATGTGGATTTGTTGCCGGTAAATATATATATATACTTTATTTTAAAATGTCAGAAGAAATTAAAATGGGGAACAGTCATTTGTCTTGTTTGCTGAAGTTTATGGACCAAGAAGCAGGAGAGTTCAGACCCAGGAAAGTTGGCTTTTTTTAGACTAGGAAAAGCATTTTTTTTAAAATAAGAGAAATTCAGCAGTGGCTAAGCTGCCTCAGTTCCTTCTAGAACATTTGACCTAAAAATTAATAATGTTAGTCTGGCATCTGCTGAGGGAATCATAGTTGGTGAGCTTCTCAGGGTTATTAGTTCCAGTTCTGCTTATTTAGGCAGACACCAATTTTTCTTCAGACCTCCATGTTGTTTTCTTTAGGACAGTGAAAGGGAATCTGTGGTCCTTCAGATGCTGGTGAACTCCAGCTCCCATCAGCCTCAGCTAGGCTGGCTAATACTGAAGGATGATGGGAGCTGTAGTCCTGCAAAACTCAGAGGGCCGCACGTTTCCCCATCCGTGGTATAGGGTTCGGGGCCCATCTGCACTATTCGTTTAAAGCGCTACGATGCAACTTTATAAACAGTTGTGGCTTTCCCCAAATAATCCTGGGGAATATAGTTTGCTATTGCTGCTGAGCTTTATTAGGAGATCGTTCCCCTCGCAGACCTACAATTCTCAGAGTGGTGTAGCAGGGAACCCCTCTTCCCAGGGAATTCTGGGAGTTATAGTTCCCTGAGCAGATTTTAATGGGAAGTTTTTAATGACTGATGTTTTAATGCATTCTTAATATTTTGTTAGAAGGGACACGGGTGGCACTGTGGGTTAAACCACAGAGCCTAGGACTTGCCGATCAGAAGGTTGGCGGTTCGAATCCCCACGACGGGGTGAGCTCCCGTTGCTCGGTCCCTGCTCCTGCCAACCTAGCAGTTCGAAAGCACGCCAGTACAAGTAAATAAATAGGTACCACTCCGGTGGGAAGGTAAACAGCGTTTCCGTGCGCTGCTGTGGTTTGCCAGAAGCGGCTTAGTCCTGCTGGCCACATGACCCGGAAGCTGTACGCCGGCTCCCTCGGCCAATAAAGTGAGATGAGCGCCGCAACCCCAGAGTCGGCCATGACTGGACCTAATGGTCAGGGGTCCCTTTACCTTTTAAATATTTTGTTTGGAGTCGCCCAGAGTGGCTGGGGAAACCCAGCCAGATGGGCAGGTATAAATAAATTATTATTATTATTATTATTGTTTATTACATGGGGTCTTCTAACAGCTCTCAGCAAACTACAGTTCCCAGAATTCTCTGGGGGAAGCCATGGCTGCATAAAACTTCTGCAGATGAGGCCTATATGTTAAGCAAGGATTTGTTTCACTGGATTTATTTCGTTCCACCTGGTAATAAATATTTCTTGTGTGGGCTGGGAGATGGCATATGTTCTTGTTGAAGTACGAAGCAATATTATTAACAATAAATCGTTTCCCAGTCACGTTACTCTTTTTCTCCTTTTTCAGCGGACTGTGTGAAGGTGACCGTCCGAGATCATGGGATCAAGGGGCTCTATCGTGGCCTCAGCTCTCTGGTTTATGGTTCCATACCGAAAGCCGCCGTGAGGTAATCGCTTTTGGATTTTTATTCATTTATGTAGTAGTAGTAGTAGTAGTTGTATTGGACTTCTTAGTCACTTTTCAAAATACAAAATGTATACTGGAATTTGGGCTACGTTGCTCAAAGACTCCTTAAAGCAGTGAACGATGAATAAATTGAATAAATAATATAATAACGGCAAGAGCAGCGTGTTCTCTTCTCCCCAACCCACCGTGCTCCTCAGCTTTCATGAGCCACCTTCTTTCTCTTTCCAGGTTTGGCATGTTTGAATTCCTCAGCAACCACATGAGAGACGCAGAAGGGAAGTTGGACAGCAAACGAGGGCTCTTGGCTGGCTTGGGGGCTGGCGTGGCTGAAGCGGTGCTTGTGGTGTGCCCTATGGAAACCATAAAAGTAAACACAACCACAAACACGCACACAAAATGTGGTGTTTGTTTGCTTATTTCTTTCTTTGTTTGTTTTTGGGTTGATTAAATGTGTATCCAGCTTTTCAAGAACTTCTCCACAAAGCAGTTTACACAAACACACACACACATATTTATTTATCTGAAATAATCATCAAATAAATAAATGTGTGTGTGTGTGTTTGTGTAAACTGCTTTGTGGAGAAGTTCTTGAAAAGCTTTGTTGGCTGAGGGAGCCGGTGTACAGCTTCCGGGTCATGTGGCCAGCATGACTAAGCCGCTTCTGGCGAACCAGAGCAGCGCACGGAAACGCCGTTTACCTTCCTGCCAGAGCGGTACCTGTTTATCTACTAGCACTTTGATGTGCTTTCGAACTGCTAGGTTGGCAGGAGCAGGGACCGAGCAACGGGAGCTCACCCCGTCATGGGGATTCAAACCGCCGACCTTCTGATCAGCAAGTCCTAGGCTCTGTGGTTTAAACCACAGCGACATGCCGGCTCCCTCGGCCAATAAAGCGAGATGAGCGCCGCAACCCCAGAGTCGGCCACGACTGGACCTAATGGTCAGGGGTCCCTTTACCTTTACCTTTTAATCATCAAATAGGAAGTTGCCCTTACCCCAAATGAGATCATTGGTTGATCTATCTCAGTGGTGTTGATACCATGTGGTGTCAAACTAAGTCCTGCTCATAGCAGACCCATTGAAATGAATGGACCTAAGTTTGTTGTGTCCATTAATTTCAGTAGGATACAAACTGCTGACTGGCTATAGCTGGTGAACTAATGCTGGTGTACTGAAAGAAGCAAAGATCACCTGTGTCGAAGCAATGATTCTTCAACATCAACTTCGTTGGACTGTTCATGCTGTGGGGATGCCTGATTATTGTCTTCCAAAGCAACTACTCTATTCCAAACTTAAAAATGGTGTAGTGCTGGTGGGTCAACAAAAGAGGTCTAAAGACTCTCTCAAGGCAAATCTTTTTAAAAAAAGTAGTATAAACACTGACAACTGGGAAACACTGGCCTGCGAGTGCTCCAGTTGGAGAACAGCCTTTACCAAAGGTGTCATGGGCTTTGAAGACACTCTAACTCAGCACGAAAGGGAGAAACATGCTAAGAGGAAGACACGCTTGGCAAATCCACACCGTGGTCAACTCCCACCCATAAACCTATGTCCCCACTGTGGAAGGACGTGTGGATCCAGAATTGGCCTCTACAGTCACTTGCACACTCACTGTTAAAACCGTGTTTATGGAAGGCAATCTTACTCGGCTACGAGCGATCGCCAAAGAAAAGATAGCTCTCTAGGGATTCTGACACTCCCATCTCCTACCTGGGGGGCAGGTTTATTGGGTTGTTTTAGTGTTTTAGTTTTTATTATGCATTTTGTGTTCCTATATTTTATGTTGTAACCGCCCTGAGACCTGCGGGTATAGGAAGGTATACAAATTTAATTGATGATGATGATGAATAATACCTGAAGATAGAATCTGAGAGATTAAGGAGCTAAGAAGCTCCTTGCTGGGTCAGGCCCCAGATGGCCATCTTAATCCGTTATCCTGTTCTCCCAGTGGCTAACTAGATGCCATGGGAAGCCCACAACCTAGCATGCTGCCTTCTGCTGAGTCAGACCATTGGTCTAATATACCACAGTATTGTCTACACTGACTGGCAGCAGCAGGTCTTCAGGATTCCAGGCAGGGGTCTTTCTTAGCCCCAGCTGGAGATGCCAGGGACATGATCCTGGAATCTTCTGCATGCAAGACAGATGTTCCAACACCAAGATATGTCCCTTCCCTATTTAAGACACACGCTCTCTTGCACGCACACCTTCACACACTTCACAAACACAGACACGCCGAATGAATGACCTGTTTGGGAAAGGGCAGAACAGCAACCTTCTGAAGACGTGCAGTTGCAGCAAAATAAATGCTTTTTCACGGGGCGGTTTCCTGTACAGCTCCCGAAAGGGGGGAAAGATGCGTGAATCTTTTGTGAAACTGCACATCAGGTTGAGCAACAGGGACTTCCTAACATCAGAACCCACCTTGTGGTGAACAGCAAACATTACAAGGGCATTTCCCACCCATCTCCCTCCTTTTTGGGGTCTGGCCCATAGCTGCCAATTTTTCCCTTTTTTAAAGGGAAATCCCCTTATTCTGAATTGGATTCCTCGCAAGAAAAGGGAAAAGTTGACAGCTATGGTCTGGCCGTCTTTGTTATCTGGGCTTGGGAGAAAGAAGCTCATCTTCCTGATGCAAATTGCCACACAGAAAGAAAAACAGGAGCTTGCCGCCTTTAGACTAGAGTGCATGTGAAAAGTTCTGGAGGTTAAAACAGCATCATCGCTATTAACAAACTACAGTTCTCAGGGAGTTTTTTCCCACCACTTACCGTATTTTTCGCCCTATAAGACACACTTTCCCCCCTCCAAAAATGAAGGGGAAATCTGGGTGCGTCCTATGGGGCAAATGCAGGCTTTCGCTGAAGCATGAAGAGTGAGAGGGGTCGGTGCGCACCGGCCCCTCTCACTCTCCAGGCTTCAGGAAGACATCCGCAGCCTAGGCAGCCCTGCGGGAGGTCCCGCAGGGATGTCTAGGCTACGGATAGCAGCCTGCTTCCCGGAGCGTCAGGCACCCTGAAAGCAGAGCATCCGGCGCTTCAGAAACACATCCGCAGCCTAGGCAACCCTGCGGGAGATCCCACAGGGATGTCTAGGCTGCGGATAGCAGCCTGCTTCCCGGCGGGTGGGGCGCCCTGAAGCAGAGCGCCCTGTGCGCCAGACAGACATCCGCAGCGTGGGGAGCCCTGCGGGAGTTCCCCGCAGGGCTCCCCACATTGCGGATAGCATCCTGCCGCCCGACGGGCGGAGCGCCCTGAAGCAGAGCGCCCCTCGCGCCGGGCAGCCATCGGCCAGTCCCACAAGCTCGGGGGACAGCAGGGAGGCGCAGCGCCGCCATCCCGCTGTTCCTCGACCTGGTTAGGTTTCCCCGACCTGCTTTTTGGGGGGAAATAAAGGGGAATTTTTCCCCCTTTATTTCCCCCCCAAAAAACTAGGTGCGTCCTATGGGACGGAGCATCCTAAGGGACGAAAAATACGGTATGTGCTATTGTTGTGTGAGTGAAAACAACCCAGTCTAGAAGAGGCTGAGTGAGTTAAAAAATCTCTCTTGACTTGCCAGTAAGTGACCTGGTGGCTGTTCCCTCCACAGGTGAAGTTCATCCACGATCAGTGCTCTCCGCAGCCAAAATATCGAGGATTCTTCCATGGGGTGCGGGAGATCATTCGGCACCAAGGTGAGACCTGGTGTTTGTTAGCAGGGAGACACCCTTGGCAAGGAGAACTTGGGGGGTTTGCATAATTGGGAATGAGAAAGGAGCTGTCTGCCTTCAAATTGCAAGTAGGTGAAGCTTCAGATCTCTCAGTTTGGGGTCTCTTGAATGCTCTTTTGCTTGTATCAGGGATGGGGAACCTGTGAACCTCCAGATCTTGTTGCTACTTCTGGTCCAATGGCCATAAAATGAAAGGGAACAATTAAGAGCCAATATGACTTAATGATTAGGGTGCTGGACTAGGACCTGGGAGACCTGGGTTCAATTTCCTACCCCCTGCAATGCAGGAATCTTGCCCATAACCACTGCTAGGTGGCCTTGAACCACCCACCTTCTGGCTAACAGTCCGGCACACTGATCCATTGCATCTGCAACTGGCTGCCCACCCACCGCCAAGCCCAGGGTCAAGGTTCTTGTATTCTTTTACAAAGTCCTAAACGCGGGTGGCGCTGTGGGTTAAACCACAGAGCCTAGGACTTGATGATCAGAAGGTCAGCAGTTCGAATCCCCGCAACGGGGTGAGCTCCCGTTGCTCGGTCCCTGCTCCTGCCAACCTAGCAGTTCGAAAGCACCTCAAAGTGCAAGTAGATAAATGGGTACCACTCTGGCGGGAAGGTAAACAGCGTTTCTGTGCGCTGCTCTGGTTCGCCAGAAGCGGCTTAGTCATGCTGGCCACATGGCTGGAAGCTGTACGCTGGCTCCCTTGGCCAATAAAGCGAGATGAGCACCACAACCCCAGAGTCGGCCACAACTGGACCTAATGGTCAGGGGTCCCTTTACCTTAAACAACTTCAGTCCCTGGGTAGCTCAGCGGCCACCTGAATTCATATTTGTCAAGTCACTGTGATATCACCTACTGGAGCCTTCTTGGTCATTCCCCAAGTTGGTGAGGCTTATTTGACAAGAACACGGAACTGAGGCTTTCTTGTCGTGAGCCCAGCCTTATGGAAACACTCTTGCCAATAAAGACTCAGCAGGAACCTTCTGTTTCAGCATTTAAACACCTGCCGAAATCTTTTCGATTCCGTCGGGCTTATGCAAGTAATGAAGAATATTATCTCTTTCCACAACAGTTGGCTGATTCTTGATTTTAATTTTTCATAGGACTTTTATGTACAGTTGTTGCGAGCGGCTCTGGTATTTTCTTTATGAGTCAGTGACTTATAAATATTTTCATAAACAAATATGATTACGAGTGTGGTTTTCCTGCTGCCTTATTCTTCCTCCTGATCTTCTTTTTCTTTTTGCTGCAGGCCTCAGGGGAACTTACCAAGGTTTAACAGCGACTGTCCTGAAACAGGGATCCAACCAGGCTATTCGCTTTTTCGTCATGACAGCTCTCAGGAATTGGTACAAAGGTATTTGGATACCTTTTCAGATATCATCTTTCTTTTGGGTGGTAATCTGAACGGTGTCCCAGATCTTCTAACCTGAAGGCTTTTGCTATGGTAAAAAGAATAATATCCAAGCGGACACCTGTGTTTTCTTTTCCAAGCATACCATGGTGCCGGTCACCAGCTTCTGTCCCACATATCTGGAGTAGGGCTGGAGAAGTATCTGGAGTAGGGCTGGAGAAGGGAAGTAATAGTGCCACTGTATTCTGCTCTGGTCAGACCTCACCTGGAGTACTGTGTCCAGTTCTGGGCACCACAGTTCAAGAAGGACACTGACAAACTGGAACGTGTCCAGAGGAGGGCAACCAAAATGGTCAAAGGCCTGGAAACGATGCCTTATGAGGAACGGCTAAGGGAGCTGGGCATGTTTAACCTGGAGAAGAGGATGTTAAGGGGTGATATGATAGCCATGTTCAAATATATAAAAGGATGTCACATAGAGGAGGGAGAAAGGTTGTTTTCTGCTGCTCCAGAGAAGCGGACACAGAGCAATGGATCCAAACTACAAGAAAGAAGATTCCACCTAAACATTAGGAAGAACTTCCTGACAGTAAGAGCTGTTTGACAGTGGAATTTGCTGCCAGGGAGTGTGGTGGAGTCTCCTTCTTTGGAGGTCTTTAAGCAGAGGCTTGACAACCATATGTCAGGAGTGCTCTGATGGTGTTTCCTGCTTGGCATGGGGTTGGACTCGATGGCCCTTGTGGTCTCTTCCAACTCTATGATTCTATGATTCTATGAATATTTTTCATATTCCCTGCTGTGCAGCTTTCCAGGGGCCACAGGCCAGCAGTGGGCCAGAGGCGTAAGCAGGCTGAACAACCAATGTGAATGTTCACCTTTGTATGGTAGGCTAGTTTCTACACACACCCTTCTGGAGCCTCCATTCAGACAAGCAAGAGGCATGAGCAGGGTTTAAGGACCACATCCCAGCAAGGCAGAAACATTCGATTTGATGTTTTTATATGCTGCTTGCCACATAGAGAAGAGTGTTCTGTCTTCTTTTTTTTTAAGGAGTTTAAACATTTTAGGTCATATGTACACGTATAACAGTAAAAGAGCAGTACGACAACAGTAGCAACATAAACCAGACATGTTGGAGATGGTAGACAACATGCTGGAACAAAGAACAGTGTTAGTGGGTGGCTTTATATATAAAATAGGTAAAGGTAAAGGGTCCGACTCTGGGGTTGCGGCGCTCACCTCGCTTTATTGGCCAAGGGAGCCGGTGTACAGCTTCCAGGTCATGTGGCCAGCATGACTAAGCCACTTCTGGCGAACCAGAGCAAAGCACGGAAACCCCGTTTACCTTCCTGCCGGAGTGGTACCTATTTATCTACTTGCACTTGAT
Source organism: Podarcis gaigeae (assembly GCF_964106915.1). Lineage (NCBI taxonomy): Eukaryota > Metazoa > Chordata > Lepidosauria > Squamata > Lacertidae > Podarcis > Podarcis gaigeae. The sequence goes on along the minus strand of NC_139693.1, from coordinate 28,578,548 downwards.
GTGCTTTCGAATTGCAAGGCTGGCAGGAGCAGGGACCGAGCAACGGGAGCTCACCCCGTCGCGGGGATTTGAACCGCTGACCTTCTAATCGGCAAGGCCTAAGCTCTGTGGTTTAACCCACAGCGCCAACCGCATCCCTTCATACATAAAATAATAGCATGTAAATAATATACTGTTCTTTGCAGCTGAGCCACTAAGGGGCACTGTTCAGTGTTGCAGAGCTGAGTGGCAAGCACAAGACCCCCGAAAATTATGCCCACCTATTCACCCCCCCCCGCCGTATTTTTAAACCCACCTTTGGAGAAAGTGCCATTCTAAAAATAAAATAGATTCCCTTAACTCAGGGGTGGTGGTGGTGGGGAAGACACCCCACATTTAACAAAAAGCAGGTCTTTAGATCCAGATAAACTCAGTGCTTCTCCTCTGCTCTTGAGTCGATTGAGTGTTCTCTACCTTTAAACAAAAACCCCCTGCAGTTTCCTATAGATACAGTAGCTCTGTTGGTTCGAGTGTGGTGCCAATAACAGGCTGCCAATTAGTTTTCAGAATTCAGTGCTGGTTTTGACCTATCAAGACTTTTTGTGGCTCCCAATACCTCAAACATTGCCTCTCCCCACGTGAATCAGATCAGAAACCGAGTCCATCATCAGAGGCCCTTCTTCCTGCGCGCTCTGTGAAGGAAGTGCCAAAGGTGGTAGCAGCAGCAGCAGCAGAAGGGGCCTTTTCAGTGTTGGCTCCCTGCTCTGCAGGGAAGCACATCTGGCACCAGTGTTGTGTCATTTTAGGTGCCAGGTGAAAACATTCTTGTTTACCCAGGCATATGGTTTTTAATTGGGGGATAGGTTGATATATCTGTGGCCTTTGTTGTGCTTATCTGTTAAGCAAGGTGGCTGGGACTTGTTCCTTTGCAAAAGGTTCTCAGATCAGTGTTTTAGTTTTTAGTTTGTTGCTGGTTTGAATGTCTTTGTTTTATTTTTACTGTGTAAGTCACTTTGAGGCGCTAAAGTGCAATATTGCAACTAATAAAGTTTATTTAGTATTATCAACACTATCATCGTCATGAGATGCAGGGTGTTGTAGTGGTTAGAGTATCAGGCTAGGACCTGGGAGACAAGGGTTCGAATCCCCACTGGGCCACGAAGCTCCCTGGTTGACCTTGGGCCCATCACTCACTCTTAGCCTAAACTACCTCGCAGGTTGTTGTAGGAATTAAATAAGGATTGGGAGAGCCACCTTGAGCTCCTTGGAGAAAAAGGTGGGAGATAAATGCAAACAACAACAACAACAACAACATGCACTTTTTAAATTCAAGCCAGATTTCCATTTCAGAGTAAGTTGACTCCTGACACCTTTGTTTTCTGTTCTGTTTCCTCTCACGCCTCCTCCTCATCTTGCTTCCCCTTCCCCTTCTAGGAGATAATCCAAATAAAGCCATCAACCCGCTTGTCACTGGGTTGTTTGGGGCGATCGCCGGTGCAGCCAGCGTCTTTGGCAACACGCCACTGGATGTCGTGAAGACCAGGATGCAGGTATGCCCAAATCTAAACTTCTCTTCAAGGGAAGCCTATAGGTCAGATTCACTCTGGGAGCCAGTGTGGTGTAGTGGTTAAGAGCGGTAGTCTTGTAATCTGGGGAACCGGGTTCGCGTCTCCGCTCCTCCACATGCAGCTGCTGGGTGACCTTGGGCCAGTCACACTTCTCTGAAGTCTCTCAGCCTCACTCACCTCACAGAGTGTTTGTTGTGGGGGAGGAAGGGAAAGGAGAATGTTAGCCGCTTTGAGACTCCTGAAGGGCAGTGATAAAGCGGGATATCAAATCCAAACTCTTCTTCTTCCAACTGGGCCATATTTGAATGGTGGGCATGGCCCAGAGGCAAAGGGGGGGGGGTAAAAATGCATTTGACCTGCACTCTTTTATATAAACATGAGTGGGAATGGCGCACGTGAAAGGGAAAGCCCAATCCTAGGAGTGTGGCAGAGTGGATCAAAAGGATTGACAGGTGACGTCAAGTGGTGGCCCATGTGGGTGGAGTTTGCTAGAAATGGAGGGGCTGGAGGGGCAGATTACCCCCAGGAACCAGAGGTTCCCCACCAGGTAATTAATCCCTATATATGCCTGATCTTTCTGCATATTCTGACCTTTCATACTGCATCACGGTGTGGTACGCTGGTTTGACATCAACTGATAGGAAGTGCCTACAGAGGGTGGTGAATACAGCACAAGATATTATGGGCTGTCCCGTGAATCTGCTGGATGAAATAGCGGAAGAATGTTGCCACAGGAGAGTGAGGAAAATTCTCAGGGATGATTCACACCCTGGCCAGCACTTTCTTGATCTCCTGCCCTCAGGCAAAAGATATAGAAGCATAATTAGTCGCACCAACAGGGTAAAGAACAGCTTCTATCCATGGGCTGTTAGGCTGCTGAATGAAAAGATAACAACAACGGGTTTGGTGGGTGTGCATCAGTAAATGAGGGGAATTAAGACTAAGAGAGCTGAGTGGAGGGTGCTCGTGTAATCTCACTGTACAGTGGTACCTCGGGTTACATACGCTTCAGTTTACATACACTTCAGTTTACAGACTCCGCTAACCCAGAAATAGTACCTCGGGTTAAGAACTTTGCTTCAGGATAAGAACAGAAATTGTGCTCTGGCGGCGCAGCAGCAGGCCCCATTAACTAAAGTGGTGCTTCAGGTTAAGAACGGACCTCCAGAACGAATTAAGTACTTAATCCGAGTTACCACTGTATACAAGTTGTACAAGTGACAATAAAGTATTTCAATTCAATCTCTCTCTCTCCCCCGGCCAATCTTCTTATACAGGGCCTGGAGTCTCACAAGTACAAAAGCACTTGGGACTGTGCCTATCAGATCATGAAATATGAAGGACCTCTTGCGTGAGTGTATCTTGGTTTTATATTTATCTTGTTATTTAGAGCATTTGTGCTCCACTTTTCAGTCCAAAAGGCTCCCAGCGTAGCTTGCCTATAGAGGCAACTCCCCATTTATGTGTGTTCAAGTGACTGTGTGGATCTCTGTGAACCTGGAAGTGGCACTTTTAAAGGGGCGGAAAGCCCCCCCCCCCAAAAAAGAGCACGTAAACGGCAAGAACAGTTACAAAAACTGCATCTAGCAATCCCACAAGAGCTTCATAAGTGCAATCCCATGAGCCTTTGAGGCCTGTGGAGAGTTGGAGTTTGATCAAGGAGGTTTGGAGGGAGTCCGTAAAGCGCTTCAGAACGTAATCCCCATGTAAATGGGGAGTTGCCTGTACTCAAGTAAAACAAGACCATCCCTTGCCCACAGACGTACCATCTAAAAGACATGACCCACAAGGAAAAAGAGGCAGGGAGGGAAGAGGGGCAGAGTGGTGCACGCTCTAGTTATCTCCCGCTTGGACTACTGCCATGCGCTCTACGTGGGGCTACCTTTGACGGTGACCCGGAAACTGCAATTAATCCAGAATGCAGCAGCTAGACTGGTGAGTGGCAGCGGCCGCCGAGACCACATACCACCGGTCCTAAAAGACCTACATTGGCTCCCAGTACGTTTCTGAGCACAATTCAAAGTATTGGTGCTGAGCTTTAAAGCCCTAAACGGCCTCGGCCCAGTATACCTGAAGGAGCGTCTCCACCCCCATCGTTCAGCCTGGACACTGAGGTCCAGCTCCGAGGGCCTTCTGGTGGTTCCCTCACTGCGAGAAGTGAAGTTACAGGGAACCAGGCAGAGGGCCTTCTTGGTGATGGCGCCTGCCCTGTGGAACACCCTCCAATCAGATGCCAAGGAAATAAACAACTATCCGACTTTTAGAAGACATCTGAAGGCAGCCCTGCTTAGGGAAGTTTTTAATGTGTGATGTTTTATCGTGTTTTTACTACTCTGTTGGGAGCCGCCCAAAGTGGCTGGGTATAAATTATTATTATCAAGTCAATTGTTCTTGTAATGGCCAGCTGGCACAGTCCAGGGTTAGGGAGTTCCTGATGGAGCTGGTCTTCCCCAGCAGAGCTGTTGGAGTGAACCCTTTCCCCCATCTCTCCCATTGAGGCCATCTGAAGGAAGGGCTCTGCTCTCTGGTGACGGTTGAGAGAGAGGAGGCCTAAGCTGCCTTGCTTGTTTCTCGGACAAACGGCTCTAACCACTATACCAGACTGTTTCTTGGTTGGCTCACCTCTTCCCAAAGTTTGCTCGGATTCTCTGAAATGCCCCTTTCTCACCCCACTCTGTCCATTCCTCTGCAGGTTTTACAAGGGCACGATCCCCCGCCTGGGCCGGGTCTGCTTAGACGTGGCCATTGTGTTCATCATCTATGACGAAGTGGTCAAGGTACTCAACAAGGTGTGGAAAACGGACTGAGAGCCCGCCGAGGGCGGCACCACCTCCTCCCCACCCGCCAGGCAACAGCGGGGAGGGGAGGGGAAGGCACGACCCACCACAGACGGGGGGGGTGTCCAACCCACAACTCCCTCCCTCGCCCACCCGGCAAGTTAGTGCCAACATTCCAGGGCTCCTTCAGCTCCACAGGTGGGATCTGGATACGGATCACGTCCCCGACCCACTGCCTTCATATCAAGCTCAATGACACGTTTTATTTATATCCGAATGAACTGTGGCCGTGTTGCTGGTTGTTGCTTGTTTTTTTAATTACTGATGATATGATAATGTGACCAGATTGGATGGGGGAACAGAGACGGGATGGTTTTGTGCTACATCTCCAGCTGCTAAAGTCGGGGGAACGGGGTGAAGGGGTGGGGCGAGTTTGACTGGTGCCCGTCAGAAAGAGAAAGGGAACTTTCCCCCCACACACCCTGTCCCCCGCACCAACCCCAACACCTGCTAGAATAAAAGTTCAAGAAGCTTTTTTCCCTTTTAGAAACAAACACACACATGAATTTACAGCTTCCCAATCGCTGGTCTAGATCAGAGTTTCCCAAATGTAGGTCTCCAGCTGTTTTTTGGACTACAGCTCCCATCATCCCGAGCTAGCAGCACCAGTGGTCAGGGATGATGGGAATTGTAGTCCAAAACCAGCTAGAGACCCAAGGTTGGGAAACCCTGGTCTGGAGCAAGGATGGCCTTCCAGATCTTGCAGCAGTACAGCCCTTCAAATATTGATGTACTCCAACTCCCATGATCTCTGCCCGTTGGTTGTGGTGGCTCTGGCTGATGGGACTTGGAGTCCAGTAACTTCTGGGGTGCCTCTGCTGGCTTTCGGAGAAGCTGGTGTTGAAACATTAGCTAAGAAGAATTCTCTGGTTGTTTGCCAGACAACGATTGCCAGTGCGTTGAGCTCCAGGTTACCAGCCAAAGAAGATCTTGTGATTTGTTGACCGACGGTGCCAACTCAGAAAGCTTGCAGAGGTAGGGAAAGGACGTCAGACATCTGGGTGTTCGCCAGTCTTTCATATGCCTCTTCCCCCAGTTGCTGCCAGCAGAGAAGAAAGCCTTTGGAGGTCATGACACACATGCACACACCCCAAAAAATACTTGAGTACATTCCATGAGTCCTGCTCCAATAGTATTCTCTCGCCAGCTAGCTCTTGGTATTGCCAAATGTGGGGGTCCCTAGAAAAGCTGCTGCTGGACAACAAGTCCCATCATCCCTGCCCCTTGGACCATCCTAGCTGGGGCTGATGGGAGTTAGGAACCCAGCAACAGCTGAAGGTCCTTTGTTTCCGCATCTGTGCTCTCTTTGAATGACATAGAGGAAGAGAAGGAATTGCCACCTCTGCAGGCTCCAAAGTACAATGGCCTCAGCAGTGGAAGCTGGTCCATTTTGGTTAATGGGGCATTGCCCCATCAACCTCAGCTTGCCCATGCCCCATCACCGCCTGCCTTCTTACAACCAGGCAACGGTGGCGACCCTGCCTGTCAACTTTAGTCTCTGTTTCCTTGTAGGACGCAAGCAGGCGGATTAGAATTCGCTGCCTACTGTTTGGGCTCCATTCCCTTCTGCCCTGCCAGTCCCAATGGGCGTCAGCCACCCCTAGCCCTAGGAGGACCTGGTTCTCCCAGCACCCCATAGAAATGGAGCAGTGGTGGCAGGGCTGCTATGGTGGTGAGGCAGTGGGTGATGGGAGGGCAGTCTGTTCTGGGTGCCTTGGCAATGGCCTGCCACTGCTGACTCCTAACACCATCCCTGGGTGGGGGTGACATTCACCCTTCCCCATCCTACGCTCATGCCTTCTATGCTCCTCCCCTGCTAAAGTCCGCATCACAAAGATCTATTGCGATCGGTGTTTTTCTTACCCGTGCGGATAAAAGCTTCTTTCGAACCAAAGTTGGGGGACCCACTCCCCTGACCTCCATAAATGTTTCTGCTGAAACATTTCAGGGAGAGTCGAATTAATTCCCACACGGAACACCCAGCCCATAACTCATTCCATAGAATTCACTTGTTTACATTGGTGAGGGAAAGAAGGATATGAAAAACAGAAGTGATAGCCCCTTTCTAGAATCTGTTTCTTGTGTCCCAGGTGGAAAGGGGACTCACCAGCTAAACAGAGTACTGGTCAGAGGGACCTACCTGCCCTCTCTCTGGCTCTGCTGGGGCTTACCCAGAAGGTCGGCAAAGGAGGGGTGAGGTTGGTGCAAACGCGTCTGCAGGAGCAGAAGACTGGCTCTGCTGGTGTGTTTGCGCTGCTGCAGCCTCACCCCCTGCCACTCGCCGTAAACTGCAGTGACACTGATGTTAGGAGTCAAGGGGAGCAGTACCACCCCTCTGCTGCCTGATGCTCCTTTTCAGATTGTCTTTTCTCCTCCCTGTCTCCTTGGAAGTTTCCTCCCTTTTTTCTCCTTTCGAAGACCCTAATGACTCGCTGGAGAAACTTGTAGGCTTAGCAGACACTACTCTGGCTCACTCATGCTTCTTTCTGTACTAGGAAGGGATCTTTCCCCAGGTGCCAAGGAAACTCGCCAACGATTCCGTTACGGATCTGTGCCAAATTTTGTGCGTCTCTCGTCCTTTTTCCAGTACACGTGGGGGCCTTCCCCTCCCCCCCTTTTGCTCCAGTCTTTGCTAGCTATGTACTGTGGGCCTAACTAAATGCAGCCAGCTGTTGATAGGGGAAGCGTTTAGTGCAGGGACCGCCAGTGTGCTGCCCTCCAGATGGGGTGGACTACATTTCCCATCATCCTTGACCGTTGGCACTGCTGGCTGGGTCTGATGGGAGCTGACACCTTCAGGGTTAGAGAACGAAGCAGGCAGATCTGTTTCCCTACCACCACATATTTTAAGGTGCATTCCAGTTGCAAAACTAATAAAACGATAAGCCCCACTTCCAGGTTTGACATGTTCATAATCCAAAACAGACTGTTCGCAAACGAAGGTACCACTGTACTAGAATTCCCATCATCCCTGACTGCAGGTGATGACAGTTGTAGTCAGAGCATCATCTGGAGAATTTACAGGTTCCTCATCCTTACAGTAGACTTGCTGCATAATTTCAATTTCACAGAAGTGGGGATCCTGGCTGTGTCCCTGCCCATATTTCCACACATGGGCACTTTGGGCTTCCAATATATTGGTGGACTTCAGCCCCAGCAAGCATGGCCAATGGCCAGGGATGATAGGAGTTGTAGCCAACCAACACCTGGACTCTTAACTGTCCTACAGACTTGGATAACAGGTGTCCAGGCTATGTTTTTGTGCTGACCATGTGGCAAGCAAAGGCAGGTGATGCATTGGGATGGGAATTTTGTTGCTTGTGGGGGTGCGTGGTTTTTTTATTTACACAGACCGAGGATTTCTGAATTGAATGGTTTTTTTGTTTTTATTTTAATTCACTGTCTGCACCGGCAGCCTGATACTAGAATGGTTTTGGAACTTCTTAGCCCTGTGGCGAGGACGCCAACCAATAAAGCCAAAGTTGCCTGTTTTAGTGAGTCGCTTGGCAATTTGTGTTTCGCTTGGAAGGGCACAGCAACTGCCCCCCCTCTCTGCCCTGCAGGAGGAATTCCTGCTCCTCTAGCGGGCAATAAATAGGTAAAGGGTAAAGGGACCCCTGACCATTAGGTCCAGTCGTGACTGACTCTGGGGTTGCAGTGCTCATCTCACTTTATTGGCCGAGGGAGCCGGTGTACAGCTTCCGGGTCATGTGGCCAGCATGACTAAGCCGCTTCTGGTGAACCAGAGCAGCGCACAGAAACACCATTTACCTTCCCGCTAGAGTGGTACCTATTTATCTACTTGCACTTTGATGTGTTTTTGAACTGCTAGGTTGGCAGGAGCAGGGACCGAGCAACGGGAGCTCACCTCTGTGCGGGGATTTGAACTGCCGACCTTCTGTTCAGCAAGTCCTAGGCTCTGTGGTTTAACCCACAGCGCCACCTGCATCCCGGGCAATGAATGCCTGCACCTCAATGCTTGCACATGGACACAAACATAAGAGGCTGCAGGATCCGGCCAATGGCCCTTCTAGTCCAGCATCACAGTGGCCCAGATGCCTTTGGGAAACCCAGGGCCCAAGCACAAGAACCCTCTTCCTTCTGGTATTCAGAAGCATTTCTGTCTCCGACTGTGAAAGGCAGAGCAAAGCCACTGTGACTACTAAGACTGGGCAGTAATCTGGTTTTCAACATCCCGATATATCACCAACATCACCAGCTAAGCATTGCGAGATACCGATATATCACGATGTCTGAAACAAGGATGGAGCTGGTTTTCAACTCTGTGATGTATCACCAGCTAAACATCTGTGATCTATCTCCTGCTCAACATTGCAATATACTTACTGACAGATCACAGTTCTGAAATAAGGATGGAGCTATGTAGAGGCATTGGCTGGCTTCGCGGTTTCCCCCACTTTGTGATTTCTGCATAGCACACACATACACACACACACAGCATGATTGGCATTACATTGCCAGGTTAAAAATTATGAAACCAATATCATGAGATGAAACCGGTTTTGGATGATATATTGCCCAGCCCTAACACACATTAAGATCAGAAGAACTTTGCCGGTGGTCAGGCCACAGGCCCATCGACACCAACATCCTGTTCTTGCCTTTGACCAACCAGGTGCCTCGAAGAAGCCAACAAGTGGGACACGGGTGCAAGAGCACTCTCTCCTAACCATTGTTTCTTGGCAGCTCTTGACTTTTGTTTGCTTCTGGGAAATGTGGGGATGTGTTGTGCTCCACAAAGTACAGTGGTACCTTGGTTCTCGAACTCAGTCTGTTCTGGAACTCCGTTCGAATTCCAAAACGTTCGCAAGCCAGTTGGCTGATTGACCCCAGAAACAATGCCAACAACTGAAACAGACATTCGGCTTCCAAAAAATGTTCACAGGCTGGAACACTTCTGGGTTTGCGGCATTCGGGAGCCGATTTGTTCGACAACCAAGCCGTTCGGGAACCAAGGTACCACTGTATCTTCAGTCCAAAGAGCCTCTCACCAAAACGCTCACCACTGAGGGCAGGGCTGCACAGTCCAGCCAAGCCCATAGAATCAGTCTAGCCTAAACACAATCTAGGGGACAAGGTCAGGCAGGGGGACACCCGCAGCCAGTATCAAAAAGGGTTCATTCAGCAAGGAGAGGACACCAAGACTTGCCCGCTAAAGAACAAGGAACCAGAAGCCTCTGATGTTCCCAGCCACTGAAACACTCAATAGGGACCACTCGGCCATGTTCACACCATACCACCATACTCCTCCAAATAAATCTGGGAGCTGTGGTTTATTGAGGGTGCTCAAGAGTTGTTAAGAGACCTCCTTCTAGTCCCAGGGCTACAATTCCCAGAGATCCCTGGGAAGAAGGATCAATCATTAAGCCACTCTGCAAATTGTAGCTCTGTTGGGGAACAGGGGTCTCTTAGCAACTCTCAGCACCTTCGCTAAACCACAGCTCCCAGAATTCTTTGGGGGGAAGCCATGACAGTTTAGAGTGGTATAAGGGTAAAGGGACCCCCTGACCATTAGGTCCAGTCGTGGCCGACTCTGGGGTTGCGGCGCTCATCTCGCTTTATTGGCCGAGGGAGCCAGCGTATATGTGGCCAGCATGAGTAAGACGCTTCTGGCGAACCAGAGCAGCACACGGAAACGCCATTTACCTTCCTGCTGGAGTGGTACCTATTTATCTACTTGCACTCTGACGTGCTTTCGAACTGCTAGGTTGGCAGGAGCAGGGACTGCACAACAGGAGCTCACCCCGTCGCGGGGTTTTGAACCACCGACCTTCTGATCGGCAAGTCCTAGGCTCTGTGGTTTAACCCACAGTGCTACCCGTGTCGCTTTAGAGTGATATAGTAATGCTTTAAATGTTGTTGTTGTTTGTATGCCACCCACCTCTCTGGCTTGCCCAACCCATTCTGGGTGGCTCTCAACAGAGTATGAAAATCGCGATCAAATAATAAAAACTTCCCGAAACAGGCTTGCCTTCAGATGTCTTGCTCGGGGGTTGCATAAATATGTGATTGAGACCAAAACTGATAGATAAATCCACCCATCTCTAGAGAGGACACACTTTTTGAACACAAAGAGAGAGAGAGAGGAGGAGGAGAAGGAGTTACCATTCAATCAATCCCTCTTCCCAGGGAATGAAAGTCGCCTTAAGATCAGACTTTTATGATATAGAAGGTGATGGGGAACTGAAAAGGGTGGGCTAATGCTAGCTTTGTTGCAGCATCATTATTATTTCAATTTACTAGTCGCTTTTTTCTTGCCACGGCAACTCACAGTGACTTCCAAAAAAACAAAGCAAACAAGCATAGCCCCCACATACATACATACATTAAAATCAAGACGATAATAACGCAACAGCATTGCAACTTCCCCGCAAACAAATTGGAAAGAATGCTAATTAATTAACCAATGTCATCTAATCTCCCTGCAAAGAAGAGTCAATAAGCAGGTTGTCTGGAATATGCATATATATATAAATCACCATGAGGGTCTTTTGCCTTTTTTAAAAAAAGTATTTCCAGATTCTTAGAGAATCTGGCTTTAAGACCCAGGAGAAACTTTTACACATGAACTGAAAGGAGGGGAATAACTTTTTTTTGGAAGGGGTGGTGGTAAATGTCCAGCCAATCCCCTTGTGTGCATTGGGAACAACACCCGTTCGATGTTGTTTCTTGTATAAAAGGCCATCACCAGTTCGAAGCCCAGTTGAGCGGTGACAGCTTTTGCTGCCAGCCGTCCATGAGAGGGGGGAAAGGCAAAGAGCCTTCTCTTCAAGCAGCAAAAATCTCTCCAGCGACCCAGATGCCAATGTTCAGTCACTGAGAACCACCTGCCAACACCGCCGGTCTCTTAAATAAGAGGCGTCTTTCCTTCCTCTCAAACGCCGTCGGCCGGGTAGATGAGAAGTTCGAGGCTTCCGCTGAGTCTCTTCCGTCGTGGGACATCATGCCGCTTTAATCCTTTGCCTGGGGAACCCATTCCCTCCGCGGAGGGCCTGGCTTTGGAGCAGGAGCGAGTGCGAAATAGAGAGAAACTGGGCGAAACGTCTGGAGAGCTGTTGAAGGCCGTCCGGTGTGACTTGTGGTGACGAAAGGTCACCCACACTCGGTGATTTCTAGAAGCCAGTTTCGTAGGGGAGGCAAGCCATGAGGGAACCCGGAACCGGTGTGGGGTCCCAGCTAGTCTTCTGCGTGTGGCTTCTGGTGCACGGCCTCGCCGAGGGTGGATGTGGCGACCGAGAGGCCCACAAATGCTGCCCTGGCCGGAATAACGAGTGCTCCGATTTTTCTCTGAGGAAAACACTGTGTTACTGTGACACGTACTGTGAGAAAACTGGGGATTGCTGCGAAGATTATCACTCCGTCTGCCAGATCTCGGGTGAGTTGGCACTTCTGGGTGAGAAGGGGTGACTGCAGCGGGATGTCTCTTGGTGGCTGTGCAATGTGCCCTTCGACCTTCAGGAAGTTGTGGGTGCTTCTCAGGCAGAACAGATTCCAGAAGGGGGAATCTCCAACATGTCCCGGTGCTAGAGATGGGGGAGGCATTCAGTCCAGGGCACATTTTAATACGAAATGTCCAAATTTGCACTCCTGAAACAAATGACAGCGATCTGTCCGAATTTGCATTTCCTTGAATTTTGTAGTGCGGTTCCCCAACCAAATAACATACCCAGAAATATGTATGTTAGGGGAAAGTGTGTGTTAAACTGCATCTCTTAGTGAAAATAGATGTATAAAAATGCATTTCGTTGTGGGAACTAGTTTGTAAAAATGGGTTTATTGGGATGAATTCTCACAAAGTTGTGGGGGGACTGACTGGAAAAATGGGAAACGGGAAACAAAATTGACATATTCATCCATCACTGCCTGGTTCCCGTGTAATCATGTGGTGTAGTGGTCACAGCATCAGGACTAGGACCTTGGGAGACCAGGGTTCGAATTCCCACTTGGCCATGAAGCTCACCTTGGAGGCCAGCCACTGACTCTCAGCTTAGCCTACCTTGCTGGGTTGTAGTATTAATGGAGGGGCCTCATTTAATAAGCAAACAAGCAAACAAATAATCTTTTTAAAGCTCTTCGCAGCTTGGGATCAAGGTATCTACTGGATCACTCACAGCTGGGAGCACTTGGATAATTGTGGAATCTGAACTTAATGGCCTGTGGAGACGCCCCTGTGCAGACATAACATGGATGACTTCATTTACTTCAAAACAAAGTCAGCTAACCCTATCACATTTGGGATTCTCTGCTGACCAGAGACATCATCATCATCATCATATTGTTGTTGTTGTTGTTGTTGTTGTTGTTGTTGTTGTTGTTGTTGTTGTTGTTGTTATTTCTTACCTTCATCTGAGGATCACAGAGTGGTTTACATTATAAAAACCAAAAATACATACCATAGTAACAAACAAAAACAATACCCCCCAATTAAAGGGCCATGGATTGTTTAATTTGCCAAAGACCCGAGAGAAGATAAAATCACCCCTGCTGGGACAAAACATGTTGGTTAAGGCCCTACCTACACTTAACACATTCAGAGCAATATCATACCATTTCAAACAGTTGTGGAGCTATAGTTTGTTAAGAGCTGTTCAGAGACTGCTATTCTACTCACAGAACTACAATTCCCAAAGTTCCCTGGGGAGAGGGACTGATGGTTAAACTACTCTGTGAGGGGAATAGGGGGTCTCCTAACTACATGCAGCGTTTTTTGTTTGTTTGTTTTACATTTTTTATTTTATTTTGACAGTAATAATCATAAATAATGATGATGATGATGTTCACCCCACCACCGAGACCATTCCATTGTAACTATCCAACCTCCCAAAATTTCGACACCTCTGGCGATGGTTTGACCCCTTTCCATTTTAACAGTACAAATTCTACAAACACCTTCCATATCTCTTCAAAATAATTTCTCTTGTATATCCCACACCTCTTTATACCATTCTTCCATTTTATATTCTGCTTTCCTCTTCCACTTCCTAGCTACAATAATTCGTGCAGATGTCAATAAATTTGTGAGTAAATTGGGAAACTACAGTTCCCAAGATCCTTGGGGGTGGGGGAAAGCCACGATTGTTTAAAGTGGTATGATCTAGCTTCAAATGTGTACTGTGATGGGGCTTAAGTTGCACAGTAGACCCACTGAAATTAATGAACAGGGCTTAACTGAAGTCTATACATTTCAATAAAGTCTTTTCTCTAAGTATATATCGGTTGGCTCCAGTGGTCCAAAGCTTTCAGCACAGAACTGCGGAACAGATGCAATCTGTTTGTAGCGCACTGTTCTCAGCCCAGCGATCGACTCACCCTAAAACCCAAATCCTCTCCCTCCCATTTACCAGCCCCCTCCCCTGGCCAATCGGAAGCCTCCGGCCAAGCTTGTGAATGGTCCTGAATAGGTCTGGCATCTCTGTTCTCACACATGGCTTCCCACATTAATGCGGAGAGTCCAGGTTTACTGTCAACAGAAAGGCAGCGAGGACAGTTTTGAGCGCACACAGCTTTACGATGTGCGGCAGGAAGAGGATCTGATTGTGTGTGTTTGTGTGTGTGTGGAGATGCCCTACAAAATTTGCACCGACATCCTTTTAAAATCGGTTGAGGAGGGGTGGATTACTGGGTTCTTGTTTTTTGTTTTTGAAATATTTTCTTAAATTTGGTTTTACAAGTATAAAATCATAACAATACCACCATACACTTCCACATTTACAGATTCCTCCAAATCACTGGACTTCCCACCTCCTCTCTATGGGTCCTATACAATGCTTTTTTTCTGGGGGTACGCATACCCCTAAATAGTTTGTGAATCTAAGTTTGGCCTTATTGGGGGGCAGTATTTCAATATGATTAGCAAAATGAGAATACCCCTAAACTTTTTTTTTTTAGAAAAAAAGCACTGGTCCTATTATTGAGACTTTTCTACTGCATCTTTTTCCATAATCTATATTTTATATCACTCCAACGTCTCCATAGTACTTGTTACATTACAAGTGTTATTGTAATCCTGCTCATGTGTAATCCTGTCCATTGCCAGGGGTCCTTGGCTCATCAGTATGAGGAAAGGGAAGCAGCGGTCATCTCAGCCTGCTCATGTTGTAATCCTGCTCATCTGCTTACAGTAGACTTCAAGATAAATTATAAATATTTCCCATTCTTTGTTAAAGTTCTGGTCTTCTTGGTTCCTGAGCTGTCCGGTCAACTTTGCCATTTTGGCATAGTGCAACAATTTGATTTACCATTCTTTGGTAAGGACTTCTTTCCATCTTTGGAAGAGCCTAGGACTTGCCAATCAGAAGGTCGGCAGTTCGAATCCCCGCGGCAGGCTGAGCTCCCGTTGCTTGGTCCCTGCTCCTGCCAACCAAGCAGTTCAAAAGCACCTCAAAGTGCAAGTAGAAAAATAGGTACTGCTCTGGCGGGAAGGTAAACGGCGTTTCCGTGCGCTGCTCTGGTTCGCCAGAAGCAGCTTAGTCATGCTGGCCACATGACCCGGAAGCTGTACGCTGGCTCCCTCGGCCAATAAAGCGAGATGAGTGCCGCAACCCCAGAGTCGGCCACGACTGGACCTAATGGCCAGGGGTCCCTTTACCTTTACTTAGTAGGGATAATGATAATGATAGCAACCTGGACAACAATAACATAAAGCCTCAAGCACGACCCCCTCAGATATTTATTGGGGGCCCGAAGGGACCTGGGGTCTTGGGAGTTGGCTCCTATGGAAGTCTCTGCGCCGCCCCTGTCTTTCGGAGAGTGTCTGTTGCAAAGAAATTCGTCTGTTGTTGATGTTAACACAGCGCGGTTGGAATGAGGGATTTGGGGGAGGAGAGGGAACGGCCTCAGTAAGCCACCCCTCATCTCCAGGGAGATTAGTCCAGTCACAACTCAGCTCGATTACCGAGCAATGGTCTCTGCCAGGGAATAAAAGAGTCAGGAAGCTAGAAACCGCCCTAGCAGCACCTTGTTGGTTTAGAAACAGATTCACTCCCGAGAGCATGGATAAGCTCAGGGTGAGAGCGGCTGAGATGACCGCTGCTTCCCTTTCCTCATACCGATGACCCAAGGACCCCTGGCAATGGACAGTTTGATGGGACCCCTGGTATGCTCCCCCTAGCCAGCTAATAATAATAATAATAATAATAATAATAATAATAATATTTATACCCCGCCCATCTGGCTGGGCTTTCCCAGCCACACTGAGCGGCTCCCAACAGAATATTAAACACACAATAAAACATTAAAAACATCCCTAAACAGGGCTGCTGGTGACCAAAAGGAACTGCAGGCGCCACTGTTTCCATTTCCCACAATGCCCTGGGTCATAGCCACGTGTTGGGGTGGGGGCATTGTGGGTACCAAAAGGGTGGTTGGCTCACAGACGCCATCCCCGGCATGAATATTGAGAAAATGAGAGTAGCCACATTCACAATCTACTTTAAAGATTTATTTATTAAAATTGCATGCCACTCTTCATCTGAAGATCTTGGAACTGTTTGCAGCATAAAAATACAAAATAAAAACAGGCGTCCTAATACCCCTTTAAGCAGTCATTGCTTCCCCCAAAGAATTCTGGGAGCCGTAGTTTGCGACGGAAGCTCGGAGTTGTTAGGAGAACCCCTCTTCCCCTTCTAGGACTACAGTTCCCAGAATTCCCTGGGAAGAGGGATTGATTGTTAAGCCACTCTGGGTACTGTAGCTCTGTGAGGGGAATGGGTGCCTCCTAACAACTCCTGGGAACTATAGCTCCCAGAATGCTTTGGGGGAAGCCACATAATGCTTTTAATGTGGCCCAGAAATGAAAGATACACCCATCTCTAGAAAGGACACACTTAAAAAATAATAATAATAACCCCCTCAGGGAAAATAAGGAGGAAATGGAACAGGAAAGAAATAACTCCAATTGGATAGAAGATTTAGGAAGTCTCAGGAGTGGCTAATAATTAGAAATGGATGGATCTTTCAATTTCAGTTTCTCATTCTTCCAATCTTAAATTCAGCATCGGTCTGCGAATGGTTGTGTGTTTTTTTAAAGTCCTCATAAGCATTCATCAACATTTTAGTGCGACTTGCTCTAATATTTACGTATCTGTATGGAGTTTTTCCTAAAGTGTTTATGAGCAATTTCCCATAATATCATGCATTTGTATGTAATTTTCACTGATATATGCATTTTTAGGCACATTTCCTCCTGAGCATATGTGTTTTATTTGGTTGGAGAACCGCACTGCAAAATTCAGATGATTACATGATTTCTATCAAAATTACATGATTTCTATCATGTAATACTGGGGGGGGGGGCATTGTTTTTGTTTGCTATTATGGTATGTAGGCATGTTTGCGTTTTTGCATTGTAAACTGCCCTGTGATCTTCGGATGAAGGGTGGTAATAATAATAATAATAATAATAATAATAATAATAATAATAATTTGAGAAGTGTGAATTGGGTAAAAAGGTAAAGGGACCCCTGACCATTAGGTCCAGTTGTGACTGACTCTGGGGTTGCGGCGCTCATCTCGCTTTATTGGCCAAGGGAGCCAGCATACAGCTTCCGGGTCATGTGGCCAGCATGACCAAGCCGCTTCTGGCGAACCAGAGCAGCGCACGGAAATGCCGTTTACCTTCCCACCAGAGCGGTTCCTATTTATCTACTTGCACTTTGATGTGCTTTCGAACTGCTAGGTTGGCAGGAGCTGGGACTGAGCAACGGGAGCTCACCCAGTCGCGGGGATTCGAACTGCCGACCTTCT
Organism: Podarcis gaigeae; assembly: GCF_964106915.1. Lineage (NCBI taxonomy): Eukaryota > Metazoa > Chordata > Lepidosauria > Squamata > Lacertidae > Podarcis > Podarcis gaigeae. The sequence goes on along the minus strand of NC_139693.1, from coordinate 28,561,399 downwards.
GATTGGCAAGTCCTAGGCTCTGTGGTTTAACCCACAGCACCACCCTTGAATTGGGTACTTTCTCATTAAATTACGAACAAAATTGATCAGTGTTCCAAGCGCATTCCTGTTTCCATCTGTGAACCATTGGAATCAGACTACGAAATGGTGTCCTCAGCTACTCCTCTAAACAAAATATTTATGGCAGGCTTCCAAGCTGAGCTCCGCTGTTGATATGGTAAGGTGAGTATTGTTTAATCTCCTGGAAACTAGGAAGCCAGCAAAGACATTTCATGTTCTCAAGGCTTACTTCTTTTTTGCAAAGCAGGGTGGCATTGTGCTTGGAACACAGGGTCTTCCCCCACCCCAAATCATTCAGCTAAATGGAATCGGATGCAGAGAACGGACTTTTGCAGATTGTTTCTCGGCAAAGGAAAACCACGTGTGACGCTCTTGGGAGAAGGTGTGGGTCTCTCTCTGGCCAGAGCAAATAAGTGCTGATGGCAGATGAACCACACATGAATGAATGGCTGAACAGAGCTGTGGGAGAAAAAGAGAGGGGCGAAATCGTCTGGAGGCTGGGAGGGGAAAAGAATGGGCACCCTTCGTGTTTCGAGGCTTCGCCATGGGAAAGTTTCCGTTAACTAGGGGGTGGGGAAATCTGTCTATTTCAGTTTCTCTGTGGTTAGTTACTATTGCCATTAATTTTAGTGCATCAAGAAGGCTTCCAGGTGCAGAGATTGGGTAGAATTTAGTTCGGTTTGTGTTTCCTGAAAGAAGATACAAACCAAAATAATGCAGACATCCTTTGGAATTTGCACTTCTCCAAATTTGGGGGTGCCAATTCTCCAGTGTGTGTAAAAATGTTCACGTATGGCATTTGAGCTTCGTTATACACCTTTAGGTGCCAGGCAAAAACGTTCCTTTTTAACCAGGCCTTTGGTTGATCTTATTGACATCCAACACCCTTTTAGAATGTGGCTTTTTTGGGGGTGGGTGGGTTATTGGGTTATTGTTTTTGGTTTGATTTTATATGTTGTGGTCTTTTGTGTGAACCCCCCTGAACCCCCCCCCCCCCGGTATATAAATTCAATAAATAAAATAAATACATATTCGTGTGTGTGGAAATAACATGCCAAAAATGCATTTCATTGAGGTAGAATTGCTTGGGTTAGGTGAAATTAGGACACAGTGAGAACACAAGAAATTGTCTTAGTCAAATTATAGGTCCATCTAGTTCAGTACTGACTACACCGGCAGGGACTGTCTGGGATTTCAGGTTGGGTTCTTTCCCAAACCCTACCTGGACATGGCAGGACTTGAACCTGGGACCTTCTACATGAAATGGAGGTGCTGTACTAGTGAGTTACTGGTTTTTTTGCATTCTAAAGCTGCATTCAAAAGATTGGATAAGTCCTCTAAGATGTTGACAACTTTTCTTAAACAAAAAACTGATGCAGAAATGTGGAATAACACAACTTAAGATGGAAGAACTGGGAAACCAACACTGACAAATGCACACATCTCTCCTTTCGCCCTGCCCACCTCTCTATAGTTTACTTAATTTATTTATCCTTACCTTTAAACCCTACAGTTCCTCTGAGGAACTCAAGGCGGCATAAACGGCTCTCCTCGTCCCCTCTCCTCGCACAGCAACCCTGTGAGGTAGGCTGGACTGAGAGACAATGACTGACTCAAAGTCACCCTGTGAACTTAATGGCTCAGTGAGGATTTGAACCCGTGTCTCCCAGGTCAAGTAGTGGGACATTCTCACCTCTTCACCCTTGTCATCACAATCTAATCCTTTCCAGTGGTTCTCCTTCAAAGGCATCTTTTCCATCTACGAGCTCTTGTGTCTCAAACAAATCCTTATCTGATTCTGTACCCACCACTTCCCTTGGTGTGGAGTTTTCAAGTGATTTAAAAAGAAGAAATAAAAGTAGATCTCATTACATGGCCTTCAGGAAGGGACCGTTCTAGTGTCAGTGGCCTCAAAGGTTGATGAGGGGGCTGAGGGCAGCTTAATCCTCCTCAGCCCCTAAGAACCACGGCCTTGTATCCTTTGAACTGACCCAACATGGCGGTTTTTGACAATTAACTGGCCCCTCTCTGCTTAATTCAGGACAATGGGGGCCTCCGTGCGATGGATAGACAACCTATTCTCAGCCTGGCAAAGGAGAAGCAGATGTCAGCACATCTGGAATTTCTCACGAGCGAGGGATTAAGGACCGATGACGGAAGTAGCATAATTTGGGGATAGCGTTTTATGTTTAGATTGGGCTGCTTGGCGTGAAAACGGATAAAATATCAACTCAGACGGCGACGTTCAGAGGAGAAGAAGAGGGGAAGGAGGTGATTGATACCACACATAAACACAAATCACCACCCCCCCCTAAATAAACAAGGAACTTAATATATATGTATGAAAGTTGTAGGTTGCAGGCTGAGGGCCAGTTTTAGAAGTTCCCCCCAATCTGCACTCTGCATTTAATAATAATAATAATAATAATAATTTTTATTTATACCCCGCCCTCCCTAGCCAAGGCCGGGCTCAGAGCGGCTGAGCATTTAAAGCTGTCATCCCACTTTCAACCCCAAAAGAGGACAATTTTAGCAAACTCGCACTACAGTGGTACCTCAGGTTAAGTACTTAATTTGTTCCGGAGATCCGTACTTAACCTGAAACTGTTCTTAACCTGAAGCACCACTTTAGCTAATGGGGCCTCCTGCTGCCGCCGCGCCACCACACCGGAGAACGATTTCTGTTCTCATCCTGAAGCAAATTTCTTAACCTGAAGCACTATTTCTGGGTTAGTGGAGTCTGTAACCTGAGGTACCACTGTACTAAAATTTTAAGGAGGCATCTCTCTCAGAGGCAGAGAGACGAGAGGGTGGTACAAAGCCAAGGAAATGAGAGAGGGACCAAGAAGTCACAACTGTCCCTGCTAAACCAGTCAAAAATACAAGCAAGGATGGGATCTTTTGCCAATATGTGTCTTGCATCTCTGAATCTCTCTCCATTCTTGTCCGCCTCTCGGATGACAGGGATCAAACGCAGCCTGTCCTGGATTGTGAACTGCCCTGAAAGTCTCTTGCTTCGGGATGAGATCTCCGTTTTGCCCGATGGAGTGTTTTTTTGATAGGGAAAGGGGTTGGAAGAGATGGTGAGCGTGCTGGGGGCTTGCTATGGGGGCTGGGCTGCCAACGGTACCCTCCCCTGCGGGGCGTGGGATTTCGGAGCAAGCAGGCTAGACAGCCATGGGATGAGGCCTCAAGAAGACAACTGGATGCAGTGAGTCAGAAGGAAGGGCAAGCTAACATGTTTTGCCAGTGGAGACAGGGGGCTTATTGCTCGACGGGGATACCCGGGTCTGTTTGGCCTCGCCAAAATCCTCAGGATTCCAAGCGCTGTCTCTTTGAGTGATGCCCATTCGAGTCAGACATGAGCCATGAGCTGAGCAGGGAGTGGGAGGGGGAAAAGGTGGGGCTTTCTGTGGCTTCGTTGCAGCTAGAAATCTGGGAGAAATTCAACTTTGGTTGTATTTTAACGCGAAGCTTCCTGATTACGCTTCCCGAACCGGTATGCCGCTATCCTTTGAATTACCCTGGGAAAGTCACACGTGTCTGAATTTCATGTTGCAGTTTTTTAACCGAATGCAGTGTACAGCAATGCATATGTAAAGCGGAAATGTCTGTGCTTATGTCCGTGACAGTACCATACCAAATAAACACAGTGGTACCTCGGAAGTCGAATGGAATCCGTTCCGGAAGTCCGTTCGACTTCCAAAACGTTCGGAAACCAAGGTGCGGCTTCCGATTGGCTGCAGGAAACTCCTGCAGCTAATCGGAAGCCGCGGAACCAACATCAGAACACTCACTTCCAGGTTTGCAGCGTTCGGGAGCCAAAACGTTTGACTCGCAAGGTGTTTGGGATCCAAGGTACGACTGTAAATAAAAACCATTGGGTATTAGAGGAAACAGGTTTGCAAAAATGCGTTAGGATAAAGTTGCACTAAAATGCTGAGGAAGTTTAAGTAAGTTGTTGTTATTATTATTATTATTATTATTATTATTATTATTATTATTATTGCTGAGGACAGATAGAGAACTGAATAGAAGTCTGAGAAAATGAGGAACTGAGAAATGGAAATAGATTTTGCCTGCCTCTAGTTACAGGTGCGAAACGTTTTGTGCCAACTTTGGTGACTCTACTGATCTGTTTCAAATCCTTCTCTCTCTCACCCCCCCTTCACATACTGTTCCTACCCTGATTCATTCTGCTCTTTATCAACACTTCTCCTATCCCCCCCCCTTACTTGGGGATCTCCCTTGGCTGCAACTGTCCTTGTGGAGTTCCCCCCTCCACCGGTTTATCCTATTCCACCCCCTTCTTCCCTCATCTCTAGCAGCTGTTGACTGTGTGGTCGGCCCTTGGGGTCCCTGGAGCGAATGCAATGCTCTTTGCGGTACGGGCAGCAAAGACCGGACTCGCCAGGTCACCGTGCCACCTCGAAATGGAGGAACCCCGTGCCCAGACCTAAAGCAGAGACGGGGGTGCCTTGGGGAGAATTCGGCCTGCGATGCAGCAAAAGGTACAATGCTGATAGCAGTGGCGAGATTACAATATAATGCAAACACATGTATATATAACAGGTGCATATCTAAATGCAATCATAACAATTGCATATACAGCGGTACCTCGGTTTTCGAATGTCTCAGAAGTCGAACGTTTCGGTTTTCAAACGCTGAAGACCTGGAAGTAAATGCTTCCGTTTTCAAACGCACCTTGGAAGTTGAATGGCTTCCACTGAGTGTTTCTCAGTTTTCTCAATTAAATTTGCAGACCGCCCTTTGAGCCTTGGTTTTTTAACATTTTGGAAGTAGAATGGTCTTCCAGAACTTATTACGTTCAAATACCAAGGTACCACTGTATAAAATAAATTTTATATATAGCGATTATTTACCTGTTATTCATTTATGGAATTTATATCCCTCCTTTTTCTCCACGGAGCTCAAGGTGGTGCAAGGGAAAACGGAAGGTTGCTGTGCAACAGCCTTAAGTTTCTGTTGCCAGCTTCATTATCTGTACATGCAAGGAGAATCACCGTCACCCTGTTATTCATTTCAGGCAGCAAAATTTCCCTGGCTTCAGTGAGCCTTGGGCTAGCCCGCTCCTCATTCCTTCTCCTCCTCTTCTGTGAGCGAGAGCAAAATCTCCCAAGTTGACTTTGGAACAAGCCATGGTTTCACAGTATGTCCAAACCCAGGGAACTGTGGTTTGTTCTAAGCAACATTTGTTAAAACTAATCAAGAATGCAACATTGGTTAAAACTAATCAAGAATCTGCATGTTATGTACTGAGGTTCTCACCCTGGGCCATTAGGGGGATACATTAGGGGTTTTCACTCAGGTCCACATATGCAAATAAGGGATTGAAAGTGACGTTCAGCGATTGGATAGTTCCAGAAAGTGGTTACTGCTGCATTGCAGTGGAGCTCTATATAAGCAGGCTGGCTGAACCCTTCAGTTCAGTTCAGTTCAGTTCTGGCCTGTGAATAAACAAGAGGTGTTTGAAGAATCACTGTGTCGTCTGATATGTTCACCCACAACTTAACAGTGCAGTCATTTCATCCCCCCAGCCTGTTAAGTTACTTTGGGTGAGAAATGCACTAATGACATTTGTGTCTACACTGCCCTGCTCTTCTTCCACAAATTCATTTGCTGTGAACAATTCTTTGGAAGATTTACATAGCGCTATGTTTTATAGCATCAAAACGGTGCTATTAAGTCACAAATGGTGCATGCTTTGAGATTCAAAGATGGTTGTAATTAGAAACAATTCCCAACGAATGATTATAATTTGACCTGCTCAAATGTGAATAGCTTGACTTTAAATAAAGTAAATGCTGATTAATTTGCAGGTTTTGAAGTACTGAAAGGCAGTTAAGTGCCTGTATGTAAATTTATGGCGCTCCTAATGAGAATAAAAAATAACTTTGCTCTAGCTTTGCTGTCAACATTGTACCCCTTCGATTAATTTTCAGCTTGTTCTTTCCTCTTAAATTCTCTGTGCTAGCCTGACATGATGAGTGTCTTTAATCAGATCATGGCTCCTTTTATTTCCATGTCTCTTTTGACAGAGGTGGCTAAGATCCTGCCCGATTCTTTTAAAAGGGATTTTAAGGACCCCTGGAGAAGACCTCACATGTTAACAAGGGAGAAGCTGCCAAGGTAGGATGTACCTGGATGTACATTTTCAAAATATAAGATAAAAAATAAAATAAAACCTACATACAGCAACAGTGTTTTGTGTTGTGTAGGCTCCTGTGATGTAAGTAATGGGCCCCGCCTGCTAGCCTGCTCCCTAAAATATCACTGTTTTGCTCATTTCTATATATAGAGTGCCTACATTCTGCGTGGACTGGTTGCATGCCAACATGTGCAAATGGCATTAGATACTTATTAGGTCCATAAATTACCATATAGCATATATTCCACATGAAAAACAGCGACAATTTGTTGTTGACAAAGGACAGCTGGACATATAAAGGGCCCCATTACCTTCAGTAGCTTAGGGCCTCATCAAACCTAAATCCGGTCCTGATACCACCATATACGTCAGGGTGGTTCACAGAAAAGATCACAATATATAAAATCAAAATAAGAACCATGACCCAATAACACCAACCCCCCCCAAAAGAGCCACATTTTAAAAGGGCATGGGATGTCAATCAAATCAACCAAAGGCCTGGTTAAAAAGAAACATTTTTGCCTGGCGCCTAAAGGTGTATAATGAAGGCGCCAGGCGAACTTTCCTGGGGAGAGCATTCCACAGGCAGGGAGCCACTGCGGAGAAGGCCCTGTTCTCATGTTGCCACGTCTCGAGGAGGAGGCACACAAAGGAGGGCCTCAGAAGATGATCTCAGGGGCTGGCTAGATTCATATGGGAAGAGGCGGTCCTTGAGGTATTGCGGTCCTGAGGCGTTTAAGCTCTTACGTTCTTGTGAACGCCTCTTGAGATCTCCTGTGTGTTGCTCTCCTCCCCTTCTCTCCCTCCCCCTCCCTGTGTTCAGTGACTGGCTTTAGTAAATGCGAGGATGGAATTTTAAGCAGGAACATTAGCAGGATATTATCTGGGAGAGGCCTTTCCAAGCAAAAGCAAGAAAAAGAAGGAAAAGTGTGGGTGGCTGGGTTGCATATTCTTCTTCACTGTCTCCTGTGCATAACATGGAACATTGCCAGATCTCTTTTCTCTGGGGAGGGGTTGCTGGAGGGTTTAGGGTAGCCTAGTTAACTAAGCAGCCAGCCCCAAAGTTCATTGTTTGGCTCCAGTTTGCATCATGTGCTAGGACACATGTTCAGCATAGCTGGCTGGCTTTGCTAGTGAGGTTGGGGGGGTCGGGGGAGAGAAATAATTCACTGCATGGCTTGTACCTCAAATAGAGGTCCTTTTAGTTCAGGATCAGCTTGCTGCAAAGAAAGAAGGAAGCCAGGAAAGCGGGCGGGGGCAGGGGGGGGGGCAGGAAGGCTGTGAGAAAGAAAGCATTTGACTCTTCCGGATCAAATCAAATTGTGCCCACCCCCAGTTAGGAATGGAGAAGGGATTCAAATCAGTTCATCTACCTAATCCACACTTTCTAAAAATGATAGGTAAGCTGCCCTTTGATATTATCATTTCTCTGAATTTTGCAAGGCGGTTCTCCAGCCTAGTAAGGTGGACCAAAATGCACATAGAAATGTATAGAAATGTACATATATAGAAATGTGAAATATACTCAGAGTCGAGAGTGGATTTCATGCTCTTTATTCAGCTCATAGTGGTGAGGAGGAATGGAAGTTCCCCCAGAATGTCTGCTTTATATACATGATTTACACAAGGGGCCCCACGTGATTGGCTAATTCCGGGATTCTGCTGTAGGCCAATCAGGTTGCGGATTCCCTTCCACCTGGAGCTGGATTGGGTGGCTCCTGTGGACCAATCAGACTGCTGCATTCTGGATCCTATTGTTCTAGGACCAATCAAGCTGCTGCATTCTGAATCCTATTGTTCTAAGACCAATCAGACTGCTGCCTTTTGGATCCTATTGTTCTAGGACCAATCAGGCTGCTGCATTATGAATCCCATTGTTCTAGGACCAATCAGGCTGCTGCATTCTGAATCCTATTGTTCTAGGACCAATCAGACTGCTGCATTCTGAATCCTATTGTTCTAGAACCAATCAGACTGCTGCATTCTGAATCCTATTGTTCTAGGACCAATCAGACTGCTGCATTCTGGATCCTATTGTTCTAGGACCAATCAGGCTGCTGCATTCTGAATCCCATTGTTCTAGTACCAATCAGACTGCTGCCTTTTGGATCCTATTCAACTCAATACATAACAAAATGAAATTAAGAAGAAGAAAGAAGAAGGAAGTTGTGTTTTCCTTGAAGTTCCATTGCACTCTACAAGGCTTGCACATCATTCTTTTGAAAGTAAAGCACCTTGTGTTTTCAGTTTTCCTTGATGCTTATGTTTGGAGGATACAGGGGAACTTAGCCTTGCTGTTCCCCACATTCACCTTCTCTAGAATGGCCCTGGGAGCCAAGCCTCAGCGGCTGACTCTGATTGGCTCCAATCAGTACAAAGTGGGAGAAGACCTCTTCTTGGTAGCTAAAAAGCACCTCTTCCATGCTGATTGGTTCTGGGATTCTAGTCTTTGACACCCACCCGGGACCACTGCACCTCTGATCCAGACAGATAGGTGGGGCAGTGCCCCATTTGTTCTAGTGAACCAATATTTCAGACCCTCCAAATGTCCCTATTTTTCCAGGGACAGTCCCAGATTTGCAGAAGCCGTCCCGGTTTCTGATTTGATCCCAAAATGTCAAGCTTTTCCTTAGGATGTCTCTATTTTCATTGGAGAAATGCTGGAGGGTTATGGAGCTAGGCGACCCCTGAGCCAACGAGATAAGTAACTATACAACCTTTAGAAGACATCTGAAGGCAGCTCTGTATATGGGAGGTTTTCTTTCAATGTTTAATTTTAATTTTTATTTTTATATATGTTGGAAGCAGCCCAGAGTGCCTGGGGCAATCCAGTCAGATGGTAGGGTATAAATTATAAAATAATAACTATAATCAGGCAGAGGGCCTTCTTGGTGGTGGCGCTGGCCCTGTGGAATGCCCTACCATCAGATGTCAAGGAAATATAGTCATACCTCGGGTTACAGACGCTTCAGGTTCAGTTTTTTCGGGTTACTGACCCGCCGAAACCCAGAAGTACCAGAACAGATTACTTCAGGGTTTCGGCAGTGGTGCATGCGCAGAAGCGCCAAATTGCAACCCACGCGTGTGCAGATGTGCCGCTGCGGGTTGCGAACGTGCATCCCGCACGGATCACGTTTGCAACCCAAGCATCTACTGTAAACAACTACAGTGGTACCTCGGGTTAAGTACTTAATTCGTTCCGGAGGTCCGTTCTTAACCTGAAACTGTTCTTAACCTGAAGACCACTTTAGCTAATGGGGCCTCCTGCTGCCGCCGGAGCACAATTTCTGTTCTCATCCTGAAGCAAAGTTCTTAACCCAAGGTACTATTTCTGGGTTAGCGGAGTCTGTAACCTGAAGCGTATGTAACCCGCGGTACCACTCTATCTGACTTTTAGAAGACATCTGAACACCCTGTTTAGGGAAGTTTTTAATGTTTGATATTTTATAGTGTTTTTAATATTCTGTTGGTAGTCGCCCAGAGTGGCTGGGGAAACCCAGCCAGATGGGCAGAGTATAAATAATAAATTATTATCATCATTATTATTATTGAATAAAGGTAAAGTTAAAGGGACCCCTGACCATTAGGTCCAGTTACAGACGACTCTGGGGTTGCGGCGCTCATCTCGCTTTACTGGCTGAGGGAGGCGGCGTACAGCTTCCAGGTCATGTGGCCAGCATGACTAAGCTGCTTCTGGCGAACCAAAGCAGTACACGGAAACGCCGTTTACCTTCCCACCTGAGTGGTACCTATTTATCTACTTGCACTTTGACATGTTTTTGAACTGCTAGGTTGGCAGGAGCAGGGGCCGAGCAACGGGAGCTCACCCCATCGCAGGGATTCGAACCGCCGACCTTCTGATCGGCAAGTCCTAGGCTCTGTGGTTTAACCCACAGCGCCACCCGTGCTCCTTATTATTGAATAGGATTTCCCTATTTTTCATTGGAGAAATGTTGGAGAGTATAGTCTTTGCTGGCTCAATCACACAAGCAGCATCTAATCCTGGCCTGAAGGACTGAGGAGAGAGGCCCCTCTTTTGCATAGTTACCGGTACTTGGGAGAGCTACACTTCTTCCCGGCTCCCTTTTCCTTGGAAGAGAACCAGAGCAGAGAGAGAGAGGAAAGCAGCCAAGGCCAAGCAATTTCTGGACGATGTCGCCTTCCCCTCTGATGTTCCATCGATTGTCTCCGGCCGCCGGATTCTCGCACCAGAGTGTCGTGCCAGCCAGAGATTCTGGCCTAATTAGGGAGACGCAATCAAAGCCCGCGTCTCCGAGAGGGAGAAGCTTTGGTGTTGCTGAGATACAGCAGACGGGCTTTGCGATGTCCGTGCATTGCTCTCGGAGCTGTCGCGTGACATCTGGCAAAAACAAGCCTCCTTCGTACACGGCGCTCTCAAAACCGTGGATGCAAAAAATTGTGGAATATGCAGAAATGGTGAAGCTTACCGGAAGAATAAGAAATCAAGATAATAATTTTTTTTTAAATAAAAGAATAGAAATGGTTTATTGAATATTTACAGATAAATTGCAAACAGATAAAAACATTGGCAGGGTTATTGTAACCACCTGCAGTTTCATAAGAGTATATATCTAAAGAAGATGAATAAAGGAGCAAATTAAGTTCATTTGGATATGCTGAAGATATTAAAAATAAATTTAAGGAACTGTAGAAAGAAGAGGAAGGAAGCCAAGTTTTTATTTTTCCATTTGTGTGTGCAGAATTAGTCACACCTTTACTTTTGTTGTCTCTTACATAAATATTTAGGTCAGATCCATCATTTCTCCTTGTTGCTCCTTTGAGTTAGGTTCTTACAAAATGTGCTCTCCCAACAAAAACACACATGTACACAATCTGCTCCTTTGCAGATTGACACACCTTTGAAACGTCAAAATGATTGTAAAATTAGTGAAGTGTATAAACTTGAAAAGTATATTTAAAAAAAAAGAAATAAAAAACTGAACCATCACAGTAAACAGATAAACCCGCCAGGGCAAACTTTACAAAAGACCTGGACGATTTTAAATGCCAGCAATTGTTTTTTTTTAAAGGACTTCTTTTGGGGTGTTATTCAACTAAATAATTGTGCCAGAGCAAGGATTAGTGTTAGTGTAATAGGACTCCCACACAGGTGTCCTGTGCCATCCCCAAAGCTTTGCCAGAAGGCTGGGTGGGAAACTCAGCACAAATTCAGGGGGAGAAGAGTGTGAAAATACTGTGTAAGGAGAAATCCTTGTGCTGTTGGAACAGGGTACTTGTCATTATAGTGAATACAATCCTTAGTACTGATATAAGGTATCGGTAATCATAGCATGGAGCCAGACCAGACTCTTTTGAGAGGGCATTTCACAACAGGGGCCACCACCAAAAAGGTCCCGTCTCCATTAGCCACCCAACACACCTCATTTGGTGTTGGTGGGCACAGAAATTTACTTAATAAATTCGCAGCCCAATCCAATGGAGATATGTATGTATCTACTCCCATGCAGGGAAGGCAGACATGAAGTTGGCTGTGTGGCCTACCACACAGAGAACAATTCTCTATCTGAAAACATTCTATGTTTGAAGGGCTCTCCAGGTCTGGTTCCACTATACAGTGGTACCTCTGGTTGCGAATGGGATCCGTTCCGGAGGCCCGTTTGCAACCTGAAAAGAACGCAACCTGCATCTGTGCATGCGCAGGTCGCGAGTCACTGCTTTTACACATGCGCGTGACATCGTTTTGTGCGTCTGCGTATGTGTGAGTGGCGAAACCCGGAAGTAACCCTTTCCAGTACTTCTGGGTCGCCACGGGACGCAACCTGAAAAGGCGCGACCTGAAGCAAACGTAACATGAGGTATGACTGTACTTTTAAAGGCCTCTGATACTACTTTAAACAGCCATGGCCTCCCCAAAAGAATTATGGGAGCTGTAGTTTGTTAATAGGTTTTTTTTAGGAGGACCCTGTTCCCTTCACAGAGCTTTTTTCTGGACTGGACCACCACAGAACAGGATGGTCTGTTTTGCCTCCGGGAATGCTGTTTGGGAGCCAGGAATAAACAGGAAGTCGCAGAAGCAAATAAGAAGCTTTGGATTATGAATCCCAAGAGAAATACCTAAGTAGCATTCCTTGGTCATCCCTGCAGGGTACCCCTGCTTGATCAGCCACCATATTATAAACAGAGAAAAAGAACAAACATATCTGACCAATCCTGTCTCCTTTATGCTAGCACTGATCTTTGGTGTGTAAATTGTGTATTCATCTTTCTCCTAACCAGCAAGCTGAGGATGAAGTTTGGATTCTTCTGCATCTGTTGGTGGAATCACTTAGTAAGAGAACTAACTTTCTTTCTTTCTTTCCTCCCTCCCTCCCTCCCTCCCTTCCTTCCTTCCTTCCTTCCTTCCTTCCTTCCTTCCTTCCTTCCTTCCTTCTATATGTGTCAGGGACTGTGTTGAGGAGGAATGGTGGGAGCCTCCCCCTTCCCCTGTTCCTGCTCCTGAATCTTCCCAGGAGCAGGAGGACAGTATAGATTTGGAACAGTGGTTTGCAGAGGGGCACAGTTCAGAAGGCAGAAGCTGGGAAATACTGGATGGGGAACAGCTAGGAGAAGAAACAGTGGAAAAGAGAGAGTTAACAGATTCACAGTCTCTGGACAGCATTCACCCCCCTTCTCCAAAGTCCCGGAGAGCTCAGAAAGTGGCAGAACAGAAAGCACAGAGGGTGGAAACTCAGATTACAAGATGTAGAAGTTAACAGGGACAGAAGGGGGGTGTAATCCTTAATTGGGAGCACCGCCATTTCTAGAAGACGTGTTCTTTGTTCTCTCGCTGTGATTATGACAGCTTCTAACTGGTAAGAAGACTCCTTTTCCTTTGTTCTGCTTATCTACTGCCACGGGGGCAAGAAGCCGATTTCCTGAAGGCTGACAATATGTTTCTATCATGTCACCTCTTGCTCACATTTTCTTTAAACTAAAATGTCCCAAATTCTGCCACCTTGCCTCCTAGCGGAGTTGCTCCGTTACGTGGTCCCATTAGTAGCATCCTTCCGACTCCCGGGTACCTAGGCTGCTAGCCATCTTCCCCCCTTCGACAAGGCTTGACAGAGCCAGGGCAGAGAGCGTTGTCCTCGCTTGGGTGTGGCTTCGTGATCAACTCCACATCATCACGACAGTGTCGTTGTGAAGCCAGATCAGAGTGAGGGCAACGTGCCCTGCCCTTGCTCTGGAGTCTTCTGCCTAGAAAAGAAGACCCAATAGCTGTGACAACCTTCCTACCTAGTGGGCGGCTGTGTTTCAGTTTGTATATTCTGTTGAAAATAATAATAATAATAATAATAATAATAATAATAATAATAATAATAATAATAAATTTATTATTTATTATTTGTACCCCGCCCATCTGGCTGAGTTTCCCCAGCAACTCTGGGCAGCTTCCAACAAAGATTAAAAATACATTAAAATGTCACACATTAAAAACTTCCCTAAACAGGGCTGCCTTCAGCTGTCTTCTAAAAGTCAGATAGTTGTTTATTTCCTTGACATCTGATGGGAGGGTGTTCCACAGGGCGGGCGCCACCACCGAGAAGGCCCTCTGCCTGGTTCCCTGTAACTTCACTTCTCTCAGTGAGGGAACTGCCAGAAGGCCCTCGGCGCTGGACCTCAGCGTCCAGGCAGAACGATGGGGGTGGAGACGCTCCTTGAGGTATACTGGTATAATGACCAACTTAGGCATAATGGCAACTTGGGGCTCTTCTATACTTGTCCCATGATTTCTCAGCATGGGGCTCAAAGGTTTTTCTTTTCCCCAGGGAAAACCCATAGTTGGTCGCAGAATTAGAACAAACATCCGCTGGGTATTGCGCAGATTCACATTTGTTCCGATTCAGTGGTAAGCAGAGTGTTTTCCTGGTGGACCTGTACCTAGAAGAAATCACAGGACGAATGCAAGTGTGCATGAGCTCTTAAGTGGATTGTTCCCTGAACTGGAACTGTATTGCATCTCTCCCCCCCCCCCCCAATCCTGTTGTTGGTGGCATCCGTCTGTCTCGAGAGACAATGACCTCCATTTGTGTATATCTGGGGTGCGGAGGGCAGGAATGGTTTGAAGGCAATTTAACCAAGCCTGGAGATCTAACCCTTTCCTTGCTCCCTCTCTGTGCTTTCCAGTTACTGCATCTACTTCCGCCTGACGCAGGTGAGCCCTGCCTGCCGCCTGCATTTCTGGAGCAGGCTGCTGGCGAGAGAGCGTCGTGTCTGCGTGGAATGCCAAGGGAATGCCGTGGGCAGCAAGAAACGGTGCCAAGGGGACGGTCTGCAGGGAGCCAGGTGTGTGGTTGCAGACTCCTTCAATAAACAGACACCTGTGATCTTTGAGACAGCTTTACTTGGTCCAGAGCAACAGCGGCCATTGGCGGAACCCACAAAAGTGAACTCTGTAGGCCTATAAATTAAACAGGCTTATACAGAGGCTTTCTCTTGCCTTAGTTTCACACATGCATAGAAATTAAGCCATGTTCTCAGAGGGAAAGCATGTCTGCATTGTCAGAGCTGGATACCTGATCCAGCAAGAACAGTGTGCCGATTCTCTGCCAGGCTAGCATATACATATAGTTGTTGTTGTTGTTGTTTAGTCGTTTAGTCGTGTCTGACTCTTCGTGACCCCATGGACCAGAGCACGCCAGGCACTCCTGTCTTCCACTGCCTCCCGCAGTTTGGTCAAACTCATGCTGGCAGCTTCGAGAACACTGTCCAACCATCTCGTCCTCTGTTGTCCCCTTCTCCTTGTGCCCTCCATCTTTCCCAACATCAGGGTCTTTTCCAGGGAGTCTTCTCTTCTCATGAGGTGGCCAAAGTAGTGGAGCCTCAGCTTCAGGATCTGTCCTTCCAGTGAGCACTCAGGACTGATTTCCTTCAGAATGGATAGGGTTGATCTTCTTGCAGTCCATGGGACTCTCAAGAGTCTCCTCCAGCACCATAATTCAAAAGCATCAATTCTTCGGCAATCAGCCTTCTTTATGGTCCAGCTCTCACTTCCATACATCACTACTGGGAAAACCATAGATTTAACTATACAGACACACACACACACACTTTTTTAAAATTAAATTTTATAATTTACATTTCAAAATATTCATTTAAACAACCTTAAACCAGTGACTTCCCTTCTTCTCTTTCCGTGGTTCATTTTGCATACCAAACATCCCTGCATATTTTACATAAACTAAAACATTCAGTAAACTATTGTTACATCCATCAAAACTTATTTACACTGATGAATTTATCTTCAGGCTACCAATGTTTTTAAATGAACACAATTTTAACCCATATATTCAGTGAACATTTTCCAGTCTTCTTTAAACGTATTTTCTTCTTGTTCTCTTATTCTAGAAGTTAAATCTGAAAGTTGCGTGTATTCCATCAGTTTAAGTTGCCATTCTTCTTTGGTCAGGACCTCACTTGTTTTCCATTTTGGGGCTAACAAAACACGGGCCGCAGTAGTGGCATACATAAATAACCTTTTTTGACACCTGGGAATTTCAGTCTGAATTATCCTCAACAGAAAGGACTCTGTTTTTTGTGTTTTTTTTAGGAAAGTACCTTTAAACATTTTTTCCAATTCATTATATATTATTTCCCAATATTCTTTTACCCTTTTACAAGTCCACCACATATGATAAAACATACCCTCAACCTCGTTACATCTAAAGCACTTTTCTGATTCGGACTTATACATTTTAGCAAGTCTACTTGGAGTTAAATACCATCTGTAAATCATTTTCTGGTAGTTCCCCTTCAATGAATAACATGCTGTGAACTTCAGATCGCTCTTCCAAAGTTCCCCCCAGAGATTCAAATCTATATTATGTCCTGTATTGCCCAGTGTGTCATAGAAGCTTTAACAAGTTCATCTTTTGTTTCCTAATCGAACAACAGATTGCACATTTAGATAACTATTATCCTGTACAAATATGTAATTTCTGCTGTAGCTCTCTCTGAGGGGAATTAGCCCGATTTAACAACTCTGTGGTGATATACACACACACACACACACACACACACACACATATATACACACATATATACACACACACACATATGGCACGATTTTATTTCTTATATAAGTATTGAGGCACACGGTCACTCAGTGCTTTCAGTATATGCCTGGCTCATTTAAGACTATATTTAAGTCTATCGTTATTCTCAACGATGGAACTCACAGGTGCAGAAATACTTTGATTTTCATAAATATATATTATTTGTACAGTGGTACCTCGGGTTACATACGCTTCAGGTTACAGACTCTGCTAACCCAGAAACAGTACCTCGGGTTAAGAACTTTGCTTCAGGATGAGAACAGAAATCGTGCTCTGGCGGCGCAGCAGCAGCAGGAGGCCCCATTAGCTAAAGTGGTGCTTCAGGTTAAGAACAGTTTCAGGTTAAGAACGGACCTCCGGAATGAATTAAGTACTTAACCCGAGGTACCACTGTATTTATTTATATTGCTTTTTGTAACAAATCAATAAAAAAAATTTTTTTAAAGGAAGGAACTGGAAACTGTACCTTGTCAACTCCAGCCTATTTTCTGTCTTTCTCTAGAACATTCTGGACTGCGGCGTCCATCGCTGGCTGTCAGGGATCTTGGGTACAGGAGTCTCTACAGGAGAAATGTGTGTGCCCTCAACTCTCCTTTATCTTCATATGACGTCATGTCAAGCTGAGTGGCAATCTTAAGAAAGAGAAGAAAGACCGAACGTCAGCTGCAGCTGTTTTGGGTTGTTTTCTTTTCGTAAAGAAGAGAGCTGCAGGAGTCAGTAGCAACCCTCAAGCTACATTTTCCCAATCATTATGCACTCATTGTTTCCACTTGTTTTATAAGGGACACCTGACCGTGTATTGTTTCCAAGCACAAGAACGTCTGATTCAATCTCTCTTTGTTAACAAAAGAAAAAAAGAACTGCATATATACATACATTATATACCTCTGAAAAAGGTATACTACCTCCACTATTGCCGCTAAAATGGAAGATGGCATATTTTGTCTGCTTTCCACAACGACTCCCGACTTTATTTAAGACAGGGAACGTTTCCCCCCCGCCCCCAGCCCAAGAAACATATTCCCTTCTGGGCAATGTTCCAGGGGTCAAATCTCCATTATGGGTGGAGCCGGAGTCAAAAGCGGGCAGAGCAAGGAATGTCAATTTTATATTCGCGCATTGTGGGAATGTTGTGGATACTAGGAGAGGATGTATTGATTTAATAGTATCCTTCCTAACTCATGCTTGTGAGTCAGCAGCAGAGTGCATTATATGTGTTATTAGGTTTAAAAATGCTGCTTTAAAAACCCGGACATTTTGTCAAATTTTATAAAAAATCCACCTGGACAGAAGTTTTAAGCCTGACGAAGAAGATGTGTTCAGGGAAAACCCAACTTGTTACCAAACCCCCATAGACCATCCTTATCAGTATTTTTATTCCCCGCCTCCTGCCGTTCATATCTCAAATCTTGCTCACTATTTTATATCACAATTATACTTCATTGGAAAATCCCCCCAAAAAGGCCTCCAGTTTTCCATTAAAAGTTCATCATATTTATCTCTTAGTTTTACAGTCCAGGGGATGTAGTTTGTACTTAACAAGACCCATCAGAATTAACTGGACTTAAAGGGGTATGGCTGCAAATCACTAGCACCACACCCCATACATACTATGAAAAATACACCCCCTTGAGTTCAATAAGGCTTACTTTCAGGTAAGAATTCAGACAGGAATGAAAACGGAGACTGCCAGTGTTTGGCTCATATTTGCATTGTGTATCCTTGGCGCTGAAACAAATGGAGCAGTATCACGTAATAGCAATGTAAATTTATGTACAGTGGTACCTCGGGTTACATACACTTCAGGTTACATACGCTTCAGGTTACAGACTCCGCTAACCCAGAAATAGTACCTTGGGTTAAGAACTTTGCATCAGGATGAGAACAGAAATCGTGCAGCGGTGGCGCAGTGGCAGCAGGAGGCCCCATTAGCTAAAGTGATGCTTCAGGTTAAGAACAGTTTCAGGTTAAGAACGGACCTCTGGAACAAATTAAGTACTTAACCCGACATACCACTGCAATTAACTTCACAAATTACGTGAGGCGTACAATTTTGCCACAGCGGACAGTGAGACAAATAACGTCATTTTTTGGCAAAAAGTGAACTGCAGCAAAACAAAAGCGCTGGGTGTGGTGAAAATGGTGCCTTCTTGCACTCCCTGCTCCCCAGTCAATGGGCATGGGGTTGCAGTTGAAATTATTTATGGAATAAGGGCTAGAATCAATGGTGAAGTTTTTCACCTAGCCTGTGGCGGTACTTGAATTTGCAAACACATTGAAACAGCGCCGTAGCGTGGGTTGTCAGCACCCAGGGCAAGGCAAGTAATTTGCGCCCCCTAACCCTGGCCTGGTCGGGTGTGGTTCTCTCCTGTGCTCAGCGCTGCGCTGGGCGGCCGCTGCACTGTCCCTCCCCCAGATAGTCCCTCGCTCTCTCTCCACTCCGCACCCCTGGCACCCTCCCCCTCCGCATTGGGTGGCGACCCGGCAGCTCGTATCGGATTCGCACAGCCAGCACTGCATTGAGAGAGAGTGAGTGAGCCAGGTAGGGGCAGAGAGCTGCGAGTGTGAGCGCGCCCCCCCCAAATGTTGCACCCGGTGCGGCTGGCCCCCCTGCACCCCCCACGCTACGCTACATTGAAAGAATGAAATATTGCCAAAGATGGCTATTTGAAGGATTAAGAATTTTCCCCAGTTTGGGGCACTTTCCATTTTTGCATTGCTTCAGAAACTTGCAAATCCCATTTAACCAGTGACTATCTTGGGACAAAATAATGAATATATGCAATCCTTGGGCAAATGGTAGATTCACCATAATACTCCCAAGTGTGAAAAGAGTCTTTATAAATGCCAGCATACCCTGCTGGATATTACCATTAAAGCCCTGAATAACTTGGACCCGGGACACTTAAAGGGCTATTTTCTTCTACACATATATGTCTGGTGTCCATTTAAAATATATATTTTAAAGTTAAACTCAATTCAAACTTCTAACCAAGTCCCCCGCTGCCCTGCAAAGCAGAAACTACTTGCAAAAGAAGGGAGGCAGAATATTATCAAACATAGGAACCAATAGCAAAGAAAAGCACAAGTCTCTCTCTCATGAGCAAAGCCTAATTTCCCTTCCCAAGGAGTCCAGGGCTTTTCCTTTGGTGTCAACTAAAAAGACGAGGGTGATATTGCGAATTAATTTGACACCTCCAAAGTCAGCTTGGCACATCTGAATAGCTGCAGCCATATCGGCAATGGGGAACAATGGAGCCGTTCTTTGCAGGCAAATCCCTGATGGCTGTGTGCAAAAGTTTGGCATGCTGTCGGCACATTCCCTCCCTGCCTCCCTGCAGCGTCGTGGTGGAGCATGATTTGCAAAATGAAAGCTTGGTGTGACATGAGCCCCTTACTCAGAGAAGGTGTTAATGGATGAGATAATGAAAGGACCGCGGGTGGGGGGAGAGAGAGATTGAACAGCTAGAAGGGCAGAGAGAAATGAAATGAAAATAAATCCCAGCTATTGATTATTGCTGTTGATTTACTAAATTTATTAGTTGCTTCTTCTTTTTTTGCCATTGTTAAGTTGTGGGTGAACATATCAGACGACACAGCGATTCTTCAAACAGCTCTTGTTATTCACAGAACAGAACTGAACTGAAGGGCTCAGCCAACCTGCTAATATAGAGCTCAACTACAAAGAAACAGTAACCACTTTCTGTAACTATCCAATCACTGAACGTCACTTTCAATTCCTTATTTGCATATGTGGACCTGAGTGAAAACTATCTACAGTATCCCCCTGCTGGCCCAGGGCAAGAACTTCAGTACATAACAGCCATGGCGACTCAAAGAGACTTAAAATATTTTAAGTGAGAAGGAAACACACATTGAAACCAGCATCGGGGGTGTGGGGAACAAATCTGAAAGACAGTTTTGCATCAAAACATCCCATCCATTCAAAAAATGGTTGTGCCTGATTAAAAAGGAATGTTTTTGCCTGGCACCTAAAGATATGTAATTATGGCGCTCTGGGGAGGGCATTCCACAAATGGGGAGCCACTACAGAAAAGGCCCATTCTTAGGTTGGAACTCTCCAGACCACCCGTGGAGAGGGTACACAAAGAAGGGCCTCCGGTGATGATTTCAGGGTCGGGGTCAGTTCAAAAGTGGTCCTTGAGGTATTAGGGTCCTAAGCCATGTAAGACTTTATTGGTCAAAACCAGTGGTTTGAATTGCAAATTATTTATTTCCTGCTAAATACATGCAAACCACAAATCCCTAAATGGACTTCAGGGTAGTTTACCAAGAACTTTTACAGGGACGCAGGTGGCGCTGTGGTCTAAACCACTGAGCCTCTTGGGCTTGCCAATCAGAAAGTTGGCGGTTCGAATCCCTGCAACGGGGTGAACTCCCGTTGCTCCTGCCAACCTAGCAGTTCGAAAGCATGTCAGGGCAATTAGATAAATAGGTACCACTGCAGTGGGAAGGTAAACGGTGTTTCCGTGTGCTCTGGTTTCCGTCACAGTGTTTTGTCGTGCCAGAAGCGGTTTAGTCCTGACCTGGAAAGCTGTCTGTAGACAAATGCCGGCTCCCTTGGCCTGAAAGTGAGATGAGCACTGCACCCCATAGACTATGGGTAGGCAAACTAAGGCTTGTGGGCCGGATCTGGCCCAATTGCCTTCTCAATCCGGCTAGCGGACAGTCCGGGAATCAGCATGTTTTTACATGAGTAGAATGTGTCCTTTTATTTAAAATGCATCTCTGGGTTATTTGTGGGGCATAGGAATTCATTCATTCCCCCCCCCCCCAAAAAAATATAGTCTGGCCCCCCACATGGTCTGAGGGACGGTGGACCGGCCCCCTGCTGAAAAAGTTTGCTGACCCCTGTGAATAGTCGCCTTTCACTGAACTTAACCGTCCAGGGGTCCTTTACCTTTTAACCAAGAAATTTTAAACACATGCGCGCACACGCATGTATACATGACATCACATATCTTCAAATGAAAGGTGGTTATAGATGTTCTGATGAGGGTTCGTCCTATCCCAATATTCCTGCTCAAAGCAGATCCATGGAAATGAATGAAACAGAAGTCAGCCATACTCGTTCATCTCAGTAGGTTTACTCAGAGTAGGGTCACATTCACACTGTTAAGGACATGTGAAAACTAAAAGGTGAAAAACAAAAGCGTAAAACAGGCAGGTGAGAGCTGGACCATAAAGAAGGCTGATCGCCGAAGAATTGATGCTTTTGAATTATGGTGCTGGAGGAGACTCTTGAGAGTCCCATGGACTGCAAGAAGATCAAACCTCTCCATTCTGAAGGAAACCAGCCCTGAGTGCTCCCTGGAAGGACAGATCCTGAAGCTGAGGCTCCAGTACTTTGGCCACCTCATGAGAAGAGAAGACTCCCTGGAAAAGACCCTGATGTTGGGAAAGATGGAGGGCACAAGGAGAAGGGGACGACAGAGGGCGAGATGGTTGGACAGTGTTCTTGAAGCTACCAGCATGAGTTTGACCAAACTGCGGGAGGCAGTGGAATACAGGAGTGCCTGGCGTGCTCTGGTCCATGGGGCCATGAAGAGTCGGACACGACTAAACGACTAAACAACAACAACAACAAAGTAGTCAGGTGGAATAAGCACAGTTACGTATGGGTTAAATAACAAAAGTCCAAGTGATGAAAGAAAATAATAAGAATTGTCTTCACACGAAGGGAGAATATTAGTGGTGTTCCCTGATTGTCAAGTAGAGCTCCAAATTTGCCGGGCTTGTGAGTTGTCTTGGAATGTATATGTATATGTAATAAAGGAATACCGATAATATAAAAAGTCTCCAGAGGTTTTAGCCTGGTCCACATATTCTGCTGCTGTAACTTGCCCTGAGACTATATGGTGAAGGCTGGATAAGGGAAAGAGCTGCTGCTCACAAGATCCCAATTTCAATCCCTGCTGTTTTCTGGTAGGGCTGTGCAGGAACTAGACAGCTGCTGCCAGTCAGTGCAGGATATGTGGGGCTAGACAGACCAATCATACCAGAAAGGAAGCGACTTCGTCAGCTTGCATGTTATCGCCCTCTGCTGGGCTCACATGCATATTAAACTTTGAAACTTTATTTGCAATTTAGGCCCCATCTTCACTATGCTTTGAAAGAAGCATCATACCACTTTAACCAGTCATAAGGTAAAGGTAAAGGGACCCCTGACCATTAGGTCCAGTTGTGACCAACTCTGGGGTTGCGGCGCTCATCTCGCTTTATTGGCCGAGGGAGCCGGCGTACAGCTTCTGGGTCATGTGGCCAGCATGACTAAGCCGCATCTGGCGAACCAGAGCAGCGCACGGAAACACAGTTTACCTTCCCACCAGAATGGTACCAATTTATCTACTTGCACTTTGACATGCTTTCGAACTGCTAGGTGGGCAGGAGCAGGGACTGGGCAACGGGAGCTCACCCCGTCGCGGGGATTCGAACCGCCATCCTTCTGATCGGCAAGTCCTAGGCTCCCTGCTTTAACCCACAGCGCCACCCGCGTCCCCCTCACAGGGCTGGTTTAACACTCAATCCCTCTTCCCAGAGGAAGTACAATTCCCCTATTCTCTTTTTTGAGGCGAATAGGGGAATTGTAGTTCTGTGATACTTCTGTGAGTGGAATAGGGAGTCTCTGAATAACTCTCAGTACCCTTAACAAACTGGATCCCGGAATGCGTTTTATGTAGTCTTCTCTCTGCATTCTACTTTGAAGCCCTAAATGGCCTCAGCCCAGTATACCTGAAGGAGCGTCTCCACCCGCATTGTTCATCCCGGACACTGAGGTCCAGTGCTGAGGGCCTTCCGGCGGTTCCCTCCCTGCGAGAAGTGAGGTTACAGGGAACTAGGCAGAGGGCCTTCTCAGTAGTGGCACCTGCCCTCTCACCAGATGTCAAGGAAATAAACAACTGTCTGACTTTTAGAAGACATCTGAAGGCAGCCCTCTTTAGGGAAGTTTTTAATGTCTGATGTTTTATCGCTTTTATTATTATTATTAATATTCTTTTGGGAGCTGCCCAGAGTGGCTGGGAAAACCCAGCCAGATGTGCAGGGTATAAATAATAAATTATTATTATTATTATTATTATTATTATTATTATTATTATTATTATAGTGGGCGCTCGGGTTGTGAACGTGATCTGTGCGGGAGGCACATTCGCAACCCGATGTGGTGCTTCTGCACATGCGCAACCCCTGAAACATGGAAGTAACCCCTTCCGGTACTTCCGGGTTTTGGTGGGTCCGTAACCTGAAAAAACGCAACCTTAAGCGTCTGTAACCCAACGTATGACTGTATTATTATTACTGAACTCCTGGTATCTATTAAATAAGTTTCTAGTCCATGTGATCACCGAGAGAAACAAAAACCACCAGAAAGAAGCTGCCTCTCTCCACGTGAATCACTCTGGACCCTGTGGTGTTCATCAGAGGCCCTTCTCCATGTGCCCCATCCCAAAGAAGGGGTGGAGAACAGCCACCTTTTCTGGGATGGCCTCCCATCGATGGAATGCTCTCCCCAGGGAGACACGCCAGATGCCGTCCTTGTCAATCTTTTGGTCCTATGCCAAGGCCTTTTTTGGTTAATTAGTGGCCCTTGGTTACAGTGGTGCCCCGCAAGACGAATGCCTTGCAAGACGAAAAACTCACTAGACGAAAGAGTTTTCTGTCTTTTGAGGTGCTTCACAAGACAAATTTCCCTTTGGGCTTGCTTCAGGCATAAGAAGTTGCACACCATTCCAAGAAAGATAGGGTCATCTCCCGGGTCCTGGACTGGGTGTGGAGGGGATGGCCCAGCAGCAGCCCCGGGCCAGAATTCGGCAGCTACACAACCCGCAAACATGAACTGTCGGCCCACAAGGGGTGCCTGTTATGGGGAAGCAGGGTTGTTGTTCCCCAGCCCCTCCGCAAAAGGGTCCTCACAGCCCTACACGAGACACACCCAGGGGTAGTAAGAATGAAGGCCCTTGCCAGGAGTTATGTGTGGTGGCCGGGGATCGACGGAGAGATAGAGGCCTGGGTCAAACACTGCCAGGCCTGCCAAGAATCCCGCCCAGATCCCCCAGTCCTGGGAGTCCACCCGAGCACCATGGTCACGCCTGCATGTGGACTTCGCTGGCCCCTTTCAGGGGAAAACATTCTTCATAGTGGTGGACTCCTACACCAAATGGCTGGAAGTCGCACTGGTACCGTCCACTTCTACGTCCGCAGCCATCCGGGTACTACGCAGGCTGTTTGCAACCCACAGGCTCCCTGACACTCTCGTCTCAGACAACGGGACTGCATTTACGTCAGGAGAATTCCAAACCTTCACAGCGCAGAACGCCATCCGCCACATCCGTTCGGCGCCATTCCACCCTGCCACCAATGGCCAAGCAGAACGCATGGTGCGGACCACCAAGGACACCCTTCGCCGCATGACGCAAGGGGATTGGGAGTACCGCCTTGCCACATTCCTTCTAGCACAGCACAGCACCCCCAGCTCAACGACTGACCGGAGCCCCGCTGAACTACTAATGGGTCGGCGCCTTGCAATCAGATTGGACCGCCTTCACCCCGATAGAGCTCAGGATGAGGCAGTGGTGGGGGAAGGCAAGAACCCCCGGACCTTCAAGGCTCAGCACCCATTGTATGCAAAGAATTTTGGGGCAGGCCCAGCATGGGTACCCGCCACAGTCACCAGGGTCACTGGCCCCGTGTCGTATGAGGTGCTAACGGATGGGGGGCAATGCTGGCGCCGCCACTGCGACCAGATACGGCAACGATTCCCAGGAGAAAACCAGGAGGAGGAAAGGGCAGAGGAGTCCCAAGGGAACAGAGGGGCAGTGAGGCCCATAGAGCACGAGGGGCCAGCAGGAGAGGCAGAATCAGTAAATACAGAGAGGACCTGCGAGGCCGAAAGGACACCGGAACCAGAACCACGACTGAGCGAGCCGGTTGCGCCAGACCAAACAGCCCCATCACAGCCAGCATCCTTGGAACACGAGCCAGAACCTGAACCCCGGACCAGGGAACACCCCAGGCCGCAACGCACACGTAGGCCGCCGGCGTACCTCGAGGACTATGAATGTGACCTCCCGGGCAGGACTGGAACTTAGAGGGGAGGGGTGTTATGTACTGAGTTGAATAGGATCCAAACTGCAGCAGTCTGATTGGTCCTAGAACAATAGGATCCAAAAGGCGGCAGTCTGATTGGTCCTAGAACAATGCAGCAGTATGACTGGTTGGCAGGAACTACCCAATCATGCTCCAGATAGAAGTGAATCCACAACCTGATTGGCTTACAGTAGAATTCCAGAATTAGCCAATCATGTGCTGCCCATTGTGTAAATAATGTATATAAAGCAGATACTTTGAGGGGACTTTCATTCATTCCTCCTCACCACTATGAGCTGAATAAAGAGCATGAAATCACTTGGCGACTCTGAGTATATTTCACGAAACGTCGGGCGAGTTCTTACGAGTTTTTTTCCTTTTTCCCCCTTTTTCTAAGCTGCTAAGCCGCTAATAGCCGTGCTTCGCAAGACGAAAAAACTGCAAGACGAAGAGACTCGCGGAACGAATTAATTTCATCTTGCGAAGCACCACTGTAATTAGTATTGCCGCCTAGGGTGTTGCTTGCCTTTTAGTGGGACGGATGGATCTTGCTGTTTTAATGATTTAAACCTTGTCAAGTGGCCTTCAGACTTTTCATTGTATAAAGCGGCTGATGAATGCAAATAATAGTAAGAAGGGCAGGAGGAGTTCAAGAAAAACAAAACATTCCTTGCGTTATTAGGACCGTCAATCAGGAATTTTCAAGGGCAAGCCAGAGCTTTTAAAATAAGGTCACTATACATGGCAACAGTTCCTCATACTCAATGTCAACAAACTCTGGAAAACACTCTATGAATTGGAAGGTGGAGATGTACTTTATTTGTTTGTTTGTTACACTAGAAAATCTTCAGTAAAAGCTAATTTAAAAACAAAACAAATGTTATTGGCCCAGAGATGGAAAGCATATAAATTCCCTACCAGAGAGGAATGGCAGTTCAAGTAGATGGATTATGCTGAAATGGCTATAATGACCGGAAGAATCAGAAATCAGGAACACCAACATTTTAATAAGGAATGGGGAAAATTTATAACAGTTAAAATCATTAGTTGGATTGGAATAACACTTGTCTTTGATATTGGACACAATTTTGGACATTATGGAGAGGTCAAAGATTTGGATTATCATAAAAGATGAAGGAGAAAATGATTAACAATAGGATCCACGAAGGCGAGGAAGGAAGTCCTATAGATTCTTTGGAATCTTGTTTTTATGTTGTACTGTACGTTCGATATGTGAATGTGAAATTTTAATCTGAAAAACTAAATTTTAAAAATGTAAATAATAATAAAAACAAACAAAATGAAATCAGGGACTATTCTCTACCCCCCCTTCTCACATGTTCCACAAGGGGGAAGAATGACCATGAGCCCCCCCCCAACACCCACACATTTAGCACGCATAGGCTTGTCCACAAAGTTGGGAACCCTGATTAAGGTTCCTAAGCAGGTGGACAAGCCTATTGAACTATCTTGCCCATTTGTTGACAGGTAGCTCAAAGCAAAGGGACACGGGTAGCGCTGTGGGTTAAACCACAGAGCCTAGGACTTACTGGTTGGAAGGTCGGTGGTTCGAATCCCCGCGACGGGGTGAGCTCCCGTTGCTCGGTCCCTGCTCCTGCCAACCTAGGAGTTTGAAATCACCTCAAACTGCAAGTAGATAAATAGGTACCACTCTAGCGGGAAGGTAAATGGTGTTTCTGTGCGCTGCTCTGGTTCACCAGAAGCGGCTTAATCATGCTGGCCACATGACCCAGAAGCTGTACGCTGGCTCCCTCGGCCAATAAAGTGAGATGAGCACTGCAACCCCAGAGTCGGTCACGACTGGACCTAATGGTCAGGGGTCCCTTTACCTTTACCTAGCTCAAAGCAAAGTTGGGGAACCTGAGGCCCAGTGTTTTCCAGGTTTCTCTAACGGTCCCACGAGACTCTCCCTGGGCCGCAAACCCACCCACAGGCTAGGCCTCTTGCTGACGTTGTTCCATGCCCTCCTTTAGTGATTAATTTTTTTAAAATCCTGGCTGGAATTTGTCCGTGAACTGCAATAATGGTTCTTGTTTGCCTGGGTGGATAGCTGGGCACGGGCGTGCAGAAGACTTTTTGCGTAACCAGAACACAGCGCAAACGGAACTTGCAGAGCATTGGGTTGTTCATGTGCAATCGCAGTCTATGACTGCTTCGGGGAAACCCTGGAGAGGAGGGGGCTTAGGCAGCTGCGAGGAGGCAGGGAGACCTTCAGTCCTCACAAGTGGCTCCTTGGGGCAAGATCTTGCGGGAAGAGTTACTGTGCTAAGTCTGGCCGCCTGAGCTGTTTGTTTCTTTGAATACATAGTTCACTTCACTGATACCACCTGAGTTATTACAGTGGTACCTCGGGTTACAGACGCTTCAGGTTACAGACTCCGCTAACCCAGAAATAGTGCTTCAGGTTAAGAATTTTGCTTCAGGATGAGGACAGAAACCGTGCTGCGGCAGCGCGGCAGCAGCAGGAGGCCCCATTAGCTAAAGTGGTGCTTCAGGTTAAGAACAGCTTCAGGACCTCTGGAACGAATTAAGTACTTAACCTGAGGTAGCACTGTACTGATCTGCCCCTGGCTCGTGTCCCTGCCATGCAAAGTGAGAGCAGCATCTGTTGCCCCGCCCACTTGCCTCTGGCCCCGCCCACCCCTGCCGTGCGGTCCTCAGAAGACACCCCAGGAGGAAGGATGCAGCACAAATGGAATGCACCAAGTGGAAGCGGAATCTGTTGCCCCACCCACTTTTGCCTCTGGCTCCGCCCACAATTACACAATCCTCAGAAGGCTCCCTGGACGGAGGCCCTCATGGTTCCCCGGCCCTGTAAGGAAGGAGAACGTTGCTGTTCACCAACTTCAACAATTCACTGTTTACGTGAATGAGAAGGGTGTTCTGAATCTGTAGAGTGTCTCTTTGACAAATGACAGGATCGGGAGATGTGTGGTTGTCTAGAAGAAGAAGAAGAAGAGTTTGGATTTGATATCCTGCCTTTCATTCCCCTTCAGGAGTCTCAAAGCGGTGGCAGAATCCGAGACCAGGGAGAAGAGTCGGTGGAAGAAGATTGGAAAACAATTAAAGATTATTTACAGAAATACTGTAAAATTAAGGAGCTTTAGAAAAAAGGTGGAATGAAGCTATATGGCTTTGGCAGAAATGTTAGAAGGAACTAGGTACAGATAGATTGTTAATGCATTAAAAGGGAGAAAAAAACTAGGTTACAATATGTTAAAATTAATTATAAGACAGGAAATAGATGAAGATGGAAAGGACTTGCTGAAATAGTTAATTGAAGTGGAATACAAAAAGGGAGGCGTTGAGGAAGTCAATGAAACAAGTGTATGAAAGTTAAGATCGAAAATGTTGGAAGTGTTTTCATTGTTTTTGTTTTGTTTTGTCAATTTAATGTTTTATGTAGTGTTCTTGTTTTTGTTTTTGTATGTTAAAATTTTCTTTTTTCTTTTGTAATTTCCAAAATCTTAATAAATATTATTTTTTAAAAAAGGAAGGAAGGAAGGAAATTTAAAAAAAGGAGTCTCAAAGTGGCTAACATTCTCCTTTCCCTTCCTCCCCCACAACAAACACTCTGTGAGGTGAGTGGGGCTGAGAGACTTCAGAGAAGTGTGACTGGCCCAAGGTCACCCAGCAGCTGCATGTGGAGGAGCAGAGACGCGAACCCAGTTCCCCAGATTACGAGACTACTGCTCTTAACCACTACACCACACTGGCTCTCTAGGTGTGGCTGGACTTCAACTCCCATCATCCCTTGCTCTTGGGAGTTGTGTTCCATCAACATCTGGAAGGCCAAATGGGATATATGGAGAGGGCACAGAGATTGGAGTCGCCAGACTCATCTGAAAGCCCCGTTCCCAAACCAGAAGCCAATTGGTGATTTGCGGGCGCTTGGTGATGAGAAAGGCACTCTGTGCATGCTCAAGGGCACAGTGATGGTGGTGACGATTTCACACCCACCCACACTGAGTCTGGCTCCGAGTCCTGCCCTCCCTCTGAGATGCATCAAGTTCCGGGTGGAAAGCTCAAATTCAGAGAAGAGGAGAACTTCTCAGACACTCATGTGCCCAGGTCACGGCGGAGCTTGAGGATTTCCAGCAACAGTTTCTCTTTCTCCAGAAGGATCTTTTCCTTCTGCAGCTGGAGGGTCTCCTTCTGCAGTTCTAGAACCTCGGTTTGCAGCTGGCTCTGCCTCGCCAAAAGCTCTCTGGATGGGCCTCTGGTTGGCATGCTGCAACCCTTCTGGCCAGGATGCAAATCTTCAGCTGCAAGCAAATAGAAGCCCAAGAAAAAGAGGGTTAAAGCAGAGAGCCAGGGCAACCTGTCTGAAACGCCAGCAAGGCAAAACTTAGACAGAACTTCAACTAAGCCCATCTGCACTCCCATACTTAAAGGTAAAGGGACTCCTGACCATTAGGTCCAGTCGTGGCTGACTCCAGGGTTGCGGCGCTCATCTCACTTTATTGGCCGAGGGAGCCGGCGTACAACTTCGGGGTCATGTGGCCAGCATGACTAAACCTCTTCTGGCGGATCAGAGCAGCGCACAGAAACGGCGTTTACCTTCCCGCCAGAGCGGTACCTATTTATCTACTTGCACCTTGACATGCTTTCGAACTGCTAGGTTGGCAGGAGCAGGGACCGAGCAATGGGAGCTCACCCCGTTGCGGGGATTCGAACCGCCAACATTCTGATCGGCAAGTCCTAGGCTCTGTGGTTTAACCCACAGCGCCACCCGTGTCCCCGCTCCCATACTTACTCTATATATAATTGCTTGCTTCACTTACAGATCATGGATCCCCCCCCCCATGCAGGTGTCCTATCACTCATGATCACACTGCATCATGGGTTTTATAGTCGCAAGCCAGCACATACATACTTCCAGCATATGCAACCTTAGAACTACAGAACCCGCTGTACATTAAACAGTTTTTTAAAAAGTTCCCTCATTTGACACCGCATACTAAACACTTAGCCACAAAGTTCACCAGGGCTGCATTCACACAGCAGTGTATTCAATCTCCTGATGCATGTCAGTCACTCGTTTTCAGGCTATTTGATTCCACAAAGAATCTGTGGGCAGCCTATTTCACCTGGAAAATATTGGGGGTCAAGTAGCAAGTCTTGGGGCATGCAACACTTTCCTGCTGTTTTGACAGGGGAATCGTGGGTGTGGGGGAAAATACATTTGAAAACAAGACAGGAGCACTAGTATTATAATCAGGAATACAAACACAATATTCCCGACCTCTGAAAGCACCCTCAGTGGGCCAGTCATCATTTCTCAGCTGATCCTACCTTACAGGGCTGTTTGTGAGGAAAAAATGAAAACGGAGAATCTTGTAGGTTACCTTTGGTTCTCTGAAGAAAAGGTGGACTATAATTGCATTCATTAAAATACAGTGGTACCTTGGGTTACATACGCTTCAGGTTACAGACTCCGCTAACCCAGAAATAGTGCTTCAGGTTAAGAACTTTGCTTCAGGATAAGAACAGAAATTGTGCTCTGGCGGCGCAGCAGCAGCAGGAGGCCCCATTAGCTAAAGTGGTGCTTCAGAACAGTGGTGCTTTAAGAACAGTTTCAGGTTAAGAACGGACCTCCGGAACAAACTAAGTACTTAACCCGAGGTACCACTGTAGAGTGTCAAACCTTGGGCTCTCTACCCTTATCTGTCTGGCCCAGCCTTCCTCAAACTCGGCCCTCCAGATGTTTTGAGACTACAATTACCATCACCCCTGACCACTGGACCTGCTAGCTAGGGATCATGGGAGTCGTAGGCCAAAAACATCTCGAGAGCCCAGTTTGAGGAAGCCTGGTCTGGCCTTTGGAATTCTCCCCAGGCCACACCCCTCTCCCCAGGCCACACCCCCACTGACAGGCCACACCTCTCACTGGCCCTGCTTCAAGCTACAACCGCATGACTGTGTCACTGGACTGATAATGCTTCTTGCATTTAGCAGTTGGTTAGAGCATGGTGCTGATAATCAAAGAATCAAATAGTACCTCAGGTTAAGAACTTTTCTTCAGGGTGAGAACAGAAATCGTGCGGTGGCAGCGAGAGGCCCCATTAGCTAAAGTGGTACCTCAGGTTAAGAACAGTTTCAGGTTAAGAACGGACCTCCGGAACAAATTAACCAAGGTACCACTGTATCTGACTTTTAGAGGACATCTGAAGGCAGCCCTGTTTAGGGATTGTGACGTTACCATATATGAGAGAGTGCTGGAGGGGAAATAGTTAAATAGGTTGCACCAACAGGACCCAGAGGGGTGGAGTCAGTGGGTCTATAAAGGAGTTCTGAGAGGAGTTCTGGGGGTTAGTTCGTTGGGAGTTGTGGGTGGGTAGTTGGTTGGTTTGAGTGGGTTGGCTGGTTGGGAAAGGCAGTTGGTAATAGAGAGGCAGTTAGGGCAGTTGGTCCTTGACTGTGGGGTGGTAGCAGAGATAGAGAGAGGAACATAAGACTAAGAAAGTAAAGAGGAACACTGTTTGGAATGCTGTAATAGTTTTGTTTTAAGGCTGAAATAAAATGCACTCTTCTTTATGAACTGAAAAGCTGACTGAGACTGAAGTGATTTTACCAGGGAGGACCTGGTTGGTGGCAGCGGATTAGTGGTGTACGGGTCAATAGTCTGTGAGACGACTGGGGGCTCCGTACGAACGCCACAGGGATGTTTT
This sequence comes from Podarcis gaigeae, assembly GCF_964106915.1. Taxonomy (NCBI): domain Eukaryota; kingdom Metazoa; phylum Chordata; class Lepidosauria; order Squamata; family Lacertidae; genus Podarcis; species Podarcis gaigeae. The sequence continues at coordinate 28,529,297 of NC_139693.1, read as the reverse complement.
TAATGTTTGATGTTTTATCATGTTTTTTATATTCTGTTGGGAGCCGCCCAGAGTGGCTGGGGAAACCCAGCCAGATGGGTGGGGTATAAATAATATATTATTATTATTATTATTATTATTATTATTATTATTATTATTATTATTGTTGTTGTTGTTGTTGTTGTTGTTGTTGTTGTTGTTGTTATTATTATTATTAGTGGCTGAAACATTTTATTATTATTATTATTAATCACAGAATCATAGGACTGCAGACTTGGAAGAAACCCTGAGGATCATCTGATCCAACTCCGTGCAATGCAGGAATTATGCAGCTGTCTCATACGGGGATTGAACCTGCAACCTTGGCGTTATCTGCCACGCTCCAACCAACTGCGCTATCCACGCATATCACGTCAAGGTTGCAGGCCACCTGCATATTTCCTGCATTGCAGGGGGTTGGACTAGATGACCGTGGGGGTCCCTTTCCACTCTGCAGTTCTACAATTCTACACTTGAACAGAGGACTGACAGGGGTTTGCGTGTGTGTGCAGAAACCAGAGGTCAATTTTACATGCATTCCTTTGCCCACTTCTGCACCTGGCGCGGCCCACCGTGGGCTTGGCCTCCTCCCTATGGTGCTGGAGGAGACTCTTGAGAGTCCCATGGACTGCAAGAAGATCAAACCTCTCCATTTTGAAGGAAATCAGCCCTGAGTGCTCACTGGATGGACAGATCGTGAAGCTGAGGCTCCAAGACTTTGGCCACCTAGAAAAGACCCTGGAAAAGACCCTGATGTTGGGAAAGATGGAGGGCACAAGGAGAAGGGCAAGACAGAGGACGAGATGGTTGGGCAGTGTTCTTGAAGCTACCAGCATGAGTTTGACCAAACTGCGGGAGGCAGTGGAAGACAGGAGTGCCTGGTGTGCTCTGGTCCAGGGGGTCACGAAGAGTCGGACACGACTAAATGACTAAACAACAACAATTATTGTACTTGTGTTTTAGTTCTGCTATACAATCATGGCACTTCGGTTCCTAACGGGGACACCAATTAAAATGCAGCCTGACAGTTTAGAGAAATGAACCTCAGATGTGCTGTGCCCATGCAAGGATAAACCTACCACTAATTCCCATCTTGGCAGATGCAAGGGACTTGAAGCATCATTGCAGCCCCTTCTATTAACCTCTCAACAGTGAATCCCTGTCTCCTTCCCATCAACCCGAATCCCTTTATCTGCTGCTTTGGCAACTGCTGGCACAGTAGTGTGTTGCACAACCATCTCAAGTCCTATAGAGTCGTACCTTGGAAGTCGAACGGAATCCGTTCTGGAAGTCCATTTGACTTCCAAAACATTCGGAAACCAAAGTATGGCTTCTGATCAATTGGAAGCCCCGTTGGACATTCGGCTTCCAAAAAACGTTCGCAAACTAGAACACTCCTGGGTTTTGGCATTCAGGAGCTAAAAAACAGGAGTGCCTGGCGTGCTCTGGTCCAGGGGGTCACGAAGAGTCGGACATGACTAAACGACTAAACAGCAGCAAACCCTGTAACAAACAGACAAGCATTTCAACCTGAGTTGGGTAGAGATCCTCACCGTGATCATCGAGGGCGGAGGTGGTGCCTTTGGCACCGGAACTCCCAATGCCACTGCTTTGAATCAAGGGGCTGCAGACTGTTCCCAGACAAGGACATTCCTGCTGGGGGCTGAGAGAGCACTCAAGCTTACATGACAAAGGGAAGTCTGATGGGCAGGTACTAGGTTCTGGCATTCTACAAACGCTGGACCGCCCGGATTCCCCCCTTTGGGGCAAAAGCATCCTGGGGATTTGTGCACAGTGCAGCTGGTCTGAGTGATGATAGTAGCTCAACGGGACCCCCTTGCAGGGCTCCGCCGACGTCTCTTCCCTTCTCTCTCGAGTGCCCTCTGCACGTTCGACGTTGTCCCCGGACTGCGAAAGGCTGGCAAAGTTCTGCCTTGCTAAATCTGCCTGCGGCAATCCCCCGTTGGCTTTGGGGTTTCCGGGAGCCTCAATCCGGCAAGGCTGCCGGTAGTGGCTGTCGCTGCAGAGATACGACAGGCAAGGGGAGCCTGAGAGCACCTTGGCGTGGCTTGTCGGCAACGTGTCTCGTCTGGGGCTGCCCGGAGACTCAGCTCTCAAGTCAGGACCGTAAAGCAACGGTCTGGGGAGCGCGGGGTCCGTTTTATCGAGGAGAGCGACGATATTGCGGAAGAGGCGTTCCCGGGGCTGCTTCTGCAGCAGAGGGTGCTTCTCCACGCTTAGACCCTTGCGGGCGTCCACCACCATGTTTTTCCACTTCTTGAGGATCTCTTGTGGCGTGCGCTGAATGAGAGGATTCAGAGAGTTGACGGCCGCGGCGATCTCCTCCCAGGCCCGTTGGCGGGTAGCCGTGTTGCTGTAGCGGCCGCTCTTCGGGATCAGGATGTCCTTGCGGAGAGCAAATCCTTCCAGGATCAGGAACTTCTCCTCATCAGAAAACTTGATCCTCTTCGCCTTGGCGGTTGCCATGTTGGCTCCTGCAGTTCAAAAGACAAGCAGAATCGTGGTTCAGTGGTACCTCGGGTTAAGAACTTAATTCGTTCTGGAGGTCCGTTCTTAACCTGAAACTGTTCTTAACCTAAAGCACCACTTTAGCTAATGGGGCCTCCTGCTGCTGCCGGAGCACGATTTGTGTTCTCATTCTGAGGTAAAGTTCTTAACCTGAGGTACTATTTCTGGGTTAGCAGAGTCTGTAACCTGAAGTGTCTGTAACCTGAGGTACCACTGTATGTTGAAAATAGCCTGCACAGAGAGAGTGTGGGCCAAGGAGTGTGAGCCAAGGAGGTAAAGATAAAAAGGTGTAGGAACCCTGGATGGTTACATAAGTCCAGTCAAAGGTGACTCTAGGGTTGCGGCGCTCATCTCGCTTTGAGGCCGAGGGAGCCAGCGTTTGTCCACAGACAGCTTTCCGGGACATGTGGCCAGCAGGACGAAACTGCTTCTGGTGCAACGGAACACTGTGACGGAAACCAGAGTGCACGGAAATGCCGTTTACCTTCCCGCCACAACGGTACTTATTTATCTACTTGCACTGGCATGCTTTTGAACTGCTAGGTTGGCAGGAGCTGGGACAGAGAAATGGTAGCTCACCCCGTCGCGGGGATTTGAACTGCCAACCTTCCGATCAGCAAGCACAAGAGGCTCAGTGATTTAGACCACAGCACCACCTGCATCCCTAGGAGCCAAGGAATAAAGAGGTGGGCCCAGCATTCAGATAGTACGTTTCCTAGCACAATTCAAAGTGTTGTTGCTGACCTTTAAAGCCCTAAATGGCCTTCGTCCAGTATATCTGAAGGAGCGTCTCCATCCCCATTGTTCTACCCGGACACTGAGGTCCAGCACCGAGGGCCTTCTGGCAGTTCCCTCACTGCGAGAAGCAAGCCAAGTTACAGGCAACCAGGCAGAGGGCTTTCTCAGTAGTGGCGCCCTCCCTGTGGAACACCCTCCCACCAGATGTCAAAGAGAACAACAACTACCAGACTTTTAGAAGACATCTGAAGGCAGCCCTGTTTAGGGAAGCTTTTAATGTTTAATAGGTTATTGTATTTTAGTGTTTTGTTGGAAGCCGCCCAGAGTGGCTGGGGAAGCCCAGCCAGATGGGCGGGGTATAAATAATAAATTATTATTATTATTATTATTATTATTATTAATCCTATTGCAACAGGGCAGAGCTCAAATTAACCTGGGTGTTTCAACCGAACCTCAAGTCAAGTCTCTTCCCCAAGTAGAATTCGAAGGCAGATTATACAGTACAGGCAGAGCACACAAAGAGCCATAAAACATCAAAACAGTCTCACAACATAAAGCATCCGTCTTACATGCATAAAAACACAAAACGGTTACAGGTCATGGGGTTAAAAAACATGCACGGCGTCTTTCTGCTTTCAGCTTCCCCATCTTGAGGTGACCAGAAATGCTCAGACCATTTGCCCAATTTAGGTATTGGATGTCCCACGTTACCATGGCAACTTAGCCCATGATCAGTCTTTACTGAGGTTTCTTCCATCTACCTTTCAGGAAGCTTCGGGGATTTCTGATTAACACCCTGGTTGCTAACTCTGGAGAGACTTAAGAATAACATCTTTGAAGCTATTTGGGCCATCTGTTTATGCATTCCCAGGGATAGATAAAATCTCTTGTTTATTGGGCTAGAGAGCAAAGGGTTGTAAATTGGAGGCTCACAAGATTCTGGCACAGAAAGAAAACCTTTTCTCAGATCATTCCACCTAAGAGGTTAAATGCAATTAAAACAACACATTAAAACGTTCAAATCACAATATGCACCTGGGGTCTCTAATTCTTATATCAGTCTTTAGCCTAAGTTCAGTGTAATGCTCAATATTGCTTAATTCTCCATTCTATGCCCCACTTTATTTGGTATGATTTTACGACACGTGCTGCTTTACTTGTTTTAAGTTGTTCTTTTCTTTACTGTTATTTTATGTTGTGAATCAGACACAACTAAACAACAACAACATAGCAAGGAAGGAAAGCCTGCAACTTACCGGCTCCCCTGCCTGCCGAGTTTCGTGGCTCTCGCGTCTCCTTCGTCCTCATCACACGCTCCAAAGCGAAGAACAAGGGGCGTTGCGTGTCTCTGTGTTGTGTGTAGAACCAAACACGCATACGCGCGCACACACACACACACACACACACACACACCCTACCCGCTTCTCTTCTGACCACTTCCTACCAACCCCAACTTCTGGAGCTAAAGGCAGCGCCCCCTGAGCATGTGCAAAGTGCTGGTGCCACCGATGGCGAGGATGCAGGAGGGGGACCCCGTTCCGGTCGTTTTTGATAGCAAAAGCAATGATAGCCACAAACCATACAAATAATAATAACACAGAGGGGGGGGGGAGGGAGGAGGGAGAGGAAATGGCTCCGGAGAAAGCCACGCGGTATTTCCCTTAGATTTTCTCGCTCGATGGTATTTCCTCTCCCACCTTTTTGGTCCGAGAAGGGCGAGGAGGCGGCGGAGGAGAGAGGCGGCTCCAAGCGCAGGAGCGCGCAAGGCTTCGCCCGTGCGCCATCGGAGCGCAGTGCGGACGCAGCAGCCCAGATCCGCCTTTGGGACTCCTTCTGCAAAGGGGGCAGGCAAGTGGGGGTCCGGGTTAACCCTCCGCTGCTCAAGGCACGGGGTCGTCACCGCCTGGACGACGACGTGGAGAACTGACCTCAGCCAACTCGCTGGAGCCTTAAAAAATAAAGTGTCTAGCATTTACTCAAGAGTAGACCCATCGGGGCGCATGCAACTCAACTCTGCTCACTGTAGAATCACTGAAAGGAATGAAACTTTTGTTTATTTTGCATTTATGCCCCATTTTTTTTTTTTTTTTTTACACCAAGGAGGCATTTAATCCCCCAACAACCCGGTAATCCCTGTTTTCTTCCTTCTATGGTTTGGTGTTCTTTTTTTAAATTAAGGCTATTTATTTATTATTATTTTTGTATATTGCTGTTCATAAAGATATCAGTTTGCAACAGCCATATGGCATGTAAAACCTGTTAAAGGGAAAGGGAAAGGTACCCCTGCCCTCACAGGCCAGTCGTGTCCGACTCTAGGGTTGCATGCTCATCTCGCTCAAGAGGCTGTGAGCCGGCGCCGTCTGAAGACACTTCTGGGTCACGTGGCCAGCGTGACGAAGCTGCTCTGGCGAGCCAGCACCAGCGCAGCACACAGAAACGCCGTTTACCTTCCCGCTATAAAGCGGTACCTATTTATCTACTTGCACTTGGGGGTGCTTTCGAACTGCTAGGTGGGCAGGAGCTGGGACCGAACGACGGGAGCTCACCCTGCCGCGGGGATTCGAACTGCTGACCATGTGATCAGCAAGTCCTAGGCACTGAGGTTTTACCCACAGCGCCACCTGCGTCACCTAGTTATTTAGTTACTAAATTTATACGCTGCCCTTTGTCAGAGGATCACAGGGTGGTTTATGATATAAGGTCACAAAAATAGGTACTGTAGTAGGAAAAAATAATAAACCTCCCCCCCACCCCAACCCCAGTTTAAAAGGCCATAGATGGTTTAGTCAGCTGAAGCCTGGAAGAAGAGGAATGCTTTTGCCTGGCACCTAAAGAGATGTAATGAAGGCACCAGGTGAGCCTCCCAGGGAAGCACATTCCACAAACAGGGAGCCACCGCAGAAAAGGCCATGTTCTTGTTTTGCCACCCATTGGAGGCACACGGAGAAGGGCCTCAGATTATGATCACAGGCTCTGGGTAAGTTTATATGGGGAGTGGCGGTCCTTGAAGTATTACAGTCCTGAGCTGTTTTATTTATTTCTCTTATTTTATTAAATTCATATACCGCCCGTCATCCGAAGATCTCAGGGTGGTTCACAATGTTAAGGCTTTATAGGTCAAAACCATCACTTTTAATGGGTCCTGGAAACTGATTGGAAGCCGGTACAGTTGGGTCGGGATTGGTGTCAAACTGTCTTGCCCCAGTGAGCAACCTGGTTCCTTAATTCTGCACCAACTGGGGGTTGGGCTAGATGCCCCTTGAGGTCCCTTCCGTCTTCTACAGTTCTACGGTAACACACTGCAGTAATTTAACCTAGGTAAAGGGATAGGCATTAGAGCCCTGCCCCATTGAATGCCAGGATAGGACAGGGCAGGTAAAGGTAAAGGGACCCCTGACCATTAGGTCCAGTTGCGGACGACTCTGGGGTTGTGGTGCTCATCTCACTTTACTGGCCGAGGGAGCCGGTGTATAGCTCCTGGGTCATGTGGCCAGCATGACTAAGCCGCTTCTGGAGAACCAGAGCAGCGCACGGAAATGCCATTTACCTTCCTTAATTCTGCACCAACTGGGGGTTGGGCTAGATGCCCCTTGAGGTCCCTTCCGTCTTCTACAGTTCTACGGTAACACACTGCAGTAATTTAACCTAGGTAAAAGTAAAGGGACCCCTGACCATTAGGTCCAGTCGTGACTGACTCTGGGGTTGCGAGCTCATCTCGCTCTATAGGCCGAGGGAGCCGGCATTTGTCCGCAGACAGCTTCCGGGTCATGTGGCCAGCATGACTAAGCCGCTTCTGGCAAACCAGAGCGGCGCACGGAAATGTCGTTTACCTTCCCGCCGGAGCGGTACCTATTTATCTACTTGCACTTTGACGTGCTTTCGAACTGCTAGGTTGGCAGGAGCAGGGACCGAACAACGGGAGCTCACCCCGTCGCAGGGATTCGAACTGCCAACCTTTTGATTGGCAAGCCCTAGGCTCTGTGGTTGTCAGGCTAACCCTGACCACCAGCTGAAACTGATGGAAGGCACTCTGAGCCTCAAATGACAGCAAAGGATCCAGTACAGTAGTACTGTACCTCTGGTTACGTACTTAATTCGTTCCGGAGGTCCGTTCTTCACCTGAAACTGTTCTTAACCTGAAGCACCACTTTAGCTAATGGGGCCTCCTGCTGCTGCCGTGCTGCCGGAGCATGATTTCTGTTCTCAACCTGAAGCAAAGTTCTTAACCTGAAGCACTATTTCTGGCTTAGCGGAGTATGTAACCTGAAGTGTATGTAACCTGAGGTACCACTGTACTTGCAAGCTACGTGACCCGTCAAGAGCAGGCAACCTCCCATCCATCTGGTCTAGGGAACCACCCACTAGCAGTGCTTCAGTCTTATCTGGAATGAGCTTCAGTTTGTTGGCTAAATAATCCAGTCCATTATCAAGGCAAGACACCGGTCTAGCACTTCCACTGCCTTACCTGCAGATGCAAAGGAAAAGTAGAGCTCTGTGTGTCATCACCATATTGCTGACAAGGTGCCCCAAAGCTCCGGATGACCCCACTCTGCGGTTTCATGTATATGTTGAACGGCACGGGGAATAAAGTCGAACCTTGAGGAACCGCACATTTAAGGCTCCATGGGGCCGAAGAGCACTCCCCAAGCATCGCCCTCTAGAAACGGCCATCCAAGTAGGACTGGAACCACTGTAAAGCAGTGCCACCCATCCAGTAATAAGCATATGAAAATGGAAAACCAGCTGTTATGGAAAGGTGTGTTCCGAATTGCCTGCAGAAGTCTGACGGAATAGTATTTTTTTCTAGCAGGCATTTAAAAGGTGAAACAGAAGGCTCCTGATGAATCTCCGTTGGCAGAGTATTCCACAAGATGGACTCCATATCTTTGTGAATTTTTCACAGATTAATAATAATAATAATAATAATAATTTATTATTTATACCCAGCCACTCTAGGTGACTCCCAACAGAATATTAAAAAACATGATCAAACATCAAACATTAAGAACTTCCCTGAACAGGGCTGCCTTCAGATGTCTTCTAAAAGTCAGATAGTTGTTTATTTCCTTGACATCTGATGGGAGGGCATTCCACAGGGTGGGTGCCACTACCGAGAAGGCCCTCTGCTTGGTTCCCTGTAACCTCACTTCTCGCAGTGAGGGAACCGCCTCGGAGCTGGACTTCAGTGAGCAATGGGGGTAGAGATGCTCCTTCAGGTATACTGGGCCGAGGCCGTTTAGGTCTTTAAAGGTCAGCACCAACACTTCGAATTCTCCTTGGAAACGTACTGGGAGCCAATAAGTCATGATGACTATGTCAATGTCTCTATTCTTAACTGACTGAAAACCAAACACACACACACACACACACACACACACACACATCAATTCACAGGAATTAACAACATTCACGTTCGTTCTTTCCTTTTAAAAATCCCACTCTATTAAAATGAGAAAATGTGGTACAAGCTCGTTTTGTCCATATTCCGCTTGACAAGTTTATTTTCCTCAGCCCTCTAGCGGGACCTTGAGCTCCTTAGAACAAGAGCAAAGAAGCCTTGAAAACGGATGCAGTAAAATGCAGCCAGCTGTGAAAAAAACCTGAGCTGCATTCCCAGTAAAAATCTACCCCACAGTAGTGCAGACTATTCAATTGCAGACTGTCCTTCTTACCCTGAAAGCACAACGTTTACCTGGGGTGGAGGGGAGAAGGGGGAAGCCAACACTGTTAAGGGCAGGGAAGAAGAAACTTTTGCCCACCCCCAGATGTTGCTGAACTACAACTCCCATCACGCCTGGCCATTGGTCATGCTTGCTGGGGCTGGAGTTGTAGTTCATCAATACATCTGGAGCACCAACAGTTCTTGCTACCTGTAGCAGAGGATCGCTAGGCACTGGCATGATTCCACCCACTAATGCTACTGATTGGCCTCAACAGGAAGAGCCATAGAGACTTCCTGTCTGTTGCGTGGTCTTTCCTGGCTTGACTTCCCACCTCTTGCCCAATAGCTTCTTATAGCTGAGCTCTGACATGCAAGCCTTTCATCTTGAGTGTTATGTACTGAAATTCTCACCCTGGGCCAGCAGGGGGATACTGTAGATAGTTTTCACTCAGGTCCACATATGCAAATGAGGGATTGAAAGTGACGTTCAGTGATTGGGTAGTTACAGAAAGTGGTTACAGTTGCGTTGTAGTGGAGCTCTATATAAGCAGGCTGGCTGAACCCTTCAGTTCTGTTCTGGCCTGTGAATAAACAAGAGCTGTTTGAAGAATCGCTGTGTCGTCTGATATGTTCACCCACAACCTAACACTGAGAAACCTCCAAAACATCTTTAGGTGGAAGGAAAGATATTCCATTTGGTCCTGGCCATTTGTAAGCAACCTGCATCAACGGAAATTTAGATTTTGGACCAGCAAGTCCCTCTATTCTGTGTAAGAGAATGCAATGGTGATCTCCCAAGTAGCAGCCTCTTTCTCCTTTATGGTTTTTGTTAAAAAAAAGCCCTTGGTGAGTCACGAAAGAAATAAATCAGAATGAGTCTTGCCCTGTCTCTAAGTTGATTGCCAGAGTCATTCCATGTTGAGTCAGCAGCTTCTGAGTAGACAAAGCCACACATCTCAGCTTCTGGGCAGTGAAGTCAATCCCTTCGACGTTGGGTTGACTCGTCTGTTCCAGGACCTCCAGCATGCTTGCCACAAGGACAGCCTTGACCAGCAGCGCTGCGATGGCAACGTGGACTTTGGGACAACCCAGAGCCTTCAGGTGCAGAGAAGCGCTGTCAGCTGAAAAACACAGGAGACATGTTTGAGCGCTGAGGCCAGCCCTTCCCCAACTGAATGCCCTCAAGACATTTGGGATGGCAATTCCCAGTGATGATGATGATGATAATAATAATTATTATTATTATTTATACCCCGCTCATCTGGCTGGGTTTCCTCAGCCACTCTGGGCGGCTCCCAACAGAATACAATCATACCTTGGGTTAAATGTGCTTCAGGTTGAGCATTTTCAAGTTACGCTCCGCGGCAACCCAGAAGTGCATTACTTCTGGGTTTCGCCGCTCGCGCAGAAGCGGCAAAACACGCTAGTCGCGTCTTACATTTTACCCAGGATGCGAACGGGGCATCCAGAGGTACCACTGTATGATTAATAATAATAATAATAATAATAAAGCATCAAACATAAAAAGCTTCCCTAAACAGGGCTGCCTTCAGGTGTCTTCTAAAAGTCAGATAGTTGTTTATTTCCTTGACATCTGGTGGGAGGGTGTTCCACAGGGTGGGCGCCACTACCGAGAAGGCCCTCTGCCTGGTTCCCTGTAACCTCACTTCCCGCAGTGAGGGAACCACCAGAAGGCCCTCGGAGGTGAACCCCGGTGTCCAGGCTGAACAATGGGAGTGGAGACGCTCCTTCAGGTATATATATTTTAGGTGCCAGGCAAAAATGTTCCCAACTGATTATTATCCTATGGCTTTTTAAATGCGACTGTGGGAAGGGTTTATTGTTTTGTAGTCTTTGTTTTAATTATTTACTTACTTGTGTTTTATCTTGTATTTTATTCTGTGAACCGCCCCGAAATCTTGCGATGAAGGGCAGTACACAAATTGAATAAACAGTAATAATAACTGCTCTGCAGGTTTCAAACCCACCTTGGCTCCACCACAGCCTGCAGTGATGTAGGCTTGAGAAGACTCCGGGCCCAGTGGCTTTTAGCCAGTGCTGCATCGGTACCCAAAGCTTCAGGGAGGTGGACGCTCTGCCAAGCAGCTGGAGGAGAAAAGGCAGCAGCGTTTGAGAAAAGATAACTGGTTCTGCGTAAACGTTGGGCTCGTCCTCTTTGTAAAGACTGACGACCCTGAAAGAGAGAGAGAGAGAGATGTGCCACTGTATTTGATTTAGTGAGCTAAATAACTTTTTTCCTCTCCTCTTCCTATTTTGTTGTTGTTGTTCTTTGAATACTTTATTTAAGATTCAACAATAACAAAAAATCCACAGTCACTACTACATCAGTTCATTACAATTGACCATCTTTAACAATAGTTGAAAAATTGAAGAGTATCACTTTAACTTACTCAAATTTTCATATTTAACTTTTACCTCTTTTATCTCTTTCTTAGCATATCAAGAAAAAGAAAAGAACCCCAAAATATAAGGTAGAGAGAAAAAGAAGAAGAAGGAGAAGAAAAAGATTTAAAGAAAAATTAAAAGACTTTGTGGATATTTCAGTTATAATTAGAAAAATCTTAATAATTATTCATAAAGGACACAGTTTATAAGAAGTAAATAAGGAGGCCAGATACAGGATAAAGGAAGTCTTTTATGTTGTTTGTACTGTTGTATGTTATGTTCACTATGTTATGTTCACGTTTAATGTGTATTGGAGGGTGGGGTGGGGTTCTGTTATGTTGTAAATAAAATTCCAAGAAAAATTAAATAAATAAATAAATAAATAAATAAATAAATAAATAAATGGGGGGAAATAAACACATTTGACTTCCGATTAGACTCATTGTATTATTATTTCTATTATTTTTTCACACACAGTTCCAGATTACTGTATTTCATTGTTTTCATCAGATACCAAAAATATTACATTTCTTATTTTACAAAAATCATTCTACTTCTGCCAGGAGATGTTTATTATTACAATAGTTTTCCAGATATTCTTTAAAGATTTCCGATTCTTTCTGTACTTTCTGTTTTGGATAACCTCTGACTCCCCCTGTCATCATGGCCTGCTGCAGATACTCTATTATTTGGACCTACCACTCATTTAACATAGGTGTTTTATTTGCACTTTCTTGCGATTAAGATCCTGGCTGCTACTGTCGTGTACATAAAAAGGGGTCTAATTTCTTTTTTGATTTCTGGTGGCATTATACCTAGGAGGAAGGTTTCAGGTTTTTTTCTTAAATGAGAACTTAAATAAAGTTCTCATTTGAGGTCTTCTGCTCTTCCTAGAGTGTGCGGGGAATAGAACCTGAAACCTTTGGCATGCAAAGTGGATCCTCTGAAGGTAAAGGGACCCCTGACCATTAGGTCCAGTCGCAGACGACTCTGGGGTTGCGGCGCTCATCTCGCTTTACTGGCCGAGGGAGCCGGCATACAGCTTCCAGGTCATGTGGCCAGCATGACTAAGCCGCTTCTGGCGAACCAGAGCAGTGCACAGAAACGCCATTTACCTTCCCACCAGAGTGGTACCTATTTATCTACTTGCACTGGCGTGCTTTCAAACTGCTAGGTTGGCAGGAGCAGGGACCGAGCAACGGGAGCTCACCCTGTTGCGGGGATTCGAACCGCCAACCTTCTGATTGGCAAGTCCTAGGCTCTGTGGTTTAACCCACAGCGCCACCCTCTACAACTGAGCTATATGGCCTTCCTTAGCAAGTCCCTAGCAAGATAACAAAGAAATTCATTGGGTCAGATTCCACAGCAGCCTTCCCTAACTCAGTGCCCTCCAGATGTCGTTGGACTCCAACTCCCATCAGTCTCAGCAGTACAGCCAATGATCGGGGTGATGAAAACCAATAACATACGGAAGTCCTTGTGGTGGTGGTTATATTATTAACTGCCCTTCACCAGAAGAGTTTTGGTGGTCCCAGCACTTGCCACAAACCCTGTAGAGCTGCTGCCCACCAGGGTAGACAAAATTGTGCTGAATGGACCAACTGGTCTAATTTAATATAAAGTAGGGTTATCAGATGTCCCTGTTTCCCGGGGACAGTCCCCGGATTTGCAAATCTGTCACCGGACAAATTCCGTCCCTGGAATGTCCCCAAATTTGCAAATTTGTCCCGGCAAATGTGGCAGTGGCAGCCTCAGCAGCCTGGGGCCAGCCTGGTAGCGCAGTTGGCTCTGGCTGGCTTCAGGAGCTGCCCGCTGCCACCACCACTGCTGAAGGGGAACCAGGGACGTCTGGCGGTACAGATCTCCTGTCCTCTTTCCCCTTTGTTTTGACAGATCGGGGGGGGGGGAGTCATGGGTGGGCATTGCCCAGGAGGGTGCAAGGCACGTGGTTTCTCTGCCACACAAGGTGCAAAGCCCTTCTTTTGCACCCTGTGAAACATAAATGCGCAGTGTTTTCTTAAAAAAACAACTGGGCAACAGCCGCCGGCCCACGACTCCCGATCCTGCCCCAATCAGTCAAAATAAAGGAGGAAGGGAGCAGGAGATTGAGGAAGGCTTGAGAGTCACGGGCGTGCAGCGTGCTGTTGCCCAGTTTTTAAAAAACCGTGCATTTATGTTTCACAGGGTGCAAAAGAAGGGCTTTGAGCCAGTGTGGTGTACTGGTTAAGAGCAGTGGACTAGTAATCTGGGGAACCAGGTTTGCGTCTCTGCTCCTCCACATGCAGCTGCTGGGTGACCTTGGGCTAGTCACACTTCTCTAAAGTCTCTCAGCCCCCCTCCTTGTTTGACCCCCACAACAGTCCTGTGAGGTAGGTTAAAAGGCTGTGACTGGCCCCAAGGTCACCCAGTGACCTTCTTCATGGCCAGGTGGGGATTTGAACCCTGGTTTCTCAGATCTTAATCTAACACTCTAACCACCGCACCATGCTGGTAGTGTTGTATTGACTGTGTGGTGTTGTAGAGCCAGTGTGGTGTAGTGGTTAAGAGTGGTGGACTCATAATCTGGTGAACCAGGTTTGATTCCCCGCTCCTCCACATGCAGCTGCTGGATGCCTTTAGGCCAGTCTCTCAGCCCCACTCACCTCGCAGAGTGTTTGTTGTGGGGGAGGAAGGGAAAGGAGAATGTTAGCCGCTTTGAGACTCCTTCGGGTAGTGATAAAGCGGGATATCAAATCCAAACTCCTCTTCTTCTTCTTTAAACAATATGCATGTGTGCTTGGGCCCAGGGTCTTTTGCCTCAACATCCCCACTACTGACTCCCTGTTGCTACTCAACATAAAAAGAAGTGTCCCCGGATTCATTGAAAAAAATCTGGTAACCATAGTATAAAGCAGCTTCTTCCTTGTTTGCAACAAATTTCTCTATCCCCCCTTCCAGTTCCATGGCTCCTTCTGTTCCTCACCCTTTGGCTTCTAACTCTGCCAAGGCGTCTCCGAGGTCCACAGAAGGAAGGTGACACACCAGAGATGCAAAGGCTTCTGGGCAATCCCCAAACTTCTCCAGCAGGAACTGCAGTAGGAGAACTAGGCCCTTGTTGCTCTGAAGCAAGATGCAGCCGCTTTGAGGCGGAAGCCCCGAGGCCGCCTGCCGTCGTTGCGCCACGAGGCTGGCAAAGATGGAGGCCTCGTGCCTCACTTCCTGGTCTTCGTCCTGAAGCAGGCAAACGGCCACACCAATCAGGCTGTGAAATCAGGCAGTGAAATTCAAATCAAAACAAAATCGATTTGGAGGGCGGCAGGAAGGCGAGGTCTCAAAAGATCTCAGCCCTCCCTGTGCAATGGACAGAAAGCTGACCTGATTTCCCACCGTGACACTGGGTCAGAGTTTTCATTGTGGGGGAAACTAAATGCGTAGGTAGGGCAAGCCCCCGGTGCTGCTTGGGGAATAAACGTGGGAGCTGGAAGAGGCAGGGTGGAGAGGTTGTCGGCTGTGCCCTGGCCATAGCTGTCAACCTTCCCTTTTTTTGCGGGAAATTCCCTTATTCCAGTGCCGTTTCCCGCTGCTGTCCCGGATTGTCAGATATCCCGTAGACTGTCCCTGGGACAGGTGAGGCTGCTGATCCCTTATTTTCAAATCTGAAAGTTGACAGCTATGGCCCTGGCAGCTTCCCAAGGATGCTGGACCCCTGGCCCCATAGCTACGTACCGTAATGCCAGGGCATGAAGGGGCGAGCTGGAGGAATCTTGGGCTCTCCAGAGCACATCGGTTCCAGACATTCTCAGCGACTTTGCCACAGCCATTCTGAGCACCTCTGAAGACAGGGGGGTGCTGCACTGGCCGATGACTGCACACCACTGTTCCAGTAAAGGGTAATCCTCAGTACTGCCCCAGGAGGAAAGAACATTTGTAATAAACGAGAGCGAAGGCCAACACTAACTTCCAAGCGTCCGTCTCTAGCACGTGGCCCTAATGAAGCTAGGAGGTCATTTTTCCAGTACAGTCGTACCTTGGATCTCAAACGCCTTGGCCTCGAACAAATCAGCTCTCGAACATTTGAAACCCGGAAGTGAGTGTTCCAGTTTACGAACTGTTTTTGAAAGCTGAACGTCTGACGCGGCTTCCACGGCTTCCGATTGGCTGCTGGAGCTTCCTGCATTCAATCGGAAGCTGCGCTTTGGTTTCCGATCATTTTGGAAGTCGGGCGGACTTCCGGAACGGATTCCATTCGACTTCCAAGGCACGACTGTATTTTATTTGCGGAAAACTGAAAGCAAACCATCCCTCAAGTTCGTTCCATGCCACCCTTGCCTTTGCGCACTTTTGTGCTGGGAACAGGGAGAGCCTGTATATTTTTGTGCCGAGAAACTGTGACACTCCAGGCATTGCTGGACTCAATCTCACATCAGCCCCAGTCAGCATGGCAGATGGCTAGGGGTGATGAAAGCTGTAGTGTAGCGACATCTTTAAAAAATAAAAAATAAAGAATGGAAGAAATTCAAAGATTATTTGGTTAAATTTGTTAAGATAACTTAAATAGAATTACTTGCGAGTATCAGATTGACCTAAGATCTAAATATGTGATGTTGTAGGATATTATGAACAAAAGTCAAAATGAAAAGAAAGAAAGATGTTAATGGACCAAGTTAAATAGTTTTTGGAAAACTGCTACAATGATTAATATGGAAACTCAGCCGGGGGGGATTCGAGGAAGTCACCCAACAATGATAACAAAAGTGGAAATATTACAGTTAGGATAAATGTTTGTTTGTTTTCTGATGTTTTCTTTTTATGTTTGTGGATATGTTTGTTACAAATTTGGAAAACTAATAAAAAAAATATTGAAAAATAAAAATAAAATATCTTTTTTTTAAAAAAACAAAACTATTATGGTCACCAAAACACATATCCTACATTTAATATCGACTTCCCTTCCAGCCGTTCCATGGTTTGTTTTGGTCATCCTTTTTTTGCAGCACATTCTAATCAATCTCTGTGTTTTTCTTTTTCAATCTTCTCTCAGTTAACTATATATTGCTGAATTTCTTCTAAACCTGCCAACGTCTTTGTTTACAATAATTTTCCAGATATTCTACAAATATTCCTTAAATACACTTTCTTCCTGATTCTATCACTTAGTTTAGCCATTTCTGCATTTTCTATCCATTTCATCTGCCATTCCTGCAGTGTAGCATCGTCTGGGAGGCCAAAGTTCCCCACCCCAGACACAAAAGATATTAAGAAGGGGCCTTGCTAGTTCAGGCCAATGGCCCATCTAGTCTAGCATCCTATTCTGACAGTGGCTGAACAGATGTTTGCAGAAAGCCTGTAAACTGAACATGAGCACAACAGCAGTCTGCCCACCTGCGATCTGCAGGTATTCAGAAGAAGAAGAGTTTGGATTTGATATCTCGCTTTATCACTACCCGAAGGAGTCTCAAAGCAGCTAACATTCTCCTTTCCCTTCCTCCCCCACAACAAACACTCTGTGAGGTGAGTGGGGCTGAGAGACTTCATAGAAGTGTGACTGGCCCAAGGTCACCCAGCAGCTGCATGTGGAGGAGTGGGGAAGCGAACCCGGTTCACCAGATTACGAGTCTAGCGCTCTTAACCACTACACCACACTGGCTCCTCTGGCAATTAATCTACTTACCTTGGAGTCAGGAGCAAAGGAGTAAGACACAGCGCATGTCCCAGAAGCTCTGGGCTGAGATCATCATTCCCCACCATGGAGATCAGGTCTCTCTTGGTCTCTGCGAGCACAGCTCCCTGCAGCTCGTGAGAAGAAGCCCGGCTCCGAAAGCTCAGCTTGCTACAGAGATGCACACAAGCTTCTAGGTATAACTTCAGAAGCACGTTGTTGGCCCCTTCTTTCAGCATCTCACCTAGTTTCTCCTAATTCAACAGAAGGGAAACATATTTCACATTGGGAATGGGTGGCGCTGTGGTCTAAACCACTGAGCCTCTTGGGCTTGCTGATCGGAAGGTTGGTGGTTCAAATCCCTGTGATAGAGTGAGCTCCCGTTGCTTTGTCCTAGCTTCTGCCAAGCTAGCCGTTCGAAACCCACCAGTGCAAATAGATAAATAGGTACCACTGTGGCGGGATGGTAAACAGAGTTTCTGTGCGCTCTGGTTTCCATCACGGTGTCCTGTTGCGCCAGAATTGGTTTAGTCATGCTGGCCATATGACCCAGAAAAGTTGTCTGTGGACAAAGGCTAGCTCCCTCGGCCTGAAGCGAGATGAGCGCCGCAACCCCATAGTCACATTTCACTGGACTTAACTGTCCAGGGGTCCTTTACATTTACCTAATAAGGTTTATAACCTAGGACATGATGGGGAGAAACCTGTGCCCTTCCAGATGTTGCTGAACTACAACTCCCATCAGCCCCAATGGCCAGCATGGCCAACATTTGAGGCGATGGGAATTGTAGCATGGCAAACTCTGGAGGACCACAGCTTAGCCCCCCAATACAGAGAACCAACCTACATGCCTCTGCAGCCCAAATATTAAGAAACAAATTTGTTCAATAACAGCTCAGTTGGTCAAGCATGAGAACTGTAAAAAAAACAAAAAAGTTATCTGTAAATTTAATAAATAGTACTACTAATAGTACCATTAAGCCGTTAACGGCTCAGGATCGCAATACCTAAAGGACCGCCTCTCTCCATATAAACCATCCCAGACTCTGCTTTCATTACCTGAGTTCCTTCTTTGTGTACATCCTCTACATGAGGTCCAGAGGGTGGTAACAAAAAACGGGGCCTTTTCTGCAGTGGCTCCCAGTCTGTGGAATGCTCTCCCCACGAAGTCCGCCTGGCACCTTCACTATATATTTTTAAGCACCAGGCAAAAACTTCAACCACGCCTTTGGCTGATTAATATCCTACATCCATTAAATGTGTCTGTGGGAAGGGGGGGGTGTTATTGTTTCGCTGTTTGGTTTTACTTATTTACTTCTTTTTATCCTGTATTTTAGGGACGCGGGTGGCACTGTGGGTTAAACCACAGAGCCTAGGACTTGCCGATCAGAAGGTCGGCGGTTCGAATCCCCACGACGGGGTGAGCTCTGGTTGCTCAGTCCCTGCTCCTGCCAACCTAGCAGTTCGAAAGCACGTCAAAGTGCAAGTAGATAAATAGGTACCGCTCCGGTGGGAAGGTAAACGGTGTTTCCGTGCGCTGCTCTGGTTCGCCAGAAGCAGCTTAGTCATGCTGGCCACATGACCCGGAAGCTGTACGCCGGCTCGCTCGGCCAATAAAGCGAGATGAGTGCCGCAACCCCAGAGTTGGTCACGACTCGACCTAATGGTCAGGGGTCCCCTTACCTTTATCCTGTATTTTATTCGGTGAACCGCCCTGAGATCTTGTGATAAAGGGCAGTATATACCGTAAATACCGTAAAGCCAATAAATAAAAAATAAGCCAAGGCTCACCAGTAACACTATTTGCAACTCCTTGCTAGAATTCAGACAGTTTTCCTCCTCCTTTTCAGTCACCCAGGTCAGAATGGCTACTTGCACATCAACGTTCCCCCTTTGCAGGAGCGAGCAAACTTCGCCAATTCTCTCAGGAGCTCCTGATCTCACGGCCTCGTGACAAAGGAAGCAGGCCGCATGCTGGCAGAATGTGGCAGAACCGATCTGGGAGAGAACCAAGAACAGCAGGGTTTGGGTATATTCAGACAGTCCTGTCTGGTGTAGCAGTTAGGGTGTTGGACTAGGATTGCAGGGATCCAGGTTCAAATCTCCACTCAAGCACAAAGCTCCCTGCACCAGCCCTAGGTCTACCTCACAGGGATGTTGTGAAATTGAGGGTAAGAATGCCATGCACATTGCCCCAAAGCTCCTTGGAAGGACGGTGAAATTATGAAGAAATAATTCTGTAAAAAAATAACAGCAGGAGGCACGGATAGAGGATCAAAACTGTGTAGGCGTCAGCATTCAAACAAATAGTACAGGAAACAACGGGGCAACCCTAAATTTCTTACGGATTGTTTTGGTCTTATTTGCCACCATCTGCTGCAATGAAGCATCTCAGCAGGGGCCTTCAAAATCAATGTCACCCTTATTCCTCCCATAGGGAATGCCAGTCCAGCATCAATAAGCATGTCCCTGCAAAAGCATGCTTGCAAAAGATCCCATTACTGTATTTTTCGCTCTGTAAGACGCACTTTCCCCCTCCTAAAAAGTAAGGGGAAATGTGTGTGCGTCTGATGGAGCGAATGCAGGCGGGAGGCTCTGCTCAGCGCTCCTTTTAAAGAGCCGTGTGGAGCGTGTGCCCGGCTCTTGGGGGCTTTTCCATGAGGGAAAAGGGCTGCCCTCCTTGGGGAAAAGCCCCCAAGAGCCGCACACACACTCCACGTGCTCTTTAAAGGGAGCGCAGCTCTTGGGGGAGCCTTAGCCGCAGGCAGCCTCTCTTGGGAAAGGGGAGCCTTCAACCCACTGCCCGGGAGAGGCTGCACGCAGCTATCCCATAATAGCTGCGCAACAATCCCGCTTGCTGTCCTGGCTTATGGGATTCAGATTTTTTCCCCCCTTGTTTTCCTCTTCCAAAAACTAGGTGCGTCTTATGGTCTGGTGTGTCTTATAGAGCAAAAAATACGGTAAATATCTCCCTCTAAAATCCACACAATGCACCATTATGCATCCCGGTCTCTTTTTCCTGCTCTTTTGGATGTGGTCGTGTGTTGTACCACACACCCCAGGGCAGCCATTTTATGTTAGGTCCCATGGCAGCCATTTTGTGACCGGCGCCCACAGCCCATCCCCGCGCCCCACCAGAGGAACAAAAAAAACCCCAAAATGTGCCCACAATGACCCCCAAAAGTTGTCAACCACCATCTTATATCCTGCCAAATTTTAAGGAGCGTTTCCAGCTGGACTCCTGGCTTCTACCCGCTGCTATTTGTCAGTTCTGCCAGCCTTGGCAGATGTAAAATATACTTGCACCTAATAACAAATGCAGACAACTGCTGGAGATGTGGGAGTAAAAATGTGAACTTAGTACATATGATGATTAACTGCTGGATGATAAGATCATTTTGGTGCAAGGTGAAGATATATATAAGCAAGAATAATAAAATTAAATTGTTATTTAGGGGATTTGAATTGAATTCTAAATTATATACCGGAAACGTGGGAGATTACAAGGGGTAAAAAAAATAACGGATGTACCGTGCCATATTCGAAGCATAGAAACTTGTTTTGATGAATTGGAAGAGCCGCAAAAAGATTCCATTGAGCACATGGATTGATAATATGGACAGGCTAGCTACATACAAACGAATTGCATGTCAACGCAAATTAAGAATGGATAAATATGAAGAAATCTGGAAGGAATATTTAAGCAATAAGGCGGACAGTGGTGGGAAGTAGGGGGAGGAGAGGTGGGGAAATATTGTTAAAAAGGTGTAGTCATAGGTATATCAGTACAGTGGTGCCTCGCAAGACGAAATTAATTCGTTCCGCAAGTCTTTTCGTCTTGCGAGTTTTTCGTCTTGCGAAGCACGGTTTCCCATAGGAATGCATTGAAAATCAATCAATGCGTTCCTATGGAAACCGCCTTCAGACCAGGTCTGGGGACAGTCTGTCCCCCGACCTCTTCTGAAGGCCGACAGGGGGGGCGAAAGTCTTTGCTTCCCCCCGCCTTCCTGGGACAGCGGAGACTTCTCCGCTGTCTGGGGCGATCTTAAAATGCTGGCGGGCGGCAGCGCTGCCGCCCGCCAGCATTTTAAAATCCCCCGGGAAGGCAGGCAGGGGGGACAAAGACTTTTGCCCCCCGCCCGCCTTCAGAAGAGATCCAGAGGGCTCTCCAAGCTGCGGATAGCAGCCTGCTGCCCCGCGTGAGGGGCAGACATTCGCAGCTTGGGGAGCCCTGCAAGACTTCCCCTGCAGGGCTCCCCAAGCGGCGAATGTCTGCCCCGCGCGAGGGGCGCTCTGCTTAAGAGCGCCCCTCGCGCGGGGCAGCAGGCTGCTATCCGCAGCCTAGGCGGGAACTCTTCTGAAGGCTGGGGGGAGAAGGGCTTTTCTTCCCACCGCCAGCCTTCAGAACAGCCTTCTGAATGTTGGCGGTGGGGAGGAAAACCTTCCTCCCACCGCAAGTCTTCAAGACAGGTCTGGGAACAGAGGAGAAGCGCTGCGCACCTTCCCCTCTGTTCCCGGACCTGTCCTGAAGGCTTGCAGTGGGAGGAGGGCTTTCCTCCCCACTGCCAACATTCAGAATGCTGTTCTGAATGTTGGCGGTGGGGAGGAAAAACCCTCCTCCCACCGCAAGCCCCGGGAACAGAGGAGAAGCGCTGCGCACCTTCCCCTCTGTTCCCGGACCTGTCCTGAAGGCTTGCAGTGGAACAGAGGAGAAGCCCTTCGCGCCTTGTCCTCTGTTCCTGGACCTCCCACCGCAAGCCTTAGGACAGGTCCGGGAACCGAGGAGAAGGCGCGCTGCGCTTTCCCGCTGTCCCCGGAGATTTCCCTATGGGCTTTCGTCTTGCGAAGCAAGCCCATAGGGAGATTCGTCTTGCGAAGCCGCTAAAAAATCGGAAAACCCTTTCGTCTTGCGGGTTTTTCGTTTAGCGAGGCATTCGTCTTGCGGGGCACCACTGTACTCAAATCTGAATTTATTAGTGCTATTGTGGTTTTTGTTGTTTGTATTGAAAAAATGATTAAATATTTTTTTAAAAAAATATATATACCTGAACCTGAGATGCACCAGGCTTCACTAAGGGCTCAGAGTTGGCCAGTTCGCTGCTCACCACCTCTCGAACTCGCTGCTCAAAATCTCGAAAACAGCTTCCAATCAGGAGGGAAACAGCTTGGAGGTAGGCCGTACGAATGAGGGGACATGGCTGTGTGGGGGTGAGCAACCAGAGACGGTCTTCCAACTGGCCAGCGATGGAGAACAGCACGTCGGGGGGAAGACTGAAAGGACGTTAAGGCCACCATATTAGTGTTAAGCGCAGGCATTTAATTCACTGAAATTGTAAACGCTTGCATGCGTTGTGATGTGTTTAGGTTGGACTGGCTGGTTACAGAAATCTCAGAGTTCCCTAGTAGTTCTTGCGTGACTGGCTAACGTTGATCACAGGTATCTAGCGAAGGAGACTCCATTATTTATCTATTTTACTTTGGCGAAGTAATAATCATAAATAAACAAGAATGAAAATGTGCACCCCACCACCGAGACCATTCCATTCTAACTATCCAACCTCCCAGAATTTAAACCCAGCTACAGACAGAAGGCGTTCAAATGAAACAAAAATACACGTATACACCATACATTTAAAGCACATGGCTACCACCCACCCAAATAATCCTGGGAACTGTAGTTTGTTAAGGGGGCCAGGAACTGTAGCTCTGCGAGCAGTAAACCACGCTTCCCATGATGCCTTGGGGCAAGCCCTGCCCTTCAAAAGGTCTGGTTATGTACGCAGAATTAGACTGCTATTCCATAGACGCTTACCCAGGAGGAAGCTTCCCTTGAACCTGGCGTGACTTACCTCTGAAAAGAGGTAAGTATTCGTTAAGTTAAATTAACTGGAAATAGCTTGCAAATATTAGATCAGCTTAGGGTTTTATATAAGTTAAGTGATGAATTAATATGTTTAATTTTGAATTGGTAAGATAGAATGATGTTAAGTGATTAAGTTAAGTGTACAAGAACTCTGAATTGGAAAACCGTTAAAAGGATATGCAGTGGTGCCTCGCAAGACGAAATTAAACCGTTCCGCGAGTCTCTTCGTCTTGCGGTTTTTTCGTCTTGCGAAGCACGGTTATTAGCGGCTTAGCGGCTATTAACGGCTTAGCGGCTTTAAGAAAAAGGAAACAAACTCGCAAGAACTCGCAAGACGTTTCGTCTTGCGTAGCAAGCCCATAGGGAAATTCGTCTTGCGGAACGACTCAAAAAACGGAAAACTCTTTCGTCTTGCGAGGCATTCGTCTTGCGAGGTACCACTGTGCATTGAAATCCTACCAAGGGGAAGCGAGGAAGTCACTTAACAATGTTAATAAGTGTAATTTTAATAAGGTCATGATTTATGTTTGTTTTTGTCTGTTTATAATTTTGTGAAAATCAATAAAAAAAATTGAAAAAGAAAAGAAAAGAGGTATTAGGGGTGGCACTACCAGAGAGCCGCTCTTACCATTTTGCATTCAGGGCCTGAGCCAGCACGGCCTGGATCTGCAGCAGTCTGCCATGCAGGGCGTTGTGGCAAAGAACATCCCCCGGCAGCGGCAAACCCGAGGCCAGTCGGAAGAGAACATCTCCATATTCCGTCGCAGGAACTAACGGGACCAAGGCCTTGGCTGCCATCACCCTCACGGCATGTATGGGGTTTCCGGAAAGCCGGACGAGGGGCTCCAGGAAGCAGGCGTTGGTATCACTGCAGAACAAGGAACGGATGAAAGACAGTGTTTTCAGAATATGGTTCCCAGTGCCCTTAACAAATTAGTTCCCAGGATTCTTCAGGGCAAGTCATGTGCTTTAAATGCACAGGACCATACATTTAAAGCACATTTCTTATTACCTCCAACACAAAAGGATATTGGGAAGTATAGTTTGCCCCTTGCAGAGGTGCAATTCTCAGCACCCTTAACAAACTACAGCTCCCAGGATTTTTGGGGAGGAAGTCACGTGCTTTATACCTCTAATGTACAGGCCATAAATTGAAAGGACATTTCCTACCCCCCCCAAAAAAAGAATTCTGGGAATTATAGTTTACCCCTCACAGAGCTACAATTCCCAGCACTGTTAACAAACTACAGGTCTCAGGCTTCTTGCCCCTGAAGTGTATGTGCAGTGGTGCCCCGCAAGACGAATGCCTCGCAAGACGGAAAACTCGCTAGACAAAAGAGTTTTCCGTTTTGGAGGTGCTTCGCAAACCGAATTTCCTATGGGCTTGCTTCGCAAGACGAAAATGTCTTGCGAGTTCCTGCGGTCCCCCCCCTTTTTCTAAGCCGCTAAGCCGCTTATCCGCTAAAGCCGCTAAACCGCTAATAGCGCTAATCTGCTAAGCCGTCAATGGGCGAAAAAACCGCTAGACGAAGAGACTCGCGGAAGGGATTCTTTTCGTCTTGCAAGGCACCGCTGTATCTAGCTTTCAGTGTGCGTGTCCTCCCAAGCCTTCAGACCCAGATGCATCTATCACTCTCAGTATGGCCAAGTACTTTGCTGCAGCAAGCAAAACTCACCAGGTCTAGAGTTTGTGACGTGACCCTTACTTTTCAAGTGTTCATGCCAAACTTATTTCACTCTAGGCTACTTACACTTCTGGATAACGTATTATTTTATTTTCTTTAACACTGGTCACCAGTCATAACAATAAATATTTGATCTGATACCACAGAATTGAAGAGATGGAAGGGACCATGATGGTCATTGAATCCAAACCTCTGCAATGCAGGAATATTATTATTTTTTGCCTAACCTGGAGCTTGACCAACAGCCCTGAGCTTAGCTCCATCCATGTGCCTTGGTGCTCAAGCAAAAATACCTGCCCAAAAGCCGACTGCGACTGTCCGATGACCTTTGGTCAGGGCTGGATTTAGGTTTGATGAGGCCCTAAGTTACTGAAGGTAATGGGGCCCTTTATATGCCCAGCTGTCCTTTGTCATCAACAAATTATCGCTGTTTTTTGTGTGGAATATATGCCATATGGTAATTTATGGACCTAATCGGTATCTAAAGCCATTTGCACATGCAGAATGTAGGCACCCTATATATAGAAATGAGCAAACCAGTGATATTTTAGGGAGCAGGCTAGCAGGCGGGGCCCATTACTTACATCATAGTAGCCTACACAACACAAAACACTATTGCTGTACTGTACAGTGGTGCCTCGCAAGCCTCCGTGAGGCTCTTCGTATAGCATTTTTTTCGTCTTGCGAAGCAAGCCCATTGACAGCTTAGCGGATTAGCGCTATTAGCGGTTTAGCGGCTTTTAGCGGATCAGCGATAAGCGGCTTATCAGAGGATCAGCTGATAAGCGGCTTAGGGCTTAGGAAAAGGGGGGGGGAGGGAAAAAGCCCCGCAGGAACTCGCAAGACATTTTCGTCTTGCGAAGCAAGCCCATAGGGAAATTCGTTTTGCGAAGCGCCTCCAGAACGGAAAACCCTTTCGTCTAGCGGGTTTTCCGTCTTGCGAGGCGTTCGTCTTGCGGGGCACCACTGTATATAGGTTTCGTTTTATTTATTTTTTTCTTATATTTTGGTAATGTACAGCCAGTTTTCCCCCCTTTACATTTTTTTTGGCCCCCCCAAGAGAGGGGGGCCTTAAGCTATAGCTTGTTTAGCTTATACATAAATCCAGCACTGCCTTTGGTGCCTCCCTCCCGCCACGGGCGAGATTCTGCCTGAGTTGCCTACCTATTCCATGTGTCTGCGCCACCAGGCTGGAGTTTTGCCAGAAAGGTGAGGATGGCGTAGAGGGACGGGCAGAGTCGAAACCTCCCTCTCTGGGGCCCTGTGGACTCCTCTGCAGCCACGGCTAATTCCTTGAGCAGAATGCTCCTCAGCTGAGGGTAGCGGGTGAAAAGGGCCTCAGGGCTCACCCCATCCTGATCGCAGCCATCGTCCCAACTCCGCGTCCGACCGAGCAGACGGACAGTCAGGGCACCTAGGGGGAAAATAACAGCAGGATGAAAAGAACACAGAGCCATTTTATATCCAGTGATGGCACCAGGAACCTTGTCTTTTATCTGTACCTAAATAGATATATGGGACACGGGTGGCGCTGTGGGTTAAATCACAGAGCCTAGGACTTGCCGATCAGAAGGTCAGCGGTTCAAATCCCCGCGACGGGGTGAGCTCCAGTTGCTTGGTCCCAGTTCCTGCCAACCTAGCAGTTCGAAAGCACATCAAAGTGCAAGTAGATAAATAGGTACCGCTCCAGTGGGAAGGTAAACGCCGTTTCCGTGCGCTGCTCTGGTTCGTCAGAAGCGGCGTAGTCATGCTGGCCACATGACCCGGAAGCTGTACGCTGGCTCCCTCGGTCAATAAATGGTATGAAAATGGTATACAGATGGTATATTACACCAGTAAAACTTGCAAAAATGTACAAAACATGCAACAAGAGTTGGAAATGTAAAGAAAAAGAAGGGACATTTACCATATGTGGTGGGAATGTAAAAAGGTGAAAAGCTTTTGGGAAATGATATATAATGAACTGAAAAAGATGTTGAAATATACATTTGTTAAGAAACCAGAGGCTTTTCTACTAGGAATAGTAGGAAATGAACTAAACAGAAAAGACTGTAAACTTTTCCAATACGCAGTGACAGCGGCGAGAATATTACTGGCCCAAAAATGGAAACAGGAAGATTTACCGACGGTCAAAGAATGGAAAATGAAACTGATGGATTTTTCAGAATTGGACAAATTAACAAGGAAGATTCGATATTTACGGGACCATAAGTTCATTGAAGACTGGGAGAAATTTGCAGGTTATCTGAAAAGCATATGTGATGAACAGACAACGCTTGTGGGTTTTCAGGATGCTCTGTGAAAGTTTGAGGACTATTGTAAAAAAGGGAATAGAATTGGAAGGGGTATGTCAAAAGGCAATATTAAAATTAGGAAATGCGTACATGTAAAAAATTAAAATGGAAGATTGGCAGAGAAACTGAGGGAAGTTCAAAAGAAGAATGTGTGAAAATCTTGATGTGGTTTTATAAATTTGTATTTGAAAATGAATAAAAATATTATTTAAAAAAAGGAAGTAAGAAGATAGGTGGGATTGGAAGAATCAGGACAGGTAACATGGTAAAACGACTAAAAAATATTGGATGCAAATACGTACATTGATACAGCAGATTTTAAAGGTTAATGTTCAGCTGAAGCCAGAACTCTTTTGGGGCGGGGCAGACAACTGGAAAAGGATTGTGGAAGGTTACTTCAATATATGATTACAGAGGCGAGATGCACAAAGATGGAAAGACAGACCTGTACCCACTATAGAGGCTGATAAAACTATTGGGCTTGGCTGAGGTGGCAAAGTGAACATGTTTAATCAGAGGCAAATCATTACGGATTATTTGTTAAGGCTTGGAAAATTCTTACCAACTTTTTGCGTGAAGGAGAAAACGAACTTGTAATATGCGGATTTGGAGATAGAAAACAATAATGGTTTATAGAAGATGGAAGGGTTAGATCTTAAGGAATGAATATCACAGGACAGGGAGCTAGAAGTCCTTTTATTTCCTTCTCCTTTATCCTCCTTTAGTTTTCTTTCTTTTCCTTTTCTCTCACTTCCTTTAGATTTCTCCCCTCCTTGCCTTGTCTTCTGACTTTGTTCGCTTTTCGACTAAGTAGCTGTTTTATCTCAGTTTATTATAAAAAAACAATAATTTCTAACGGGTATGTATTTTTGCATATTGTTAAATAAGTACAATAATAATAATTTTTATTTTTTTTAAAGGCAGGTCAGTGAGGCAGTGCCCCATTTGACCTGATGAAAAAGCCTGCAGCCTGTTTGCCTATCCTATCTTTGGCTATGAGTATGTGCAGAAGAAATGTGGTCCTGACGTATTTAATTTATTTTAAAAATTGCATTTACACTCCCTTTTTCCTTCAAGGAGCTCGAGGTGGTGTACGTGGTTCCCCACTCACCCCTCCGTATTTAATTCAAACAACAAACCTGCGAGGTAGAACAGGTTGGGAGGCAATGGGCTGGCCGAAGGACATTACCCAGCGAGCTTCACAGCTGAATGGGGATGGGGGCCTTGGGAGGCTGACAGCGCAGCCACTAATGATAATAATAATAATAATAATAATAATAATAATAATAATAATAATAATAATAAATATTATTTATATCCCGCCCTCCCCAGCCGAAGCCGGGCTCAGGGCGGCTAACAACAATAAAATAGTACGACATTCTAAAGTCATTTCATTATAAAATTAATTCAACTCAAACTGATGGCAACCATTAGGCTAAAGTTCTGTGAAGATTGCCAAAGGAGGGAGTCAGGCTGCGCCCTGACCAAAGGCCTGGTGGAACAGCTCTGTCTTGCAGGCCCTGCAGAAAGATGTCAAGTCTCGCAGGGCCCTGGTCTCTTGTGACAGAGCGTTGCACCAGATTGGAGCCACAGCCAAAAAAGCCCTGGCTCTGGTTGAGGCCAGCCTAACCTCTCTGTGGCCTGGGACCTTCAGGATGTTTTTGTTTGAAGGTCGTAAGGTCCTCTGTGGGACATACCAGGAGAGGCGGTCCCGTAGGTACGAGGGTCCTACGGAGCTCTCACCCCTGGGGTAATGGGAAGGGAAATGCCTACCAAAGAGCTGGATGGCTGCGTTTCTCATGGCCCAGCTGGGGGAGCGGAGCGCCTCGAGAAATAACACCACCATGGGCGTAACGTACTGGTTCAGGGCTGTGCCAAGACCGGAGCCACGGACCAGGGTCTGCAGCACATGGAGAGCCGAAACCTATGCAGGAAAAAGGAAGAGAGATTGTTTTGCAGCTTAACATCCAGGGAATGCCATGTTAGGAGCGCTGCTCTGTTCCACCACACCAGCAGCTAATAACACCCTTCCTAAGTGAATCGGGCCCAGGACCCCTTCTGGGGCTACAAAAGAAACACAACATTTTAAAAACTATTTTTCTGGGTGGGGGGCATTCTGCTCCCTCACCTTAAAAACAAAACTGGCACGAGTTTTATCATGCGCTCAGCATCTATGCATATAATCTCCTGCGCTTCATTTTGTTTTTTTAATGTTCCAAGACTGAAAGCAATGTCAATTAGGGTATGAATATACAGACGGGACGCGGGTGGCGCTGCGGGTTAAACCACAGAAGCTAGGACTTGCCGATCATAAGGTCAGTGGTTCGAATCCCCGCAACGGGGTGAGCTCCCGTTGCTCGGTCCCTGCTCCTGCCAACCTAGCAGTTCAAAAGCACATCAAAGGGCAAGAAGATAAATAGGTCCAGCGGGAAGGTAAACGACATTTCCATGCACTGCTCTGGTTTGCCAGAAGCGGCTTAGTTATGCTGGCCACATGACCCAGAAGCTGTACGCCGGCTCCCTCGGCCCATAAAGCGAGATGAGCGCCGCAACCCCAGAGTCCGTCACGACTGGACCGAATGGTCAGGGGTCCCTTTACCTTTTATATATACAAACACAAATTACTTTCCTCCCATCCGTGAACAGCACCTCAGGACTCAGGATTATTTAAAACACAATATATTTTACAAATCTTCTGTTCAACATAGTACACTGGTACCTCGGTTGTCAAATGCTTCAGAAGCCGAAAGTTTCAGTTTTCGAACGCCAGAAACGCGGAAGTGAATGCTTCTGTTTTCGAACATGCCTTGGAAGCAGTGGCGTAGCGTGGGGGGTGCAGGGGGGGCCGGCCGCACCGGGCGCAACATCTGGGGGGGCGCGCTCGCCGCCTCCGGAGTCGCCGAAGAGCCTCGGGCGCAGGCTGTAGCGGAGCCCCATGTCTCACGGAACCGACGAGCTGTGCGCGCGTCCGGGCTGAAGGCGTCTGGCAGGCAGCGACTCTCAGCGCTCGCCGTGGTCCCCGCCGTCAGGGCCGCGGAGGGCGCGCCAGGCAGCCCCTCCTCACAGCCCCACCGCTGCCACTGCTGCTGGAGCTGCTGGGCCATGTTGCATTTTCCTCGCCTCTCTGTCCTCCTCCTCCTCCGGACAAGCGGCGTCGTTTGGGCGGCAGCGCCAGCGGCAACTCGCCTCAGATCACCTGACACGGACCCCCTGCCGCCGCCGCTGTGGCTACCTTACCGTAAATACCCCAGCCCAGGCAGCAGCAAGAAGAAGCTGGCAGCGGCGGCAGGGTAGGGGTTAGGAGTGCAAATTACTTGCCTCGCCCCGGGTTAGGGGGCGCAAATTACTTGCCTTGCCCCGGGTGCTGACAACCCACGCTACGCCGCTGCTTGGAAGTTCAAGCGGCTTCCGAGGTGCGTTTCTCCATTTTCTCAATGGATTTTGCCGACTGCCCACTGTGCCTCAGTTGTCAAACGTTTCGGAAGTTGAACGGTCTTCCGGAACAGATTACATTCGACAACCGAGGTACCACTGTTTTCAATCTACTAATTTTTCTTTTAGGGTGTTCTTTGTGACCTATAAATCAAAACGAATTACTCCACTACTGGGACCCGCATTTCAATTTTTCTTACTACATCTAACCCCTCTTTGACTGATGCTGTAAAAAGGCCAAACCATTTTCTGTTTACTTGGAACTGACCCTTCCAGGTTCCTGGCTAGTGATGAAATCAGTGATCAGATTCTGCCCTGCCAAAAACTTGCCCACCTTTCTTTGACCTTCCAATACTTGTTCTCTATTACCTGAGGCAAGTCTACCGTCTGGTCCCAATCTTTGGGGAGAGGCTCGCCGGCTAAAGACAGCAGTCTCTGAACGCAGTTCACCAGGAGAGGACGTGTCTTGGAGGGGTCCTCCCCGACCACAATGCACAGGAAGAGCATGGGGAAGCCGGCTGCCCTGCGGGTGATGGAGCAGTTCCTGGGGCTGCTTAACAAAGCCAAACCCTGGAAAGAAAAGGAAGCCCCCCAGCTCAGTTGACAAGTGGTTAAATGACCCCCAAAACGAGCCCAGATGCACCTGACATTGTCAGGGAAGCCCTGAGGACCTGAGCACCACAGCACTGTCCTCTCCTGTGATTCCCAGCAAACTGGTACTCAGCAGAACTGTTGCTTCTGAATGTGGAGGTAGTTCAGGGATAGAATGTCCATTAAACTTTAATTAGTTTAATGTTAAGCAAACGTCCAGTGCGCTTCCAACGCCATAAGTCTTATCTCAGCAGAGAATTCCGTGCAGCGGCTGAAGAAGGCAGGAGAGTCAGTACCTTTCAATGAAGAAGCCTGGAGCAAGCACTTTGGAACTCAGGGAAAAACTTTATTCACAAAAGAAAAACCCTGGCGATAAAGCACACATGCTTTTATCTCCGGCATAAAGAAAACTTTACTCTAAACTTAACTCATATCAGCAAACACGCCCATGGCCACAAACTGAGTCTGCGAGTCAGGTCAAGGAGGGGAGAAGAAAAGAGAAACACGGGTGAACTGACTATTTATACAAACTAACTCACATTCCTGGATGCTTAATGACTTCCAGCTGCTCAGTGATTAGAGCGACTTGTTACCTCTTAACCCTTTAGTACCAACATAGAATCACAGAACTGAGGGACCCCAAAGGTCCTCTAGTCCAACCCCTAGGAATGCAGGTCATGTAAGGCTAAGTATTCATGACAGATGGTCATCCAACCTCTACTTAGAAGCCTCCAAGGAAGGAGAGACCACCACCTCCTGAGGGAGACCATTCCACTGTCGGAACTATTCTTATTGTAATTCTGTGTCCAGGGCAGCTGTTTATCAGCTCCACCTGGTATGCAGGCTGAGACCCTACCTGCCCACAGAATGTTTTGCCAGACTGCTGCATGCTCTAGTTATCTCCCACTTGGACTACTGCAATGCGCTCTACGTGAGGCTTGTCAGAAATTCAGCTCCACCGAGCTGATACGGCTCATCTTGGCTTGAGCCCAGCAGAGTATAACTCCAACGTCCGCAACAAAAGGATGAGGCAGGTATGGCTACACTGCGAAAAGCTTTATTTCTAAGCTATGAAGAGCATACAAATATACATCTTGTCTCTGTGAGAAGCAGAGAGCAACTCCAACAAAGAACGACAGAACAAAAGAAACAGGAAACCAGTGAACGTCACATCCCGTCTCCCTTTCCCGTGGGAACCCAACAGTAACTGAACTGTGGAATGAAAACATAGTCTTGTGACTTGCAGCTGCTGCTCAGTGAGGGAAACAGAAACCAACAGGGCTACCTTTGAAGGTGACTCGGAAATTGCAATTAATCCAGAATGCGGCAGCTAGACTGGTGACTGGGAGCGGTCGCCAAGATCATATGCTTGACAACCATATGTCAGGAGTGCTCTGATGGTATTTCCTGCTTGGCAGGGGGTTGGACTCGATGGCCCTTGTGGTCTCTTCCAACTCTATGATTCTATGATTCATATAACCCCGGTCCTGAGAGATCTTCATTGGCTCCCAGTACGTTTCCGAGCACAATTCAAAGTGTTGGTGCTGACCTTTCAAGTCCTAAACGGCCTTGGTCCTGTATACCTGAAGGAGCGTCTCCACCCCATCATTCAGCCTGGACACTGAGGTCCAGCACCAAGGGCCTTCTGGCGGTTCCCTCATTGCGAGAAGTAAGGTTACAGGGAACCTGGCAGAGGGCCTTCTCGGTGGTGGCTCCCTCCCTGTGGTACGCCCTCCCATCAGATGTCAAGGAAATAAACAACTGACTTTTAGAAGATATCTGAAGGCAGCCCTGTTTAGGGAAATTTTTAATGTTTGATGTTTTCTTGTGTTTTTAATATTCTGTTGGGAGCCACCCAGAGTGGCTGGGGAGGCCCGGCCAGATGGGCAGGGTATAAGTAATAAATCATTCTTCTTCTTATTATTATTATTATTGAGCTACTGCCAGTCAGTGCATACAATACTGCACAAGGTGGACCAGTGGTCTGACGCAGTATAAAGCAGCTTCCTATGTTTTAACCTAGATGGGATGTTTAACCGCTAAGGTACCTGCTTCAGCGCTTTCCTTGGTATATCTTGGAGCTCTGGGTCCGGGTGGCTTAGCAAAGCGGCACAGAATTTCGTGAATCCCAGGCTGCAGCCTTCCACTGCTCCCTAGAGAGAATAAAACAAACGAGTCAGCTCCCTTACTGGTCAGTAGAAGGCTGCCAAAGGACAACCTTAAAAATCCAGGCAATACCAATAAAGAAACTTCGAGACATGTGGAAAGCGAGAGGATAAAAAGATGGGAGGGAGAGGAGACAAAATAAGGCCACATCTACATCATATATTAAAGCAATATGATACCACTTTAAACAGTCACGGCTTCCTCTAAAAAATCCTGGGAGTTGTGGTTGTTAAGGGTGCTGAGAGTTGTTAAGATGCTCCTATTTAGAGGGACACAGGTGGCGCTGTGGGCAGAGCCTAGGACTTGCCAATCAGAAGGTCGGCGGTTCGAATCCCCGTGACGGGGTGAGCTCCCGTTGCTCGGTCCCTGCTCCTGCCAATGTAGCAGTTCGAAAGCACGTCGAAGGGCAAGTAGATAAATAGGTACCACTCAGGTGGGAAGGAAAACAGGGTTTCCGTGCGCTGCTCTGGTCCACCAGAAGCGGCTTAGTCATGCTGGCCACATGACCCAGAAGCTGTATGTTGGCTCCCTCGGCCAGTAAAGCGAGATGAGCGCCGCAACCCCAGAGTCGGCCATGACTGGACCTAAAGGTCAGGGGTCCCTTTACCTTTATTCCCCTATCAGAACTATACTTCCCAGAGTGGTTTAACAATACATCCTTCTTCACAGGGAACTCTGGGAATTGCGACTCTGTTGGGGATCTCCTAACAACTCTCAGTACCCTCAACAAACTACATCTCCCAGGAACATCAGGGTGGTGTACAGCAATGACAACTGATTTATTTTTTTTTGGTGCAAGGATCTAACAGTCCTCCTGAAATGGCAGCTGCCTCCAGCAGAAGCCAGAGCTGACATGAACAGCAGTTCTTAGCGACCACCATTTTGGTTTTCCCCCAATGCCCGAAACCAGCCTTGTTAATTAAGGGTCACAGTATACATCATACATTTAACGCAACTGGCTTCCTGCAAAGACTTGTGGGAAATGTGTCGCTCGCCCCTCACATTGCTACGGTCTCTCCCCCCCGAACCCTTAACAAAGTTCCAAGAATTCTTTGGGGTAAGCCATTTGTATTAATAAAGGATAAGACCAGGGAGGATATTGAGGGGCACAATGGCAGCCACCACAAAAAGCATGGCAGCCCCTATTCTTGGCAGTATCCACCTCTCCACCCCCCCCCCAAAAAAACCCCAGAACACTGAATTGAGGCATTCTGAGGTGAAACAAAATGGCAGCTACCAGCAACTGGTGCTGTGTGCTCTGCTGCTGCTATAAGACACTTGTAAACATACAAAACACGAATCTAAGCAAGGCTTTGAAGAGCCCGTTTTGACTTCAGCTGTACCAGCTGGAAGACAGCCTTACCCAATGGCGGCACGTCAACAAGATTTCCTGGAACACCTCGGCAGCCATCTTTACAACCCGGAGCGGCAGGAGACAGCCTCCCGGGGGCGCCAGGGGCAGAATCTTCTCTGCCAGACCTCCCAAAAGCAGCCCGATTTCCTTGGTAGTTAAAAAGAATAGAATTTATGAGATTGGGAGGGGAGAAGTCTGACGAATAAGGTAGCCCTCTCTTCTCTTGTTTTGGGGATGCGTCCAATGCATCTAATTCCGCAGAGAGCGCCATGATACTTTCGCAATTTGGGAGGCGGTGTTAAGCTTTATTGTCCTATATGGTCCTTTTCAGCTGGTGCCCTGCTTTGTCCTACAGTGGTGCCTTGCAAGACGAAATTAATCCGTTCCGCGAGTCTCCTAGTCTAGCGTTTTTTTCGTCTTGCGAAGCAAGCCCATTGACGGCTTAGCGGATTAGCGCTATTAGTGGCTTAGCGGCTTTTAGCGGCTTATTGGCTTAGCGGATCAGCTGATAAGCAGCTTAGCGGCTTATAAAAAGGGGGGGGGGAGGAAAAAACCCCCGCAGGAACTCGCAAGACATTTTCGTCTTGCGAAGCAAGCCCATAGGGAAATTAGTTTTGCGAAGCGCCTCCAAAACAGAAAACCCTTTCCGTCTTGCGAGGCATTCGTCTTGTGGGGCACCACTGTACTTTTTTCAGCCCCCTGATCAGCCTCCCTAATACTCCTCCCCCTCCTCATTTTTATTTGTATACCGTCTTTCTATCTTATTATTCTCAAGGCGGTTTATAAGCTGAAGAAACAAAAAATGTACATCTTATAACAATCCAATGCAATACCAAAATGTGATAATAAAACATAACTTTAAAATAGGTAACATATCAAAAAAGTAACATTCAACAATCATTAGAATAGTATTAAATAGTATTCTAGGCAAGAAGCCTAGAATAAAATTTAAATTGTTGACAGATGCGAAAGAAAGAGGAGGCTTCGTCCTGCCGGACTTGAAATTCAGCCAAACTGACCATGTCCCTTTCCCTCACAGAAACCGGCCTGCAAATGGTTTAGTTCCCTGAGAAACAGAACATTTGCAGCTGTCGAGCCAGTTCAGTCAACTGATGCTGGAGGTGCCCACCATCAACTATGAATTTAACCCAACTCCCCACCCCTCCAGCCCCTGCCATGTTTAAAAACCTGAAACACTCTCAAAAGTGCTCACTTTCACTGAGACCCAGCAACAGGTCAGGATCAGACTGTGCTCCTCCGAAAGTAGAACTGAATCGTCCTCATTAGGCAGCCCAGGATCCTTCCCCATATGGATAAGGAAACTGATTGCATTCCCCATGTCTGCAAATGAAGGAGCTGCAGCTGCAATAAAACCAAGAAGGGGTTAGGAAGTTGTGTTAAGAATACGGAGAAACAGCAGCCAAGTTATAAGTTTAAAACACAGTAGAAACCCGTCCTATCTATCTATCTATCTATTTATGACAAAGGAATAATCATAAATAAATAAGAATAAAATGTGCACCCCACCACTGAGACCATTCCATTGTAACTATCCAACCTCCCAAAATTTCTTTTTTTTTCTTTTTGTTAAATCATTTTATTAATTTTCCAAAAAAAAAAAATCCAATTAACATATCAAATCATAATCCAATAAAAATTAAAAAAACAAAACAAACTAAAATAAAATAAAAAGGTCAAATTATCTTCCAAATTGTAATTATTAATTTTTTGGACTTCCCAGGGTCTGGACCTTGAAGCATATCTCCAAATCTCAATCCTGCCTCTCGTTGTTATTTCCATATTTCCACATCTCGATTTTAACACTCTAAACTTCTTCAGCCTCCCAAAATTTCAACACCTCTTGTGATGGTTTGACCCCCTTTCCGTTTTAACAGTACAAATTCCACAATCACCTTCCATATCTCCTCAGAATCATTTCTCCTGCATATTCTCCGTCTTACCTTAATGGCACATGTTAATTTATCATTAGCAGCTATATCCCACCCCTCTTTACACCATTCTTCCATTTGATATTCTGCTTGCCCCTTCCACTTCCTGGCTGTAATAATAATTTGTGCAGCTGTCAATAAATTTGTGAGCAAGTCCTCCTTTTAAAAATTTAACACCTCCATTGGTGCAGGAGAGCTGAACCGGATAAGGACCATGTTTCTGGGTGTGTGTGTGTGAAGGGGGTTTAACAGAGCTGCTTATCTCATCAAATCAACTCCCCTGGCAAGGCTCTTATTAGCCATGGTTATGCCACCGTCTAGTAATGTCTTTTAATTTGATTCATCCATTATCTTTGTTTCTCGCCTCTCCCTAAAGAGTTCCAACTGGGAACACACGGTTCTCCTTTTTTATTTAGGTCCTAGTCTGACACTCTAACCCAGGGGTCGGCAACGTGCAGCCCATGGGCCGGATGCCCATTTTACCAGCCCATGACCTGCTCCTGAACTGAGCTGCCCGCTTGGTGAGACCCTGGCACGCTGCGCTAAACCGGCGCAGCACAGTGCGGGGACTCGCCAAGCGGTGCTGGAAATTGCGTCTGCGCATGCGCAGATACTGGAAATCGCTTCCGCGCATGTCCAGACACTGAAAATTACTTCTGCGCAGGTGCGATTTTCGGCGTCTGGGCATGCTCATAAGCGATTTCCGGCGGCACGGACATGCGCAGATACAATTTCCGGTGGCGCACTGTGCCAGTCTGGCCCAGGGACAATCTCCGTGGGAGTGATCCGGCCCATGGCCGGTAAACCTTGCCAACCCCTGCTCTAACCACTACACCACACTGGCACCAAGGAAGGAAGGGAACAGGTGATTTAAAAAGGGGTGGGCCATCCAGATGGAGGGAGAGCATAAAGATCTCTGCACACTGTTTTGAAGAGCTGCGTAGAAAGGCTTACAGTCAGATGGGCTGGCGATTGTTTCACATCTTTCTGGTCTCACCTTGCTGGTCTAAGTTCGAGGGCCGCTTGCTCTGCAACACTCCCAAAAGCAAATTGCTGACGTCTCTCACGGTGTTCACCAAACTGCTAAGGAAAAGTCGCCAGCTCTCCGCCTGCTCTGGCTTCAACATTGAGGTTGCCACCTCTGGGACCTCCAGCAGACATTGCCTCAGAGCAGAAATCACTCCTGCTGGGACAAAGCATGCTGGCTAAGGCAACGTCCGCACATACATTTGAAGCAGTGTGATACCACTTTCAACAGTCATGGCTTCTTCCCCCCAAGGAATCCTGGGAAGCGTGGCTTAACAGATCTGCCTCCTTCCCCAGGGGACTCTGGGAATTGTAGTTCTGTGAGGGGAGGAGGGGTCTCCAAAGAACTCTCAGCATTC
The DNA here is from genome assembly GCF_964106915.1 of Podarcis gaigeae. Taxonomy (NCBI): domain Eukaryota; kingdom Metazoa; phylum Chordata; class Lepidosauria; order Squamata; family Lacertidae; genus Podarcis; species Podarcis gaigeae. The sequence continues at coordinate 28,491,587 of NC_139693.1, read as the reverse complement.
TGAACAAGCCACAATTCCCAGGATCCTTTGCAAGAAGCCATGACTGGTGAACGTGGTACAACACTGCTTTGAATGTCTAGTGCAAATGGGGTCTAAGAGTCCCCCCACAACCGTCAGCTAATATTCCAGGCCCCTCATGGGGTCTGTTCTCCATAGGGGTCTTTCCCCTTAAGTTTTTAATTTTGTACACAAAAGTTTTCCCACAGTATTTTCACATCAGCCCTGTGAGGTAGGAGTAGCCTATGAGAGATCACTAGCCCAAGGTTATTCAGTGATCTTTGTGGCTCGGCGAGGAAATTGTTATTTCTGGTAGTAACAGTAACGCATAAAAAGCAATGAAAATAATGTTTTTTTCAAATTTTAAAATCAAGCCAAATATTAGGACAACTTCCCATTCCAACTTTGCCAGAAACAATGGGTTGCATCCAACACGAGCCTTACTCAAAGTAGACTCATTGAAATGAATGTGGATAACTTAGGTCCATTTTTTACTCTGAGTAAAATTTACATGGCTGCAACCAAGTATGTTTCAGCCACCCAATGCCTGGGTGAAAAGGATGAGGAGATTTCACCCATCCCATATCCAAGAATCTCCTGATGAGTCTGCTGATTCTCCAGAGAGGAGGAGCAGCGTTCTGCTCTCTATTTATTCAGCTCCAGCACCACATCAAAGAGTCAGTCAGTCAGTCAGTGAGTGTGTCGGAGGGAGAGAGACTGAGTGTTAGAGATCGTGTGTAGAGATAAGGTTGCTGCTAAAAGCAGCTGCAGACACTCAGTGCAGCATTCATTTATGCTTAGACCTTGTTTTTGTGTGACAACACAAGCACGCTGACACCAAACTCTATATACATTAAGCATAATAGAAACACCGCTACCTGACCCCACCCCCATCCATCTCCCCTCCCTCCACCCCTTTTCTTTTTTCTTTTTTTAATTCTTCTCCCCCTAATGCCTCACCAAATGAAACGGATTTGTAAAAATGTTACATGGAGAAAAAAAAAATACGAGGCATTACACTCACACTGTAAAACAAGGAAACCCTAAATAAAATATTTAAATATTTATGCTTAGACCTATTTAGCTCTGTATATAGTTTTGTATCATAGTTGTAGTTATAGAATAAAAGAAGATATTCTACAGAGCTGCTCTCCGAGTCGTTTATATGCTGCTAGACTCTGCTATACTCTGCTGTGCAACGACTGTCCTAAAGTGGAAGTGAATCCGGTGCTCACAGCTCTAAGCTGTGAGTCCACAGCACTTTGACCTGTGCAGAAGGTGGTCTCTGGAAGTGCTACCCAGCTCGCCTAGCCCAGTCGGGGCTGAAGCGCATGAGTCCAGTTGGTGGCACTGGCTCACGGGCGATGCTGACAAAGGAATGTTTTAAGAAATCCCTTCTAAAGGATAATAACGAGAGGGATCAAGCGCAGCTCGCAGGTGAGATCATTCCATAAACAGGGAACCACCACAGAGAAGGCCCTGTTGCAAACCCATCCCTCCCTCTCTCTCTCAGTTCCCAAGCAATCCTGCCCTGCTTCAAGCAAACCCCCAACCCCCAAGGCGCTGACCATGTATCGGTGTGGTGTGGGCTGCCAGTAACAAGTCATGGCCAGCCCTGGCAAAATGTGTCCGCAGCTCGCCAAGGAGATGATTGAGGAAGGCCTGGTAGAGACATGTCCCAGGCGGATCTTCCTTTGCCCCTGACAACATTTGTTTCAACGCAAGACTGTCTGTTCTGGTGGAGGAAAAACAGTGAAGGTAGTTAGGAGAGGAAAGGGAGCAGCTGTTCCTTCAAAAACTAAAGTACTGTGGTACCTCAGGTTACATACGCTTCAGGTTACATACGCTTCAGGTTGTAGACTCCACTAACCCAGAAATATTACCTCAGGTTAAGAACTTTGCTTCAGGATAAGAACAGAAATCGTGCTCCGGCGGCGCAGTAGCAGCAGGAGGCCCCATTAGCTAAAGTGGTGCTTCAGGTTAAGAACAGTTTCAGGTTAAGTACGGACCTCCGGAATGAAGTAAGTACTTAACCTGAGGTACCACTGTACAGTTGTACCTTGGTTTTCAACTGCCTTGGGAGCCGAACGTTTTGGCTCCCGAACGGTTGAAAACCGGACCTGATTGTTCCAGTTTTTTAATGTTCTTTTGGAAGCCGAATGTCCGGCAGGGCTTCCGATTGGCTGCAGGATCTTCCTACAGCCAATCGGAAGCTGCGCCTTGGTTCCCTAATGTTTCGGAAGTCGAATGGACTTCCGGAATGGATTCCGTTTGACTTCCAAGGTATGTCTGTATTCTGGACAAGGAGAGGCTGAGTGACAAACAAAAATATAACTCCAAACCGGGATGGGGCAGCCATAGACTGGGAAACAAACTTCCAGGCCTCTCTGGCCTTCACTAGGGCTGGGCGGTATCTGGTTTTAAACACTGCATGCTAAACATTGTGATATACCAATATATCACAATGTCTGAAATAGGGATGGAGCTATGAAGCGATGCACTGGCTGTCTCAATGTTTTTTCCTGCATTGTGATTTTTGCCGGCGCCTGCTCTCGTGATTCGCTGCCCCCCTGCATAAGGCAGGGGAGAGCAGAGTCGGCAGAGTTAACAGAAGAGAAGAAGAGAATTTGGATTTGATATCCCGCTTTATCACTACTCGAAGGAGTCTCAAAGCAGCTAACAATCTCCTTTCCCTTCCTCCCCCACAACAAACACTCTGTGAGGTGAGTGGGGCTGAGACACTTCAAAGAAGTGTGACTGGCCCAAGGTCACCCAGCAGCTGCATGTGGAGGAGCGGAGACGCGAACCCGGTTCACCAGATTACGAGTCTACTGCTCTTAACCACTACACCACACTGGCTCTCAGGAATCAGCTAGCTCCATGGTTTCCCCCACATTGTGATTTTTGCATAGCGTGCGCACGCACACACATATCATAATTCAAGATATATTGCCAGGTCAAAAATTACGAAACTGTTATCACAATATGGATTTCAGTTTGGGACGATATTATTGATACGTCGCCCAACCCTAGTCCAACACACCCTCCTGAGCCAAACTCCTTCATAGTGCTCCCAAACTTACAACCCCAAACAGGGTTGAATTCTGTAAAAGGCTCAAATGGTCATTTAAAAAAATGGTTCAGAGAACAAATATTCTACTTCTGGAGGATGGTTTTCATCAGCACCGCTCCTGCTTCCGCCTCTGGGACTCTGGGGCTGCACATGGCTTCCTGTGCCCGTTCGAAGAGAGCCACAGCAATGGATTCTGGGAAAGCAGGTGGGAAATAGCGGACGAGCAGCTCGGATGCCAGATCACGGATCTGTCGTGGAAGAGGGGAGAGAGAGTCAAACGAGGACAATGGGCAATGTTCAGAACAGAAGAAGAAGAGTTTGGATTTGATATCCCGCTTCATCACTACCCTAAGGAGTCTCAAAGCGGCTAACATTCTCCTTTCCCTTCCTTCCCCACAACAAACACTCTGTGAGGCGAGTGAGGCTGAGAGACTTCAGAGAAGTGTGACTTGCCCAAGGTCACCCAGCAGCTGCATGTGGAGGAGTGGGGAATCAAATCTGGTTCACCAGATTACGAGACTACTGCTCTTAACCACTACACCACACTGCCTTGACCTATGCGCAAAGAAAGATGCTAGGTCCAAAATTCCTACTGTGCCGAAGGAAAATCACCAGATTCTGAAGCTGAGCGTATATCTTTTTTTTTTTTTTTTTTTAAGGATGGGGGACACATCTGGATTTTTGAGCAAGTGCCACAGACCATCCCCGCTGGCCATTAATCAGTAAAGTCAGATCCGGTAGAACTAATCTGAGCCTTGAAAAGCACATAGAGTTGGAAGAGGAAGCAGGACACAGCGTCACTTTCCCTCCTTCAGCTCCATGTGTTTTTCGCACGAGAGAAGGTACTGCTCTCATTGCCTCATGATCAAGGGGTCAGTGAGCAGGTATGGGTGTTCGGGGCAAGACCTTAGTGGTGCCAACGTGCCTCCAAGTGCTACTCTGGTGACACCCCCCACCCCCACTTGTAAATTATTGCCATTCATAGACAAACATGCCCAAGAGTCATGGGAGGATAGGCGGACGACGCACCTCGTTCGTACTGTCCTGCAAGCAGCTCAGCAGTGCCAATGTATTGCTTCTCGAGAAAAACTCCCAGCAGCCCTTGCTCCTTGCCCAGCTCAGTAGCGCAGCCATATTGCCTGTAGAGTAGTACAGTACGGGGGGTGGGGGTAGAAAGCAAGGAGAAACCTCAAGGACTATAACAGGAAAATAGTACTGTATTTTTCGCTCTATAAGACACACCAGACCATAAAACACACCTAGTTTTTGGAAGAGGAAAACAAGAAAAAAAATATTCTGAACCTCAGAAGCCAGAACAGCAAGAGGGATCACTGCACAGTGAAAGGGATTCTTGCTGTTCTGGTTTCTGGGATAGCTGCGCAGCCTGCATTCTCTCCATAAGACGCACACACATTTCCCCTTACCTTTTAGGAGGGAAAAAGTGAGTCTTATAGAGCAAAAAATACGGTATTTTCCCCAAGTGCATGCTCTAAAGAACTGGTGCAAGACTAGACTGTTTGGGGTTGCTTTCTTGGGGTTCAGAAGCATTACTGCCTCTGGTTAATGGAGGTAAAACGCAGCCATCATGATAACTGATAGCCTTCTCCTCCACAAATTATCATAGAATCATAGTTGGAAAGGGACCACAAGGGTCATCTAGTCCAGCCCCCTGCAACGCAGGAATCTTTTGCCGAACGTGAGGCTCCAACCCACAATCATCACATTTGGAGTCTCATGTTCTACCGACTGAGCTATCCCAGGAATTTGCCCAATTCTTTTTTTCAAGGCATTCAAGTTTGCGGCCACCACTGCCTCCTTTGGGAGGGGATGCTAGTTTTAACTGTACTGCATGAGGAAGTACTTTTTCTTTATCTGCATGGAATAATTTTTATGAAATAAAATTAGATAACCGGGCTAAAGAAACTTTTAAGAAATAAAATTTTCCAGAAAGGGGGCAGAGGAGTGGGAGCAAATGCTTGAAATGGCTCGGTTTGGTTTCCGGCTCACTTGGAGCTCTCCGTGGTCCTGAAACTTCCGCCAGGCATTAGAGCCCTGCCCCACGGAATGCCAGGACAGGGCAAGGCAGGTAAAGGTAAAGGGACCCCTGACCATTAGGTCCAGTCGTGACCAACTCTGGGGTTGCGGTGTTCATCTCGCTTTACTGGCCGAGGGAGCTGGCGTACAGCTTCCGGGTCATGTGGCCAGCATGACTAAGCCGCTTCTGGCGAACCAGAGCAGCGCATGGAAACGACGTTTACCTTCCTGCCGAAGCGGTACCTATTTATCTACTTGCACTTGGCCGTGCTTTTGAACTGCTAGGTTGGCAGGAGCAGGGACCGAGCAACGAGAGCTCACCCCATCACGGGGATTCGAACCTTCTGACCTTCTGATCGGCAAGCCCTAGGAGAGCATAAAATAGAGAGGAAGAACCTGAGGTCCTCCAAATGCTGTTGGACTCCAGCTCACATCATCCCAGACCATTTGGCCCCACTGGTTGGGTCTGATAGGAACTGGAGTCCAAGAAACGTCCACAAGCCCATAGGCACCCCATCAACATACGAGGAGGCTGCCCCTTCTTTCTCTCCGGGCTCCAGGTGTCCGTGCAGGTCTCCATGATGGCTGCCAGGAGAAGAAGGGTGGTCTTCCTCCTCTGGAAGTTGGAGCCCGACATCAAGGAGGAGATGCACAGCTCCAGCAGCCACTCAACGAAATCTACAGTGGGAAATAGATTTTTAATGAGGATGCTGTCAGCAGCTCCCGGCTGGTTGCAGGGAAAGTATAAAGACAAGGAAAAGTTTCTTACAGTCCTTTTTTATTTCATACTTTACAGAGAGAGGCTACAGAACCCAGCCTCTTGGATAATGGCATTGTCCCAAGTGAATCTCCACACCCCGTCTCTCCCACTTCCTCATTCATCTCCTCTATAGGTGCTGCTACATGCACTTTCTAAACTATAATCAATAAAAAATAACAGCAAGTTGAGGCGCATGAAATAACACAATACCAGCTAAGAAGCAAAATATTATTATTATTATTATTATTATTAAAAAAAATAACCCTTAACTCTTCTTTTCCCAGCTGCTTCTGCTGTCTCTAGAGTCATGGACTGGCACAGGCTTCAAGGGCTGGGGCAAGGAAGGTGGAAAAAGCCATTTCCTGGTGTCCAGCACAAAGTCTCTCTCCCCAGCATTATCTGTGCTGGGTTCCTGCGCCATTAACAAGCTGATTTGACCAAGGCTACATTCACAAGGCAGGCTGTTCTGTTCCCCTGACAGGCCCCTAACTAACCAATGTGAAAGCCACTTCTGGAAACAGAGTGTCAGGAGTCTGTCAGCGGCTCCCGGCTGGTTGCCCAGGGAAAGTATAAAGACAAGGGAAAGTTTCTTACCATCCTTTCATATTTCAATATTACAGAGAGAGGCTATAGAACTCAACCTCCTGGATAATGCCATTGTCCCGAATGAATCTCCACCCTCCATCTCTCTCACTTCCTCATTCGTCACTTCTACGGGTGCTTCTATGTGCCCTCTGTCTTTGAGCTCTTTGCTCTGCTACTTTTAAGGCTCGCCAGGTTCTGGGAGATGGAGGGTCTGGGATGCTTTCTAATGACAAGGTGTCAGCCGGGTGTTGTTCCGGCTCGCCCATGATTTCCCAACTTTTCCGCTCACCTGCCTCTGAGCTGTGACCTCCCTCGAACCCCTGTTGTCAATCTATACTGCCTTCCTCTTCCTCCCCCCTGGGGGGTCAGGATGGGGAGGGGGTCTCCACCATTCCTCCTCTGCCCAGTCCCTGACAGGCAGGGACGCAGGAGGGCTTGGAAGTCATCAGGAAAAGGAAGCCAAGGAGAAAAGCACCACATCAGAAACATTGGTGTCCCTTCTCTGGCAGAGGGCAGCCTAAGAAAAGAGGATGGAAATCCAATTTCCAATTGGAAATTTAAAAATTGGAAATCAGTGGTACCTCGGGTTACATACGCTTCAGGTTACATACACTTCAGGTTACACATTCCGCTAACCCAGAAATAGTGCTTCTGGTTAAGAACTTTGCTTCAGGTTGAGAACAGAAATCGTTTTCCGGCGCAGCGGCAGCAGGAGGCCCCATTAGCTAAATTGGTGCTTCAGGTTAAGAACGGACCTCCGGAATGAATTAAGTACTTAACCCGAGGTACCACTGTACCAACATTGAAAGATTGGCAAAGTAAAACTTTTGAAATGATTGAATTAGCAAAAATGACGGCAACAATTAGAATGCAATCTAATCAAAATCCCAAACAGGAATGGAAACGTGTAGAAGAATACGTGACCAAAAGATGCTCCAACAAGAATTTATTGATATGTATAGACTGATTTCACTAAGCTAAACTAAGCTAAGCTAAGCTAAGCAGATATATAAGATTGAATGTTTAATTATTAAGATGTAAAATTACAATCTCAATAATAAAGTTACAAAATAATAACAAGGAAGTTACGCCTGGGTGGAGGGAAGACACAGGAATAAGAAATGGATAAATGTGGGTACATAATGAAATGTGAAAATGTGAATTTATGAATATAATGTATATGTATCAACATGTAAATATTTCATATATGTATTGCAACATTAATAATAAATAAATTAAGTGCAAAAAGAAGAAAAGAAAAGAAAAGAGGGTGGCAATTATTTTACAGACAACTCTTCACTTACATGGGGGTTACATTCCAGCCCCACCCTCCACATGAGCGAAATGAGCTTCAAGTGAGGAGCACCTTCTAAATGCCTGCTTTTTAACCTGCTCTTGTTGTAGAAAAAATTGGGGTTTGCTTTTGCAGCCCAAACTCCCCAAGAGACACTTGCGTCCCCTAAGTCCATGATCAGTCAGAGAAGAATGGATAGAAGCAGGAGCCAGTAGAAGGCAAGCACGGAAGATCTTTATTTTCCTGTTTCAACAGAGTTCTCCCCCACTTCGCAAGGAGGTGAGGATTCAGAACAAAGGCGTTCCAAGAACTTTATAAAACTTTAGAACAGGCATAGGCAAACTTGGTCCTCCAGATGTTTTCGGCTACAACTCCCATCATCCCTAGCTAACAGGACCAGTGGTCAGGGATGATGGGAGTTATAGACCCCAAACATCTGGAGGGCCGGGTTTGCCTATGCCTGCTTTAGAAATTGCCCGGCCCCTTAGCCAAAGACCACCTTTGTAACACGCTCCATACTCTTTTTTCTTTTCTACGGTACCTTTGCTTCCAGATTGCCAGAAAGAGCAACAAACAGTGCATTCAAGCCAGCTGCAATCCAGCCTCCTGCCCAACAGCTGTGAAGCAGGGTAGCGCAGCAGCAGCAAGAGCTCCTACGTGCCATTTTGGAGCCCATAGGGTGTTAGTTTTTTTTTTTTTAAAGCCCTTAAAGCCTTTATTTCTGGACTCTTTGGCCTCTAGGGAGGGTCTCCTCACAAGCCACAGGGACTTTCCAGCTTTATCCCGCCACTTCTGGGATGGAACTGAATTATTTACTGATTTCGCGGCACCAACCACATGCGAGTTGGGAGTTGCCTGTACAGTGGTACCTCGGGTTAAGTACTTAATTCGTTCCGGAGGTCCATTCTTAATCTGAAGCTGTTCTTAACCTGAAGCACCACTTTAGCTAATGGGGCCTCCGGCTGCTGCTGCGCCGCCGGAGCACGATTTCTGTTCTCATCCTGAAGCAAAGTTCTTAACCCGAGGTACTATTTCTGGGTTAGCGGAGTCTGTAACCTGAAGCATATGTAACCTGAAGCTTATGTAACCCGAGGTACCACTGTATTTAAAAACGTGAGATGAGCGGGGGGCGCATTTGGTCTGGCATTCTGTTCTTACACAATAGGTGTGTGGAGAATGGGTCAACTCACCCATGGCTTGCCCCAAAGTTGTTTCCGGATCCTTCCCGCCACAGTGTTCCTTCTTGTCCGATTCCTGCTTCCGTAGCAGGGCAAGAGAGCTGTCCCTCAGCCGGACCAGGGCCTTCTTAACCATGGTTTGGAGGAGCTGCCGGAAAGACGAGGATTCGCAGTTCAAGCTCAGTGGCAAAGCTTCCTTCAGGAGTTGGGCCTCCATCTCGGACAAGGCCTGGTTGGTCCTGGGAGCGGAGCAGAGGAGGCTCAACGCCGCCAAGCGGACGTTCTCCTCTTTGGAGAAGAGGCAGGAGGGGAGCCTTTCGAGGGTCTCCGCATTGGAGGGGAAGGCCCCCGAGATGGTCCTCTGGGCATTCAGCAAGGCGATCCACGCCCGCAACTTAGAGGGCTCCCTGCTCCTAAAATTCTCGTCCAACAAAGAGTAAGAGGCTGGGAAAACTCGCAAGGTCCAGCCCAGGAGGTAGTTGGAGGCGTTGCTCTGGAGGGAAGGGGAGGGAGAGGTCAAGGCGCTGGAGAGGACCGCAAGCCAGCAGTGGCCCCAATCCCGAGCCAGCTCTTCCTCTGGGACCTGCTCCCGCCTCTCGGCCCAAACTTTGCGCTGCAGCTGGAGGATCGTTTTGTACAAATCGGAGGCGGCAGGGCACAAGTGGTTGGTCGACAGGCAGTTCAAGAGGTGCTGCGGGAGATCTTTGTATGCATCCAGAACCTGAGCAGAACGGAAGGGAAAAGGAAGATTCAGGAGATGGCAGGATGTTAGGGGTCTTTACACAAACACAAGAGAAGGTCACCAAACGGCACGAAACGCAGGAAGCTGCCTTGTACTGAGCCGGGCCCTTGCTCAGTGCTGGCAAAAAAAGATGTAGTGATCAGGTGGGATTGCTATGAGGAATTATAACAAATATAGAATAAGCCATCTGTGTCAGCAATGAAAGCATTGCGTTGACTGGGTTTGAACTATTTTGATATGATTCTTGATCAATCCACACCTCCGCATCCCTGTTCCATTTCTCTTTCTTGACCCGTCACGTACACTGCCAGTCTTCGCCAGGTAGGCATCCTGGGTCATCAAAGACAGTGGACAGTTTCTTTGATGTAGATTTTCTGATATGTTAATCTTAGGATGTTAATCTTAGGGCCAGGAAACAGATCTCACCTGAAGCTGATAATGATCACTGTCTTCCTGGCCATCCTTCTTATCGTGTATATTGCTTGTTTATGACCTCAGGGGTTGCCAAATGTACTCCTTTGTAGTTCTGTTTTGTTTACCCCAGAAATATGTGTGCTTAATTAGTTTTGGTAGTCTAACTTTGTCCCCACGTGGGGTCTGTTGAAATGCTCAGAAGAAATCTGATTGGTTCTTATGAACACTCTGTAAAAAGTTCTTTTGTGAATAAAACGACCTGGGCTGAGGGGTAGAGGCAGAGATTATTATACGCATCCTTCCCAGAGTCTTGCTGGTTCAAGCCTCTGTGTGTATTCTTATTAATCAGAGTTCAATCGTTCCTTTACTTTGGGAACACCTCAAAAGAGAGTAAGATTCCAAGGGCTGGATTAAGGAGAAACAGGAGAAGCTGCCTTATCCTGTCAGATCCCTGGTCCATCTGGCTTAGTATCGACTGCACTGGCTGACAGCAGCTCCCCAGGTGTGATAGGAATTTTATGGTCTTAGATATATGGTAATGTTCATAAGTGTACCAACCAAGCACATATATAGATCAGCACAGGAAGGCCAACCTGGAACCATTTTGATTCCTAAACTGACCAAATCTTTTCTCTGCAAGGTCAAAATGGAGGAGCCTCCCCATTGTCTTTTCCTTCACAAATCCTGTCTTAAGGGTATGTCTGTGTTTGAATAGGGTGTGAGCCTGTGACCCGACCCAGGAACTAAGTATTTATCATTACAAAAGACTGGCCAGGCTCCCCAAGCAATCCAATCAAGTAACCTGCCAGACAGGAGATAAACAAGGACAGGAGAAAAACAACATTCAAATTTTCTGTTTTAGACCACCTTTTTTGTGATGTAGGTATGATGTATCTGAGGGGTGGTCTTAGGTTACACCCCTTCTGTGATGTATGTATGATGTTTCTGGGGGTGGTCTTGATCTACAGGGTGGCAATTTAAAAAGTCTTTATAAGGCCTCGCACGCCATTTTTCTGGGTTCCTCCTCTCTCCTGCGGGTGAGGGGAGCACTCTGTTGCAACAGTTCAATAAAGATCAAGCTGCTTTGCTTCCCAATATTCTCTGGTTGGCCTCTGTTATTCTCTCCCACCAATAGGGAACCTATGTAAGGACTCTATATGGGCTCTTGGATACCCCATAAGGGAAAAGGGCAATTTTTGTTTACAACATAGTGTTTCAGGAAAGGATTCTCTCCCAGGTCTACCTGAGATGCTGGGGCCTTCTGCATGCAAAGCAGGTGTTCTGAGCTACGCCCCACTGCTAAAGTCAATGGGATCTGTAAACACTGAAAGTGGTTATTGATTTAATTCAAATGTTTCCTAAACTTGGGTCTCCAGCTGTTTCTGAACTACAATTCTCATCGTTCCTGACCACTGGTCCTGCCAGCTAGGAATGATGGGCGTTGTGGTCGAAAAACAGCTGGAGGACCCAAGTTTGGCAAACACACTTGTAACAATACAGTGGTACCGCAGAAGTTGAACAGAATCTGTTCCGGAAGTCCGTTTGACTTCCAAAACGTTCGGAAACCAAGACGTGGTTTCTGATTGGCTGCAGGAAGGTCCTGCAGCCACCCAGAAGCCGTGCTGGACGTCCAGGTTCTAGAGGACGTTCGAGAACCGGAACAATCACTTCTGGTTTTTGATCGTTCGAGAGCCGAATGTTCGACTCCCAAGGCGTTTGAAAACCAAGGTATGACTATAATCTGTTACAGCGCTGGTGCATAGAAACACACAGGTGAAATAGGCTCGTATTATGGCACGTACGAAAGCAGTAAAAAAATAGAAAGGTTTTGGTGGGTTTTGTTTTTAAGAAATTAACAAAGAGGGCAATTTCCATCTCCAGCTACCTGACCCTTTCAGAGTATTATGGGCTGAGCTCTGCACTCACACACCAACATCATCCCCCCCTTACCTTTTCAGGACCCAGGTAGGGCAGAACCGAAATGAGAGGAAAATACCGGGCTCTGGCCTGCCAGGGCATAAGGATGACTCTCTGGAGGAAGTGCCCATAGAGGGGTCTCTCCAGGTCCTCAAAGCGATCACACTCTAAGCTGTAGCTCTCCAGGAGGAGCTGGAAGGAGCTGTGGATGAAATCAGACACCCCTTCCACCTGAACAGTGTGGGCAGAGGAGGGGTGGGAAAGTAACATTATTATGTACGAATCATAGAATTGTAGGGTTGGAAGGGACCGCGAGGGTCATCTAGCCCAACCCCTTGCAATGCAGGAATCTTTCTGCCCAACGTGGGGCACAAACCCACAACTTTCTAACAGCCTGAGATTAAAAGTCTTGTGCTCTGTTGACTGAGCTATCCCCTGCTGCAGTCCAGGGTAGATAAAAATCAATGATTTTTTTTTATTAAGAAAATTAAAAAATGGTTTTTTTTTTTACTTAGATTTTTAAAAATTTAAATCAGATTTTTAAAATTTAAATAAGTTTTTTTTTATCAGATTTTTTAAAAATTAAATTGGATTTTTAAAATAAAATGCTTTTGGAGGAAAAATCTTTCTATAGTTTTCTATTTAAGTTACATTATAGTCCAAAGGCTATTCATCAGGAAAGAAGGATTTGTTTTAAGTTTTTCATGTTTGCTAAAACTCAGTCTGAGGTTTGTTTGTTTTTTAAAAAAATTGTTTAACCACATCAGTTAACAAACATGGATACATATGCTGTAATGTTATTATTCTAGTTACATTAATTGCTCAAATTCTTATTAAGGACATGATTCTTTTTCTCCTTCCAATAAAGTACAGCAGAAAAGTTGTCCAAATATAAACAGTTAACTTACTAAACCTCACAATAATTTCGTAATTACCTGTCTATGTATTTCTAATAGTATAACCAAATCAGTAGTTTTGATATATCTCTAAAAACTACTCTGAAAATTTATTATTCCAGAAATGAAACCTTTACCTGGTTGGAAATATTAAATTATACCAGCAAGAATGAGTCTTTCTGGAAAAAAATGATTTAAATCGTGATTTAAATTGAGATTTAAATCTATTTGATTTAAATCAAATCCACCCTGCTACAGTCCAACAACATCTGGAGGGCCCCTCATTGAATACCCTCTGATCTAAGTGGTACCCCTGACTTTTGGTCTGCTTAGCTTTTGCTGTTGCACGAGGTTGTTTTTGTTGAATATAGGTGTTTGGGTTTCTTAAAAACTAACGTTAAGCCTCCTCTGCGGGTGCAGCTTTGACAAGATACAAGAAGTCCAGGTGAAATGAAAAAGGTACCATTACCGGGCTCTCTGCATTGTTCCAGAGGAACTGGGTCAGTCTCTCGAGAAGTCTAGATTGGTCTGCCAGCACCCGGCTCCTCTTCCCTTCCCAGATCTCCTCCAGACTTTCTCGGACGCGTCGAAGCCATAGAGAAAACACTGCAAATGGAGGTCCAGGCTAATCACACCAATGACAACCACTTCCTCGTTCTGCATACACAATGTTTTAAAAGCAGGAATGGGGAACCTGTAGCTCTCTGGATGTTGCTTCAACTCCAGCTCCCATCAGCCACAGTTGGCATAGACTGTGGAGGATGGAAGTTGTAGTCCAGAAAACTCTGGCGGGTCACAGGTTCTCCAATGGCCTTGGCCCAGTATACCTGAAGGAGTGTCTCCACTCCCTTCGTTCTGCCTGGACACTGAGGTCCAGCTCCAAGGGCCTTCTGGCGGTTCCCTCGCTGCGAGAAGTGAGGTTACAGGGAACCAGGCAAAGAGCCTTCTCGGTGGTGGCACCCTCCCATCAGATGTCAAGGAAATAAACAACTACGTAGCTGATTTCTAGGAGACATCTGAAGACAGCCCTGTTTCGGGAAGTTTTTAATGTTTGATGTTTTATCGTGTTTTTAATATTCTGTTGGGAGCCGCCCAGAGTGGCTGGGAAAATCCAGCCGGATGGGCAGTGTATAAATAAATAAAATAAAATAAAATATTATTATGAGCATATCATTGTTTACTTCAACTCACCTGTGGAAACAACTCAGAGGCCACGAAAGAAGGAAGGGAGGATAACAACAGGAAGATTTAAAGGAACTATTGGAAACTCAAGGCAGTAGAGATATAAGATGATCAGAGCCCCACAGAACTTCAAGCATGGGAAGTCCCAATAAAAATTTATAATTTGGCAGGATATTTGGACTATCTAATAGGTATTTGTATAATTTGGAATATTTAATGTGATTTGATTGGATTGTTAAAATGGAAAATTTAATAAAAATTATGTATATATAAAAAAAAAATTATTAATATGCTTCTTTCCTGGTTGAGAATTGGGTCTCCTTTGGCTGTGACCATCTGAATTGGATAGATGACTTCAGGGCAAACCACCTACCTTGGAAGCAGTAGTAATCCGGCTCCTCCATCAGGACCAAAAGAGCTGGGAACAGGACATCCAGCAACAGACAAGCCTGCGGAAGAGGGTATAAGGGCTGTGATTTAGCTGCATTTCCTGCACGGCAGGCGGTTGGATGAGATGGGTCCCTTCTCAACTCTACACTCCTACGATTCTATAGGGGGGAAATGGTGTGTGGGGCGGGAGGAAGCAATCACAGTACAGTGGTACCTCTGGTTACGTACTTAATTTGTTCCGGAGGTCCGTTCTTAACCTGAAACTGTTCTTAACCTGAAGAACCACTTTAGCTAATGGGGCCTCCTGCTGTCGTCGTGCCGCCAGAGCACCATTTCTGTTCTCTCCTGAAGCAAAGTTCTTAACCCGAGGTAATATTTCTGGGTCTGTAACCTGAAGCATATGTAACCTGAAGCGTATGTAACCCAAGGTACCACTGTATATTTTTTTCAGGCCCAGGATTAAGAAAAGCCAACAAAAATCATGCATCTCTCTCAGGGAAGGAGGCAGAAAAAAGCCTTGAAATGAGAAAAAACACGGAATTTTTATAACAAGACAGTTGTTTTTTTAAAAAAAATCTTAATTACAGTGGTACCTCGGGTTAAGTACTTAATTTGTTCCGAAGGTCCGTACTTAACCTGAAACTATTCTTAACCTGAAGCACCACTTTAGCTAATGGGGCCTCCCACTGCTGCAGCACTGCCGGAGCACGATTTCTGTTCTCATCCTGAAGCAAAGTTCTTAACCTGAAACACTATTTCTGGGTTAGCGGAGTCTGTAACCTGAAGCGTATGTAACCTGAAGTGTATGTAACCCGAGGTAACGCTGTATTGTTACATTTAAACCCCACACGGTTCCTGCAAAGTGGCATCCACACAGTTCTCCCTCTCATCCTCACAACAACCCTGAGAGGTAGGCTAGGCTAAGAGGCAGTGACAGAGCACTCTTCTTCCCAGGCTGTGAGGGAAAATGGTGAAAACAGGTTCTTTATGGACAGAGTGATTTTTGCAGCTGTTGTTAAAGTTGCAAAACAACGAAGCACGGGACGGAGGGATGGAGAAATTTCTGAAACAGCAATGGGATATCAGCTCCACCCAAGGCATGAAGGAGAACAGCAACAACCGGGAAAAGATAGACATAATATTTTACAAGGACAGAAACACCACACACAGGAAGAACAAGGATATAGTTTGAGTGCCTCACTTGTCGTTTTAGAAATCATTTAATGTGTCAACACAAATAGACGTTATTAATATTGCAGTTGTTGTATAAGGGATCATTATTTTACACGGAATGTAACTGAAATTAGTTAAGATTTTGGAACGCAGAAATAAAAGGGGGGGGGGGGGGAATCAAACCATCAATTCTAGCACGCAGAAGGCCACCTAAATTATACAATTCAGTATTTGAATGATTGGTATTAGTAATTTTATTATAATTTGGTATTGTTATAATGAGGCTATTATTGGATGGTAATTGAAAATTAATAAAAATTATTACATAAAAAAGAAAGGTAAAGGTAAAAGTAAAGGGACCCCTGACCATTAGGCCCAGTCGTGACTGACTCTGGGGTTGCGGCGCTCATCTCGCTTTATTGGCCGAGGGAGCCGGCGTACAGCTTCCAGGTCATGCGGCCGGCATGACTAATCCACTTCTGGTGAACCAGAACAGAGCAAGGAAACGCTGTTTACCTTCCCGCCGGAGTGGTACCTATTTATCTACTTGCACTTTGACATGCTTTCGAACTGCTAGATTGGCAGGAGCTGGGATAGAGCAACGGGAGCTCACCCCGTCGCGGGGATTCGAACCGCCGACTTTCTGATCAGCAAGTCCTAGGCTCTGTGGTTTAACCCACAGTGCCACCCGTGTCCCTAAAAAGAAAGAGGCAGTGACTAATCCTCCACACTGTGAGTTTCATGGCCGAGTGGGGATTCAAACGCTGGCCTCCCTGCCCTAGACCTTTCCTTGCCACTGCAGAGGTTGCTGGCCTTAACTCTCCCAAGACGGACCACCCTTGCCCCGAGCACCTGACGCTTACCAAATTTTGCCTCTGGGTTTATGGAAGAGCAGAAGTTCTTTCCTCAAGCCTACCTCTTGCGTGGTATCATCCAGACGACAGCTCAGGATCTCCTTCCTGCAACAGGCTAACAAGCCCCGGGTGAGTACCACCCTCTCCAGTCCATCTGGGCTCCAAGGAGGTCGGGGCACACGGAGCGTGCCAAACCAGCATTCTCCTGGTCACAGAAAGAAATTTCTCCAGAGTCAGACAAAGGAATCTGTCCTCATGTTGGCTCAGATTCACAGAGCGGCATTTCCATCTCATTTCACTTCTAATTTGCACACCGCCCTTCTGTATACACAAGGCGTTTTACAAGCTGAAGGAACCGAGAAAGGTTACACACCTCAGAACCATCTGACCCACGACAAAAAGGTTGTAATAAAAAGCATAACTTTAAAATAAACGGCTTATATCAAAAAAGTAATATTCAATAATCCACCAGAATATAATAGTACAAAATAGAATCAAATATCAGCAAATTAAACAGAAACACACTCTTAACAATTACGCTACTTTCTAAACTATAATCAATAAAAATAGCAGCAAGTCGTAGCACATGAAATAACACAATACAAGCTCACACACACACACACACACACACACCGTTTTTTTTGCCCTATAAGACTCACTTTTTCCCTCCTAAAAAGTAAGGGGAAATGTGTGTGCATCTTATGGAGCGAATGCAGGCTGCGCAGCTATCCCAGAAGGCAGAACAGTGAGAGGGATTGCTGCTTTCACTGTGCAGTGATCCCTCTTGCTGTTCTGGCTTCTGAGATTCAGAATATTTTTTTTCTTGTTTTCCTCTTCCAAAAACTAGGTTCGTCTTGTGGTCTGGTGTGTCTTATAGAGCGAAAAATACGGTACACACACACACACACACAAAATATCCCTTAACTCCTCTTTTCCAAGCTGCTTCTGCTGTTTCTAGAGTCATGGTCTAGCACAGGCTTCTAGGGCTGGGGCAAGAAAGGTGGAAAAAGCCATTGCCTGGTGTCCAGCACAAAGTCTCTCTCCCCAGCATTATCTGTGCTGGGTTCCTGCGCCATTAACAAGCTGAATTGACCAAGGCTACATTCACAAGGCAGGCTATTCTGTTCCCCTGACATCCCCCTAAGTAACCGATGTGAAAGGCACTTTCAGAAACAGAGTGTCAGGATGCTGTCAGCGGCTCCCGGCTGGTTGCCCAGGGAAAGTATAAAGACAAGGGGAAGTTTCTTACCATCCTTTTATATTTCAATATTACAGAGAGAGGCTATAGAACCCAGCCTCTTGGATAATGGCGCTGTCCTGAGTGAATCTCCACCCCCGTCTCTCCCACTTCCTCATTCATCTCCTCTACGGGTGCTGCTACCTGCCCTCTGTCTTTGAGCTCTTTGCTGTCCTACTTTTAAGGCTCGCTGGGTTCTGGGAGATGAAGAGTCTGGAATGCTTTCTAATGACAAGGTGTCAGTCGGGTCTTGTTCCGGCTCGCCCATGATTTCCCAGATTTCCCCCTCATCTGCCTCTGAGCTGTGACCTCCCTCGAACCCGTTGTAAATCCATACAGTGGTACCTCGGGTTAAGAACTTAATTTGTTCTGGAGGTCCGTTCTTAACCTGAAACTGTTCTTAACGTGAGGTACCACTTTAGCTAATAGGGCCTCCCGCCGCGCGATTTCTGTTCTCATCCTGAAGCAAAGTTCTGAACCCGAGATACTATTTCTGGGTTAGTGGAGTCTGTAACCTGAAGCGTATGTAACCTGAAGCATCTGTAACCGGAGGTACCAATGTACTATCTTCCTCTTCCCCCTCCCAGGAAGGGTCAGGATGGGGAGGTGGTCTCCGCCATTCCTCCTCCTCTGCCACTTAGTGGAATATGACACACATTTACTGCTCCTTTCTGCATTCATTGCAAACATTTCTTTTTTTCTGGAAGCAAACGCAGAAACGAGTGCTAAACGCATTTTATTTACAGACACAGGACACTTGGGAGATTCATTTGCAGTCAAACAGATCGAGACAAGCTCGCAGGCACACAAGTTGAAACACAGAGCGATTTGTGCAGCAAGGAAAATGACGTCTGAACGCACCTTGGTGGCTGGCTGCTTTAGCATCTTGTCTCTGCGCAACGGAGCAACCACTGAGGTCCAGAAGTTGATAGAGACCCAGGACAGCCATGGCTCCTCTCTGGTGCTCTGGCGCTGTGTTGACCAGCATGCTCACAGCAGTAGCAGCCAGCAGCCGAGTGTCCTTGCAGGTTTCCTATGGCGAAGGTAAACCCCGTGAACAAGAATGGTTTCTTGGACCAAAGCTCACAATTTATCTAGCACGGAAACGCTGGTGGCGCTGTGGGTTAAACCACAGAGACTAGGACTTGCCGATCAGAAGGTCAGAGGTTCGAATCCCCGCGACGGGGTGAGCTCCCGTTGCCCGGTCCCTGCTCCTGCCAACCTAGCAGTTCGAAAGCACGTCAAAGGGCAAGTACATAAATAGGTACCACTCTGGCGGGAAGGTAAACGGCGTTTCCATGCACTGCTCTGGTTCGCCAGAAGCGGCTTTGTCATGCTGGCCACATGACCCGGAAGCTGTACGCTGGTTCCCTCAGCCAATAAAGCGAGATGAGCACCGCAACCCCAGAGTTGGTCACGACTGGACCTAATGGTCAGGGGTCCCTTTACCTTTACCTTTAACCCACCCTGCAACCTGCGTGTGAAAGGCAGGTAACAACAACGTTTTATTTTGGTTTTGGTTTTTTAAAAAGGAGACCGCACAGGACTACAAGCCAGACCGGTTCATAAACAGGTACCTTTCCCACAATGCTTTTCAGCAGAGAGCTCAAAATCCTTTGAAGGGTTTTGCTGTTCTCGGTTCCTTCCCACGCAAGGGGCAAAATCTCTTCCGGCATCCACTTGAAAAGCTGCAGGCACACCTAGAGAGGGAACAGAGAGCACAAAGCGTATCAAGATGGCTCGTTTGCTTCTGTTCAATACAATCCATATTGGACTCTGAAGTCAGCCCTGCTGCGCTCAATGGGGCTTGGAACCCAGGTAACAGGATGCAAAAGATTGTGCACCCGGGCCCTAATTTGGCATGGGAGCTTGTTTCCCCACCAAAACCTCCACCACCTGCCCAACACACGACGTCATAAGTGACTGCCAAGGCAGAATCAGGAGCCTTGAAAGCGTTCTCCTGAATATTCACAGGCAAGCAGGGTTTGCTGTCACTGCTGAAAGAAACAGCAAGCCCTGCTTAGATCGACTTGGATCTTCTTTCGCAACGTGGCTGCACAGGTTTGCAGAGGAACCTGGCTGGAAAAAGTTTCCCGTGCCCAAAGAATCAGATTTTCCGAGTTTTAATTTTTTTGGTTTTTCTGCCCCTTTCATGTTTCATTTGGTTCGCTTGCCCAAGTCCGCTAGAGCTGTCACCTGTCATATGCTCTGTCATCTACGCTCTGATAGGGTTTGCGTTGTATTGCGTTGATGGAGGAGGGTGGGAGGTCTGGTGCTTGAAGGCCCTGGGTGAGTGCTCATGGCTGTAAAAATTCCAACCATGATACAGTGAGCGGGGGGAAGTATTTGATCCCCTGCTAAATTTGCGAATTATTGCACCAACTGCTGTCACCTTCTCACCAAGCTGCTTGGCAATAGTTTTGTAGCCTAGTCCAGCCTTGTGCAGGTCTACAATCTTGTCCCTGACATCCCTGGACAGCTCTTTGGGTCTTGGTCATGGTGGCTACTTTGGCATCTGCTGGATTGATTGCTTCTGTTGACAGGTGACTTTTGTACAGGTACTGTAACGAGCTTGGGATTACAGGTAAGACCTCTCCCTTACAGCAGGTGCTTCTAATCTCAGCTCGTTACGTACAGTGAAGATACCAGGTAGCCTGACATCTGGCTGGTCGATAGGGGATCAAATACTTCTTTCACTCATTATAATGCACACCAATCTCTGACTTTGGTCTTCTGGGTTGCTGGGGGGTTTTCCTGTCTGTTATTCTGTCTCTCCAGCTACGATAAACCTACCATTAAAATTATGGGCTGGTCATTTCTTCATCAGAAGGCAAACGGGCAAATTTAGCAGGGGATCAAATACTCCCCCCCCCTCACTGTACCTTTTCCCATCATATGAACACACTGAATTAGCAGGAGATGCCACAGTGAGCAGAATTAGGCTTCGTATGCACTATGCAGTGGTACCTCGGGTTAAGTACTTAATTCGTTCCGGAGGCCTGTTCTAAACCTGAAACTGTTCTTAACCTGAAGCACCACTTTAGCTAATGGGGCCTCCTGCTGCTGCCGCGCCGCCAGAGCACAATTTCTGTTCTCATCCAGAAGCAAGGTTCTTAACCCAAGGTACTATTTCTGGGTTAGTAGAGTCTGTAACCTGAAGCATATGTAACCTGAAGTGTATGTAACCCAAGGTACCACTGTACACTGGTGCCCCGCAAGACGAACGCCTCGCAAGACGGAAAACCCGCTAGATGAAAGGGTTTTCCGTTTTGGAGGCGCTTCGCAAAACGAATTTCCCTAGGGGCTTGCTTCGCAAGACGAAATGTCTTGCGAGTTCCTGCGGGTTCCCCCCCCTTCCCCCCCCTTTTCCTAAGCTGCTAAGCAAGCCACTTATCAGCTGATCCGCTAAAAGCCGCTAAACCGCTAATAGCGCTAATCTGCTAAGCTGTCAATGGGCTTGCTTCGCAAGACAAAAAAAACGCTATATGAAGAGCCTCACGGAACGGATTAATTTCGTCTTGCGAGGCACCACTGTATAGCAGAGTTTCCCTGTCATGGAATTCTACTCAGTATTGATCCAGAGCAGATTCCAATGTATAGTTAGCGGAGTAACAACTTAAACACATTGCAGGATTCCCAAACAATAGACCAGAGGCAATTGTATTTCATCCAACAGAGCTTTACTGCTACTGAAGGCAAATGAGCATATAGTAATGGTCACAAATCCAATACATTCAGGGTCGGCACTGCAGCAGACTTAACTTAAAATTGTAATAACTTACAATAAGTCTAAACCTCAATGCTAAGCAGACAATGTACAGAACACTACACCAGAAGGAAAAAGAGATGGAAAAGCGTGAAACCGAGGCTCCTTCTGGCCTTACTTTTATAGCCAGCATGACCTTAACAGAAGAGATAACGGAACCAGTTTAAGCCAGCAGTACTCAGCTTCTTTGAAGGAATAAGCCAAACATCACAAACCTTCTGCTTGTTCCTTTCACACAGAGAAGCCTCCAGACCCCTCTTGAATTAATTAGAATAGGAAAGATCTCTACTCATCAGATCAATACTTTCTGCACTAAGAAATGCAAACTTGGTTCTCCAGCTGTTGTCAGACTACAACTCCCATCATCCCCGTCTAGCAGGACCAGCGGTCAGGGATGATGGGATTTGTAGTCCAAACCCTGACATATAGGATGACAGCTTAAAGCACTGGGGAGAAGCCCCATTCCTTACCTTCACGGTGACATAATGCCACTCCTCATTCCCAGCTACCTGGTCCTGCGTGATCACATCAAACGTGGCAGCGATGCATCTCAGGAGATGCACCAGGTTGCTCCTCCAGTAGCATCGTCCTGGCACACTCCCCTCGACAAACATGCACACTGCGGAGTAAGGAACCATTGCTATGGCTTCGTTGGGTGTTTAGAAGAATCCATTTAAAATGTGCCCCCCCTGAATTAAAGGAATTTCATACTTGCAGACGTTAATGGCACAAGCATGCCCAAGATACGCCGGGATGAAAGAGTTTGGGTTTGGTGGATCTTGGACTTTCTCAGCTGAGCTGGGGCTCAGCTGGGGATACATGTGTGCAAGTCCCTTGCCCCGGTTCAGCCGGGGCTCAACCATCAGAAATTAATGGGGTGGTAATTAAACCCGGCGAAATTAATCCAGAGGAAATCTACAAAAAGGAGTGTGCTGGGGGCAAAGACTTAACAATTGCCTAAGAAATATTGGCCTAAATTATTCTGCTTCCTGTGGTTATGATTGCTCTAGGAGTCTCCAGATACAGTGGTACCTTGGTTCTCAAACTTAATCCATTCCGGAAGTCTGTTCCAAAATCAAAGCGTTCCAAAACCAAGGCACACTTTCCCATACAAGGGAGGTGAACAGCAAGAACAGCAACAACAACAACAACAACAACAAGAAGCTGACTCTCTTTCACTGGAAGATGTGCAGCTTCTCAAGACTAGGAGATAAGATAAGGTGAATTTGCAAAAGGCTCAATGGTTGAGGGATAAGGGGGCTAGGAGACGAGAGGGCGGAAGTGACTAGAGGGAAGTGAGCGGAACCTTAACTGGGAGCACCTGCACTCTGAGAAGGGTTGCTTGTTCTTTTGCTGCGTTCATTAAACACTTCTATTACTGGTAAGAGACTACTTTCTCGTTGCACTGCTTATTTATGGCCAAGGGGGGGAGGAAGCTGAGCCCCCAAAACCTGACACCAACCAGATGTGCTGTGGAAGCTTGGTACTGAGAAGCATAAATGTGCATTGAATTATATTGCTCTGTTCATTCATCCAATTTAAACTGTACATAAGACAATGTGGTACGGTCCTCGAGTCTGAGCGGGGGACTGTACCACATCCCGGCATGACCGTTGAATTGCTTCCGGCACATGCAAATTGAGCACTTCAGGGACAAAATGCCCTAGCTGGTTGTGTCCCTCTGGTACAAAAAAAACAGGGCAGTGAGCCCAGGGTAGGTGGAGTTTGGAAACTAACCTGTCTGAAGAGATCCAGGAGGCATTGCCTGAAAGAAGGAAAGAAGCATGTTACACAAAAACATAGGAAGTTGCCTTACACCAAGTCAGAACACTGGTCCACCTAGCTTTATATTGTCTAAAAATTTTACACATCACCTGGGAAGACAGGTGAACTAATGCCAACGTACTTGGAAGAAGCTAAGATCACCAGTGTCAAAGCAATGATTCTTCAACATCAGCTTCGTTGGACTGGTCATGTTGTGCGGACGCCCAATTATCGTCTTCCAAAGAAACTACAGTGGTACCTTGGTGTCAGGGAACTGCAGGCAGCGAGGGAGGAAAGAATTAGAGGATACAGGGAACAATCTCCACTGCTCAGTACTGAGTCCTCCTCAGAAGACAGAGAAGAGGATAGTGAGTCTGGGGAGGAAGGGGTGCTTCAGAGAGAGGGGGATCCACGTCACAGGGGAAAACGGAAGGGGCTGAGCCGTTGGCACTGTTGGTCTCAAGGGAGAGGGAAAAGAGAAAGTACCGTATTTTTCGCTCCATTGGACGCACCGGACCATAGGACGCACAGGACCATAGGAGGGGGAGAACGGGGGGGGGGGGGAAATTTCTTGTTCTCCCCCTCTAAAACAAGGTGCGTTCAAGGTACATTCACCAGAGCTTGTGGGGCTGGCGGGGGGGGGGGGAAGCGCTGCTTCCCCCCACCGCCAGCCTCAAAGATCCCTGAAGCCTTTGGAGTGCAGTGCCCCACTGTCCTGAAGAGGCTTTGCATGGAGCCGTCCCCAAGCTAGAGCAGCAAGACGGAGCCCTCCGTCTCGCTGTTCTGGCTTGGGAACAGCCTTCTAGCTTCTGCAGGACAGCGGGGAAAGGCACCCCACTGCCCTGGAGAGGCTGTGCGCGCAGCCATCCCCAAGCTAGAGCAGCGAGACGGAGGGCTCCGCAGTGCTCCGTCTTCCTGTTCTGGCTTTGGGCTTAGCGGCGCAGCATGCATTCGCTCTATAGGACACACACACATTTCCCCTTAATTTTTGGAGGGGAAAATGTGCATCCTATAGAACGAAAAATACAGTAGTTAGAGCAACACGTCATGAGAGACGGGTCGCTTTGTTTATTCTGCATGTAATCTTGTCAGAAGGAAATAAAGAAAGGAATTTATGGCTGGCTGGCGGGAGTGTTTCTCTGCTAAGTGCAGCAACACATGCAGCTGGCTAGCTGACACTTGGGTTAAGTACTTAATTTGTTCCGGAGGTCCGTTCTTAACCTGAAACTGTTCTTAACCTGAAGCACCACTTTAGCTAATGGGGCCTCCCGCTGTCACCGCTGCACTATTTCTCTTCTCATCCTGAAGCAAAGTTCTTAACCCAAGATAATATTTCTGGGTTAGCGGAGTCTGTAACCTGAAGCGTATGTAGAAGAAGAAGAGTTGGATTTGATATCCCACTTTATCACTACCCTAAGGAGTCTCAAAGCGGCCAACATTCTTCTTTCCCTTCCTCCCCCACAACAAACACTCTGTGAGGTGAGTGGGGCTGAGAGACTTCAGAGAAGTGTGACTGGCCCAAGGTCGCCCAGCAGCTACATGTGGAGGAGCGGAGATATGAACCCGGTTCACCAGATTACAAGACTACCGCTCTTAACCACTACACCACACTGGCTCCCTGAAGCATATTAAACCTCCCAACTGGCTCCCTGAAGCGTATGTAACCCAAGGTACCACTGTACTGTATTCCGAACTTAACAATGGAAAGCATAATGCTGGAGGTCAATAAAAGAGGCTTAAAGACTTTCTAAGGCAAATCTAAAAAAAAAAGGAGTATAAACACCGACAACTGGGAAACACTGGCCTGCGAGCACTCCAGTTGGAGAACAGCCTTTACCAAAGGTGTCATGGCCTTTGAAGACACTTGAACTCAGGACGCAAGGGAGAAACGTGCTCCCACTCAGAAACCAATGTCCCCACTGTGGAAGGATGTGTGGATCCAGAATTGGCCTCCACAGTCAGTGTTAAGACTGTGTTCATGGAAGACAATCTTACTTGACTACGAGTGACAGCCAAAGAAGAAGAAGATGTTGTCTAAGCTGATGGGAAGCAGCTCTCCAGGATTCTCACCCAGCCTTTACCTGGAGATGCCAGGGATCAAAACTTGGACCAGCTGCATGCAAAGCAGATGTCCTGTTCAGGAAATAAGGCCCTGCCCAAACAAGTGATGGGAGAACTCCATCCTGGACCACTGGTCATGCTAGCTGGGACTGATGGGTGCTGCAGTCTTGCAACTTGAGGGCACCAGACTGGGGAAGCCTGTACCGTGGGTTAAGAACTTAATTCGTTCTGGAGGTCTGTTCTTAACCTGAAGCACCACTTTAGCTAATGGGGCCTCCTGCTGCTGCCGTGCCGCCGGAGCATGATTTCTGTTCTCATCCTGAAGCAAACTTCTTAACCCGAGGTAATATTTCTGAGTTAGCGGAGTCTGTAACCTGAAGCATATGTAACCCAAGGTACCAATGTAGTTGGAGACAGGCTGATCTTCCCTTGTTGGCATTCTTTCTTGAATGGCATGTGGTGGGGCTACCTTTGAAGGTGACCTGGAAACTACAACTAATCCAGAATGCGGCAGCTAGACTGGTGACTGGGAGTGGCTGCCAAGACCACATAGCACTGGTCCTGAAAGACCTGCATTGGCTCCCGGTATGTTTCCGAGCACAATTTTGGTGCTGACCTTTAAAGCCCTAAACGGCCTCGGTCCAGTATACCTGAAGGAGCATCTCCACCTGCATCGTTCAGCCTGAGGTCCAGCACCAAGGGCCTTCTGACGGTTCCCTCCCTGCAAGAAGTGAGGTTACAGGGAACCAGACAGATGGGCTTCTCGGTAGTGGTGCCCGCCCTGTGGAACATGCTTCCATCAGTTGTCAAGGAAATAAACAACTATCTGACTTTTAGAAGACATCTGAAGGCAGCCCTGTTTAGGGAAGTTTTTAATGTTTGATGTTTTATTGCGTTTTTAATATCCTGTTGGAAGCTGCCCACAGTGGCTGGGGAAACCCAGCCAGATGGGTGGGGTATAAATGATAAATGGTGATGATGATGAAGTAAACAATGCGATATTTTCAAGAGGGTGAAACAAAACTTTCTCTCACCTCCTCGTCTTCAGCCAGGCTGGCCATGCACCTATTCAGCTGCTCCGTGACCAAGGATCCATTGTTCCCTTCCGAGAGTTTTGCAACAATCTAAGGGAGAAGAGGGAATCAATCCTGGACATATTACAGCCACATTCACACCCACTACAATACCACTTTAAACAGCCATGAGAAGAAATTAGGGGAGCTGTAGTTTGTTCCGAGTGCACAGAGTTGCTATAAAAAAAACCTGTTCCCTTCAAAGAACTACAATTCCCAGAGTTCCATGGGAAGAGGAATTGTAGCTCTGGGAGAGGAATGTCTTCGGACATTTCTGCTTCTTTGAAGTCAAGGGTCATTATCTCGTCCTCTCTCCCCCTCCATCAACTAGGGTTGCCAGGTTCCTAGACGCTTCGTTGGCCATTTTAAGAGAGCAGGGCAAGAGGCACATCTGGGTCCGCTATCCAATGGCTGGTTGAAAGCAAGAAAACGACCTATACAGTGGACGCTCAGGTTGCGAACATGATCCGTGCGGGAGGCACGTTCGCAACCCGCAGAGACGCTCTCTGCGGGGTAATAGGGGCTTTCTAACAAACTTGACCATAAAGAAGGCTGATCGCCAAAGAATGGATGCTTTTGAATTATGGTGCTGGAGGAGACTCTTGAGAGTCCCATGGACTGCAAGAAGATCAAACCTATCCATTCTGAAGGAAATCAGCTCCGAGTGCTCACTGGAAGGACAGATCCTGAAGCTGAGGCTCCAAGACTTTGGCCACCTCATGAGAAGAAAAGACTCCCTGGAAAAGACCCTGATGTTGGGAAAGATGGAGGGCACAAGGAGAAGGGGACGACAGAGGACGAGATGGTTGGACAGTGTTCTCGAAACTACCAGCATGAGTTTGACCAAACTGCAGGAGGCAGTGGAAGACAGGAGTGCCTGGCGTGCTCTGGTCCATGGGGTCATGAAGAGTCGGACACGACTAAAGGACTAAACAACAACAAACCACCTAAGAGCACAGGAGTACCGATAGATCAAATCAAAGGCCTATCTCAAGGGTAGTCAATGCAAGAGACTACAACCCCAATCATCCTTGATGGCGCTGGCTGAGGCTGATGGGAGTTGGGAGTCCAACATCTGGCAAGCTCCCTACTGGCTAGCCTTGGTCGATCAATTCCAGGATCCCGTTTCCTAAAGTGGCCAAACCAATGCCTATGGGAAGCCCAGAAGCGGAACACCAATGCCACAGGGATCTCCTACTATTTCACAACAATATCTGGTATCCAGAGGTTTATTGCCAATATTCCCAGAGCATACAGCATATATAGTAGACACTGCAACTATTAGCCCTTCTCAGCCATTTCCTCCATGGTTCACCCGCCACAATTCCTTTTCATTAAGTGGGCTTTTCAGTTTTGGGGAGAACTTTTCAGTTTCGAGAAAGCACAAGAAAGAGGTTGTAGGGATGATGGCAGAGTGGGGAGTGGGGTCCAGAGGGAACACACTCCCCACCCGCAGGCAGCCTCAGCTTGCTTGCATGCGTGACCTTGGGGTGCGGAGCACACACACCCCTCACGGACAAAGCCACGGCTGTCTGAACATCGTTGCCTCTGTCTAACCTTTTGCGGTCTCAGTAGTCGGCGGTGTCCTGTCTGTAACCTTTGTCTCTGAGACCTTTTGTCTCCTTCGTCATACACTGTGTAAGGGGAAAATGACGCGGTGGAAACAGGTGCCAAAATAACTTTGTACCACCCCACGATCTCAGGACCAGAAGATGTGTAAAGGTCACAGCCCCAAATGTATCTGCCTGGTTTGCATGTTTGTCTCAATAAAAGGAGGCTCCACAGGGCTGGCCAGCAGCTCGCATGGAGCCCACCTGTGCGCAGCTCACCTGCATTATCAACTCCTGCCTCATGTCCATCACTTCAAGAGGTGACATGATAGAATTTTATAAAATTATGCCCGGCATGGAGAAAGTATACAGAAGAAAAGTATTTCTCCTTCTCTCAAACTAGAACTCAGGAGACATTGAATGCACCTGAATGCTGGAGGTTTCAAGACAGATAAAACAAAGGACTTTTTCACGCAGCGTATAGTTAAACTATGGAACTCCCTCCCACTGCAAGCAGCGACAGACACCAAGAAGGATGGCTTTTAAAATGACTGACTGGGCAAATTCCTGGAGGAGAGGACTATCAGTGGCTACTAGGCTCTGGGCAATATAAAGAGACTAAAATAATCATAATAAACATAATCCGAGTTGCTGTAAAGCACCGGATGGGAAAGGGCTCTTGTGCTTCTGTACTAAATAGGCCATTGGCCTGATCCAGCCAGCTCTTCTGGTGTTTCTTTTAAAGCTGTTCAACGTGGAGTCCATCCCAACTTCTCATGACAGGGGGTTCCGCAATTCATCCATGTGTTGTGCTGCCAATGAATTTGATTTGCGCATGAGCACACCTTCTCAAGTCGATGGAAAGCACTGGAGCTGGCCGTCTCCATTTGACAAGCGAGCACGCAGCGGAGCAGCGGCAGAAAATCCTCACGGCTCAGTTCCGCCAGTCCTTTGCTCGCTTGCACCAAGTGCTGAAAAGCCTCCTCCAGGTTTTTCTCTCGACATCTCTTCACAGAACCTCTGAAAAATATCAAACACCAGCATAATTAGCAGCTGTGTTTGTGTGTGTGTGTGCGCGCAAGCTTTATAAATGGCATGCATTTTACACAAGTGCGCTTTGCGTGATGTGTTCTTATGACTAAACATTTTCTACCTGTGTATATGCTTTTAAATACAGTGGTACCTCGGGTTACATACGCTTCAGGTTACAGATGCTTCAGGTTACAGACTCTGCTAACCCAGAAATAGTGCTTCAGGTTAAGAACTTTGCTTCAGGATGAGAACAGAAATCGTGCTCCAGTGGCACGGCAGCAGCAGGAGGCCCCACTAGCTAAAGTGGTGCTTCAGGTTAAGAACAGTTTCAGGTTAAGAACGGACCTCCGGAATGAATTAAGTACTTAACCCGAGGTACCACTGTATGTTGCAAGTCAGTTGGGGACCTGTTCGTTTAACAAGCAACTAAAAAGTTCAAATCAATAATAATAATCATTATTACTGGTCGTTCTCCGATTTGGCGAGGCTCATTGAACAGCCACAAGCTGAACTTGTGTCGTCAAACCAGTCTTGTGGAACACCCTGCCAATTGATTCAGCAAGCACCTTCTGCTCTCAGACGCCTGCTGAAAACTGCAGGCAACTAAAGAAGACATCTTTTCATAGCAGTTAACCAGTTTCCAATTTATTTACTTTTATTCCATGGCTTTATGTATAGACCGTTGCAAGCTGCTCTGATACGTTTCTCATCAGCAGTGGTAAATAGATATTTGCATATCCTAATCAATAGATAAACAATAGTTCATTGCCTATTTTATAATTCTTATATGGTTTTTATTGTATGGGTTTGCATACAACTGCTGCTAACCACTCTGATACGTATATGCAACTATCTGCATAAATAATGATAAAAAGCTCATTTCTAGTTTTAAAACTCTTACACGGTTTGATGTCATGATGTTTTTAAAATATATTTTTATTAAATATTTCTTAGTTTACAAAAACACATGCGTTGTCTCTTTTTTCAAGTTGTGTTTTCTACAGATCAGTTTCATTCATTGTGAGACATTAGTGTTACACAATGACATAACAACTGCAAAAGGGCAGTAGATAACATTTGTAATATGCTTGTTCCTTGTAAAGTACAGTACAGTATACAGTTTAGGGGTCCCCCCCCTTTATTTTCCTTTCTACATGGGTTCTGTTTCTTTTTTCTTCTTTTTTATTTACATCTCACCATGTTTAGTGCACATGTAATTATGTACAGTACTTTTTGACCTTTCAGTAAATATAATAATTATTTTGTTTATAATAAAATAAAAACATTTTTAATATGCTTGTTGTTGTTGTTGTTGTTGTTGCGTGCATGCACAGACACACAGGGCCGCATTTAGGTTTGATGTGGTCCTAAGCTACAGAAGGAAATGGGGTCCTGCTGTCCTTTGCCAACAAATTGTTGCTGGTTTTTGTTTTGAATATATGCTATATGGTAATTTATGGACCTAATAGGTATCTAAAGCCATTTGCACATAACAAAATATGTATTTTATCAAAGTAATTGTTGAACTGAAATACAATTAAGAAGTACATTAATAGTAAAAAAAAAAAAATCCTTCCAGTAGCACCTTAGAGACCAACTAAGTTTGTTATAGGGACACGGGTGGCGCTGTGGGTTAAACCACAGAGCCTAGGACTTGCTGATCAGAAGGTCGGCGGTTCGAATCCCTGTGACGGGGTGAGCTCCTGTTGCTTGGTCCCTGCTCCTGCCAACCTAGCAGCTCGAAACCACATCAAAGTGGTCCAGTCGTGGCCAACTCTGGGGTTGCAGTGCTCATCTCGCCGAGGGAGCTGGCGTACAGCTTCCGGCTCATGTGGCCAGCATGACTAAGCCGCTTCTGGAAAACAAGAGCAGCGCACGGAAACGCCGTTAACCTTCCCGCCAGAGTGGTACCTATTTATCTACTTGCACCTTGATGTGCTTTCGAACTGCTAGGTTGGCAGGAGCTGGGATTGAGCAACGGGAGCTCACCCTGTCGCTGCCGACCTTCTGATCAGCAAGTCCTAGGCTTTGTGGTTTAACTCACAGCGCCACCCGCGTCCCATTCTCTGGTTGGCCTCTGTTCTTTTCTTCTACCCATAGGGAACCCACTTAAGGGCTCTTGGATACCCCATAAGGGAAGAAGGGCAGGTTTTGTTTACAACACTGGACGTAGGTTTTATTTTATTTGTTTTTTTATCTTAAATTTTGAAAATGTACATCCAGGTGTTTCTTTCCTTTACATTTTTTTTGGAGGGGGCTAGAGAGCTGGGACCTAAGATATAGCTTGTTTAGCTTATACGTAAAGCTTATATGCATAACTGTCAACTTTTCCCCTTTTTTAAGGGAAATTCCCTTATTCCGAATAGTATTCCTCGCAAGAAAAGGGAAAAGTTGACAGCTATGCTTATACGTGACACCCACACCCGCCCAACCACCCACAAATATTCTGCAAAAAGCCACGTGCATCGTCAGCCTTACTTACCCTGCAAACTGCCTGAGTTTCTCCAGGACCAACAGCAAAGCCTGGCAGGTGTTCCTGGCACCTTCCTCCTGCCCCAAAGCCTTATAATGCCTCAGGCAGCTCTCCAGCTCCTGCTCTGCGCTCATGGTCCTCGCAGGACCGGGAAGAGCCAAGCCTGATCCCAGGAATCCCCTTGGCACATCTGCAAAAACTCCAGCATGGAGCAAGCAGGAAGAGGCTTCTGCCATAGAGCGCGCAGTACAGAGCGGAGCCACGTCGGGGGCTCTCCCGCGCCATCTAGCGCTCGCACGGCAGCTCTGCTCCTGACCGCTCTTCCTACCGTTGGAAGATGCCTTGCCGTCAGACGAACGGTCCACCTAGCTCAATGCTGTCCGCACGTGCTGGCAGCAGCAGCAGCAGCAGCAGCAGCAGCAGCCGCCGCCGCTCCCCAGGGTTTCAGGGAGAGAATAATATATTGAGGAGGCCGGGGGCCGGACCCGGGATCCTTCTGCATGCAAAGCAGAATTTCCACCCTTCTCAATTTTCAAAGCAAGACTTTCCTTTGTTATGGACGCAGGTGGCACTGTGGGCAGGGAAGCTCAGGCCTGAGGGCCACATTTGGCTCTCCAAATATTTATATCTGGCCCTTGGAACTTTCCCCAGACACATCCGTCCTCCGCAGGCCACATCTCTCTCCAACTCTGCTTTCCACCTAATAATAATAATAATTCATTTGTACCCCGCCCATCTGGCTGGATTTTACCAGCCGCTCTGGGTGGCTCCCAACAGAATATTAAAAACACGATAAAACATCAAAAATTAAAAACTTCCCTAAACATGGGTGCATTCAGATGTCTTCTAAAACTCAGGGTTCCTACATACACCTCTCCAATGCATGGATGCCGTACCCTCCAACATTTCTCTGAGGGAAATGGGGACATCCTATTCAATAATAATAATAATAATACCCTGTCCATCTAAGTGGCTTTCCACAGCCACTCTGTGTGGCCCCTGGAAAGTCATCTAAAAGGGAGTGTGGCCCTCTGGCTGGAAAATGTCCCCCAACCCTGGGTTAGGTGAATGCTCTTCAAATTATTCTTTAAGGGTCAAGGCTCTGCTTTATTCTGAATTGACTCCTCTGGAGAAAACACACATACACAGTTCTTTTTCTTTTCCTCAGGCTCAGAAGACCCTGTTGCTGAAGAATGGAATTTTGGGGGGGGGGGTGGCAGGGGGGGGCGGGGCGGGGGGAGAGGCAACTCAGGCTTCATCACAGGAAGGATTTTCCAACCCTGTGAATTCACTTTTGACAAACGAACAGCTAAAGCAGATTAACTTTTTTTTTATGTTTGCTAATCCTTATAATGGTTTTAGAATCTCTTTTCCCCCAATACGAAAACGATAAAAGGCCCCTCTTTTCTATTCTCTTTATCCATATCTCTACATTGTCTCCGGCTTGTCTGCATTTCTCCTCCCCCCCCCTTGTTTTATTTCCCCCTCTCTTTCTCTTTTTTTCTAATATGGAATAACCCGGGAGATCTTATCTCGGTAAACACAACATCAATATAAATCCCCTCTTACTTATTTGCCCTTTTCCAGGGAACAGGGGTTGCAGAGACGCGTCTGGCGATTGGGTTTTGATTACCGGCTGCTATCAAAAGTCCTCTTTGTGAAATCTGGGTCTTAAATCCCATAATTCTTTGATAAAAGAAGCATTACCAGTCTATTTTGCCCAAAGTGAAAGGTATGGGGAGAATGAAAGAAAGCAATCAGCAGAAGGACTAATAGGCTAAGTGTATAGGACCCTGTATGGTTAGGGAGGTGGGGAGGGCAAACCTGTGATTGGGGGCGTGCGTGCGGGAGAAAATCTTTGTTGCAGGCGATGTGCGTATGCGCAGGCGTGCAGAGGGGGGAATCAATCTGCTTCAGGTTGTATGACTGTGGCTGCTACAACCCCTGCCAACTGGACCAGCTCCTCCGCCCCCCCTAAAAAAATCCTGCTTCATATTTGTAGGGTGATAAGGCTGTTTTTCTTTTCAATTTTTTTTAACACAAATATTTTATTATTAAAATAATTCAACATTAATACATACATATTACGAATATACAAACATACAGTGGTACCTCGGGTTACATACGCTTCAGGTTACATACGCTTCAGGTTACACACTCCGCTAACCCAGAAATAGTGCTTCAGGTTAAGAACTTTGCTTCAGGATAAGAACAGAAATCGGGCTCCGGCGGCGCAGCGGCAGCAGGAGGCCCCATTAGTTAAAGTGGTGCTTTAGGTTAAGAACAGTTTCAGGTTAAGAACAGACCTCCGGAATGAATTAAGCACTTAACCCGAGGTACCACCGTACAAACATACATTTCATACAATCCTTTAAAATATTCATACATACCCACACTCAATCCCACAGATACTGCTGCACCGCCACTGCACGATTTCTGTTCTCATCCTGAAGCAAAGTTCTTAACCCGAGGTACTATTTCTGGGTTAGCGGAGTCTGTAACCTGAAGCGTCTGTAACCTGAAGTGTATGTAACCCGAGGTACCACTGTATCCAGCTTTTCTGGTAGCCTTTAGGCAACCCTATCTCATCTGTTGCCCCTTATCCCCACTGTCCTGTTCTGGTCCCACAGAGAAAGCCACAAGGATGGATGGGCAAAACTGGATAGACGTTTCAGGACCACGGACAGCTCCAAACAAACAAGTTGCTCTGGCAGAGGTGAGGTGCAAGACTGTGACCTTTTAATCCAGGGGTCAGCAAACTTTTTCAGCAGGGGGCCAGTCCACTGTCCCTCAGTCCGGGGGGCCGGACTATATTTTTTTTGGGGGGGATGAATGAATTCCTATGTCCCACAAATAACCTAGGGATGCATTTTAAAGAAAAGCACACATTTTAGTCATGTAAAAACATGCTGATTCCCAGACCATCCGTGGGCCAGATTTAGAAGGCAATTGGGCCGGATCCAGCACCCAGGCCTTAGTTTGCCTACCCATATTTTAATCGTCTGTCTTCCAACTACCTCTTCTAGGACTTCAAAGCCTTAAAGGACCGGCTCTCTGGCCTGAAGACGGGTTCTTCTCCATCCCATAACCCAGGGCCAGGCCAAGATGTTTTGCAGCTTTGCCACTCTTCCCTGCCACCAACTCTCTCCTCCTTGTGTGGTGGCTGTTGCCACCTCTCTCTATGTCTGACTCCATCACAACCTCCTCCACCTCACCTGTCACAGAAGGCCACTTCTTTCACACATAACCATTGCTACCCATCACTAGCCAGACGCAGGAATGGGGGTGGCAGCAGTGGACAGATGTAGAGGTGGCCAGTGGGCATGGAGGAGACCAGATTTGCCACCTGAGGTGACTACCTTACCTCACTTCATGGGAGGTGCTTGGTTCCTCAAGGGAAGGTGACCGAGAGGGTCTGGGCTCTGGTCACAGAAGCCCTAGTGGTCCGGAAGGTTCTCCTGGCCCTCATACCCAACAGCCTCGGTGCATAGCTGTCAACGTTTCCCTTTTCTTTTGAGGAATCCTATTCGGAATAAGGGAATTTACCTTAAAACAAGGGAAACGTTGACAGCTATGCCTCAGTGGTCTGCTGATCTCCATCTGTCAGCTCAGAGCCCTACACGACCCTTATGATTATCAACGATTGCCCCCCATTCGTTCATTTAGGACACAAAATAGTTCAAAGGGAATGTTTGTTGTCTGGGGCCGTAGTTTCCAACAATTGCCATTGTTGAATTGTTTACTCCCCCAGTTTTGTATTTATTCCCCCTGAAACAGACATCTCTGGGTAAGGAATGATAAAAAGAGCTCGGCAAACATTAAAAAAGACATGAAGATGTATGCATATGGCAGCCAACATGCCACCATTTGTTGATTCTTTCAATTTTTCCAATTGATACGGAAGGGGGGGGGCATGTCATCTTCACCTTCTTCGCTACAATATATCAATTTATTTCCAATTGTCAATGTCAAAAGGGACTAAAATCTATAAAATTCATATCAACGTGCCAATTTGCTCAATTTCTCTAGGACTCCATCACACCTCCCCTGTCCTCCATAATCCCTCAAGCAAGGTGTCAAGACCCTAATCCTGTCAAATCACTCTGCCAAGCCTTTCCTCCAGGAAATGCCAGTACATGGACCATTGTCTTCTCATCAGGATGTGTTTATCTGCGCATATCTCCAGCTCTGCATATTCCCCCTCCCTCCTCCATATGTTAATCCTGTGTAACCCAACCTCTTCTTAATGTATTCATGATGTAACTGGGATGTATTTTGCACTGTATTCTGGGACATGGAGGGAAGTTTCAAAAGTTTATGTCACCCCTTTCTCGCTGTTCAATCTCGCCTTGAACCTGTTGCGCAATAAACTTGGATCTTCTGCAGCTTGCTCCTGTCTCCAGCTGAGCTCATTTTCCTCCGCAGGGACCCATGGACTTAGTCCGACGAGCTGGGTGGCAGAGCAGTCTCGCACTCAGATTTTTACCGTAAAACAATATATATCCCACCCTTCCTCCCAGTGGGAGCCCAGTGTGACTAACCCACAAATGGATTTTTTTTCTTAAATGTCTTAAAAGCAATTCTGGGAATAAGCATAGCTCTACATTTTGCACGATGTTAAGATGAAGATGATGATGATGATGATGATGATGATGATAATAATAATAATAATAATAATAATAATAATAATAATGTATTATTTATACCCCGCCCATCTGGCTGGGTTTCCCCAGCCACTCTGGGCAGCTCCCAAAAGAATATCAAAAACACAATACAGCATCAAACATTAAAAACTTCCCTAAACAGGGCTGCCTTCAATGTCTTCTAAAAGTCAGATAGTTGTTCATTTCCTTGACATCTGATATGAGGGTGTTCCACAGAGTAGGCACCACTACCAAGAAGGCCCTCTGCCTGGTTCCCTGTAACCTCACTTCTTGCATGGAGGGAACTGCCAGATTCTGAAGGATGCAAAGTATTTTAAAAGTCCCGGGTATCCCAAGGATGTCATGAAAAGTTGTGACATTTTAATAAAGTCCCCCAAACCACAGACGGTCCCGGCTAGATGTAAGGACCGTCCAAATCTGTCCGGGACTGCCTGGATATTTATGTATTAAAAAGACAACCTGTATCATTTTGGGGAAACGTCCCACAACTTGACAACTTTTCTAGTTCTCGGGATGGGGAAATAAATTGGCTTTTGGGAAAAGACCTTGCCTTGCAAAGTGTTTTGGCTGCTGGTGCTGATTTTCTATCGTCAAGCTAAACTCTCTCTGTGTCCTGCCATTCGCTTCCAATCTCGCTCCATATTGTGCGATATGACAGTTCCCTTTTGATGGGAAAGCTTTCATTTGGCCAAAGAAAAGGATAATTTGCTTTTCTCTCTCTCTCTCTCTCTTTTTAAAAAAGGACTTAATCCTTCTGGGCCATTTCTGGGCCTGAGAAACAGCTTTTCTCTCCCCCTGACTTGAACGGGAGGATTCCGACACAATGGACCTCATAACCACCTCAAATCTACACTTGAGATAGAGAAATCAGATTTCCTTCCAGAGTCATTTCTGTAGGATTAGCTAAATCTTAGATCCACACTAACCCTTCACAAAGCTGTCAAGATTAGTTAGAATTTATTTTATTCCAGCAGGGGGTTTATGGTTTCGTTTCCAAGAAGGATTATATAGATATATACGTATATATTTAGGGTGCCGTTGGTTATCAAGCAAGCTCGCTTAGGTGGGCAGACAGGGGGCTGGTTCTGGGATATATATGCATGTGATCTTGTTTGTCTGTGAGCATATATAATAAAAAATGGCCCAGGAGGTTGGATAAGAAGCTGAGCTCCCCCCAGACACACACACATCCTGCAAGAAGCCAAAACGTTAGTTCTGCTCCATATTTCCCCTTTCTCGTCGTTTTGAAAACCAGTTTCCCAGTTCCATTCCCGAAAAGTCAAGTCTCTCTCTTGCAGGACGGCGTGGCTGAGGTCCCTTAAGCAGGATGTCTGCCGAAGCTCCTTCAGGCGTAGTAGACCTTGGGAAGAGAACCCTCAAGAAACCGTGCTCCTTCACCATCGAGAACATCCTTTCCGGCTCGGCCGAGCGAAGACCCCCTGTACTACTCCCGTTCTGCTTCCGAGGGATCTTGGACTGTGAGCCCAAGGGGCTGCGCTCACTGGGGGGCATGGCTGCTGGACCCCTGCAGCAAGAGGAGGATGAGGTGGAAGAGGCAGAGGTGGAAGCTGCGCCTTGCGGCTGCTGCTGCTGTGTTCACAGCGGTCCCTACTCCTGGCAGGAGGCTGCAAACTGGCTCAGTGAGTATCCCTGTTTGCTGGTGATCAAAGCCTGAAGCTGGCTGCTGCTGGGAGCTGCCAGCCGAAGTTTGGTCTTTGTTGGGATGCATTTGCCCTACTCTGTGTAGTATAAAGGGAAGGGGGAGAGAAGTTTGGGAGAGGGTCACAGGGTCAGCTAAGGGTGTGGGAGAAATTCCATTCAGTTTGCGTTTGAATTCGTACCTCCCCAGTGTGCAGCTTCTGAAACTATACCCAAACAGGAACGCAGCAACCCTTCGAAATTCAGGAGAACTGCATTGTAAAATGGATAGAAGTGTGTTTGTTTATATAACAGCTCCCGGAGTCCCTGGGAAAGGGGATTGATCATTAAACCATGCTGGGAATTGTAGCTCTATATGGGGGAATCGGGGCCTGCTGATGACTCCCAGCACCCTTCACAAATGACAGCTCCCAGGATTCTTTGGGGGGAGTCATCACGCAAGGGTGCTTCATGTGTACAGTGTAGATGGGAACTTTGAGTCATGGTTAAAGGGAGAGACAAAGGTACACTGGCTTATTCATCACACATATGGGGTGTAAATAGCCTGTGCATTTTAGAGCTCTTTGTCAGTCAAGACCCCTCCTCTACTTCAGTTAATGCTCTTCCCTGCAATTCACAACTTTTCTTTCCCCCTACTTTAAATCTTATCATGGATCCGCTGCAGTCTGACATACAGGGGATATTGCAATCCGATACAATCATTCTAACCTTTCCCTCTTCTCTCCTGTAAAAGTGACAAGGTTAGAAACCTCTCACAAATAACGGATTTGTCAGCCACACTGGAGGGCGGAGGAAGGCTGGTTGTGAAACCGACAATACTTTATAACCCACCAGGGAGAAGCTGTTTTTTTTTTTTTTAGAATGGGCAAAAGTCAGTCCAAAATGTGTAGAATTTACTGGGAGAGGGGAAAGTTGGGTGGAAAATGCTCTCTAGGTACAGGGTGCCTTTGACTTGTTAATTGAGCATTAGTCCCAATTTGTTAGCAGGGAGACCAGATGATGTTGCCTGTTTAATAAGCATTCATTCTGATTTGTTTACAGAGAGGTTAGATGTTGTGTTGTTATCCCACACTTTCCAGTGCATTTCTCCCTCATTTTCTGTATCACAAATACTCTGACCTCTAGGGGAAAGTAGGTTTGTTGTGCAAGACCTCCCAATCAACTATACATAAGCAAGCTACATTTGCTGGTATGAGGTTAAATCTCCCACCTGAAAACAGCAACAGCCTGGAGGAACCCAGTATCTGTTAATGCAGAGAAACTGCAGTTCATTTTAGAGGCAATAGCTACCAAGTAGAATATAGATATAAAAGGGGTGCAATGTGGTCCCCTAGACACAAAAATATTGCTGTACACAGATATTGTAGTACTGACAATATCTTCCCCTGAAAAATCTCATAGAGAAGTTACGAAGGTGTGTAGCAAGGTATCAGGCTATAAAATAATTGATGATAAATCAGAATGGCTCAGGGTAAATATCACAAATGATTTTTTTTTTTAAAAAAAGATCTTATGGAAGCAAGGAAAACCACATGGACAAATAAGCAAAATGGAAAATATTTAGGAATATGGGTTGTGAAGCACTTAGATGAAATAATAAGGACTGATTGTCAAAATCTGTATATAGAAGTGGAAAAGGAACTGGGATCATTACATACATCCTGTTACAGATGAATATAAACCTTGAAGATGAAAGTATTACTGAGAAACTGCAGTTAACCTGCATGGGAAGATACATCAAACAGAATTTGGGTTCTGTAAACGTTTTAGGGTGCTGGCTAACTCCAGCAGGGATGGGGAACTGGTTGTCCTCCAGATATTGATGAACTCCAGTTCACATCTGCCCCAGCCAGCATGGCCAGTAGCCAGGGATGATGGGAGATGCGGTCCAAAAACATTTGGAAAGTCAGAGGTTCCCAAGCGCCACCCTAGAGATCTGAAATGTGGGTGGTGGGCTCCACCTCTTTCTTGGGGAGTTTTGAAGCCGTGCATCTCCACCTTTGCTCGACTTGCCTATTTGCAAGTGTTGCAAAATGCCAATAAACCACCCCCTTCCAGAGGGAATCAAGGCCAGGTAAGCACAGGGCCTCTGCCATGTCTGGCATAACACGATGGACCAGCTCATTAAAAAAACCACATTTTGCTTTTTGCATAAAAGGCAGAGGCGTAGAAAGGGGGGTGCGTTGGAGGCGGACTGCTCCGGGTGTCATCGCTGAGGGGGATGACATTTGGCACGCCACCCGCCTGCGACTCCCAAGCCTACCCTGAGCCGTGGGGGGAAGGGGGGAGCTGCGCCACTTTGCTGGTGGCCTTCCCCCTTCATTTTGACCGCTCGGGGGAGGCTTGGGAGTCGCGGGTGGGTGGTGCGCCTTTGCCCCGCATTCCCGGGCTGCTGGAGGAGGCTGGCAGGCAGGCAGGCAGGCACGCAGGGGGAGGAAGGGAAGGAGGCAGGAGGGGGGAGGGAAAGAGAGAAGTGGAGGGGGGAGGGAAGGAGAGAAGCAAAAGCTCCCTCAACTCAGGACCCAAACCCTAGAACGCACAGGAGGAGAGGTGGGGTGGGGTGTGAGAACAAAGTTGGGGGGAAAAGTTTTAAGCGCTTATGCTCACAATGTTAAGTAAATAAACCAGAAAATAACTCCTGCAGCTGTAAGTATCTTATTTTTCCTTCTTTTAATAATTTCAATGGGGGGTAAAGGTAAAGGGACCCCTGACCATTAGGTCCAGTCGCGACCGACTCTGGGGTTGCAGCGCTCATCTCGCTTTATTGGCCGAGGGAGCCAGCGTACAGCTTCAGGGTCATGTAGCCAGCATGACTAAGCCACTTCTGGCGAACCAGAGCAGCACATGGAAATGCTGTTTACCTTCCCCCTGGAGTGGTGCCTATTTATCTACTTGCACTTTGACGTGCTTTCAAACTGCTAGGTTGGCAGGAGCAGGGACCGAGCAACGGGAGCTCACCCCGTCACGGGGATTCGAACTGCTGACCTTCTGATCAGCAAGTCCTAGGCTCTGTGGTTTAACCCACAGCGCTACCCACATCATTGGGGGGGTGACAAAAAAATTTTCGCACCAGGTAGCACCTGCCCTTGCTACGCCTCTGATAAAAGGCAAACCCGCTGAATCCCAAACTTTCCCTTTAGCAGACTCAAGGTTTCCCTGGCCCATGAGGGTTTTCCATCCCGTCGGCAGGCCGTGCAAGAATCCTCGTGGGAGCCAGAGCGAGCTGCAAGCTTTCCACCAGATTCAGCGCCGGACCCGCCGCCACCGCACCATCTTCACGGACGACCAGCTGCAGGCCCTGGAAGCCCTCTTCCACCAGAACCAGTACCCAGATGTCATTACCAGAGAGCACCTAGCTAACCGGATTCACCTGAAGGAAGAGAGAGTGGAGGTAAATGCAGTGGTACCTTGGTTTAAATTGGGGATAAAATTTTAAGAACGCAAGAACCTCGCTGCATCAGAAAGGAAAGGTCCATCCAGTTTAGCATTCTGTTCCCACGGTGGACAACCAGATGGCTTTGCGAAGCCCAAATACTGGGCATGAAAGCAATAAACCTGCCCAGCTGTTGATCCCAGTGACTGGAAGTTCATTGTGCCTCTCATTCTGCTGCATCCATCATAATTTATAGCAGAGGTCCCCAATAGGCTAAGTAATGCTGGCCCCCTATTTGTCAAAAGCCAAGCCAAAAATTTTGATACCTCCTTGGTAGTTTTTGTTATGTTAATGGTGCTGCGGACCCCCTGGGTGGGTTTCGCGGACCCCCTGGGGTTTGCGGACCACCAATTGGGAGCCACTGATATGTAGCCTTCATGAATGATAGCCATTACTGGCTTCATTTTGTACGTATTTCATATTATTTGGTATATTCTCATGTAATAATAATAATAATAATAATAATTATTATTATTATTATTATTATTATTATTATTATTATTATTATTATTATTATTACCCTGCCCATCTGTCTGGGTTTCCCCAGCCACCACCAAGAGAATATTAAAAACATGATAAAACATCAGACATTAAAAACTTCCATAAACAGGGCTGCCTTCAGATGTCTTCTAAAAGTCAGATAGTTGTTTATTTCCTTGACATCTGATGGGAGGACATTTTCAACTTGCATTTTGAGGTCAAATAGGGTTGTATCCAGTTACTGTGTTGCATCCGATGCAAGGTCTGCCCAGAGTAGACCTCATATCCATTAATTTCAAGCTGTACGCCGGCTCCCTCGGCCAATAAAGCGAGATGTGCGCCGCAACCCCAGAGTCGGCCACGACTGGACCTAATGGTCAGGGGTCCCTTTCCCTTTATTATTATACAACCTAGGTTCATCAGTTTCAGTGAGTCTGCTCTGAGCATTGCTAACATTTGCTATGGCCCATTGAAATTAATGAACCTAGGTTAGTTGTGCCCGTTCACTCTAACACTGGATAAAACCCACAGCATCTTTTAAAGAGGAAAATCATGTGTCGGATTGTGGACCAATTTTTCCTCTCTTTGTTGCGGGGGCACTTTTTACGAAACGCACAGGTTTGGTTTAAGAATCGGCGAGCCAAGTGGCGGCATCAAAAGAGAGCTTCGGCTTCGGCGCTCGTCCTTCAAGGTGCCAAGAAGTCTTCTGAGGGAAACTGCTGACGACTGGGAGTGAAGGCTGGATTTGACAAGTGCCGAAGGTCCCATTGTCTTCTGAGCATCTCAGCGGGAGAAAGTGAGGAGAAACGGAACGGCGATGCGAAATGGAGAGGAATCCTCACAATTTATTAAGAGGAGAAAGAAGAGATGGTATATTTTCAAGGGGGGCCGGAATATAATGTGCTCAACCCACTGTAACAAAACATTAATAAAATAAATGATCCCCAAGACATGTTTGATCTTTGAAAGCATAAAGTAAGGGTGCGGCTTAGAGCACC
Organism: Podarcis gaigeae; assembly: GCF_964106915.1. NCBI lineage: Eukaryota > Metazoa > Chordata > Lepidosauria > Squamata > Lacertidae > Podarcis > Podarcis gaigeae. Next base: position 28,448,908 of record NC_139693.1, on the reverse strand, counting down.
TGGTTTGGATTCGGAAAGCCCAGGTGCAACCCCTGACACCTCCAGGTGTAGGTCTGAAATCCTGGAGAGCAGCAGCTGCCAGCCTGTGTTGTCAATCCTGAGCTGAATGGGCCAATATCTGACTCCATATAAAACAACCTCTCCTGTTTCTATTTAATTCCACTCTTTGTTTTGAGCCAAAAGGTTCAAAGCCATGCATCTCCAGGTAGGGTTACAAGTGACCAACCAGCACTGGGCAGCCGTACCGACCCGCCATTTTAATTTCCCACAATGGCCCAGGAGTGAGGCTACATCGGGGGTGTTGTGGGGGGGGGGAAGGGCAGCTTGTTGCAAAAATCTGGTACTGCTAGAGTCCAGTGTCAGAGGAGGGGCCTATGAGAAAGTGCTTGGCCCAGGGTCCCATCTATCTGAAGTCCGCCCAATGCCAGATATCAAACTTGGGGACATTCTGTGTGCAAATGGTGTGCTTTGCCACCAAACCATGACCCCTCCCCACCTTTTAAAGTACAGTGGTACTTTGGTTCTCAAACTTAATCCATTCCAGAAGTCTGTTCCAAAATCAAAGCATTCCAAAACCAAGGTGCACTTTCCCATAGAAAGTACAGTGGTACCTCGGGTTATATACACTTCAGGTTATATACGCTTCAGGTTACAGACTCCGCTAACCCAGAAATAGTACCTCGGGTTAAGAACTTTGCTTCAGGATGAGAACAGAAATCGTGCTCCGGCGGTGCAGTGGCAGCAGGAGGCCCCATTAGCTAAAGTGGTGCTTCAGGTTAAGAACAGTTTCAGGTTAAGAACGGACCTCCGGAACGAATTAAATACTTCACCCGAGGTACCACTGTATATGGTACTGTATTGTGATAGGAATTTTAGGTCTTGATATATGGTAATGTTCATAGGTGTACCAACCAATCACTTACATAGATCAGCAGAGGAAGACCAACCTGAAACCATTTTGATTCCCAAACTGACCAAATGTTCTCCCTTCCCATTGTCTCAGAAATTGAGTAATCAGCACTTTAATGGGTGACAGACTATCAGGAAAGGCAGTCAGAAAAGGCAATCAGATAACCTGGCAAACAGGAAAAACAACATTCAAATTTCTGTTTTAGACCGCCTTTTCTGTGATGTAGGTATGATGTATCTGAGGGGTGGTCTTAGGTTACACCCCTTCTGTGATGTATGTATGATGTTTCTGGGGGTGGTCTTAATCTACAGGGTGGGAATTTCAAGTCTTTATAAGGCCTTGCACGCCATTTTTCTGGGTTCCTCCTCCTGTGTATGAGGGGAGCACCCTGTTGCAACAGATCAATAAAGATCAAGCTTACTAGCTGCTTTGCTTCTCAATATTCTCTGGTTGGCCTCTGTTATTTTCTCCTACCAATAGGGAACCTATGTAAGGACTCTATATGGGCTCTTGGATACCTCATAAGGGAAAAAGGGCAGATTTTGTTTACAACAACCACAATCTTTATTGTTGCGCAACAGGCCCCCACACAGAGTAAGAACCCCAAACATGGGTTGCAAGTTCTTTGAAGACTTTCCTTCCCTACCAGAAAACATGTACAGAACCATCACTGATACATCACTGATACATCATGATCATCAAGTCACAATGAGGTAGCGGAATCGTGAGGTCACACAAGCTCAACAATTGCCCCGTGTCATAAATGAGCCAGATTCCAGAGAAGATTAGCAGCCAACTAGCAGTGAAGGAAGCAGCCAGGAAAAGAGAGGATCTGGCCAGGGTGCAGAAGGCCCGGCCAGGGTGAAGAATCCCGGGTGTCAGGAGTGTGTGCAGGAGCCAGACCCTGTGGCCAGTAGGACTTTGCAGAGCTGGGGCCTTCCTAAGTGCCGGGCACAGGAAGAAATGCTTTGCCAGGGCACAAGAAGAAATGCCTAACCAAGAGGGGCGCTTCCAAGATGGAGATGGAACAGTGGTGAGTAGACCACAATCTTTATTGTTGCGCAACAGGCCCCCACACAGAGTAAGAACATGTCGGGAAATTCAAGCCCATATCATGAGAAACTGGCAACAATCCCAGGCACCCGGCTTGATTCCCTGTTGACCTCCCTGGCTGCATTCCCCAGCAAGCGCAGGCTAGGTCACGATCGGCGATTCTTCTCAAATGTGAGAAGAACACACCCCTCTTTCCTGCCCCCCCCCGGCAGGGGTAAGAGATAGACAGAAACGTATTTACATGCTTTTATTTCTGTCTTTGCAGAGTTACAAAAAACATGACTGCTCTCTTCAAACTCCAGCAGTGTTGTGACAAACACTTCCTGTACTTCCTGTACAGCTCATATTATACTCTGAGCTAATTCCGGTGCTTCGCACTGTGAGATGACTGTCCCTCTGTTTCCCACGGACAGTCCCAAACATTCCCATCATGTTTACTTTTCAAGCTAGGACTTTGCAGCAGCATTGCTTCAATATTGTAACAGAACATGGGTTACAAGCTCTTTGAAGACCTTCCCTCCCCACCTGAAAACATGTCCAAAACCATCATTGATACATCATCATTATGTCACAATGAGGTAGCGGAGTCGTGAGGTCACACAAGCTCAACAATTGCCCCGTGTCATAAATGAGCCAGATTCCAGAGAAGATTTGCAGTTGCGTGGCGAGTTCCCGCCTCCCCCTCGGAAATAAAGACACAGGACACCAGTATTTTAGGTTAATGGGTGAAAATAGGCCACAACTTTATCGATTACAGGAATTGAGCGGTATTGGCTTAGGCATTGGTCCTATCGTCTAACCGGCTTCAGCCTGATTGCTTGAAGGGTTAATCACCAGTAGGGGGAGTCCCGCTGATGCACATCAACTAGGAGCTCCCCCGGGGTCACCGCTCGGGGGCGTGCCTTAGGCCCACACCTCCATAGGCTTCGGACAGGGCAACGCCCCCTGGAATCCTTTATCGGACTACCCTTCGATATGGGGGAAGGTGATAGCACTTCCTCCCCCCCACTCATCTGCATAACAATACCCTTACCAATGCCTAACCGCCCCTCGAGCAAAAGCTCGCTGCCAATACCCTCAAACCTGTAACCAATCCCTAATCCCAGCCATCATATCCGCCAACCACACATGGTTTCCCGCATCGGAAAGATGTATGCCATCCTCTTGGTAGAGGGCCACTTAGCTGAACTGGATGTTGGGGTGGTCAATGACCCAACCCCCCAGAGCTGCCACTCTACGCACCGCCAAATGTACCAAAAGCTTCTGGGCTTTGTTTATCTCAATAGGGCACCGGCAGTCCCTCCATACATGCCTCGCCAGCAGTGGTGACCAAATTAGGGTTGAATCTGGCAATGAGGCAATCAGTTCATTGAAATCATTGTAAATGTGCCACATCAAGTCCACGCCTTTCCGATTGGCCAAGTCATTTCCCCCCAGCTGAATAAACAAGAGCATGAGGGGACCTTCCAAAGTGGCTCTGGCTTTCACTGCAGGCATAAATTCTGCCCAGCGCACCCCCTTCTGTGCGATTCAGGAAACTTTATTTTTTAATGGAAGATCCAGCCTGCACCCCAGGCCACAGCTGACAGCACGGTTACTAGCCCAGTGGACAATGCTGTGGCCTGTAATCCAAATGTGCACCACAACGTTTCCTGAAAGCAAAAGGAGGTAGCAAAGCTAGGTCAGGTATACCGTGAACAATCACAAGGTCTTACGAATATATCCCTTAAAAGTATCAGACTTCCACCGCCCCAAGTCCTTCATCCATTCAGCCGAGAGTCCCAAATGCATTGCTGTGGTGGCGGCCCCAATCCAAAAGGAGTTGGCCGCGAATTCAGCTGGGGGTAAAGCACAGGCAGCAGTTGCCCTTCGCATAGTGCGCATGAACTGATGCCGTGGGTAAAACCTCAGCGCCTAGGACTTGCCGATCGCATGGTCGGCGGTTCAAATCCCCGCGGCAGGGTGCGCTCCTGTCGTTCGGTCCCAGTGCCTGCCAACCTAGCAGTTCGAAAGCACCCCCAGGTGCAAGTAGATAAATAAGGACCGCTTACCAGCGGGAAGGTAAACGGCGTTCCGTGTGCTGCGCTGGCTCGCCAGGTGCAGCTTGTCACACTGGCCACGTGACCCAGAAGTGTCTGCGGACAGCGTGGGCTCCCCGCCTCTAGAGTGAGATGAGCGCACAACCCTAGAGTCTGGCAAGACTGGCCCGTACGGGCAGGGGCACCTTTACCTTTACCTTTTAAGGCGGGAGCCATCCAAATGTATGAGGAATGGGCCTGAGACGGTCGGTCTCACGTACATGAAATGTCTAGTGCCCTTTACTGGGCATGGCCCATTGTGACTAGTTGCTTGGAGCCGAGTAAGGGCCCCCTTTCCCTGCTGATCAGTTTTGGAACATCAGACACACAGGACTAAATTGGATCTGGACAAGGTCAGGTCTCTCAATAAACTTCTCTGGGCAATGGAATCTTGTTGGCCCTCACAAACCACTTCGCCAACGCGCAGAGCGCCAAAGGAGGCGATGGAGTATGAAGCCGAAAATTAACCGGGCCTTGTACTCGGACCAACAGATACTTCTTGATTTTTATTTTTATTGTTGTTGTTATTTGGATTTGGCATAGAATGTCATAAGTTATGGGCCTTCTACCATCACTGCTGGGAGGCTGCAGCCTGTGCCAGCCCCCCAGTGCCCTTCACACTAAGAAATCCGCACAAGGGTCTATGGAGTAAATAGCCTTTCAGAAGAAGGAGATTGCAGCTGACTGGATCTTTAAGAGTCATTGCTGCGCGACCCAGCTCCCTCAAATGTACCAAGTATTGCAGAACTTCAGCCTTGGTAGGGGGTGTGTCAAGCCTAGCATTTTTTAATTTGCCTTGTAGCTCCATAAAGTCCGACCAAGCCTTTTTATAAGGTCTAAGCCTGGACGGGACAACTGAAGCCAATACTCCCTTCAGGACATCATGTTCCCAAGGCTCCCAAGGTGCTCCAGGAATGGCTGTGGCAATTGCTGCGCCTCTGGTGCTAATGGGTGGAAGCAGTCCATCTGAAAACGAGACAGAGCATCCGTGATGTCATTGTTAACCCTAGGTGTAAATTTGGCAGAGAAATAGATGAGTAATTCTAAGCCCAAAAGGACAAAGGACCGGAGCAGGTTTGCCACCCTAGGAGAGTACGATGATTGCTTAGACAGGACACTGACAACCACTTGACACTGACAACCGCTTAATTGTCAGTCCAGAAGCATACCTGGTGATTCCCAAACTCATCAGCCCCCAAGTGCACCGGAACTACGATAGGGAAATTCTAAGAAGGTGAGGTCACACGTGATAGGTTTTCCTTGCCAGCTGGTAGGCCAGCGCTGAGCACACCAGCACCCCCTAAAGTAGACACCAAGCCCCAGGGAACCAGCTGCATCAGACTGTACCTGAAACTCTGAACGCAGCATCAATTGTCCTGCCACAAAAAAATGCCCTTGTACTTATCCAGGAACTTTAACCAGACCTCCTGGTTTGACTTGATCACTTTAGAGAGGCACACTCTGTGTTGAGGAACATGCAGTCCCGCTGACAGCTTAGCCAATCACCCACAAAAGGGGCAGCCAGGGGGCACTACCTGGCATGCAAAGTTGAGGTGACCCAAGAGTGATCAACTCTGCCTAAGGGTGACCTTCTTGAGAGGAAGAAGTTGCAGAATTAATTCCTTAAGTGCTGCTAGCTTCTCTCTTGGGTGATGTCTGTGCGATTGTGTATAATTCAATACCCAAAATAAGTTATGGTTGAAACTGGACCCTCTGTTTTGTCTGCCACCAAAACTACCCCAAGCTCCTCAGCCAGGGAGGTGAAAGCCTCTAAAAGAGATGCACAATCAGGGCTATTACTAGTGATGAGAGAAAAGTTATTGAGGTAATGGGTCACCCCTTCAGAACCAGTTCTAAAGCAAAGGGCCCAGTTTAAAATTGTACTAAATGACTCAAAAGCTGCACAAGCTACTGAGCACCCTATCGGCATAGATTTGTCTATGAACTAAGCCCTCAACCTGAAACCTAGCCACAGAAAGTCCTCTGGGTGAATTGGCAGGAGGCGGAAGGCCGACTCAATGATGCACTTAGCCAAGAGCGCCCCCTGCTGAACCTACGAATAACCTTTATAGCCTGATCAAAGGAGGCATATCTCATAGAACAAGGCTTCTGTGGTATTGCATCATTGACTGAGCCACCTCTAGGGTAGGATGGGTTGTGGATCATACGACACTCTCCTGGAGTCTTTTTAGGGACCATGCCTAAAGGTGAAATGTGTAAACCCATATAGGTGGCCACCCTCCCAGCCAGAATTTCTTTGTTTATTTATTTATTTATTTTTTGCAATAGCTAGCATTTCCCTAACTGTTTTTTGTTTGTTTGTTTGTTTAGGGGGTCCCCTGAGTTAGGAGGGATCTAAGAGGTGAGAGCTTAACAGAAGAGAACGCCAAAACCATGGGCCAAATTAATACCGGTTTGTGGTTGAATTACAGTATTTTTTGCTCTATAACACGCACCTGACTATAACACGCACGTAGTTTTTAGAGGAGGAAAACAAGAAAAAAAATATTCTAAACGAAACAATGGATGTATGATTTTTGTGGTTCATGCTGTGGCCACAGACATGTGATCTGAAGGTGAGTTTGGGGTAGCCCTATGCAAAAATCCTGAGGATCCATGTGGATCCATGCTTTGTAACCACATTTTTGCGCCATTGCGGCCCCATGAAACAGTGGGTGCGTGATTTTTGGGGTGCAGGCTGTAGCCATGGACATGCTATGTGATCTGATGGTGAATTTGGGGTGACCCAGTGCAAAAATCCTGAGGATCCATGTGGATCTGTGCTTTGTAACCACGTTTTAAGTGGGGAGGGAAGGAAAAGCACTCAAGGGACAAGGAGCACACGTGGGGTGTGTGGAGAAGGATGCTGCTAATAATGCAGAAGAGGGGTATAAGAGGAGAAGGCTCCTCTCCTCTCCCACTTTGCTCCTTTAAAGCAAGCAGGCTCTGCTTCTCTCCCTCCTCCCCGGCTCGGCTCGCTGAAAAGCTTTGCTGCTATTTAGCGAGCTGAGTGGGGAGGAGAGAGGGGCAGAGAGCACGGTTGCTTTAAAACAACCAACCAGACAGGAGCCTCTTACACCTGTGTAAGCGGCTCCTCTACCACTTTGCTGTTTCAAAGCGAGCCATGGAGGAGGGAAGGAAGGGGAACCATGGATCCTCTGCTCATGACTGCAGCAGATCCCTCCGCCATCCGTAGGCATTTGCTCCATAACACACACAGACATTTCCCCTTACTTTCTAGGAGGAAAAAAGTGCGTGTTATGGAGTGAAAAATACAGTAATACCGGTTTGTGGCTGCTCTGTGAGCATTGCAAGACCCCTGGTGGAAATGCCTCCTACCGCCCTGAAAGGGCTGTTTACTTTTAAAACATGAGGGTGGTTACCTAGGCACTTTTCACATTCATGTGCATACTGACAATTTGGCCCCTGGCACACACCCCTATTGTACTCCCAGCAAACCTCACAGTGAGGGACTCGCTTAGCTTCAAATTTCCAAACTTAGAGGGATCTAGCTGCTTCTTTTCCACATAGGGACCCACCTACTCCATCCAGTAATTCTGGTTGCTTAGGTCCCAGTGTAGCCTTTTCAGGCTTTGCCCTCAGGTGGAAAGAGCATTGCACCCAGGGAGAGGGAAATGGGAGTCAAACAGACACTCAAGGGATAATTTCAGAGAAAGAGCTTTATTTCTACCATCTGGGCTTGGTAGGAAGAGCTAGTGTGATAACTTCACAAACAAGCACGAGTTTTCAGCCATTTGCACAGAGCATATATTCCCCTCCAGTTCCCTCCCTTTTCTCCCCCTTCTCAGGAGCCGTGCCTCTGAGCATGAACAGAAAGCTCCTGTCTTGCGACTCCTGGCACCCTTCCCAGGAAAGGGGGTTGAGAAGCCAAGGGGAAGGAGAAACCAATGCTTCTTTTTCTATTACACATTGTTATCCATCTTCTTTAGTATTTCATTATTTAAAACGGAACTTGTTTATTCTAATAGGAGTTCTGATTTTTCAATATGATTTTGCAAGTATCCTTTCAACACCTTCCAGTCCCTGTCTATCTTCTCTTTTGAGATCCTCCCAATTTCTCCCATTGTTTTGGATGTATTGTAGTACTCCAATAATTTGGCAAGCCACTCTGTTTTTGTCCGTATAATACCACTTTTCCAATTTTTCGCATTCAGTAGCCTTGTGGCTACTGTTGCATATAAATATAATGTCTTGTCTTCTTCCTTTAGACTTCTTGGTATTATTCCCAATAGAAAACCTTCTGGTGTTTTATCTAAACATTTTTTTTCATTTGTGAAATATCTAAACATTTTTTTCATTTCGTTATATATTTTTTCCAAAAATTGTTTGATGTTTAAACAATTCCACCATATATGTATCATAGTACCATTTCCAGTGTTGCATTGCCAGCAGACATCGCTACAATTTTTATTCATTTTTGCTATTCTTTCTGGTGTTAAACACCATCTATGTTGTATTTTAAGGTAATTTTCTTTCAATATATAACACATAGTGAATTTCATATCTTCTTTTCACAATTTTCCCCATTGTTCAAACATAATATTTTCCCCAATATCTTGCGCCCATTTAATCATTTTTATTACCGATATTTTCCCTAGTAAGGAAAGATTCAATTTCCCCCATACTTGCAAATCCTTTTTTATTTCATTCCATGTTTTCCCATAGTTCTCATTACTTAAATCTATAGTATTTGTTGTTAAATTTATTCCAAGATACCTTATTCTCTTTTTAATTTCCAATCCTGTAATTTCTTGTAATTTCACTTTATATTTTTCTTCCATATTTTTCACTAGTATTTTGGTTTTCCCATAGTTTAGTTTGAATCCTGCTAATCTGCCATATTCGTTTATACATTCCAATATTCTAGGTGTGCATTGTAGGGGATTTTCTGTTGTGATCATAACATCATCTGCAAAGGCTCTAAACATATCTTTTTTCACCAACTACTATTCCTCTTATTTGGTTGTCCTGCCTTATTTTCTTTAATAGAACCTCTAATACTATTATAAACAACATTGGGGATAGGGGGCATACTTGTCTTATACCTTTAAAGAGATTGATTTCTTCTCCAAACTCTCCATTAATAATAATTTTTGCTTTCTGTTATATATTGCATTTTTACCTTTTTGGAATTTTTCACCTAGACACAATTCTTTTAATAGTTTTTCATGAATTCCCATGAGATTTTATCGAAAGCCTTCTCCGCATCAATTGAAATCAGGGCTTCTTGTTTATCTCTTCTTACTTGTAGATATTCCATTATGTCTATTATATTTCTAATATTATCCTTTATTTGTTTATGTACTATTTTTATGTACTATTTTTCCTATTATTTTTTTCAACCTGTTAGCCAATAACCCTGCATAAATTTTATAATCCGAATTTAACAACGAAATGGGTCTATAATTTGAGACAGATTCCAAGTCCGTACCTTGTTTTGGTAGGAGCGTTATATACGCTTGAGTCCAAGAGTCTGGAATATTCCCCTTCTCTACCGCTTCCTCTATTACTTCTTTTAGTGGGTCAATTAATTCATTTAACATTTCTTTATAGTATTCTGCTGGTATGCAGTCTGGACCTGGGGATTTCCCTATTTTTAATTTTTGAATTGATTCCTTAATTTCTACAGTTGATATTGGTTCATTTAATAATTTATGGTCTTCTGCTATCTCTATTAATTTATTTTTCTTTATATATTCCTCTATTTCTTCTATTGACACTTCATCTTTTTGATATAATTTTTTATAATACTTTTAAAATTCTTTTTGAATTTCTGTAATATCCCCTATTGTCCTCTCTTCTACTCTTGTCTTATTTATTAATTTTTCATTTCTTTGTTTTTTTAATTGCCAGACAGGGATCTTCCTGGTTTATTTGCCCATTCAAAATTTTTATATTTCCAAAATTTGATTTTTTGTTCTGCCCCCTGTTCTATAATTTTATTGTATTCTACTCTCAATAATTTAATTTCTTGGTTAATCTCTCTTTATTTTTGCTTGCGTAGGCCATTTCCCCCTTCCTTTTAATTTCTTCTAAAAGCTCCCTTTTCTTTTTTTATTTATTCTTATATGCTATTGAGTTTTGTTGTATGAAATATTCCCTAACAACTGCCTTCCCAGCATCCCATACTGTTTTTAGACCTGTCCATTTCCTCCAATTGTTTTCAAAATATTCCTTCAACAACTTTCTGGCTCCTGGTATTACTTTTTGGTTTTTTAATAGGAAAACATTCATTCTCCACCTTCCCACCCCCTTTCTTCTCTTTTCCTTTAAGAGTTAATGATACTGGATTGTGGTCTGTGAGTGTTTTTGGTAATATTTTGGCATTCTGTGCTTTAATTGTCATATGGGCCATGGGCGGCACGCACAACAACAAAAACAACAACAACAACCAAGACGGAACATTCACGATTCACAGGTAGGGGCGGCATGCACAACAACAACAAAGGTGGAACATCACTCTGTGCAGGCAGGAGTCGGGAGGCACAACAACAACAACAACAACAAAGGCGGATCCACAACGCTTCGCAGGCAGTGACGACAGGCAGAACAACAACAACAACAAAGGCGGAACATCACCCTGCGCAGCCAGGGGCGGCAGGCACAACAACAACAACAACCAAGGCAGAACCATCACGATTCGCAGGCAGGGGCGGCAAGCACAACAACAACAACAACAACAAAGGCGGACCCATCACGATTCGCAGGCAGGGGCGACAAGCACAACTCCAATATTAACAAAAGCAGAACCATCATGATTCACAGGCAGGGGTCGGCAGGCACAAAAACAACAACAACGTCACCCTCAGCAGGAAAGGCAGAAACGTCACCCTCAGCAGGAAGGGGTCAGCAGGAACATCAACAACTACAACAACCAAGGCAGAACCTTCAGGATTCGCAGGCAGGGGTCGGCAGGCACAACAACAACAACAACGAAGGCGGTACATCATTCTGCGCAGCCAGGGGCGGAAGGCACAATAACAAACACAACAACAACGAAGGCAGAACCATCACGATTCGTAGGCAGGGGCAGCAGGAAGAACAACATCCAAGGCAGAACCTTCAGGATTCGCAGGCAGGGGCAGCAGGCACAACAACAACAACAACGAAGGCAGAACCATCACGATTCGCAGGCGGGGTCGGTAGGCACTACAACAACAACAACCAAGGCAGAACCATCACGATTCGCAGGGAGGAGCAGCAGGCACAACAACAACAACAAAGGCGGAACATCACACTGTGCAGGCAGGGGTCGACAGAAACAATAACAAAAACAACAACCAATGCAGAACCATCACGATTCGCAGGCGAGGTCGGCAGTCACAAGAACAACAAGAACCAACGCGGAACCATCACAATTCGCAGGCAGGAGCAGCAGGCACAACAACAACAACGAAGGCGGAACACCACTCTGTGCAGCCAGGGTTGGCAGGCACAACAACAACAACGAAGGCAGAACCATCACGATTCACAGGCAGGGGTCTGCAGTCACAACGACAACAACAGCAACCAAAGCCGAATCATCATGATTCTCAGACAGCGGCAGCAGGCAGAACAAAAACCAAGGCGGAACCATCATGATTCGCAGGCAGGGGCAGCAGGCACAACAACATCAACAAGAACAAAGGCGGAACCATAACGCTTCTCAGGACGCCGGAGCAGGCAGAGCAACAATAACTACCAAGGCAGAACCATCACGTTTCGCTGGCAGCGGGGGCAGGCAGAGCAACAATAACAACCAAAGCAGAACCATCACAATTCGTAAAAGGGAGGCAGGGAACAACGAAGGCGGAACATCACCCTGCGCAGCCAGGGCGGAAGGCACAACAACAACAACAAAAAGGCAGAACAATCATGATTCACAGGCAGGGGCAACAAGCACAACTACAATATTAACCAAGGCAAAACCATCACAATTCACAGGAAGGGGTGGGAGGCACAAAAACAACAACAAAGGCGAAACATCACCCTCAGCAGGCAGGGGTCAGCAGGAACATCAACAACTACAACAACCAAGGCAGAACCTTCACGATTCGCAGGCACGGGTTGGCAGGCACAACAACAACAAGGAAGGCAGAACCATCACGATTTGCAGGCAGGGGCGGCAGGGAGAACAACAATAACAACTAAGGCGGAACCATCATAATTCGCAGGCAGGGCCGGCAGTCACAACAATGAAGGCACAACATCACCCTGCGCAGCCAGGGGTGGCAGGCACAACAACAAAAACAACAACAACAACAAAGGTAGAAACCTCACAATTCACAGGCAGGGGCAGCCCGCACAACAGCAACAGCAGCAGCAGCAGCAGCAGCAGCAACAACAACAACAATAAAGAAGGAACGTCATCCTCTGCAGGCAGGCGTCGGCAGGCACAACAACAACAAAGGCGGAACAATCACGATTCGCAGACAGCGGCGACAAGCACAACTACAATATTAACTAAGGCATAACCATCACGATTCTCAGGCAGGGGCGGCAGGCACAACAACAACCAAGGCAGAAGATCACCCTGCGCAGCCAGGAGCGGGAGGCACAACAACAACAACGAAGGCAGAACCATCACGTTTCTCAGGCAGGGGCGTCAGGCACAACAGCAGCAACAACCTAGGCGGAACCATAACACTTTGCAGGCAGCAGGGGCAGGCAGAACAAGAATAACAACCAAAGCAGAACCATCACAATTCGCAGGAAAGGGTGGCAGGCAGAACGACAAGAACAACGAAGGCAGAACATCACCCTGCGCAGCCAGGGGCGGAAGACAACAACAACAAAAAGGCAGAACAATCACGATTCGCAGGGAGGGGCGACAAGCACAACTACAATATTAACTAAGGCAGATCCATCACGATTCGCAGGAAGGGGTGGGAGGCACAACAACAACAACAACAAAGGCAAAACATAATCCTCAGCAGGCAGGGGTCAGCAGGAACATCAACAACTACAACAACCAAGGCGGAACCATCATGATTCTCAGGCAGGGTTCGGCAGGCACAACAACAACAACAACGAACTCGGAACCATCATGATTCGTAGGCAGGGGCAGCAGGAAGAACAACATCCAAGGCAGAAACATCATGATTCGCAGGCAGGGGGTGCAGGCACAACAACAACGAAGGCGGTACATCACTCTGCGCAGCAAGGGGCGGCAGGCACAACAATAAACACAACAACAACGAAGCAGAACCAGCACGATTCGCAGGCAGGGGTGGCAGGCACAACAACAACAACAATAACAACCAAGGCATAACCAGCACGATTCGCAGGCAGGGGCAGCAGGCACAAGAACAACAACAAAGGCGGAACATCACCCTGCACAGCCAGGCACGGCAGGCACAATAACAACAACAACAACCAAGGCAGAACCATCACGATTCGCAGGCAGGGGCAGCAGGCACAACAACAACCAAGGCAGAACCATCACAATTCGCAGGCGAGGTCGGCAGTCACAAGAACAACAACAAGAACCAACGCGGAACCATCACAATTCGCAGGCAGGGGCAGCAGGCACAAGAATAACAACAACAACAACAACAACGAAGGCAGAACCATCACGATTCACAGGAAGGGGTCTGCAGTCACAACGACAACAACAGCAACCAAAGCCGAATCATCATGATTCTCAGGCAGCGGCAGCAGGCAGAACAACAATCAAGGCAGAACCATCACGATTAGCAGGCAGGGGTGGGAGGCACAACAATAACAACAACAACAACAAAGGAGGAACATCAACCTGCGCAGGGAGGGGTCGGCAGGCACAACAACAACAACCAAGGCAGAACCATCACGATTTGCAGGAAGGGGCGGCAGGCACAACAACAACAACAACAACAACCACCAATGCCCAACCATAACGCTTTGCAGGCAGCAGTGGCAGGCAGAGCAATAAAAACAACCAAGGTGGAACATCACCCTGCGCAGCCAGGGGCGGCAGGCACAACAACAACAACGAAGGCAGAACCATCACGATTGCAGGCAGGGGAGGCAGGCACAACAACAACAACAACTAAGGCAGAACCATCACGATTCACAGGCAGCAGGGGCAGGCAGAACAACAACAACAACAACAATGGCAGAACTATCACAATTCAAAGGCAGGGGCGGCAGGCACAACAACAATGAAGGCAGAACCATCACGATTTGCAGGCAGATGCGGCATGCACAACAACCACCACCACCAAGACGGAACATTCACGATTCGCAGGAAGGGGCGGGAGGCACAACAACAACAACAACAACGAAGGCAGAACCATCATGATTCACAGGCAGGGGTCGGTAGGCACTACAACAACAACAACAACCAAGGCGGAACCATCACGATTCGCAGGCAGGGGCAGCAGGCACAACAACAACGAAGGCAGAACCATCACGATTCGCAGGCGGGGTCGGCAGTCACAAGAACAACAACAAGAACAAACGTGGAACCATCATGATTCGCAGGCAGGGGCAGCAGGCAGAACAACATCCGAGGTAGAACCATCACGATTCGCAGGCAGGGGCAGCAGGCACAAGAACAACAACAACAACAAAGGTGGAACATCACACTGTGCAGGCAGGGGTTGACAGGAACAATAACCAAAACAACAACCAAGGCAGAACCATAACGATTCGCAGGCGGGGTCGACAAGCACAATAACAACAACAACGAAGGCGGAACCATCACGATTCGCAAGCAGGGGTCGGCAGAGGCTACAGGCAGAACAACAATAACAACTAAGGCAGAACCATCACAATTCGCAGGCAGGGGCAGCAGGCACAACAACAACAACAACAACAATCAAGGTGGAACATAACCCTGCACAGCCAGGGGGCGGCAGGCACAACAACAAAAACAAGAACAACCAAGGCACAACCTTCACAATTCGCAGGAAGGGGCAGCTGGCACAATTACAACATCAACCAAGGCGGAACCATCCCGATTCATAGGCAGGGGTCGGTAGGCACTACAACAACAACAACCACCAAGAAGAACAACAATAACCACCAAGGCAGAACCATCACGTTTCGCAGGCAGCGGGGGCAGGCACAACAACAACAACAACCAAAACAGAACCATCACGATTCACAGCCAGGGGCGGCACGCAAAACACCACCACCAACAAAGGCAGAACATCACCATGCACAGGCAGGGGCGGCAGGCACAAAAACAGCAACTACAAAGGCGAAACTTCACCCTGTGCAGGCAGGGGTTGGCAGGCACAACAACAACAACAACCACAACCAAGGCAGAACCATCACAATTCGCAGGCAGGGGCAGCAGGCAGAACAACATCCAAGGCAGAACCATCACGATTCGCAGGCAGGGGCGGCAGGCACAACAACAAGAACAACCAAAACAGAACCATCACGATTCACAGCCAGCGGCGGCACGCAAAACACCACCACCAACAAAGGCAGAACATCACCATGCACAGGCAGGGGCGGCAGGCACAACAACAGCAACTACAAAGGCAAAACTTCACCCTGTGCAGGCAGGGGTTGGCAGGCACAACAACAACAACAACCACAACCAAGGCAGAACCATCACAATTCGCAGGCAGGGGCAGCAGGCAGAACAACATCCAAGGCAGAACCATCATGATTCGCAGGCAGGGGCAGCAGGCACAAGAACAACAACAACAACAAAGGCGGAACATCACCCTCAGCAGGCAGGGGTCAGCAGGAACATCAACAACTACAACAATGAAGGCAGAACATCACTCTGCGCAGCCAGGGGTCCGCAGGCACAACAACAACAACAACAACAACAACAACCACAACGAAGGCAGAACAATCACGATTCGCAGGCAAGGGTCGGCAGGCAGAACAACAATAACAACCAAGGCAGAACCTTCATGATTCTCAGGCAGGGGCGGCAGGCACAACAACAACAACAGCAGCAACAACAAAGACGGAACGTCATCCTCCGCAGGCAGGCGTCAGCAGGCACAACAACAACAACCAAGGCAGAACCATCACGATTCATAGGCAGAGGGTACAGGCAGAACAACAATAACGACGAAGGCACAACCATCACAATTCGCAGGCGGGGCGGCAGGCACTACAACAACAACAATCAAGGAAGGACCATCACGATTCGCAGGCAGGGGCAGCAGGCACTAAAACAACTACAACCACCACCACCACCACCACCAAGGCGGAACCATCACGATTCACAGGCAGGGCAGTAGGCAGAACAACATCCAAGGCACAACAATCACGATTCAGAGGCGGGGCAGCAGGCACTACAACAACAACAATCAAGACGGAACCACCACGATTCGCAGGCAGGGGCAGCAGGCACAACAACAACAACAGCAACAACCAAGGCGGAACATCACCCTGCGCAGTCAGGGGCGGCAGGCACAACAACAAAAACAACAACAACGAAGGCACAACCATCACGATTCGCAGGCAGGGGCGGCAGGCACAAGAACAACAACAACAACAAAGTCGGAAAATCACCCTCAGCAGGCAGGGGTCAACAGTAACATCAACAACTACAACAATAGTTGTAGCCAGGGGTCGGCAGGCACAACAACAACAACAACCAAGACAGAACCATCACGATTCGCAGGCAGGGGTGGCAGGCACAACAACAACAACCAAGGCGGAACCATCACGATTCACAGGCAGGGGCAGCAGGCAGAACAACATCCGAGGTAGAACCATCACGATTCACAGGCAGGGGCAGCAGGCACAAGAACAACAACAACAACAAAGGCGGAACATCACACTGTGCAGGCAGGGGTTGACAGGAACAATAACCAAAACAACAACCAAGGCAGAACCATAACGATTCGCAGGCGGGGTCGGCAAGCACAATAACAACAACAACAAAGGTGGAACATCACTCTGCGCAGCCAGGGGTCGGCAGGCACAACAACAACAACCAAGGCAGAACCTTCATGATTCGCAGGCAGGGGCGGGAGGCACAACAGCAACAACAATGAAGGCGGAACCATCATGATTCGCAGGCAGGGGTCGGCAGGCAGAACAACAATAACAACTAAGGCAGAACCATCACAATTTGCAGGCAGGGGCAGCAGCACAACAACAACAACAACAATCAAGGCGGAACATAACCCTGCACAGTCAGGGGGCGGCAGGCACAACAACAAAAACAGGAACAACCAAGGCACAACCTTCACAATTCGCAGGAAGGGGCAGCTGGCACAACTACAACATCAACCAAGGCGGAACCATCACGATTCATAGGCAGGGGTCGGTAGGCACTACAACAACAACAACCACCAAGAAGAACAACAAGAAGCAACGCGGAACCATCATGATTCGCAGGCAGGGGCAGCAGGCAGAATAACATCCAAGGCACAACCATCATGATTCGCAGGCGGGAGGGGGGGCAGGCACAACAACATCAACAAAAACAAAGGCGGAACCATAGCGCTTCTCAGGACGCCGGGGCAAGCAGAACAACAATAACCACCAAGGCAGAACCATCACGTTTTGCAGGCAGGGGCAGCAGCACAACAACAACAACAACAACAACAACAATCAAGGCGGAACATAACCCTGCACAGCCAGGGGGCGGCAGGCACAACAACAAAAACAGGAACAACCAAGGCACAACTTTCACAATTTGCAGGAAGGGGCAGCTGGCACAACTACAACATCAACCAAGGCGGAACCATCACGATTCATAGGCAGGGGTCGGTAGGAACTACAACAACAACAACCACCAAGAAGAACAACAAGAACCAACGCGAAACCATCATGATTCGCAGGCAGGGGCAGCAGGCAGAACAACATCCAAGGCACAACCATCATGATTCGCAGGCGGGGGGGGGGCAGGCACAACAACATCAACAAAAACAAAGGCGGAACCATAGCGCTTCTCAGGACGCCGGGGCAAGCAGAACAACAATAACCACCAAGGCAGAACCATCACGTTTTGCAGGCAGCGGGGGCAGGCACAACAACAACAACAACCAAAACAGAACCATCACGATTCACAGCCAGGGGCGGCACGCAAAACACCACCACCAACAAAGGCAGAACATCACCATGCACAGGCAGGGGCGGCAGGCACAACAACAGCAACTACAAAGGCAAAACTTCACCCTGTGCAGGCAGGGGTCGGCAGGCACAACAACAACCACAACCAAGGCAGAACCATCACAATTCGCAGGCAGGGGCAGCAGGCAGAACAACATCCAAGGCAGAACCATCATGATTCGCAGGCAGGGGCAGCAGGCACAAGAACAACAACAACAACAACAAAGGCGGAACATCACCCTCAGCAGGCAGGGGTCAGCAGGAACATCAACAACTACAACAATGAAGGCAGAACATCACTCTGCGCAGCCAGGGGTCGGCAGGCACAACAACAACAACAACAACGAAGGCAGAACCATCACGATTCGCAGGCAAGGGTCGGCAGGCAGAACAACAATAACAACCAAGGCAGAACCATCACGATTCACAGCCAGCGGCGGCACGCAAAGCACCACCACCAACAAAGGCAGAACATCACCATGCAGAGGCAGGGGCGGCAGGCACAACAACAACAACAACAACCAAGGCAGAACCATCACAATTCGCAGGCGGGGTCAGCAGTCACAAGAACAACAAAAAGAACCGACGCGGAATCATTATGATTTGCAGGCAGGGGCGGCAAGCACAACAACAAAAACAACAACCAAGACAGAACCATCATGATTCGCAGGCAGGGTTGGCAGGCAGAACAACAATAACAACCAAGGCAGAACCTTCACGATTCTCAGGCAGGGGCGGCAGGCACAACAACAACAACAACAGCAACAACAAAGATGGAACGTCACCCTCCGCAGGCAGGGGTTGGCAGGCACAACAACAACAACAACCAAGGCAGAACCTTCATGATTCGCAGAAAGGGGCGGGAGGCACAACAGTAACAACAATGAAGGCAGAACCATCACGATTCGCAGGCAGTGGGGGCAGGCGGAACAACAATAACAACTAAGGCAGAACCATCACAATTTGCAGCCAGGGGCGGCAGGCACAACAACAACAACAACAACAACAACCAAGGCAGAACCATCACAATTCGCAGGCAGGGGCAGCAGGCAGAACAACATCCAAGGCAGAACCATCAGGATTCGCAGGCAGGGGCAGCAGGCACAAGAACAACAACAACAACAAAGGCGGAACCATAACGCTTGTCAGGATGCCGTGGCAGGCAGAAGAACTATAACAACCAAGGCAGTACTATTACGATTCGTAGGCAGAGGCTGCAGGCACAACAACAACAACCAAGGCAGAATGATCATGATTCGCAGGCAGGGGCAGCAGGCAGAACAACATCCAAGGGACAACCACCACGATTCGTAGGCAGAGGCTGCAGGCACAACAACAGCAACAACATCCAAGACACAACCACCACGATTCGCAGGCAGGGGCGGCAGGCACAACAACAACAACAACAACAACAACCAAGGCGGAACCATCACGATTCGCAGGCAGGTGTGGCAGGCACAACAACAACAACAACAAAGACGGAACGTCACCCTCCGCAGGCAGGGGTTGGCAGGCACGACAACAACAACAACAACAACAACCATGGAAGAACCTTCATGATTCGCAGGAAGGGGCGGGAGGCACAACAGCAACAACCAAGGCACAACCATCACAATTAGGCAGGCAGGGTCGGCAGGCATTACAACAACAACAATCAAGGGAGGACCATCACGATTTGCAGGTAGGGGCGGCAGGCACTACGACGACGACAACAACAACAACAACCACCAAGGCGGCACGATCACGATTCGCAGGCAGGGGCAGCAGGCAGAACAACATCCAAGGCAGAACCATCACGATTCGCAGGCAGGGGCAGCAGGCACAACAACAACAAAGGCGGTACATCACTCTGCGCAGCCAGGGGCGGCAGACACAATAAAAAACAACGAAGCAGAACAATCATCATTCGCAGGCAGGGGCGGCAGGCACAACAACAACAAGAACCAACGCGGAACCATCATGATTCGCAGGCAGGGGCGGCAGGCACAACAACAACAACAACGAAGGCCGAACCATCATGTTTCGCAGGAAGGGGTCGGCAGGCAGAAAAACAATAACAACCAAGGCAGAACCTTCACGATTCTCAGGCAGGGGCGGCAGGCACAACAACAACAACAGCAGCAACAACAAAGACGGAACGTCACTGTCAGGGAACTGCCATCGGAGTTAAAGGTGCTGGACAGGCTCCAGCAGAGTAGGAGAGACTCTGCAGCAGAAGCAGGAACCAGCAGGGGGAGTGCAGGAGTTACAGCGGAGGGGAGGCTCTCAGACGCTTCTAGTGAGAATAGTGAAGAGGTAACTAGACCCCCTTTAGGAATTCCCTCCCTTCGCCGGAAACTGTCACGCAGAGAGTCACGAAAGCGCATGTCCGTCAAACAGCTTTTATGTTGGCGTAAATTCCGTAGACGCCCACTGTCAGATACTACCAGCGACTGACGGAGTCATGCTTTTGGGGGCTCCGTTAGTGCCTGGGTTTGGATGACCGGCCAAACCCCAGCGGGATCAAGCTTTTACGCACAAGCAGCTCATTATCCCATCACAGCAATCTGACAGTCTCCGAAAGCTGTTTGTGCAAGCAGAGGGCATCATGAGTGAACCAGCAGGAACCGGGGCAGCTGGAGCTGGAGCAGATCCAAGCCTGGAAGAAAGGTACAGGGCGTTGGAGGTCCAGCTCGCACTGCAAACGGCGAGGCTGGAGGAGAGGAGGGCTCAAGATGCAGATAAGGGGAAAACCACCCCACTTGCCAGAAGGGTGCCTGGATTGGTGCAGAAATTTGGGGGGAATCCCAGGAACTATCAAGCCTTTAGAACAGAGATGCAATATGCTCTCAATCTACTGTTTGATGACTTCCCCGATGAGAACTCTAGAGTGGCGTACGTGATTGGCCATCTAGAGGGAGGGGCGAGGGACTGGGTTCGCCCCCTGATGGCAGCCAATAATGAAATCTTAAAGGACACAATGAAGTTTTTTCGCGCCATGGACTTGATGTTTTCCAGCGAGATTGAGCAGGGGATGGTGCGCAGGGAGTTGATGGCTTGTAAACAGGGGAGCCGATCTGTACGTGAGTACTGGACTGAGTTCACCATGCTGATTCATAGACTGGGGTGGAACCTTGCTAGTGAACCTATTCAAATGCTATTTGAAGAAGGTCTCTCTCCGGCAGTGAAAGATGAACTTTCCCGGGCGCCTAGGGCGGAGTCTATGGACCAGCTGACTAAATCAGCGCTGTCCATAGGAGCACGCCAGGAGGCTAGAGCTTTGGAAAAGCGGGAAGGAAAGGGGGAACGTTGGAAGGACTTCCGCATTCCAGAGATTCCGGAGCAGCCTTTCCCGCCAGCAGAGCCGATGGAATTTGGAGCAGCGCGCGCGCGCACAGTTTCAAACACCAGTGAAGGGCGGAAGAAGGAGGGAAAGAGCGGCAAGAGATGCTATCTCTGCCAACAGCCAGGTCACTTTGCCAGAGTCTGTCCGCAAAGGAAGGAATGGCAAGGGATGGCAGGAACTGTTGGGGGGAAGGAGGAGGATGAAATGAAGGAGCAAGTAAAAGCCAACGCCTGGTTGCCAACATCAGGGCACAGCAGCCAGGCCAGGGAGTAGTGAACGTGCCCACGCCGGAACCCCCAAGACCAGCACTTGTGATAGAGGTGTTGCTGGAACTGGCAAACGGACACCCACTAAAGATAAGAGCGCTATTGGACTCAGGTAGCTCATGTAATTTCATGAGTAAGGAGTTTGCAGCTGAGCACCAGATACAGACTATCCCATTAAGTAAGCCTTTGCAGGTTACCACGATTGATGGGAGGGAGCTGTTGGGAGGAGAAGTGAGCCAACAGACTGTACCAATGATAATGAGGGTGGCACGGCACACAGAACTGATAGCGTTTAACGTAGCCACCCTGGGAGGAGCCCCTATTATCTTGGGAATGAGCTGGCTGGCACTACATGATCCGCTAGTAGGCTGGCATCAGCGCGTGGTTTCCTTTGGATCAGCACATTGCCTAGAACACTGCAAGGAGGGAGAGGCCCAGGCAGGCAGCAGGGCCACTCTAGCAGGGGTGGAAGTGATGGACAAGGGGAAGGTGCCACCACAATACGCTGACTTGATTGACGTATTCAGCGAAAAGGAAGCGGATAAATTGCCCCCGCACAGACCCTTTGACTGTCAAATTACCTTACTCCCAGGAGCACAATTGCCAGTGGGGAAGCTGTATGCAATGTCAGACAGTGAGATGCAGGAGTTAAGGGAGTTCATTGACAAGAATCTCAAGAGAGGTTTCATCAGAGAGTCACGAGCGGTGGGGGGCAGTCCAGTGTTCTTTGTGGACAAAAAAAACACGGGCAAGCCCAGACTTGTGTGTGATTTCAGGTCCCTGAATGCAGTGTCAGAACCAGTGACTTTCCCTATGCCTAGAATTGATGACATTCTGACACAGGTGAGAAAAGGGAAGATTTTTACCAAGCTGGACCTTAGGGGGGCATATAACTTGATACGTGTGAGGAAGGGGGATGAGTGGAAGACCACTATGTTCACCCCCTTGGGGGCGTTTGAGTACCTCGTTATGCCTTTCGGATTACAAGGAGGCTCCGCCTGTTTTCAATCATTCATGAATCACGTCCTGGGGCCATTGCTCTACAAGAACTGCGTAGCGTTCTTAGATGACGTCCTGGTGTACTCAGAGAATGAGGAGCAGCATGTGCGAGATGTAAGAGAGGTACTGAGCAAACTGCGAGAAAACCGGCTGTGGGTGAAACTGGAGAAGTGTCAGTTTCATACTAGGGAGGTGGAATTCCTGGGGTACCGGTTGTCTGACAAGGGATTGGCCATGGATCCCAGCAAGGTTCAAGCGGTACTGGAATGGAAAACACCAAAGACCAAGAAGGACGTGCAAAGGTTCCTGGGGTTCGGAAACTTCTATAGGAAGTTCATCAAAAACTTTGCCCATTTGACCGCGCCCATCACAGATTGTCTTAGTAGCAAAAAGAAATTTGTTTGGACGGAAGAAGCGCAGCGGGCGTTCGAACGCCTAAAGCAGGCGTTTGCGTCGGAAGAACAGCTTCTGCACGTGGATCTACAACAACCAATGAGAGTGGAGACTGACGCGTCAGACCGAGCAGTGGGGGCCGTGCTTCTCCAGCCGGGAAAGGATACGTCGGAATGGAGACCGTGTGCATTCTTTTCGCGGAAATTGAACAAATCCGAGAGGAACTACACAGTGTACGACAGAGAACTGCTCGCCATTCATGAAGCATTCCGGAAATGGCGGCACTTGCTGATTGGGGCGCAACACAAGGTTCAAGTCCGAACTGACCACAAAAATCTGGAATATTGGAGAACAGCCCGTGTCCTGAACCAGAGACAAGTGCGATGGGCCCAGGAGTTCTCCAAATTCCACTTTGAGATTCGTTACGTGCCAGGTTCAGAGAACGTGAGAGCGGATGCCCTTTCCAGGAAACCTGAGTACTTAGAGGGGGAGGGAGCGCCTGAGGCAAGGCATGTAATCTCCGAAGACCGCAGGGTGTGTGGGGCGGCATTGGTGGGGCAAAGGGAACTGATGGAAGGTACGGAGAACGATGAATACGCCCAAGAGAAACTCAGAGAACTCAGGAGGACAGAAGAGAACACAGGGGGATTTGAAGAAAAGAACGGGGCGTTGTATTACAAAGGGGCACTGTACATACCAGATGGGGAACTGAGGGGCAGAGTACTCAAGCAGTTGCATGACAGCCCCACAGCGGGACATTTTGGACAGCACAAAACCATGTGGTTGGTTACCAGGGAGTTTTGGTGGCCCAAGGTGAGGGAGGACGTGCGGGAATATGTTAGGGGTTGCGACAGGTGTCAGCGAGCAAAAGGAGAGAGGGTGGCGCCAGCGGGGCTATTACAACCCTTACCCACGCCAGAAAGGCCTTGGGAGGCAGTATCCATAGATTTTATGACGGACCTGCCAAAATCCAAAGGCAAAACAGCTGTCATGGTGGTGGTAGATCTATTAACCAAAATGTGTCATTTTATAGCCTGTTCACATGCGGTTACAGCGGAGGAGACCGCCAAGTTGTTTGTAGAGCATATTTTCAGGTTGCATGGCGCCCCCTTGAGGGTGGTCAGTGACAGAGGCAAACAATTTACTTCCAGGTTCTGGAGGAAACTTATGAGCTTACTGCAAGTAGAACTCAATTTCTCCACTGCCCGACACCCAGAAACTAATGGGCAAGCGGAAAGGGCAAACGGCATTTTGCAACAATACCTGAGGTGTTATGTAAAGGACAGAGAAAATGATTGGGTAGATAAGCTACCGCTGGCCGAATTTGCCTACAACAACGCGGAGAATGTGTCCACAGGGATGAGTCCTTTCCTGGCAAACTATGGGTGCCATCCCCGGGCATTCCCAGGAGAGGGGGGGGAGAGGTGGAGCGTGCCGGCAGCGGAACATTTTTTTGAAGAGATGGAAGCGATCCACCGTCAGCTTCAACTTAACTTAGAGAGAGCCAAGGAAGAATATAAGAAGCAAGCAGACAGAAATAGGAGGGAAGGTGAAATCATAAGGGTGGGAGACCGAGTGTGGTTGTCCACCCAAGGACTACCGTTCAAGGGTGGGAGTAAGAAATTGAGACCCAAGAAATTGGGACCCTTTGAGGTCATACAGCAGGTCAACCCAGTAGCATTCAAACTCAGACTGCCCAGTCACATGAAATTACACCCAGTATTTCACAGGTCATTACTGTCGCCGTACCGAGAGGGACGTGAGTGGGGGGAGCGTGAGAGAGAGGCCACCCAAACGCTCGTGATAGAAGAGAGAGAGCGCGACATGAACGTGGCAGGAATCATTGATTCCAGGTGGAAGGGGAATCAGGTGGAATATCTGGTAGAATGGGAGGGGGAAGTAGAGTCGGAAAACACTTGGGTGCCAGCAGAGGTAGTGAATGACGAGATCTTAATAGAAACATTTCATCAGCGTTTCCCAAGAAAACCGCAACCCGTGGCACGATTTAGAAGGGAACACTTTGGGACCACCGATGAGGAGGGAGAGTTTGAAGGGTTCCCAGAGTCAGGGGTGGGTGAGGAAGCTGCCTCCGACGAAGAAGAAGAAGACGGGGAGAGAGACGGGACGCCGTGGCTAGAAGTGTTTGAATCCTCTGATGACGAGGATTGCTCTTTCAGGGGCTTTCCGCCCTCACCGCCAGTGGGAGAGGAGGCGGGAGGGGGTGAAGGGGGGCCTGGGGGGGAGGTGGATGTCAGGGAACTGCCATCGGAGTTAAAGGTGCTGGACAGGCTCCAGCAGAGTAGGAGAGACTCTGCAGCAGAAGCAGGAACCAGCAGGGGGAGTGCAGGAGTTACAGCGGAGAGGAGGCTCTCAGACGCTTCTAGTGAGAATAGTGAAGAGGTAACTAGACCCCCTTTAGGAATTCCCTCCCTTCGCCGGAAACTGTCACGCAGAGAGTCACGAAAGCGCATGTCCGTCAAACAGCTTTTATGTTGGCGTAAATTCCGTAGACGCCCACTGTCAGATACTACCAGCGACTGACGGAGTCATGCTTTTGGGGGCTCCGTTAGTGCCTGGGTTTGGATGACCGGCCAAACCCCAGCGGGATCAAGCTTTTACGCACAAGCAGCTCATTATCCCATCACAGTCACCCTCCGCAGGAAGGGGTCGGCAGGCACAACAACAAGAACGAAGGCACAACCATCACGATTCGTAGGCAAAGGCTACAGGCAGAACAACAATAACAACTAAGGCAGAACCATCACAATACACAGGCAGGGGCGGCAGGAACAACAACAATCAAGGCGAAACA
The DNA here is from genome assembly GCF_964106915.1 of Podarcis gaigeae. Lineage (NCBI taxonomy): Eukaryota > Metazoa > Chordata > Lepidosauria > Squamata > Lacertidae > Podarcis > Podarcis gaigeae. The sequence goes on along the minus strand of NC_139693.1, from coordinate 28,423,056 downwards.
TCACCCTGCGCAGCCAGGTGTGGCAGGCACAAGAACAAAAACAACAACGAAGGCACAACCATCACGATTCGCAGGCAGGGGCAGCTGGCAGAACAACATCCAAGGCAGAACCATCATGATTCGCAGGCAGGGGCAGCAGGCACAAGAACAACAACAACAAAGGCGGAACATCACACTGTGCAGGCAGGGGTTGACAGGAACAATAACAAAAACAACAACCAAGGCAGAACCATCACGATTCGCAGGCAGGGGCAGCAGGCAGAACAACAATAACAACCAAGGCAGAACCTTCACGATTCTCAGGCAGGGGCAGCAGGCACAACAACAGCAGCAACAACAAAGACGGAACATCACCCTCCGCAGGCAGGGGCCGGCAGGAACAACAACAACAACAACCACGGAAGAACCTTCATGATTCGCAGGAAGGGGGGGCAGGCACAACAACAACAACAACAACGAAGGCACAACCATCACGATTCGCAGGCAGGGTCGGCAGGCACTACAACAACAGCAATCAAAGGAGTTCCATCACGATTCGCAGGCAGGGGCGGCAGGCACAACAACATCATCATCATCAACAACAACAACAAAGGTACAACCATCACAATTCACAGGCAGGGGCGGCAGGCACAACTACAACGTCAACCAAGGCGGAACCATAACGATTCGCAGGCAGGGGTCGGTAGGCACTACAACAACAACAACAACCAAGGTGGAAACATCACGATTCGCAGGCAGGGGCAGCAGGCAGAACAACATCCAAGGCACAAGCATCATGATTCGCAGGCGAGGGAGGGCAGGCACAACAACATCAACAAGAACAAAGGCGGAATCATAACACTTCTCAGGACGCCAGGGCAGGCAGAACAATAATAACCACCAAGGCAGAACCAACACAATTGGCGGGCAGGCGGGCAGGCACAACAACCACCACCAAGGCAGAACCATCACGATTCACAGCCAGCGGCGGCACGCAAAGCACCACCACCAACAAAGGCAGAACATCACCATGCAGAGGCAGGGGCGGCAGGCACAACAACAACAACAACAACCAAGGCAGAACCATCACAATTCGCAGGCGGGGTCAGCAGTCACAAGAACAACAAAAAGAACCAACGCGGAATCATTATGATTTGCAGGCAGGGGCGGCAAGCACAACAACAAAAACAACAACCAAGACAGAACCATCACGATTCGCAGGCAGGGTTGGCAGGCAGAACAACAATAACAACCAAGGCAGAACCTTCACGATTCTCAGGCAGGGGCGGCAGGCACAACAACAACAACAACAGCAACAACAAAGACGGAACGTCACCCTCCGCAGGCAGGGGTTGGCAGGCACAACAACAACAACAACCAAGGCAGAACCTTCATGATTCGCAGAAAGGGGCGGGAGGCACAACAGTAACAACAATGAAGGCAGAACCATCACGATTCGCAGGCAGTGGGGGCAGGTGGAACAACAATAACAACCAAGGCAGAACCATCACAATTCGCAGGCAGGGGCAGCAGGCAGAACAACATCCAAGGCAGAACCATCATGATTCGCAGGCAGGGGCAGCAGGCACAAGAACAACAACAACAACAAAGGCGGAACCATAACGCTTGTCAGGATGCCGTGGCAGGCAGAAGAACTATAACAACCAAGGCAGTACTATTACGATTCGTAGGCAGAGGCTGCAGGCACAACAACAACAACCAAGGCAGAATGATCATGATTCGCAGGCAGGGGCAGCAGGCAGAACAACATCCAAGGGACAACCACCACGATTTGTAGGCAGAGGCTGCAGGCACAACAACAGCAACAACATCCAAGACACAACCACCACGATTCGCAGGCAGGGGCGGCAGGCACAACAACAACAACAACAACAACCAAGGCGGAACATCCCGATTCGCAGGCAGGTGTGGCAGGCACAACAACAACAACAACAAAGACGGAACGTCACCCTCCGCAGGCAGGGGTTGGCAGGCACGACAACAACAACAACCACCACCATGGAAGAACCTTCATGATTCGCAGGAAGGGGCGGGAGGCACAACAGCAACAACCAAGGCACAACCATCACAATTAGGCAGGCAGGGTCGGCAGGCATTACAACAACAACAATCAAGGGAGGACCATCACGATTTGCAGGTAGGGGCGGCAGGCACTACGACGACGACAACAACAACAACAACCACCAAGGCGGCACGATCACGATTCGCAGGCAGGGGCAGCAGGCACAACAACAACAACAACAATCAAGGCGGAGCATCACCCTGCGCAGCCAGGGGCAGCAGGCACAACAACAAAAACAACAACGAAGGCACAACCATCACGATTCGCAGGCAGGGTTGGCAGGAGCTACAACAACAACAATCAAGGAAGGACCATCACGACAACAAGAACAACAACAATCAAGGCAGAACATCACCCTGCGCAGTCAGGGGCGGCAGTCACTACAACAACCAAGGCGGAACCATCACGATTCGCAGGCAGGGGCAGCAGGCAGAACAACATCGAGGGCACAACCAACACCATTCGCAGGCTGGGGCGGCAGGCACAACAACAAGAACAACAACAAAGACTGAACGTCACCCTCCACAGACAGGGGTCGGCAGGAACAACAACAGCAGCAGCAACAACAGCAACAGCAACCATGGAAGAACCTTCATGATTCGCAGGAAGGGGCGGGAGGCACAACAGCAACAACCAAGGCACAACCATCACGATTCGCAGGCAGGGTCGGCAGGCACTACAACAACAACAACGATCAAGGCGGAGCATCACCCTGCGCAGCCAGGGGCAGCAGGCACAACAACAAAAACAACAACGAAGGCACAACCATCACGATTCGCAGGCAGGGTCGGCAGGCACTACAACAAGAACAACAATCAAGGCGGAGCATCACCCTGCGCAGCCAGGGGCAGCAGGCACAACAACAAAAACAACAACGAAGGCACAACCATCACGATTCACAGGCAGGGTTGGCAGGCACTACAACAACAACAATCAAGGAAGGACCATCACGATTCGCAGGCAGGGGCGGGAGGCACAACAACAACAACAACAACAAGAACAACAACAATCAAGGCAGAACATCACCCTGCGCAGTCAGGGGCGGCAGTCACTACAACAACCAAGGCGGAACCATCACGATTCGCAGGCAGGGGCAGCAGGCAGAACAACATCGAGGGCACAACCAACACCATTCGCAGGCTGGGGCGGCAGGCACAACAACATCAACAACAACAAAGACGGAACGTCACCCTCCGCAGACAAGGGTCGGCAGGAACAACAACAGCAGCAGCAACAACAACAACAGCAACCATGGAAGAACCTTCATGATTCACAGGAAGGGGCGGGAGGCACAACAGCAACAACCAAGGCACAACCATCACGATTCGCAGGCAGGGTCGGCAGGCACTACAACAACAATAATCAAGGGAGGACTATCACGATTCGCAGTTAGGGGCAGCAGGCACTACAACAACAACAACAACAACAACCAAGGCAGAACGATCACAATTCGCAGGCAGGGGTAGCAGGAAGAACAACATCCATGAGACAACCATCACGATTTGTAGGCAGAGGCTGCAGGCACAGCAACAGCAACAACATCCAAGGCACAACCACCACGATTCACAGGCAGGGGCGGCAGGCACAACAACAACAACAACAACAACAACGAAGGCAGAACCATCACGATTCTCAGGCAGCAGTAGCAGGCAGAAGAACAACTAAGGCAGAACCATCACGATTCACAGGCAGGGGCGGGAGGCACAACAACAACAACAACGAAGGCAGAACCATCACGATTCTCAGGCAGCGGCGGCAGTCACAACAACAACAAGAACGAAGGCAGAACCATCATGATTTGCAGGCAGGGGCGGCAGGCACAACAACAACAACCAAGGCGGAACCATCACGATTCGCAGGCAGGGGTTGGCAGTCACAACAACAACCACCAAGGCGGAACCACCACGATTCACAGGCAGGGGCCGGCAGGCACAACAACAACAACCATTGCAGAACCATCACGATTCGCAGGGAGGAGCGGCAAAAAGGCGGAATATCACCCTCCGCAGCCAGGGGTCAGCAGGCACAACAACAACAACAAAGGCAGAACCATCATGATTCGCAGGCAGGGGCAGCAGGCACAATAACAACAACAACGAAGGCAGAACCATCATGTTTCGCAGGAAGGGGTCGGCAGGCAGAACAACAACAACAACAGCAACAACAAAGACGGAACGTCACCCTCCACAGGCAGGGGTCGGCAGGCACAACAACAACAACAACCACCACCAAGGCAGAACCTTCATGATTCGCAGGAAGGGGCAGGAGGGACAACAGCAACAACAATGAAGGCAGAACCATCACGATTCGCAGGCAGGGGTCGGCAGGCAGAACAACAATAACAACCAAGGCAGAACCTTCACGATTCTCAGGCAGTGGCGGCAGGCACAACAACAATAACAACAACAACAACAACAACTGAGGCAGAACCATTTCGATTCGCAGGCAGGGATGGGAGGCACAACAACAACAAAGGCAGAATATCATCCTGCGTAGGCAGGGTTCAGCAGACACAACAACAGCAGCAACAACAACAACCAAGGCAGAACATCCCGCTGCTCAGGCAGGGGCGGCAAGCAAAACAACAACTCTGGCAGGACAGGGTGCAGGCAGGAACTGGATACCAACAATGTTGCTCCCACAACTTGAGACTGGGGCTGGCTGGCTTTTATCTGCCCCGAGGCATAGGGTGGCCATGATCCTCAGGTGACTCGCCTCTCCTGGCCTGAAGGCCAGCACTCCTCCTGCGGGAACTTAGTTCCCTCCACCTCTCTGCCCTGAGCCTCTGCAGCCTCAGGAGAGGCTGGAGGGTTACCGGACCCAGAGGCAACTTCAGCTTCCCCTGACGGGGCTGAGAGTGGAGCACCTGCAGGCAATGGGTCCTCCATCACCTCAGGAGCCAGAGCAGACTCAGCTGATGCCTGCACCTGAGGATCCAGCACAGGTGAGGACCCTTCAGGCTCAAGCTCCAGCCCCGGCTCAGCTGGTTCTGGAGGCGGGGAATCTTGAGCAGGCTGGGATCCCTCAGGTTCAGCCTCCGAGTCCGAATCCCAGGCCATCACATGCACAAAAGAAGCACATTAAACTGGCTCCTAGGAAGAAGGCTACCAATGACAACTTGTCACGATGGCTATGTTCTGCTTCTGTATGTTTTGTTTCCCCACAAGATGGGAAAGTGCTCATGTGCTTGGTGGCTGCTGTGAGCACAAGAGACTATTTGTTAAGTTTTCTGTTTTACAATTAAAACACTTATTTTACATCCTTAAGATATCAATGACTTCCCTTCTTTTTCCATGGTTCATTTTACATATAATAAATCCCTGCATCTTTTACAAAAACTATACCATTCAGTTGAAAAGAACCAAAAATGCCCACTGGCTGGTCTCCAGTCCTTAGGGGATTCCGTGAGCCCACTAGGTGAAAGAATTCCCTGCGGTCGGAGGGTTTTAAGAAAACAGGCAAGACCAAGGCAAAACTTAAAGCAAAGTGGCTAAGAAGCCTGACCTTTATTTGTAAGCAAAACTGCTATAGCAGGACCAACAATAGAAGAATGGCAGATGAAGAAGTTGGACTTTTTGGAGCTGGCCGACCTGACTGGAAGAGTCCGCGACCAGAAGGAGGAGGAATATCAAGAAGATTGGAAGAAATTGAAAGAATATTTAGCCAAATATTGTAACATAAGATAATTAGAAATCACTTGGAAGTATCAAATAGGTTTAGGATTAGATTAAGAATGAATTGTAAAGAATTAAGGATAAGAATACCAATAAAACGGAAGAGGATAGTAAATTGAAGGAGTTAATTTAATAAGAAATATGATTTTGGAGAACTGTTACAAGGTGATACAATGAAATTCAGTTAGGGGGGATTTGAGGAAGTCAGTTAACAATGAAAGTTAAATTAGGTTAGAAGTAAGGTAAAGGTAAAGGTACCCCTGCCCGTACGGGCCAGTCTTGACAGACTCTGGGGTTGTGCGCCCATCTCACTTAAGAGGCCAGGGGCCAGCGCTGTCCGGAGACACTTCCGGGTCACGTGGCCAGCGTGACAAAGCTGCATCTGGCGAGCCAGAGCTGCACACGGAAACACCGTTTACCTTCCCGCTGGTAAGCGGCCCCTATTTATCTACTTGCACCCGGAGGTGCTTTCGAACTGCTAGGTTGGCAGGCGCTGGGACCGAGCAGCGGGAGCGCACCCCGCCGCAGGGATTCGAACCGCCGACCTTTCAATCAGCAAGTCCTAGGCGCTGAGGCTTTAACCCACAGCGCCACCTGCGTCCCAGGTTAGAAGTAATAGGTGTTTTTATTTGTTGTTGTTTTCCTCTTTAGCATTGTAATGTGTTTTCTTTTGTATGTTCTTTCTGTTATAAATTTGGAAAATTAATCATTTCTTTTGAAAGAAACACACAAAATTCCTATAGCAGGGTCTGCACTCCTCTTGCAAAGAAACGAGTCGATACCCTCCCAGAAGGTGCTGCCAACTTTTATTAGTTCCCCCATTTCCAGTTCCCCCTCCCACCTTTCATCATCACTACATCATTTCTACATCATCGAAGGGGAGGTACATGGGCAGAGCCTGGGTGTCAGGTAGCTACCCTTCCCGCCTTTTACCCATCACCTGAAACCCGATAAAAACAAGACAATAAATTTATTTACACTTCCTGACCCAACTGGCCAAATTGCTTGCTATCTTCTTTGTTCTCCGGAGTCAGAATCCATTCTTGGGCTGCTCCAGCTCTTTGTGATCTTGATGGCTACCTGTCTGTCACTTGGGTTAGGTGTGATAAGAATTTTAAGGTCTTAGATATGTAATAAATGTTCATAAGTGTACCAAGCAAACACGTACATAAATATATAAAGCACATGTCTGAAAACCCCACAGAAAAAAAAGTCCTGAACAAATGGACCTCAATTATTTCTCTGCAAGGTCGAAGTGGGAAACCTCCCCATTGTATTTTTTCTTCACAAATCCTGTGTTAAGGGCACATGTAAGATATGAATAGGGTGTGAGCCTGTGACCTGGCCCAGGAACTAAGTATTTATCATTACTGTTACGGTAAAATCTGGTTGCGAGTCCGCGGGTCCCTGCGGAGGAAAATGAGCTCAGCCGGAGACAGGAGCAAGCTGCAGAAGATCCAAGTTTATTGCGCAACAGGTTCAAGGCGAGATTGAACAGCGAGAAAGGGGTGACATAAACTTTTGAAACTTCCCTCAGAATAAAGTGCAAAACACATCCCAGTTACATCATGAATACATTAAGAAGAGGTTGGGTTACACAGATTACATCATGAATACATTAAGAAGAGGTTGGGTTACACAGGATTAACATATGGAGGAGGGAGGGGGGAATATGCAGAGCTGGAGATATGCGCAGATAAACACATCCTGATGAGAAGACAATGGTCCATGTACTGGCATTGCCTGGAGGAAAGGCTTGGCAGAGTGATTTGACAGGATTAGGGTCTTGACACCTTGCTTGAGGGATTATAGAGTACAGGGGAGGTGTGATGGAGTCCTAGAGAAATTGAGCAAATTGGCACGTTGATTTTCCATGAATTTTATAGATTTTAGTCCCTTTTGACATTGACAATTGGAAATAAATGGATATATTGTAGCGAAGAAGAAGGTGAAGAAGACATGCCCCCCCTTCCATATCAATTACAAAAGTCTGGCCAAGCTTCCCAGGCAATCCAATCAAGTGATCATTAAACAGGTAACCAGTCAGACAAGATAAAACAAGTCACTCAGATTTCTGCTGTGGACCCACCTTTTCAGTGATGTAGGTATGATGTGTCTGGGGGTGGTCTTGGACTCCAAGGCGGGCAATTTAAAATGTCTATATAAGGGCAGACACACTTTTCTTCTGGGTCCTCCTCCTTCTCCTGTGTGTGAAAGGGGCACCCTGTTGCAACAGATCAATACAGATCAGGCTTACTAGCTGCTTTGCTTCTCAATATTCTCTGGTTGGCCTCTGTTATTTTCTCCTACCAATAGGCAACCTACGTAAGGACTTTATATGGGCTCTTGGATACCCCATAAGGGAAAAAAGGGCAGATTTTTGTTTACAACATAGGTATCACCCCTGGGGTGAGGCCATTTTGCCTACGTGACTCTACGCCTTTTGGTAAATGGCTGTCTAGAGTCTCCTTTTCCTTGTGCCAAACAGGACTTATGCAGATGGAAAGAACAGCTGTTTTTAGTGAATTCCTGAGGCTCTGCACAGTGTATTTTATACAGTGATTTAGGCAGGATACAATCACTTCTAGGCTAGATACATAGTAACATTTTAACCGGCTGGGATGACATTCCATTCCTAAAAGCTGTCAATGAAGACGATGCATTTCATTTGGCTGCAGTAACAGTGTTACATACTCTAGGTGGTGCTGTTTGATAGCATTCATTGGCTGGAGCTGGACAAGTCATTAAAATACAGGAGTAAGGTAAAGGTAAAGGGACCCCTGACCATTAGGTCCAGTCGTGGCCGACTCTGGGGTTGCGGCGCTCATCTCGCTTTATTGGCCGAGGGAGCCAGCGTACAGCTTCCGGGTCATGTGGCCAGAATGAGTAAGACGCTTCTGGCGAACCAGAGCAACACACAGAAACGCCGTTTACCTTCCCGCCAGAGTGGTACCTATTTATCTACTTGCACTTTGACATGCTTTCGAACTGCTAGGTTGGCAGGAGCAGGGACCGAGCAACGGGAGCTCACCCCGTCGTGGGGATTCGAACCAGCGACCTTCTGATCGTCAAGTCCTAGGCTCTGTGGTTTAACCCTTTCACTGTGTTTAGTGCAGTGTAATTCCATTATTTGGGATTGGATTGATCTTTATTACGGCCATTGGCCCGTCACACTACAGTTTCCCATACCACCATAATGTACTTGAACCTCCAAATTTAAAACCGCCAAAACTTAGAAAAAAACAGACAAGAACCAAAGCAAAACAAAAACAAAAGACCAACATCATACATTTCAATAAATTTGTAACATAAACATCGCCCTCTGCTCATAAATTAATAGAAGACATCAATGGTGATATCACCTAAAACATAGATCATGGTTTAAAGGGATTATCCGAGCCACACAGGAGTCCGTTTCTCTTCTTTAGGGATAGGACGCTGATCAAGAATCTGGCAACCATGAGTGATCTTAGGGGGTCATCATCATTTAATAGATATCTCAGTTTGGCTTCAGTCATATCATCGGCAATTCCCTTAAGATATTGAGCAAGAAACTTGCTCCTGGCCGATAAGTGAAAAGCACAATCAAGAATTATGTGATGCAACGATTCCGGTGCCCCACAATTACAATCACATAAGAGCGATATCTGTCCATTGGAGAATCTATTTCTCAGCACGTTCGATGGGAAGGTGTTGAATCTTGCCTTTACAAAGGCATATCTATGAGCCGAAGAAGGTAAGGAATTCGAATAGTTTGGGAGCCTTAAGAGGGGTAATAAACCAAGGTTTAGAGGTGAGCAGGTACCATTGCCCAAGACCATTTTCTGCTGCAAGTCCATCTCCTCTAGTTTACAGGTTACTGTTCTTTTAGCTGGAACTATGTCCTGCTCTAGTAATTTGGATGGGGAGATTCCCATTGCCGTAATTTTCAGCTGTAAATTTTTAACCCATGGGCTCTGGAAATCATCTCTCCACATACATTGTATCAAGTACAAGTTTGGGAGATTGTGCCATAGAGATAACCAGTGACAAAGTATGTGCTTCCACAGAGCGTTTTCCAGGGATACAGTGTTAAGTTCCATGCGTAACGCTGTATTACTTACACAGTTGGGCAGTTTCAATATCCCTCTTAAAAACTGATTTTGAATAACCTCTAGGTGAGATAGATTGACAAAAGTCCCCCAAATTGAGATGGCACAAGCAATTGTTGGAATCACCTTGGCCTTGAAGACTTTCAACGCCGATGGGATATGAAGGGCCCCATCGGTGAAGAAGAATCGCAAGATCGCCAAGGAGATAGCTTTGGCTCTATTTGTAACATAGGCTACATGGGCCTTCCATCTAAGGTTATGTTGTAACCAAACTCCCAAATATTGGAATTTATAGACTTGTTCGATCGCTCTCCCATCAATTTTCCAATTATGGAGTTTCCGGCTCTTTGAGAAAACTAGTATCTTAGATTTTCCATAATTAATTGTAAGGGAATTTGCGTTACAATATGATCCAAAAATTTTCAAGGCCCTCCTGAGACCTACTCTAGAAAAGGAAAGGATGACTGCGTCATCCACATATAGTAACAAAGGGCAGCGATAAAGTGCTAGGCGGGGTGCATGAATCCTTTCTTGAGCCTCTATTAGGGGAGTCCTCATGTCGCTTATGAACAAATTGAACAGGAATGGAGCCAATATACAACCCTGTCGGACACCTCTGTTAATGGGAATTGAATTGGTGAGATCACCCTCCGGGGTGAATCTCACTCTAGCCGCTGAGTTCTCATGGAGTTTGATTATTAGCCAGAGAAGCCTTCTGTCGATGCCCCAGCGGGTGAGTTTTTCCCAGAGGATGCTCCTGGGGATACTATCGAATGCTGCCCTTAGGTCAATGAATGGCCATTATTTGGGATTTTTATTTATTTATTAGTAAATATTTTTCTTTTGCTTCACGGGGGAGGGGGGAAGTGATGACAATGTACAACACACAGAAAAACGCATTAATTAATAGCAACATTTTTATTGTCATTCTGCAGCTGTGTCAGTGGCGTAGCGTTGGGGGTGCAGGGGGGGGCCGGCCGCACCGGGCGCAACATCTGGGGGTTATCGTTAGGGGGCGCAAATCCATGGGTTAGGGGGCGCAAATCCACGGGTTAGGGGGTGCAAATTACTTGCCTTGCCCCGGGTGCTGACAACCCACGCCACGCCACTGAGCTGTGTTACATAATCAAAGTCATTAAAAGCAAAGAAGTACAGCTCCCAACTTTGGAGATATCTTCACCCTTGTAATAAGCACCATTCCCACATAATAATGGCAGGCATTTATATAAATGAGGGGCAGTTATTATGAAACTATTATTATTAGTTATTAGCGCAAACCCCGCTTTGGGATTTATTGGAATAAAAAGCAGCAGAGAAAGAGAATCAATCAATCAATCAATCAATCAGGGTGAGGTGTGTGCCCTGGGGAGCTTTTAGAGGGCTGGACTTGGAGGGCCACATTCGATCCCCATTGGACCCCAAGTGGCGCCAATGGAAGAGATACCACGCCAACCCTGCAATGCAGACCAGCTGAACCAAACCGAGCCGCACCTCGGCTTCCAAACAGACCCGGAAGCTGCAGCTGTTTGGCAACATCAACAGCTTACACCTCTATGGCGACGGATGGAGCGAGGCGTGGTTTCCTGACCAGGCAATTTCCCCCTCACAGACACTACAAATCCCGAAGGCCTTTGCGGTTCCCCACGACCTTTTCCGTGGGAGGGGGGAAAGGGGTGGGATCTAGCCGCGCCGCTTCCGGGCGTCGGTGTCGCTGTTGCCGGAAGCGAGGGTGCGTCGCCCCGTCCGGGCCTTTGCGTGCGGCCGAAGGACCCCCGGGCGCGTTGCTAAGGCGACCGAAGTGCCGTTGCTGGGATTTTCGGGGCCTGGCGGGAGAGATGGGCGACACGGGCCCCGCCGCCGTCGCCTCGGCCAGAGCGCTGGTGCCAGTCCCGGCCGAGGCGGGCGCCGTGGCTGTGGTGAAGGAGGCGGCCCAGGAGGCCCCCAAGAGCAGCAAGAGGGTCCTGGACGAGGAGAGCTACATCCAGGCGAGCGAGGGGAATGGGAGCGGGGGGTCTGGCGGGGTATGGGGTCCGGTGGGAGGGAGGGGGTCTGGTGGGGTGGGGGGTTCGGTGACAGCGGGGGTCTGGCGGGGGGTGCAGTGGGAGTGGGGGGGTGTCTGGTGGGGTGGGGGATCCAGTGGGAGTGGGGAGGGGTGTCTGGCGGGGTGAGGGGTCCGGTGGGAGGGGGGGTTGGTGGTGGGTGTCTGGTGGGAGGGAGGGGGTCTGGTGGGGTGGGGGGTCCAGTGGGAGTGGGGAGGGGTGTCTGGCGGGGTGAGGGGTCTGGTGGGAGGGGGGTTGGCGGTGGGTGTCTGGTGGGAGGGAGGGGGTCTGGTGGGGTGGGGGGTCCAGTGGGAGTGGGGAGGGGTGTCTGGCAGGGTGAGGGGTCTGGTGGGAGGGGGGTTGGCGGTGGGTGTCTGGTGGGAGGGAGGGGGTCTGGTGGGGTGGGGGGTCCAGTGGGAGTGGGGAGGGGTGTCTGGCGGGGTGAGGGGTCTGGTGGGAGGGGGGTTGGCGGTGGGTGTCTGGTGGGAGGGAGGGGGTCTGGTGGGGTGGGGGGTCCAGTGGGAGTGGGGAGGGGTGTCTGGCGGGGTGAGGGGTCTGGTGGGAGGGGGGTTGGCGGTGGGTGTCTGGTGGGGTGATCGGGGGTCCGGTGACAGCGGGGGTTTGGCGGGGGGTGCAGTGGGAGTGGGGGGGTGTCTGGTGGGGTGGGGGATCCAGTGGGAGTGGGGAGGGGTGTCTGGCGGGGTGAGGGGTCCGGTGGGAGGGGGGGTTGGTGGTGGGTGTCTGGTGGGAGGGAGGGGGTCTGGTGGGGTGGGGGGTCCAGTGGGAGTGGTGTCTGGCGGGGTGAGGGGTCTGGTGGGAGGGGGGTTGGCGGTGGGTGTCTGGTGGGGTGATTGGGCGTCTGGTGACAGCGGGGGTCTGGCGGGGTGGAGGGTTCAGTGGGAGTGGAGGGGTCTGGCAGGGCATTTCCTTGTCTTGGGTGTTTGGAGAGACAGTGTGGTGCTGTGCGGGGTATTATTGTTTGTTTGTTTGTTTGTTTGTTTGTTTGTTTATAGTAGGGTGGACTATTGGGTTGTTGTTATATTTATTATGTATTTTGTGGTTTTATATCTTGATTTTATTCTGTGATCTTCCCTGAGACCCCTGGGTGTAGGGCAGTATATAAATTCAATAAATAACTATAATAATTATTATTAAACGTCTAATGTGTTTATTAGTATACAGTGCTACCTCGGGTTACATACACTTCAGGTTACATACGCTTCAGGTTACAGACTCCGCTAACCCAGAAATAGTACCTCGGGTTAAGAACTTTGCTTCAGGATGAGAACAGAAATCGTGCTCCGGCGATGGCGGCAGCAGCAGGAGGCCCCATTAGCTAAAGTGGTGCTTCAGGTTAAGAACAGTTTTAGGTTAAGAACGGACCTCCGGAACGAATGAAGTACTTAACCAGAGGTACCACTGTATGCAGTTTTAACCATTGGAGAGATGCCCGGCACGTAACTGCAGGCCTTTTCTCTCTCTCTCTCTGTGTATGCATTATATTTTTCCCCCTGCCAAGTCTACATCAAAGGGTTCTTGTTATTATGTTTACTGTATTTATATCCCACCCGTTAACTGAAGATCCCTGTGGGTTTTTTGTTTTTGCAACAACACAATGGCGTGGGAAAGCAGCTTGGACACGGGTGGGTTGGGCAGGTCCTTGGCAGTATGTATAATGTATTGAAAATCAATAAAATAAAATAAATGCATACACTAGAAGGGCGGTAAGGAAGGCAGCATTGCAGAACAACTGACAGACATTGGATTTGGACATTCAGGTGTTGGCTTGCTTGAGAAGCAATATCCTGCACATATTTCTTTAGAAGAAAAATAAGTAAATGTGGGTGATGCCAACAGGCAGACCTTATAAAGTCGTAAGTCTACTCGTCATGATGGCTGTTTTCTATCTCCACTGGTGACAGTGGTTATATTAATTTAGGCCAGCTGAGTTTTGGATCAAAACCTTTGTTTCTTGGATGCAAAACAAGGCATTTATTTATTTTATTGAATTTATATGATGCCCTATACTTGGTCTCGGGGTGGTTTCTCAGGTACATTGTAAGATGGAATACATTGCTAAGTGTCATGGCACATGGGTCGAACTTTTGACAGGCCTGGGCCAGCAAGCCCCTTTACTTAAGCTAAATTTCTGAGGATCTTGCCGTGCAGACCACAAAATTATAATACACGTTCCTTTCATTTTTTAATTTTCCTCCTACCCTGAAACATTGTTAATTTGGCATTTTGCAGAGCCTGGAGAAAATCATCCAAAGGGATTTTTTCCCTGACGTTGAGAAATTGCGTGCTCAGAAGGACTATCTAGATGCTGAAGAAAGTGGTGATTTGGAGAAAATGAGGCAGATAGCCATCAAATTTGGCTCTTCCTTGGGGAGAACTTCCAAAGACACCCCTGCACCATGTAAGAATTTATTTGGATCCTTGGATTATTGGTGTTGATGTTTATCATAGAGTTTTGAACATGTTCCTTTGTCATTTGGGGGTGTCTTTATGATTTGCAACGAATACTCAGTAGAGCAATTTTAGATGCATCACCGAAACCTGCATATAATGCTGCTGACGGGGCCAGAATACTCTTTGGGGTTTTTTTGTTTAGTTTTTTTTTTTGCTTTTCATTTCAGTCTTTTCTGTTTCTCAAAAGAGTTAGAGGCAGCATTTATGGAACCTTTGGCCCTACAAGTGTTGCTGATCTACAGCTCCCATCAGCAAGTATGTGGCCAGGGGTGATGGGATTTGTAGTTCAGCATCATCTGGTGGGCCAAAGGTTCCCTACATGTGATATGTGATACCCCCTTTTATCCTGTGAGGTACTTAGGTGGATGGGGATTGTGTTAATCAAGTACACACACTGTACTTTGTGGCTCAGTGGATATTTGAACCAGAGCCTTGTCTATGCTGGCTCTCGGAACAATACATTCCTAAATCATTGCTTTTTCAAAAACACTTTTGAACAGATGTTACTCCAGCCACGTTTGAAACACCTGAGGTTCATCCCGGTGACCCCTCCACATTGAATAAACCCAAGCTCCCAGTGAAAACTACAGAGGAAGGTAAGAAATTCTCATTTTGCTTGTTTGGGTTGTTCTATATGTTGCTGTTTGGTTTCAGGGCTGAGAAGGATGTGAAACAATTCCTCCTGGTATCCCTAGTATTAAAAATTGGGGGGGGGGGCAGGGCTGCAGTTTGGTGATATAAGAGCGCATGGTTTACACGCAAAAAGATCTCAGGTTCAATCCCTGTCATCTCTAGTTGTATTGTGTCGTAGCTTCTGGTATCCTCATTGGTGCCTTGTTTCAAGGCATTGGGAAATCCATCCTTTGAAGGAGTGAGGCAGGACTTCAAAGTCTTACCTGTGTTTGCTTCCTCCCCACTTTCCTAAAGGTGAAACGGAGGAAGAAGAGAGCAAAGATGCTCTGCCCAGCCTGGACAGCTTCTTGGCAAAACACACCAGCGAGGATAACGCTTCCTTTGAGCAGATCATGGACGTGGCAGAAGAGAAGGAGAGAGCCAGGCATTCATGGCTCTACGATGCAGAAGAGGAATTTGCCCAGGTGCGGGAAAGAGCTTTGTGTATCTCCATTATGTAGGAGACTGATGTTCCCTTGTAAGACAGTACCACTAACACAGCCCTCCCTTAAGACTTTTAGATTGCGTTCTCTTCTGAAATGATCACCTATGGTCCTGAAGCATACCATATTTTTCGTTCCATAGGGCGCACGTAGTTTTGGGAGGAGGAAAACAAGATTTTTATTTTTTTTCTGAATCTCAGAAGCCAGAACAGCAAGAGGGATCTGGCTTCTGGGATACCGTGTGGCTGTTCTGGCTTCTGGGATAACTGCGCCAAGCCTCTTCAGGGCCAAGCCCGAAGAGGCTGCGCAGGGCTAAGGCAGAAGCCAGGATAGGCGCGTCACTGAAGGGGAGAACTGCGCAGCACCCCTTCAGCAAAGCTGGAGAAGGAACAGAAGGAGACCCTTCTGTTCCTCTTCCGGCTTCGCATGACAGGCGCATCGCTGATAGCCACCTGAAGCTTTTGGAGCGCAGTGGAAACTCGCGCTGCCCGCCAAAGGCTTCGGGTTCCTTTCACTGAAGCCAGGAGAGTCTTGCTCTCCCGGCTTCAGCAAAAGGAACCTGAAGCCTTCGGAGTGCAGCACAAGTTCCTGCTGCGCTCCGGAGGCTTCAGGCAGCTATCCCTGAAGCCTGGAGAAGGAGAGGGGTCGGTGCGCACCGACCCCTCTCGCTCTCCAGTCTTCAGCGAAAGCAACGCGAAGCCTCCGGAGCGTGGAGGGAGCACTCCCTCTGCACTTTGGAGGCTTCGCGTTGCTATCGCTGAAGCCAAGGAGCCTGCATTCGCTCCATAGGACGCGCACACATTTCCCCTTCATTTTTGGAGGGGGAAAAGTGCGTCCTACAGAGCGAAAAATACGGTATGCAGCAAACTCACTCTAGCCAAACAATCTGGTCATGGTCAAGTGCTTGGGGCCTGTAGATGAACCAGTATGTGCCATACACACAGTCTTGACTTCTAGTGGGAAAAAATGGGGTTGAGCCCTGTTTCGACACAAAGCGTTACACAAAGTAATAAAGTAAGGCATGCATATCTTATAATTATTATAAGATAATAATTATATACTCCCCAAGTAAATTGCAGGCCCACTTAATTTGCACCTTTTCACTCTTATGTACTACCGTTTGTGCCCATCACTGAAGATCTTTGGCAAATCTGTTTCAGCGGCACCAGGAGCAGCTGGCACTTCCGTCAGCAGAAGAGCAGCAGGCCCTGGCGAATGGAAAAGCTGGGGTGGAGACATGGGAGTACAAGGCTAAGAATTCCCTCATGTATTACCCACCAGGTGAGCTCAGTGATGTCGCAAGAGTCTCCAGCAAATGGAGACAGCCAAATGGACCAATAGCTGTAAGTGTGTGTTTGTATGTGCACGCACATACACGCCGGACAGGATTCTCTGCATCTTCTTCCCTGTGTGTCTTCTCATCTTTCCATACCTTTTCAGAATTAATAATTTTGTTGGGCCTAATTGGTCATTGCTTCCCTTGACGTGCTCCTTCTGAGTTCTAATATTATGGGGTAGAGAGGGGGGGATACTGATTCATTCCCTGCACCATTGAGAGATGAGCATGGAAGTGTAATTGTGAGAAAACTCATCCTCTATTCTTCTATTTGAGTTTTCATTCTTAGCTTATGGGAGTACATTTTTCTTTTAAAATTGCGAATGGCAAGACTTTTGTTTGCTGCTTTGATATCAGGCCTCCGGTCTGAAGCTAATGTTCTGCCTTTTCCAGGTGTTCCCGAAGAGGAGAATGTGTTTAAAAAGCCACGGGAAGTTGTCCATAGAAACACCCGTTTCCTGAAGGATCCGTTCAGCCAAGCCTTGAGCAAATCCCAGCTCCAACAGGCAGCAGCCCTCAATGCTCAGGTTAGAGAGCTGATTTAACATTCCCACATCCTCTTTATTTGAAATCGGTGTGTTTCCTCTACTTACAGATGGATACACTTAAAATTATATATTCCACCCACCCCCCATACATGCAGCTGAGGGAAAATTCTACCCTTACGAGCTTTAAGCAGAGCATCTTTAAAGTCCTTCAATTGATTAAATGCAATTTTAAATAGGAAAGAGAAGGCTGGTGAGTTCCAGTGGTGAGAGCCTCTTGCAGAAGACTTTGCATTACTGTATTTTAATATTTGGCTGGAAGCCGCCCAGAGTGGCTGGGGAAGCCCAGCCAGATGGACGGGGTATACATAATAAATTATTATTATTATTATTATTATTATTATTATTATTATTATTATTATTATTATTTATTATTTGCTCTCCTCTGTTTATATTGACCGTCAGTGGTTGCATTTGCATTTTGCACAAAACCGTGGTGAATGAACAGGAGGGAACCACAGCAAGCCGTGGATGCGAACACCTTTGCTCCTTGTTCAGCTGGGAGGATGGCTTTGGAAGCTTTTACTCCTCCCCTATTAATCACGGCTTGCCATAACACCCAGACAGGGGATCATGATCAGTTGCAAAACAAGCCAGCTTCAGATGTGGGTGTTGAAGGTGACTTGATTACAACTATTGTGTTGTATTTAGTGCATTTCTATACTGCTCAATTGTTGGCCTTTGTCAGCGATGTACATAAAAATTAACCATGCGGAGAGTAAATCAATAAAAATCGTAAAACCAAACAGAAACGCAAACACTACCTTTTAATGCCTGCTTGAATAAGAAAGCCTCTGTCGTGCCTCTTAAGTTCAGCAAGGAGGGCACCTGTCTAATTCAGTTTGGAGGGAGTTGCAAGGCTTATGAGCCGAGCAGTTCAGCCACAGGGGACCTCCAGCTGAGACTCCCCCAAGGATTTTAGTGATTAGACAGGGATAAAAAGGATCAGTCTGTTCTTAAGATATCCTGGACTAAGTTGCTAAAGGGCCTTGTAAATGAATACAAGAACCTCAAATCTGGCTCAGAAACATTAAACCACAATTCCTTGTCTGGATGACAGAAAAAGCTAGGTTTAAGTAAAACCTATGAGTAAAAGCCTTTGAAGTCCTTCTGCCAGCCATTGAGAGGGGGAGTGTGTGATCCGAAGGATTGTTGTGGATCTTCCTTGCTTATGAGCATCGTGCTAAATCTTGGTTTAGCATCAGGTGCAAATATGACCAGTGAAGTATATGGCCAAACATTATAAAATAATCAAATGATGAAGAATCAGTTTAAGACAAAAAAGCAGATTTTTTTTGTTGAAGTTGGGGAGGGGGGAGCTTGATGCAAGATCTGCCTTAGAGGAGTTAAAGAGTCAGAGCCTATATACTATACTATACTGTACTATACTAGTATACTAGTATATACTATACTATCCTATACTATACTATACTATACTATACTATACTATACTATACTATACTATATGGTTCAGGATTAAGTGGTATAAATATTTGAAATAATTTTTAAAAATACATAAAATGTTAAGCAAGCTTTTTGAATCTATGTAAGCAATTGTTACCAAACTTTTCTTTTTTTTCCTTTGCGAAATCTAGTACAAGCAGGGTAAAGTAGGTCCTGATGGGAAGGAGCTCATTCCCCAGGAATCGCCAAAGGTCAATGGATATGGATTTGTGGCCACACCCTCCCCAGCTCCCGGTAAGAAGAGGCGGGCGGGGAATACCGAGAATTGTGTTGTAGAAAAATAAATTAGCTTGCACTTAGACAAGGCAAAACTGATATTTTATTAGCAAATGTGATTGAATGCTTAGCCCCCCGAATCCAGAAAACCTTGTTCATTGGGAAAGGGCAGTTTCAGCCACAGGAGATAATTCTGCAGGGTTATGGGGAAGAAAGCATAGCTTTCTAACAGGTTCAAGCAAGGGGATGGCTCATGGAGTAAACAATTACATTGTGATTCCTGGCATTGGCTAGTAATAGGGAGCACATAATGGAGAGAGTGTTTGTGGGCAGTCAGCTAAGGTATGGAGAGGAGAGGGTGCCTGTCCCTTTAACTCTTTATTAAAAGGTAAAGGTACTCCTGACCGTTAGGTCCAGTCGCGGACGACTCGGGGGTTGCGGCGCTCATCTCGCTCTATAGGCCGAGGGAGCCGGCGTTTGTCTGCAGACAGCTTCCGGGTCATGTGGCCAGCATGACTAAGCCGCTTCTGGCGAACCAGAGCAGTGCACAGAAACACCGTTTACCTTCCCACCGCAGCAGTACCTATTTATCTACTTGCACTTTGACGTGCTTTCGAACTGCTAGGTGGGCAGGAGCAGGGACCGAGCAACGGGAGCTCACCCCGTCGCAGGGATTCAAACTGCCGACCTTCTGATCGGGAAGCCCTAGGCTCTGTGGTTTAGACTTTATTACTGACCTGCTTAGCTAGGGTCAGGCTGCATAGCAATTGGGCAACCACGATTCCCCCCCCCCCAAGGTAGTTCTTGTGGATTTAATTGAAGGCTACCACAACTGCAGTTCAAGCTATAACTGGCAATATTTAAGCAAAAAGCCTGCCATAAGTCCGTCTCATTAGACTTAACTTGTGAAACTCTATTCATAGGTGTGAACGACTCCCCTCTTATGACGTGGGGTGAGATTGAAAGCACCCCTTTGAGGTTAGAAGGCTCTGACACGCCGTATGTAGACAGGACCCCTGGACCAGCCTTCAAGGTATTTAAAGGGCGAGTTTCTCAGAACATTGTCTGCTGTGCAAACTGGGTGGAGCCTGGCTGCACAAATGAGGTTGTGACTTCCAGCTGGGTGGGGGAAGTTGGCTGAAATAGCATGCAAGGTACAGCAATTGCCACTTGGGCATCAGAAACATCTGTTCTAGCCTCGGGCATATTAAAGCCCCGAGCTGACTTGCTCTGAGTGTGCACCAGTAGCCAGCGGGAACAAAGTGACAAAAGCAGCAGGGCATTTGTGAGTCTTCTCCTGCTGCCCGCTTCCTATGGTGAAGGTAAGGGAATCTTGATGCCTGGTGTTTCTTTTCCCTGGTTCAACCCCATCACCCACTGCACAGTCATCTGGGCCCAAAGGCTTTAGAGCTCGTCTGCTGCCTTTGCAGTACACCTGCATTTGCTGTGATAAATGGGCAAAAAGGTGAAGAAGAAATGCGTGTCTCCTAGCAGTCAAAATTGCATGCAGTGGGAGGGCATTGATGGACGGCAGTTATTATTAAAGCTATCCAGCACATCCATCCAGCACATCAAAGTTTAGAGATCAGTGTTTCATCTTTGCCCTTGATGTACCTTTTCTGTAAAAAAAACCCACCAGTATACTTCTTGCAAAAGCGAAGCAACTTTAAGGAGGTGGCTCATATAGAGGGTGTTTCAGTTTTACACTCTTGTGTATTTTTGCAGTTAAGTGAGAAGGGTGTGTGCACCTTTCTGTTTCTGCTTCAGGGCGACATATTAAGTTCTCTCACCACCACGTACTTGCCCAGTTGCCTGGGAGGTAGGTCAGGCTGAGAGATGGTGACCAACCTCAGATCACCCAGTGAGCTTTGTCTCATACCTGGAATTATAACCCGGGTCTCTCTGAACCAATCCATTACTCTAGCCCAGGGGTAGCTGACGTGATGCCCTCTGGATGGTGGACTCCAACTCGCATAAGCCCTAAACAACATCTCAGTAGTTGAGGATGATGGGAGGTAGTCAGGCAACATCTAGAGAGCCACAGGTTCCCCTACCCCAGTCTTAGGCTCTAAGATCTCTTACTGCCCTAGTTTGAGTAGCACTTTTGAAGAGTTTGGAGCACAAGGTGTAGAGCTTCTGTGTTTGCCCTGGAAATGTTCAATGCAGGGATGGAGGTGGAATCCAATAACATCCATAGGTTCCCCACCTCTGGCTACATTGCTTTCATAGCAAAAGCACACGTGAGCAATGAACCTATGGCTGGAAAGTTGAGTTTCTTGTGTAGCACCGGTAACCCCTGGTCTTTTCCCAGATCCTGGAGCCTGGTCGCAGAGAGAGGCTAGGGCTTAAGATGGCCAACGAGGCAGCTGCTAAGAACCGAGCAAAAAAGCAGGAAGCTTTAAGAAGAGTCACGGAGAACCTCGCCAGGTGAGACTTTGCTAAAATCAGGGGCCTCTTTTCCAAAAAGCTAACTGCAGCATTCAAGAGGAAAAACACATTGGGGGGAAAACAGGAAGACTTGGCATTTTTAGAGTGCCAGAATAGCTAACCTGAATTTTGGATGTTGATTTTTAGAAGCAAAGAAATTGGATGTCTTAGCTTAGTGGTAGATATTGAATGCTCTGCTTCATCTGTTCTTCAGGTACCTTTTTGGTAGCCAGGGCTATGTCTGGGAGGTAAACAATCCTCTTTTCTGGGTACTGTGTGAATTGTAGTTCTGTGTGGGGAATAGGGGGTCTCCTAACAACTCTCAGCAGCCTCTGGAAGAAGCCATGACTGTTTAAAGCGGTGCCATGATACTTTTACATGGATATTGCAGATAGAGCCTTACCTAGTCACAACCAACCAATGCAAGTCGTCTCTTAACTAAAATTATTATTGGTTTTATTTTAAAAACCCATGTGTTTCTTTTTCTTCTTCTAGTCTTACTCCCAAAGGACTAAACCCAGCGATGTCACCAGCCATGCAACGCTTAGTAAACAGGACTGCCAGCAAATTCACAGACAAAGCCCTCCGAGCCAGCTACACCCCGTCCCCTGCACACCTGAGCACACCTGGCTACAAGACCCCGGCAGGTGGGCCGCAGACACCCACTGTCACCCCAACTTCCAGGACAGCGTCTCAAACACCAGGGACTCAGGACCCCACCTCAATCACGGACAATCTGCTGCAGCTGCCTAAAAGACGCA
This sequence comes from Podarcis gaigeae, assembly GCF_964106915.1. NCBI lineage: Eukaryota > Metazoa > Chordata > Lepidosauria > Squamata > Lacertidae > Podarcis > Podarcis gaigeae. The sequence goes on along the minus strand of NC_139693.1, from coordinate 28,400,854 downwards.
AAGCCTCGGATTTTTTCTGAGGAATGGCATCTCTCTTTCTCCTCTGCAGGACCATGCATAGCAGAGTATGTGGATATAGCAGACAGAATAGACACAATAGCGACAAGAAGGGCTGCCCAGATTTTCAGGATTGTGTCTACCCTCCAAACCTGTGTTGCTGCTGCACTTTTGTCAGCTGCAAGGAGTAACACAGGTAGAAGAAGCCTTTTTTGGCCAGGCGTCAGGTTTGATCTTTGTCACCTTCTGTGCTACATGAGCCCAGGAGCCAAGGAAAGAAAGACTGTAGTTGAAATGATGTATGTGACACAAAGGGGACCTTGTTGTTTGCGTTTGGGTGCCTCTGATTCTGTCTGTACAGGCGTATGTTTTTATTTATTGAAAACAGAAAGCCTTGGGATAAAGATTCAGCACAAATCGAGGGTATGCCTGCAGCTCTCAACATCACTGTTGGAAAAATTCTGATGAATATATGAGAGCCACTTTCCAGCTTTACATTATTCATCCAGGGAATGACTTTCAGGCTACTTCTCAGTGACGTGTGGCAATTGGCAGATGTGGAGAATTGCTTTTTCTGCTTGGGAGGGCCAGAGCTTTTGCTCTCAGATGCCTACAGGAAGCCTGGCTTTGGTTATGGGATGTGTAAGCATGATACCCCCCAAAGCTGGAAAAGGTTGGTTTTATTTTTAAAAATAGTAATTTATTTTTGTATATTTTGCTCTTCTACCAACAGTATCCAGAGCAGCATACCACACACTTGGTAAAGCATATAGTATATAATCAATAAAAAGTACGTGTACAACTGAAGAACTGTGTGTAAAAGTAATAAGAACAGAAAACCTAAATAAAAAACCAACAGCAGCAGAGGTAAAACATATTGCAAGTTAAAACTGGGAGCAGTATTAGGAAGTGTTAATATATTGAATTTTCAGGGAAATGTGCTTTCAGTTCCAGTGAAAGGCTCACAAAGTGGGAGCCTGATTAATTTTGGGACTGGCAAAGTATGCCAGAGTCCGGCTATTGCTGTAGCCTTCAAATGTCATTGGACTCCAGCCCCCAGCATCCTTGACCATTGGATATGCTGGCTGGGGCTGATGGGAGTTGGAGTCTTAACAACATCTGGAAGGCCCCAGGTTGGCCATCCCTCTACTACAGGGAAGGCTTTCCAGGCAATGGAGTTCTGATCTTAGAAAGCCATTTAGTTAGTCTCTCTTGGAACCAATAAGTCATTATGTGTTAATGATTTCAGGTGTGCAGAAATGGGTGGCACTTGGAATTCACTGCACCACTTGTCTATATCAGAAGAACATAAGAAGGGCTAGCTGGATCAGGCCAATGGTCTGTCTAGTCAGCATCCTGTTCTCACAGTGGCCACCCAGATGCCTTTGGGAAGCCTACAAACAGGACCCGAGCACAAGAGCTCTCACTTTTCTGGTTTTTAGCAGCTGGAATTCTAAAGCATTTCGGCTTCCAAATGTGGAGGAAGAGCATAGCCATCATGTCTATTAGCCCTTGACATCCCTCTCAATGAATTTGTCTACTATTCTACAGTCATTTGTCGATGGCCATCACTGCCTCTTGTGGGAGCGAGTTCCATAGTTGAACTATGCACTGCGTGAAAACCTTCCTTTTATATGTTGTGAATTTTCTAACTTGTTGAGTTTCTTTATCTTATGAGTTCTAGTGCTATGAGAGAGGGAGAAAAAAACTTCTTTATCTATTTTCTCCATGCTGTGCATCATTTTATAAACTTCGGTCATGTCACCTCTTAACTTGCCTTTTCCCGAAACTAAAAAGTCCTAAATGCTGCAACTTACCTAGAGGTTTAATGAAAGTTGCCATGACTCTATATCGCAAGGGTTACCAGCACAGCACAGCAACATTCAAGTCTCATTTTTCCCCTAGTTGTGTGAGCAGCTTTTTACTCTTGTAAAATAAAACCAGGCAGAGATTAGTTAGTGTATTGTACATTAAATCATGGGACACAGGTGGCGCTGTGGGTTAAACCACAGAGCCTAGGACTTGCCGATCAGAAGGTCGGTGATTCGAATCCCTGCAACAGGGTGAGCTCCGGTTACTCGGTCCCTGCTCCTGCCCACCTAGCAGTTCGAAAGCATGTCAAAGTGCAAGTAGATAAATAGGTACCGCTCTGGTGGGAAGGTAAATGGCGTTTCTGTGTGCTGCTCTGGTTCACCAGAAGCGGCTTAGTCATGCTGGCCACATGACCCAGAAGCTGTACGCCGGCTCCCTCGGCCAATAAAGCAAGATGAGCGCTGCAACCCCAGAGTCAGCCACGACTGGACCTAATGGTCAGGGGTACCTCTACCTTTACCTTACATTAAATCGTAATAGCAAGGTCAAGGTATCTCTGATCTGTCACTGACTTTGTTTTGTTAGACATCACCAGAAGAGGGGAGACTTGAGAATATATAACATTTCCAGGATGTTTCTTAATACCATCTTAGCAAAAGACAATTATTGGGGGGCCACCAGGAGCCCATTTTCTTTAATCCAAGCAGCCTATAGCATGGATGGGGGAAGCTGTGGTCCTCTGTACGTTCCTGTACTCCAGCTCCCATCATCCTTGATCATTGGACTTGCTGGTTGCAGTTGATGGGTGTTGGAGTCCGTTAGTATTTAGAGGACCGCAGCTTCCCCATCCTTTGCTGATAGGCTTATTCTCACTGGAGGAATGCCAATGAAAAATATTTGCAGGAAACATAAACAAATATGTGAGTCGGTCGGGACTTCTTGAGTCAAATGCACACTGTTCTTGCATTTTCGCTGTACAATTTTTTCACATGTATTTCTTCATGTAGACTGCAGTGGTGGGGGACGTAGGCCTCAGCAAGCAAGGCATTGCAAAATCAACTTCCTGAACTATTACTCGACGTCAGAATTAAACACCAAGTTGTCTCTGTGCTTGGAAAAACCCGGCAAAAACAATAAGTAAACTTCACAGTTTCACCATCCAGTTGCAGATATCACTATGGCTATATTCACACCTTAACATTTAAGCACTATACCACTTTAAATGGTCACAGTTTCCCCCCAAAGAATTATGGGACCTGTAGTTTGTTAAGGATGCTGAGAGTTGTTAGGAGACTACTGTGTTCACAATTCCCAGAGTTTACCTATGAAAATGGATTGACCATTGAACCACTCAGTTGTAGGTCTGAGAGGGGAACCGGGTTGTATAGGGAAGTTTGTTCTGCTTGCAAAAAACACTGTGTATTATAGACAGGAGGAAAGCAAAGCTCTTATTTGCCCTACAAAACTATAGGCCCAAGTAAACCTATGGCACGTCTACACCACAAACTTAAACCGTTCTAACAATCAATTAGTGAACTGACTTCCTCTCTTCGCTGCAGAGCTTTAGGGCAGAGATGCAGAACCTGTGGTCCTCTAGATCAGCGTTTCCCAACCTTGGGCCTCCAGCTGTTTTTGGACTACAACTCCCATCATCCCTAGCTAGCAAGACCAGTGGTCAGGGATGATGGGAATTGTAGTTCAAAAACAGCTGGAGGCCCAAGGCTGGGAAACACTGCTCTAGATCATGTTTTTGGGCTCCCATCCCCATCAGCTGCAGCCAGCATGGCCAGTGATCAGGGATAATTGTCATGGCTGGGCAACGTCTGGAGGACCCCAGATTGCCTACCTCTTTGGCACAGCATCCTTTGGGGAAAGTGGCACTTTAGTTAGCTTGGCTTGGCTTGGAGGAGAGCTGAATCTGCAACGCATTAAGCTCCAAACCTACATCTAAATAACCAAATGAAATTCGGGCAGCTTAGCAGGGAATGATTATTCCAGTCTTTTTCTGGTGTGTAAGGCTCTCTGCCAAAAATTGTACAGTGATACCTTGGTTCTCAAAAGCCTTGGTACTTGAACAACTTGGAACCCAAACGCTGCAAACCTGGAAGTAAGTATTCCGGTTTGCGAACTTTTTCTGGAAGCTGGATGTGTTTTGTTTTGAGTGTTATGCTTCCGATTTGAGTGCTACACTTTCGTTTTGAGTGTTACACTGAGGTCTGTCTGTTTTTGCTATTTATTTTGCGTTTTTGTGGCTCTTTTTTATTTTTGTGACTGTGTGGAACCCAGTTCAGCTACTGATTGATTGATTTATTGTGTGACTGCAGTACATTGTTTATTGCTTTCATTTTATGGATCAATGGTCTCGTTAGATAGTAAAATTCATGTTAAATTGCTGTTTTAGGGGTCGTTTTTAAAAGTCTGGGATGGATTAATCAATTTTGCATTACTTTCTATGGGAAAGCGCGCCGTGGTTTTGGAACACTTTGATTTTGAAACGGACTTCCGGAACGGATTTAGTTTGAGAACCAAGGTACCACTGTATTAAGGAAGTGATTGCTTCTTACAATTTGGAGTTGTCCATTGACATCTAACATTATTTATTTTGCAGAGGGAGAAATGCAGGCAAATGACATAGATATGTCCTTTTGTCTGTTTGAGTTAAGCAAGCTCACAAAGCCCCCATACACACTAAATGTTTAAAGCCATGCCACACCCACTTTGAATTGCCACGACTCCCCCCAGTTCTGGGAACTGTGGTCTGTTAAGGGCGCTGGGAGTTAGGAAACCTATTTCCCTCCCAGGGCTACAATTATTTTTTGTTATTGCTTATTTATTATTCATTCACAGACTGACAGTGAAACCACTTTGAGAATTGTAGTTCTGGGAATCTGGGTCTCCTAACAACACTCAGCACCCTTAACAATCCACAGTTCCCATAATTCTTTGGGGGAAGCCATGACAGTATAAACTGTTACAGGGCTGCAGGTGGGGCCTAAAAGATGGAGTGGGTTTCAAGAGAACCTTGAGACTCTCTCTGCAACTGCCTGCCTCTTTAGTGAGGCCTTGGAGAGCGTAAAACCTTGTATTTTCAAAGGCACGTCAGCTTAATTCCAAGGTGATTAAAAACACCACCCGTTTTGGTTCATAGGCAGTGGGCAATTACAGTAAAATATTTATCAAGGTATAAAATATTTAATAATATTGTGTCCTTTTATAGGTATCGATATATATATAAGTATAAAAGTGCTTATAAAGAAACCTCTTTACTTTCATTTAGTCTGCTTTTCTGATTGCTTCCTCCACTAATCTTTTATCTTCTCCTGACCCCAAAACCACCTTGTCCATTTGATTGGGCATTTGGGCTACCTATTCTCTGTTGCCTGAGTGAATGGGCATCTGTTGGTCCAGGTGTATCAGATTTCCGTGTTCTCAAACTGGGGCAGCACGACATCGTCTGCCAGGTTGTCTGGTTTCCCGATTTCCCCCAGTTTCCCCACTCCTTCGGCTACCTCCAGCCGGGAATGTCCAGCCTGTTTGGACTCTGATTTGCCGCTGACTTGCACTTCACTTTTGTGATTTGGCTTGTGATCGCACTCAGTCCGGGAACTCTCCCCGTTTTTCATGACAGAAGTCGTCGAGACGCACTTGGGTTTGGGGGGCTGCATCCACACGTGGCTCAAAACGTCGTCGATGTGGAGCCGCCGGGCGACGTCCGGTTGGAGCATGCGGTAGATGAGGTCTTTGCATTCCATGGTCAGGTTTTTCGACTTGGGGAAGTGCACCCGGTGTTCCTTTTGCAGCCTCAGCATCTTCCGAATGTTGGAGTCGTCGTAAGGCATGGAGCCGCAGACCATGATGTACAGAATGACCCCTAGGCTCCACATATCGTAGATCTTGGGCTCGTAGGGGATGCCTTGCAGCACCTCTGGGGCAGCATAAGCAGCAGAACCGCAGAAGGTCTTGCTGTGGATAATTTTGCCGTCTTCATCGCGGGTCAAGCGCTTGGAGAAGCCAAAGTCCGAAAGCTTGATGTGATAATCTTTGTCCAGAAGAAGGTTTTCACATTTCAAGTCCCGGTGGACAATGTCAGAATCATGGCAGTATTTTATAGCAGCGCATAGCTGGCGGAACATCTTCCTCGCAATGTCTTCGGGCATTGCCCCTTTGCTCTTGATGAACTCCAGCAAATCCCCCTGGACTCCTAACTCCATCACGATGTAGACTTTGCCATCTGACGTCTCGAAGATCTCATAGGTTTTTATGATGGATCGGTGGTTCACTTTGGCTAAGATGTCTATTTCCCTCGGAAGGAACCTCTCCAGAAAGTCCAGCGGAGCTTTCTTCCTGTCTATGATTTTTACTGCTACGTCAAATTTCAGCCGTTCCGAAAAGGCCGATTTCACCTTGGCGTAAGAGCCTTCTCCCAAATTTCCTCCCATGATGTAGCCTCTTTTTTTAAGGATGGCAGCGTCGTCCATCGTGCTATAGGCAGACGCAAAGATAAGTTTGGTCACGTTGTTGGCGTACTCTTCCAGCCACTTACTAGGTATTCCATCGTTGGTCATTGGAGGGTTGCCTGGTTCTGGGAAGTTAGATGACATAGAATTTTGAGCATTGTTTATCGGGTGATGTCTCCATGTGATGTCACAACTAGCATTAAGCAACTAGCAGTCTGTGATATAATAGTCAATATCAACCTCAGAGACAAATGATCTTTGGTGAGGGAACATTATAGGTTCTTTAAAAACAAACAACCCATCTCTGTTCTTTTTTTTTATAAATATTTATTTAAAAAAATTATAAGAAAAAAGCATAAATAACAAACAACATTGCTTATGTCATACACAAAATTCCATAACTCATTTGGACTTCCTCACGTCTCCCGCTCCCACTTACATTGTTAAAAAGTTTTTCCAAGCAAATTATCATCTTGTTTTCAATCTTATATCCACTCATTTAAATATAATCTAATAGTTCTCCCAAAGGATTTGTCTTTTCCTTAATCTCACTTATCATCTAATTTCAATCTAGTTTAGTGGTGGCCAATTATTTATGATCAAGCATCCTTCTTAACATTCAATCAAATTACAATATTTTTGTAAATAAGTTTTAAATTTCTTCCAATCTTCTTCCATCCTTTCTTCTCCCAGGTCTCGGATTCTGCCGGTCATCTCTGCCAATTGCATATAGTCTATCAGCTGCATCTGCCATTCTTCCAGTGTGGGTAGATCTTGAGTCTTCCAGTTCTTGGCAATAAGTATCCTTGCTGCTGTTGTTGCATACATAAAAAATGTTCGGTCCTTCTTTAACACCCCCTGGCCGACAATACCCAAGAGGAAGGCCTCTGGTTTCTTGGTGAAGGTATACTTAAATACCTTTTTCAGCTCATTATATATCATTTCCCAGAAGGCCTTCACTTTAGGGCAGGTCCACCAGAGGTGAAAGAATGTTCCTTCATTTTCCTTACATTTCCAACATTTATTATCAGACGAATGGTATATTTTGGCAAGTTTAACTGGGGTCATGTACCATCTATATATCATTTTCATTACATTTTCCTTCAAAGCATTACATGCAGTGAAGTTCAGCCCAGTGGTCCACAACCTTTCCCAGTCCTCAAACATAATGTTATGCCCAATATCCTGTGCCCACTTTATCATAGCAGATTTAACCAGTTCGTCTTGTGTATTCCATTTTAACAGCAGGTTATACATTCTTGATAGTACCTTAGTCTTTGGTTCTAACAGTTCTGTCTCCAACTTCGATTTCTCCACCTGGAACCCTAGTTTTTTGTCATTTTTAAAAACTTCTTTAATCTGGGCGTAATGTAACCAGTCTCGCACTTTACCCTCCATTTTCTCCAAACTCTGCAATTTCCAATTGTCACCGTCTTTTTCTAATATTTCCCAATATTTTGGCCATTTGGCCTCCATATTGGGTCTTTTTCGGGCCTTAGCTTCCAGAGGGGACAGCCACCTCGGAGTTTTGTTTTCCAATAAGTCTTTATATTTTGTCCAGACATTAAATACTGCTTTCCTGACAATATGGTTCTTAAAGGCCTTATTGATCTTAACTTTATCATACCATAAATATGCATGCCAGCCAAAAGCATTGTTAAAACCTTCCAAATCCAACACTTCAGTGTCTTCAAGAAGTAGCCAGTCTTTTAGCCAGCAGAAAGCTGCGGCTTCATAGTACAGTTTTAAGTCTGGCAGGGCGAAGCCCCCTCTTTCTTTCACATCAGTTAATATCTTAAACTTAATTCTGGGCTTTTTGCCCTGCCAGACAAATTTAGAAATATCTCTCTGCCACTTCCGGAAACACTCCGTCTTGTCCACAATTTGCAATGTTTGAAACAAAAACAACATCCTTGGCAATACATTCATCTTAATGGCAGCAATTCGGCCTAACAAAGAAAGCTTCAATTTTGACCAACTGTCCAAGTCTCTCTTAATTTCAGACCAACATTTTTCATAATTATCCTTAAATAGACTCAGATTTTTTACTGTTATGTGTACCCCTAGGTACTTTACTTTTTTAACCACAGTTAGTTCTGTTTCTCTCTGAAACCGTTCTGACTCTGTATCTGTCAAGTTTTTCCCCAACACCTTGGTTTTCTGTTTATTTAGTTTAAATCCCACCACCCGACCAAAGTCTTGAATCAGTTGTAATACTCTTTTTGTACTAGATTCTGGCTCCTGCAAGGTCAAGACTAGGTCATCTGCAAAAGCTTTAAGTTTATATTGTTTCGCTCCGACCTGAATCCCTTGCACCAACCGGTCCCCTCTAATCCTATTCAAGAGCACCTCCAGGACCGAAATGAATAACAGAGGGGAAATCGGGCAGCCTTGTCGTGTACCTTTTTCAATTTTAAACTCTTCTGTAACCACATTGTTAACTATCAATTTAGCCTTTTGTTCTGAATATATTGCATCAATCCCATTTTCAAAACCCCGTCCCACTCCCATTTCTTTTAAATTCCCCTTCATAAATTTCCAAGAGATATTATCAAAGGCCTTCTCCGCGTCTATAAAAATTAACACTGCTTTTGTATTTATGTTTGTTTGCAAAAGTTCCAAAATGTCAATGATGTTCCTTGTGTTGGAAACATATGTCTACCTGGGAGAAAGCCTGCCTGATCTTTATGAATTACTTTGTTTAAGACTCTTTTAAGTCTGCTTGCCAAAATATCTGCAAATATTTTGTAATCCACATTTAAAAGGGAGATGGGACGGTAGTTCTTAAGTTGTGTCTTCTCAGTTTCCGATTTTGGTATCAATGTGATGAAAGCTTCCTTCCACGATTCCGGCGCCTTCTTTCCCTCCATAATTTCGTTGCTGACCTCCATCAATGGTTGTATCAGATAATCTTTTAATGTCTTATAATACTTGGAGGTCAAGCCGTCTGGCCCTGGAGATTTGCCCAATTTCATGTTCTGAATGGCTTGTTCAATCTCTTGTCGTGTTATTTTGCTGTTCAGGAGTGATCTATTTTCTTGTGAAAGCTTTTTAAGTCCATTTTTTTCCAAAAATTGTTTAATCTCAGCCTCATTCTGCGGCCCTTGAGTATAAAGTTTTTTGAAATATTTCTGAAAACACTTTCTAATCTCCACGGGGTTCTGAATGTTTCTTCCTTCAATTTCCAAGTTTGTGACTACATTTAACTTTTGTCTCTTCTTCAACTGCCAAGCCAGCAGTTTCCCACATTTATTTGCTGATTCGAAAGTTTTTTGTCTCATTAGTTTGATCTTCCATTCTATTTCCTGGTTCATCAATTTGGAATATTGTGCCTGATGGAGTTTAATTTCTCTCAGAATCGGCTGTGACTTCGGATTCGATCTTAACTTCTTCTCTAACTCTTTGATTTTCTCCAAGATCTTGTCTTTCCTCTCATTTTGTGTTCTTTTTTTAACAGCATTCTGTTGTATCAAGAACCCCCTCATCACAGCCTTGCTTGCGTCCCAAATGATTCTTTTTTCCACCGTAGTGCTCATGTTTATCTCAAAATAGTCCTTCAAGACTTTTTGGGCCTTCTTGATGATCTCCTGATCTCTAAACAAATTGTCATTCATCTTCCATCTAAAGGAACCGGTTGGTAGAAGTGTCAAATCCATTTTCAATGCATTATGGTCGGAGCAGGTCTTTGGGCAGATTTCCACTTTCCTGACCTTGGGTGCCAGACCTCTAGTTATCCATATTTGGTCGATTCTTGTCCAAGTCAGCTGGGCTTCAGAGAAGAATGTTCCTTCTTTTCCCAAGGGGTTCTTCGTTCTCCAAATGTCAATCCAGTCCATATTGTCTATCATTTCGAAAAAGGTCTTTGGTAGTCTGCCATCTTTCGTAACCTTTTGGCTTTGTGACTTATCCATGTAAGTTGATACGACTCCATTCATGTCTCCCATCATAATGATGTTGTCATAGTCCAGATACTCCAGCATAGTCTCATGCAACTTCTTATAAAATTCTGATTTTCCTTCGTTTGGTGCATAAATTCCTAATAGCAAAATCTTCTCTCCTTGGTGTTGTATTTCGATTGCCAAAATTCTTCCATGTTCATCTTTAAATAGAAATTTAGGTGACAGGCTCTCTTTTGCATAAATCACCACGCCTCTCGTCTTCTTTACTGTGTCTGAAGATATAAATTCCTGACCAAGTCTTTTATTTATTAACACTTTTCTATGGAGCCTAGTCACATGTGTTTCTTGTAGGCAAATAATGTCCAATTGTTCCTTTTTTAATATATGAAAAAATTTCCTCCTTTTTTCCGGAATATTGCAGCCATTTATATTCCAACTCAACAGTTGCAGAGACATCCTGGATAAATCTGGTTATTTTTCTGGGAGTGGTACCTTATTGGCTGGGTCTTCAGAATCCGAGGGTGCCGGTGCCTCTGGTGCTCCAGGCCCTGGTGGTAATTCAAGTCCTTTTTGAAGGTCCTCTCCGTACACGTTTAGAAATTTGTCTCTGTCTTCCAATGTTCTAATTTTAATCTTCTTCCCTCTGAAAGTAAAAGATAATCCTTGAGGAAAGTCCCACCTGAAGATGATTGAGTTGCTCCTCAGCAGTCTTGCTAGTTCCAAGTACTCAGATCTAAGATCCAAAAGTTGTTTAGGAATGTCCTTGTAAATTTCAGTTCTTTTGTCCAAGATGTCCAGTGACTTTCCGTAATGCAGGCCCAGGATCTTGTCCCTTTCCTCCTTTGATCTCAATGTTATCAAACAGTCTCTGGGTTTGTCTTTCTTTGTAAGTCTTCCAAGCCTGAAAGCTGATACAATTTTAAAGTCTTTTTCTTCTAGGTTCCAAAACTTGGAAAATATTTTGGTCAAAAACTCAGCTAAGTTGTCTTCTTCCACTTCTGGGACCAACCTAATCCTTAAATTAGTCTCCCTATTCCGTAATTCAATCATAGAAAGGTAGGTCTGGTGTTCTCCTACTTGTTTACTGAGTGGTCTCACCTCTTTTTCTAGCTTTCCAAGTCTTTGGCTGGCATCTTCAGCCAATTTCCGATTTTCACCTGTAGCCTCCTTCAATTCTCCAATTGCTTGTGTATTCTGTGCCACTTGTCCAGTTAATCTATTTAGACATTCTGTGTTTTGATCGATTTTAAATGTTTGCTCATCAGCTTTTTTGTCCAGGGATTCAACTCTCTTGTCCAAAGATTCCAATTTTTCATAGATTTTCTCTAAAATAGAAACAGTTGATCCAGAGGCCATATCTTCCAATTGTAATTCCTCAGTTTCTCCTTCTCCTGCCCTTGGCAAGGATGCAGCTTCTTCCTCAGAAAGTAAAATAGGCACAGACGATCTACGTGGCTGTAAGGCTGTGGCTAACGTTGTTTGTCTGGTTCTTACTCTATGTTCCTTTTCTTTGGGCTCCTTTTCTTTAGGCTCCTTTTTTCTTGCACCACTCATTCCAAAGTTATCTAAAAGTCAAGGTCAGGCTGAGTTGTTTCCCATGAGAAAGAGACGGCCCAGATGGTAACAGTCAAACAGGAGGCCGGGAAAGAGAAAGTAAAACAATGCCACTGCTGTAAATTCCAAAACCTCTAGGGGGAGCTTAAAAAGTCTTTCGGGAAGAGATCAATTCCAATAAACTTCATAAAATCAGAATTAATGTCCAGGAACCTTCAAATAATAAATTTTGGCAGAGTTGGTATTAAATAAATACAATGTCTCAAATAGTGCTTGCTGGTATTCCAAATGATGCCTCAAAGTAGCAATTCCAGACCCCTCAGATTGTTTCCAAATTTAAGTTCAAAGTGTCCAAATCTGCAAGCTGACTGCTACAGTTACTCAGGCAGTTCCAGCACCTGGGTTTTTAACTTAAGTTGTAATTCCAATAGGAGAAGATGCCACAGTCCAAATTAGCAACAAAAAGTCCGATGCTTACAGTCCTATTCTGCTTCAAAGGAGGTTCAATGGGTGCTCAGATCCCTTAGATTAAAAGTTCAGTCTCTGCCTCCACACCTCCTGCTCTTTGCTTTGAAGTTCAGTAGCAGCGGAAGACGGACTTCCTTTTTTTTCGTCAATCCGCTTTCAGCCAAATTCCGTTACTTTTTAAAGCTTTAAAAATTTTGAAAGTCCTTATTACTCACGGATTGTTGCTTTCCGAAACGTAAATTCAGGAAGAAAGGTCAGCGCTCACCGGCAACGGCTTCGCGGCTTCACTCCGTTGACTGCGGAGCGACCCTCAGCGCCGCTACCCCCTCCGCGATCCGGAGCCCCTTACGGGGTTCCTTCAACGTTTTGGGGGCAGCTCCTGGCGCCCACCGGGTCCCAAGACCGCAGGCTTCTGCCGCCTGCGGTTTTCCGATGTGGGTCTCCGCTTCGCCGTAGCGGACGACCCGTTTCAAACGGAGCTTCCCTCTCCTGTTTAGAAGAGGGCAGCCATTACCGTTCGCGCCGCCTCCGGAAGTCCAACCCATCTCTGTTCTTGTTTGGGTTGGGTTTTTTTTAGCCTGATAGTGAAAGAAGGAAATTGTCTTGTAAGCAAAGAGTTTGGACGTTTGATGATTAGTACACAGGCACTATTTCCTTTCCACCTTCACAACATTATCAAGCAACCCTCAAATCAATCTGCGTAGCGGAATTTTACCCCACTCCACAGTGTTCAAATGCTGAATTAGCTTATCATAAGTGTGTTTTGAATTGCGGGTGAAAGCTAGCAGCCCCAAAAGGAATCCATGGAACACATACAGACTGGGTACAGAAAACTTGACTGGACTTTGAAGGGTCCTTTATTCATTTCCCTGTAGCAAATACAGTGGTTAAATGTGAAATTCCCAGACAATGGATGAGGTAAGGTGTCCTCGCTAAGTCAGCTTCTGAACAGATTCCCACAATGCATTGGGGTTGCAGAGGAATCAGGTGACATCATTTTTAAAATTCCGCATCTTGTTAAATATGAAATTCAGAAGTCAAACGACGTGTTTTTAGGTGACAGAAACCAAGTTACATGTTAAGATGACCATAGTGTAGATTAAAATTAAGCACCAGAGTTTTTCAGACTACCAGTCGTGTAAAAAGCATGAATTAACAGCATTTAAAGATCATTGCTAACTTTCAGGAAAGATCCCTGCAGAAAAAAATAAAAAATATCAGAAAACAGGCCCAAACAGACTCTGCATGGTCCTTCGCCTTGGGGTTTCACGGGGTTCTTCATCTTGAGTGAATCATGTGGCAACATGGAGTTCCATGTGGCACTTTCACAAAGTTCTCAGCTCAAGCAAGTTAAACAGCCATTTTTGTGCCAAACCCACAGATTCGGCCTCTCTGGTTGTGGGCAGAAATTCTAAACTCCCATTCCAGTCCCAAAACCATTCCTGTAGCTGTATGCAGGATTTTGAGGCACAATTCCAGGAGTACACCTGCCATCATGCTGGCAATCTGAGTGTCCCCATCATATTTCTCCCTCCTGACCTAGTCGACTTCATCCCCTGTCCCAGATCAAAGTCCTGCCCCCAGTCCCTGGTGTGTGTGTGGGGAACCTCCTTCTGAACCAGTTGGCTCAGGACCACCACCACCCCTTGTGTCCCATTGGTGTAATGATGGTTGCTCTCGCTGGTCTTCTGACTAGAAATGCTCCACAGTTGTGGTGGGAGTACAAAAATTGAGGTCCCAGAAGGGTTGGGGAAGAGGTAGGGGAGTGAACAACGGCTCTTATTTTCATTTGAGGAATGCTGGAGGCTATGGATGATGGCTCTGGACCAACAAGGATGAAAGCAGTTGGGTGAGCAAGCACCCTAACCCAACAGTTCGGCTGTGTGAATTTGCTGGTTCCGAGACTCAGATTGGCGACGAAAGGGCCGTCTCCTTCCAGAAGCATCTTCTCACTTGTCAATACCATGGTTGGAGGCCCTGCTTTGGTTGCCCCCTGCCAGTCCCTCAACTTTGGGAGTTAGGCAGGTGGAAATTGTGGGAAAGGCTGCTCTCCAATATTGCCAATGTGTCCCCAGAGCCTAGATAGAATCTAGACCCATGTAAAAAAACACACAAGTGTTTTAAAAAACGTTTTGAAAAATATGTTGAATTTGCCATAAGCTCGCCATCGCCATCTAGTGTCATGTTTGAATATATGTACTTAAAACACTCTTAAAACGTTATATTTGCAGCTGTATAGCTAAGTCCCTAGTCTGATAGGTTCCAGGCAGGGATCACTACCAGTTTTAAGTCCACATTGGCACATTTGGATTTTTCAAGGGGGAACTCTGGACACTGCTGTTAAGTTGTGGGGGAACATTTCAGACGACACAGTGATTCTTCAGACAGCTCTTGTTTATTCACAGGCCAGAACAGAACTGAACTGAAGGGTTCAGCCAACCTGCTAATATAGAGCTCAACTACAAAGAAACAGTAACAACTTTCTGTAACTATCCAATCACTGAACGTCACTTTCAATTCCTTATTGGCATATGTGGACCTGAGTGAAAACTATCTACAGTATTCCCCTGCTGGCCCAGGATGAAAACTTCAGTACATAACAACTGCTGTCTCCTCTCCTCTCTGCTGAATCAGCTCCCTCCTGCAGAGAAAGAGAGAGCATGTATATATGCACATGTACACACAAGTTTGACTTTTCTGAGTGAACTGGGTTAAAGCCAGGTCTGGTAGTATTAAAAAGCACATAGAGCTGAGACAGGAAATGGGAAAGAGGGGTACTTTTCCAACTTCCTCCTTCAGCTCTGTGTATTTCCCAAGGGAGAGAAAAGCAGCCACACTCACCAGTTCTTGACCAAGGGGTCCATGAACGGAGGGAGGCTTGGCGAGTGCCCACAGCCAATTTTTGGCAACTTTTGCACCAAGCTGCGCTGTGGTCTAAACCACTGAGCCTAGGGCTTGCCGATCAGAAGGTCGGCAGTTCGAATCCCCGCAATGGAGTGAACTCCTGTTGTTCAGTCCCAGCTCCTGCCAACCTAACAGTTTGAAAGCGCACCAGTGCAAGTAGATAAATAGGTACCGCCCTGGAGGGAAGGTAAACGGTGTTTCTGTGCGCTGCTCTGGTTTCGCCAGAAGCGGCTTAGTCCTGCTGGCCACATGACCCAGAAAAACTGTCTGCAGACAAACGTCGGCTCCCTTGGCCAGTAAAGTGAGATGAGAGCTGCAACCCCAGAGTCGTTCGTGAGTGGACTTAATTGTCAGGGGTCCTTTGCCTTTACCGTAAGACCTTTCTACTTGCTCTAGCTTTTAACTGACCAGCAGGTGATAACACTGAAGGTGGGGTATGGTTTTTTCTTTGTAAAAAAAAAATGAAATACAGTGGTACCTCAGGTTACATACACTTCAGGTTACATGCGCTTCAGGTTACAGACTCCACTAACCCAGAAATAGTACCTCGGCTTAAGAACTTTGCTTCAGGATGAGAACAGAAATCGTGCTCTGGCGGCGCGGCAGCAGCAGGAGCCCCCATTAGCTAAAGTGGTGCTTCAGGTTAAGAACAGTTTTAGGTTAAGAACGGACCTCCGGAACAAATTAAGTACTTAACCCGAGGTACCACTGTAAGTATGTTAGCTGAGAAAGCCGCTTTGAAGAGGAAGGCTCCCTTGTCTGCTCCCTACACCCATCCTAGACAGAGCGCAGTGTTGTTCCCAGCATTCAGATACCAAAATCCAGCATTGCCTGAGCTCTGCGAGTGCAGCTTTCTCCCGATTGCAGTGTGTTTGGGTTTCCGGCTTGCATCACGAGTCAATGGCAGTCATTCCTTAGGGCTTTAAAGTGTTGGTGCTGACCTTTAAAGCCCTAAACGGCCTCGGTCCAGTATACCTGAAGAAGCATCTCCACATCCATCGTTCTGCCCGGATGCTGAGGTCCAGCGCCGAGGGCCTTCTGGCGGTTCCCTCCCTATGAGAAGCCAAGTTACCGGGAACGCCCTCCCACCAGATGTCAAAGAGAAAAACAACTACCTGACATTTAGAAGACATCTGAAGGCAGCCCTGTTTAGGGAAGTTTTTAATGTGTGACATTTTTAATGTATTTTTAATCTTTGTTGGAAGCCGCCCAGAGTGGCTGGGGAAACCCAGCCAGATGGACGGGGTACAAATAATACATTATTATTACAGTGGTACCTCAGGTTAAGTACTTAATTCGTTCCGGAGGTCCATTCTTAACCTGAAACTGTTCTTAACCTGAAGCACCACTTTAGCTAATGGGGCCTCCTGCTGCCGCCACGCCGCCAGAGCACGATTTCTGTTCTCATCCTGAAGCAAAGTTCTTAACCCAAGGTAATATTTCTGGGTTAGTGGAGTCTGTAACCTGAAGCGTATGTAACATAAAGCATATGTAACCTGAGGTACCACTGTATTATTATTATTATTATTATTATTAGCCAATGGGCTGCAATCAATCAGCTAATGAAATAACTGAGCTTGGTTCTTTGAAGGTATCCGAATGTTTTATTTTTAAGCTTGTTTATCCTTACAACAGCTGGGAAAGGAAAGGGGAGTACAAGTTGTGTTGTGCTTTCAAAGGGTTTTCAAATGTTTTTATTTCTTCTTCTCCCCTGAATATTGAAAGAGACGTGTGTAGCCATTGTTATGGTATTCTGTCTGTTACCACAGAAAAGAGGGGGGAGGCCTTTGATTTATGCTCAACAAGGAATTTAACAAGGCTTTATTATGCCCTCACCCCTCGACTGAGGTTGAATGGATTTTATTTAAAATTATTTTTGGATCAGGCCACGAGTGTGATGGAGCGATGCAGAGCGAGAAGAATGAACGGCTGCCGGATAGATCGGGCAAGAGGCCAAACTTGAGAAAATATTTTGTTTTTAACTGTGTGCCGAGAAAGAACTCCAGAGTGGAGTTTTAATGGCAGAGACTGGACATGTACTCTGTGAGTTATTTATGGCCACAGCCTTTACACTAGTTGGTGAGCAGTGGAAGGGATGGAATGGGACCTTGTAACATCCAGAAAAACACTGGAAAGAACTGGACAATGGAAGATAGTAATTAATTCTCCCAGCACAACAAGTCTCAAACAACTATGTTTATGAAGGATTACACACATGTAGTGGATTTTATACTTATAAGATGTAACAGAGGCGCTGTTTGTAAGGTGGAAAATTCGGCAAGCTGCAAAAATGACGTAACAAAGACTGACGGATGACAACTAAACACTAAATAAGAAATGATGCAGCTATGGGAGGAAACGATTGACATGTGTTTGCAACAGGAGCGGGAAACCTGATTTTAAGAAATTGTATTAAATTAAAGTAATTTGGTTAGATTTGTAATAGTTTGGGAAATTAATAAAAATAATTGAGTGTATGAGGACCGGGCATTCGCAGGGAAACCAAAATGCTTGTTTACAAAGCTATTTTACTACCAGCCTTACTGTATGCTGATGAAACATGGACCACTTATAATAAACATCATCTCCAACTCCTCGAAATATACCATCAACGGTGTCTCCGAAAAAAATTGCACATCACTTGGGAAGACAGACGAACTAATGCCAGTGTACTGGAAGAAGCAAAGATCACCAGTGTCAAAGCAATAATTCTTCAACATCAACTTCGTTGGACTGGTCATGTTGTTCGGATGCCTGAGTATCATCTTCCAAAGCAACTACTCTATTCCGAACTTAAAGGTGGAAAGCGTAATGCTGGTGGTCAACAAACGTATTTTGGGCACTGTAGTTTTAACAGGAGGTTCTAGGCCAACTGCTTCCTGACTCATGAAGGGGAGTGCATCAAAATCCCCTGCTAAACTAGAGGGGGGACCCCATTATTTTAGCAGGGGGTGGCACTGTGGGTTAAACCACAGAGCCTAGGACTTGCTGATCAGAAGGTCGGCGGTTCAAATCCCTGTGATGGGGTGAGCTCCCATTGCTCGGTCCCAGCTCCTGGCAACCTAGCAGTTCGAAAGCACGTCAAAGTGCAATTAGATAAATAGGTACTGCTCCGGCGGGAAGGTAAACGGCGTTTCCGTGCACTGCTCTGGTTCGCCACATTACCCGGAAGCTGTACGCTTGACTGACAAGCGGGGGTTAAACCCTGCTCTGTTTGGCTGTGTGCCCCTGGTCCCTTCAGATAACAGGCATGTGCAACAGGATTTTATCTTGCCTTCCTGCCCATCAGATGATGTCACACGAGCCACATCCACTGAGAAGCAGGTGGGCATGGTTTGGGGAAAACTGGCCGGAAGCCAGTCAAAATCACCCCTGATTTAGCTGAAACTCCTGCACGTGCTAAGTAAGGAATCCATTTAAAAACAAAACACAGGGAGAGAGTTTAAGATTATAGTTTTACTGGATCTGGATTTTCTATAACCTTAATTTCACTGGGACTGATTTCTTACGCGGAACTTCAGCACAGATACCTTATGTGTGTGTACCTTCCGTGGCAGAAGTTGCCATCACAGACGCAGACAGTTCAAAGAGTTTGCAGCTGGTCATCATTGCAGAAAAAACTGACTGGTGCTACAGCATGTGGGTCTCTTTGAAGCTATATTTTAGATCTCATGAGTAGCAGGTACCAACCTGGAAGGTGTATCGGGCCAAGACTCATCAGGACATGGCAAAAGTCACATCTACGCCACCCATTTTGAAAACACTCTTAGGCCACTTTTACCGTCATGGCTCCTCTCCACCCCAAAGGATCCTGGGAACTGTTGTTGGATAAGGGTGCTGACCTCACGGAGCTAACCCCCCTGGCATCCTTAGCAAATGACAGTTACCAGGATCCTCCATGACTGTTGAAGTGGTATAAGAGCGCTTTAAGCTGCATGGTGCGGTTGTTTACAGAGGATTAAAAAAGGGTGAGAAAAATCTATTTCCTCTCCATTCAACATTGTGCATCTTGCAAATGTCGAGAGGTGCAGATGTTGTTGGCTCCTGTGGCCAACAACAATCTGAAAGGACTTGACGTTGACCAAAAGAAAAGAAAAGAAAATGCCTCCACAATTGTTTTTATCTCTTTCCAAAAAAAGTTTTCAGGACGTAGTCTTTAAAGAGGTCTCTGGAACTGGCGGTGCTACAGAAACCCATTGTCCTATTCGCCTCTGCTTGTTGCGGGGCCGCTGGATTTTTCAAAGACAAGTCCTTTGCATCTTGTCAGAGAGGACATCCAAGTCTGCATGCCTTTCTTCCTGGAGAATTTGCTCATTGTCCGAAGGCTCTGGCCCCGACGACTCCTTCCCGAACATGGCCCTTATCTGATTATGGTGGTGGGAGCATTCCCCCGACTTCATGAGCGTGGTGTCCGAAGCGGATCTCTGGTCCTGCATCCACACATGCATTAAAACCTCGTCGATGCAGAGTCGTCGGGAGACGTCGGGTTGGAGCATGCGGTAAATGAGATCTTTGCATTCGACCGACAGCACTTTGGACCGGGGGAAGTGTACCCGGTGCTCCTTCTGTAGCTTGAGCATTTTCTTAATGTTCGAGTCATCGTAAGGCATCGACCCACACACCATGATGAACAGGACCACCCCCAAGCTCCATATGTCATAAACCTTCGGCTGGTAAGGGATGCCTTGCAGCACTTCCGGGGCCGCGTAGGCCGCCGAACCGCAGAAAGTCTTGCTGAGGACCACCCTGCCATCTTCGTCGCGGGCGACTCTCTTGGAAAAGCCAAAGTCCGTCAGTTTGATGTTGAATTCTTTGTCCAGAAGAAGGTTCTCGCATTTCAAGTCCCGGTGGACAATGTCCAGCTCGTGGCAGTACTTGATGGCGCTGGCAAGCTGGTAGAACATCTTGCGGGCAACGTCTTCAGGAATGGCTCCTCTCTTCTTGATGAACTCCAGCAAGTCTCCTTGGACGCCCAGTTCCGTCACGATGTAGACTTTGCCGTCGGAGGTCTCAAAGATCTCGTAGGTCTTGATGATAGCGGGGTGCTTCACCCTGGCCAGCATCTCTATCTCTCTGGGGAGGAACCTCTCCAAGAAGTCCCGAGGAGCCTTCCTCTTGTCGATGATCTTGACGGCCACGTTGCACTTCAGCCGATCCGAGTAGGCCGATTTCACCTTGGCGTAAGACCCTTCTCCGAGGTTGATCCCCATGATGTAGCCTCTCTTTTTAAGAACTTCAGCATCATCCATAGTCCTGGAGGCAGACCCTAAGCAATATGTTCAAGTTGGCTGAGCATCCCGGATCCTGCCCCCCTCCGATTCACGCACATTCCAGGATGGTCATTTGAAATGGCCTTGGGCTCCCCTTCCTGGGATGTTGCAGGAGAACCCTCAACATTCTTTTGTGATGTCACAATGGCTTGTGTCAGAGCTAAGTCATTCGGGACGCCAAGGTTCAGGTAACATTCCCGCATGTCATCTGAAAGTGCGGGCTTATTGTCTATTTATTTATTTCCTTATTTGATGTCTTCATATCCCACCTTTCTCCCAGACTGAAATTCACAGCAGCTTGCAACTTTAAAAACATCAATATATAAAATCCTAAGCCATAAAAATAAACTCACTCACCCCAAATAGAATACATTTAGAACCGGCAATTAAAGTGCTGTTTGCCCAGACAGGGAATTCCACAATATGGGGGCAGCTACAGAAAAGACTCTTGTCTCTTGTCACGAGCAACTGTGCTTCTGAGGCGCTTACCTGAGCATCTCAACACCCAGGCAGGCTTATATATAGAGAGATATGATATTTCAGGTAGCCTGGGAGCCTTTAAAAGGGTTGACCTTTTTGCAAAAAGACCAACCTATGTATTGTAGACAGGAGGGATAGCAAAGCTCCATGCTACATATTCCCTACAAAACTATAAATCTGGATGAGTCAAGTAAAATTAGGGCACATTCTTCTTCCAAAGGGAATGCTGGGAATTGTAACCCTGGGAGGGGAATGGTGTGTGTGTGTGTGTGTGTCTTAACAATTCTCAGCACCCTGAACAAAAGGCAGGGCCCAGAATTCTTTGCAGGAAACTGTGGATGTTTAAAGCGGTATGATACCACTTTAAATGTATAGTGCAGATGGGGCCTGGGACTAACACTGGATCTACTAAATATTTATTTGGAAGAGTGGTTGGTTGGTCTGTCTGTCTGTCCACCTGTTTATTGGTTGTCTATCTGCCTCTTGAGAAATCATCACTAAACTTGGCACAAGGGGTCCTGAGGTGGCGGCGGCAGTTAGCAGTGGCATTTGGATGCCGGGTGCCATCTTGAATCAAGATGGTGGACCAACATATGACTGTAAAGTGACTTGGCCCTTTTTGGCATAGATTTGGCTGCCTCTCGGGATATCATTACCAAACCTGGCATGCGGGTTCCCAAAGGGCAGGGGGAATGTGGTGTTTGCCTACACTTGGATTCCGGGCGCCATTTTGATTCAAGATGGTGCGCCAAAATGGGACTTTGCCCATTATTTGGTGTGATGGGTTCACACACACACAAATTAGACTATCCATTTTTTAAAAAAACATTTTTGGTTTTTACAAATTCCTGGGCACTCCCAGCTAGTTCTTAATTAGGACAGAGCTATGGGATGCGGGTGGCGCTGTGGGTTAAACCACAGAGCCTAGGACTTGCCGATCAGAAGGTCGGTGGTTCAGATCCCAGTGACGGGGTGAGTTCCTGTTGTTCGGTCCCTGCTCCTGCCAACCTAGCAGTTTGAAAGCACGTCAAAGTGTGAGTAGATAAATAGGTACCGCTCCAGCGGGAAGGTAAACAGCATTTCCGTGCGCTGCTCTGGTTCACCAGAAGTGGCTTAGTCATGCTGGCCACATGACCCGGAAGCTGTACGCCGGCTCCCTCGGCCAATAAAGCGAGATGAGCGCCGCAACCCCAGAGTTGGTCATGACTGGACCTAATGGTCAGGGGTCCCTTTACCTTTTTATGGGTCACAAAGAACATGGGACTGATGTCAAGGCTGATAGCCCCACATCATGCTGCTGACTAACTTATTGTCAACCCGGCCCACTCATGATACACAAAAACTTTTGAAGAAATGGAATACAATAAAGGACACACACTTAGAAACAACAGCCCTCCCTTCCCCTGTCTTCAGGTACCCTTGAATCAAGGAGAACACGGTCAATGTTACGTGCCTTGCCTACAGATGATGTGCTGCGTCTCTCCAATGGTGTCACTGCACCTTGGTAAAACATCAAAGCTTTGATAAACAAGGAAGTTTGGAGGCAATTCTTATTAATAAGAGCCACTATTCCATTCATCGCAGAAGGCTCTTGGGAGATGATTCCTTTGAAGAAAAAACCCCACTTGCCTTACTTGAAGAGGACTGCTCTGCCTCTGAAGGATGGTGCCAGATCTTTCCCACCAAAGGTGACATTTCTTCTCCATTAAGTTTTGGGAAGATATTTCAGAAGAACCTTGAATCAAATTGAGAGCTGTACTGAAACCCACTCTTTTGTTTTATTTTTTTTAGATTTTAAACATCTTTACTGAACCTTCAAAAAGGACATAATTATATGTGCACTAAATGTGGTGAGACATAAATAAAAGAGAAAGAAAAAGAGAAACAGAACCCGTGTAGAAGGGAAAATAAAGAAGGGAGGAGGGGACCCCAAAACTGTACCCTTTACAAGGTTGTTAGTGTACTTCACCAGATCTTAACCTATTACAGTATTTGTAAGAATGGATTCCAATTATCATTGAATTTGTCCAAGGTAAATCTGCTTTTATATGCAAGGTGTTCATATCTTGCGAGTTTGTATAAGTCTTCAATCCAGTCGTAGAAGGGAGCCGCATTTTTATTTTTCCGATTCATCAGGATCAGGCTTTTTCCTGTGGTAAGGGCACAGAGAGTCCACTCGTACTGTCCTTTTGTAAGGTTCTATATGCTGGGTATATAATTCAAGAGGACATTTTGCTCTGTAAATGTAAGGTTGTTCTCTGTTTACACACACACGACATAATAAATAATAAGCTGACGCGGGTGGCGCTGTGGGTTAAACCACAGAGCCTAGGGCTTGCCGATCAGAAGGTCGGCGGTTCGAATCCCCGTGACGGAGTGAGCTCCCGTTGCTCGGTCCCTGCTCCTGCCAACCTAGCAATTCGAAAGTATGTCAAAGTGCGAGTAGATAAATAGGTACTGCTCCGGCAGGAAGGTAAACGGCGTTTCCGTGCGCTGCTCTGGTTCTCCAGAAGCGGCTTAGTCATGCTGGCCACATGACCCGGAAGCTGTACGCTGGCTCCCTCAGCCAATAAAGCAAGATGAGTGCCACAACCCCAGAGTCGGCCACGAGTGGACCTAATGGTCAGGAGTCCCTTTACCTATATGCTGGGTATATAATTCAAGAGGACATTTTGCTCTGTAAATGTAAGGTTGTTCTCTGTTTACACACACACACGCTGTAATAAAATGAGTCCTGGGTTGGCAAAAAAAGGAAGAAGTAGCGCGAGAGGAGGAGTGTGGAATAGTGGTTAGGGCATTAGGAGACACACTTCCCCTTTTCAAGCCCCCACCCAAAGCTATGTGTGGGACAAAGTGACTTTGGAACGGCCAATGTCTCAGAACCCAACGGCAGAAAAGGGAGTGAGGTAAACAAACATGCTTTTTAGTTCCCAGGTGTTTCTTGACACCCTAGCAAGGTGATTTCTGCATTTCAGTACGTTTACGAGCACAATTCAAAGTGTTGGTGCTGACCTTTAAAGCCCTAAACGGCCTCGGTCCAGTATATCTGAAGGAGCGTCTCCTCCCCTATCGTTCTGCCCGGACACTGAGGTCCAGCTCCGAGGGCCTTCTGGCGGTTCCCTCAATGCGAGAAGCCAAGTTACAGGGAACCAGGCAGAGGGCCTTCTCGGTAGTGGCGCCCGCCCTGTGTAACGCCCTCCCATCAGACGTCAAAGCGATAAACATCTACCTGACATTCAGAAGACATCTGAAGGCAGCCCTGTTCAGGGAAGTTTTTGATATGTGACATTTTAGTGTATCTTTCATCTTTGTTGGAAGCCGCCCAGAGTGGCTGGGGAAACCCAGCCAGATGGGCGGGGTACAAATAAATTATTATTATTATTATTATTATTATTATTATTATTATTATTATTATTATTATTATTATTTCTTCAGGGCTTGGTCTTGGTGATCCTTGGCAGACCCCTTCCAACTCTAATTCTACAAAGGCCATATTTATTTATTCTTCCACTGTATCTTTGTCCCTCTGCTGTTTCATTTTGCTGTTTTATGTTCTTAAAAGGTAAAGGTAAAGCACCCCTGACAGTTAAGTCCAGTCGCGAACGACTCTGGAGTTGCGGCGCTCATCTCGCTTTACTGGCCGAGGGAGCCGGTGTACAGCTTCTGGGTCATGTGGCCAGCTTCTGACTAAGCCACTTCTGGCGACACCAGAGCAGCGCGCGGAAACGCCGTGTTCTTAGGATACGTTTAATGATTTCATAAGGTGTGATTCAGCCCTAAGCCTCTGTGCCTGGCCCCTTGGAACTCTCCCCAGGTGACACTCCTCTCTCCAGGCCGCAACCCCTCACCGCCACTGCTTAAAACACCCAGGTGAGTTTGCCCACCTGGAAAAGTGCCCTTGAACTCTGATCACAGTCCTTGGTCTGCTGGATGGAGGACAGAGAGGGGTTTGTGGAGAAACTTGCCTACAGTACGAATGGGGGGTGGGAGGGGATGCCTCCACTGTTTTTGCCTGAGACTCTGAAGAGCAGCTGCCAGCCAGAGCAGACAATATAGGGCTAGGTAGGCAAAGTACCTGACCTTTGATAAGGCAACTGTCTATGTGTGGTATGTAGCTTGGACTACTGCAATGTGCTCTACCTTTGAAGGTGACCCGGAAACTGCAAGTAATCCAGAATGCGGCAGCTAGACTGGAGACTGGAGTGACCGCTGAGACCATATAACACAGGACCTACGTTGGCTCCCAGTACGTTTCCAAGCACAATTCAAAGTGTTGGTGCTGACCTTTAAAGCCCTAAATGGCCCAGTATACCTGAAGGAGCATCTCCACCCTCATTGTTCAGCCCGGACACTGAGGTCCAGCTCCGAGGGCCTTCTGGCAGTTCCTTCACTGTGAGAAGTGAGGTTAGAGGGGACCAGGCAGAACGCCTTCTCGGTAGTGGTGCCCGCCCTGTGGAACACCATCCCGTCAGATGTCAAGGAAATAAACAACTACCTGAATTTTAGAAGACATCTGAAGGCAGCCCTGTATTGGGAAGTTTTTAATGTTTGATGTTTTGTTGTATTTTTAATATTCTGTTGGAAGCCACCCAGAGTGGCTGGGGAAACCCAGCCAGATATAAATAATAATAATAATAATAATAATAATAATAATAATAATAATAATAATAATAATAATAATTTATGTGTTATGTACCTGGAAACTGCTGTTCCCAATATACTTGTTCCTTGTCTCCTGGCTAAGCACGAGGTGGCTGTCTCTCAAGGTCTATAGTAGAGGTAGGCAAGCTTTCTCAACCCAAGGGCCATGTTCCCTTCTGCGAAACCTTCTGAGGGCCACCACATTCCAGTGGCGGGCAGGGCCAGAGGGACAAGTGGGTGGAGCAACAAATGCACATTTTTTGCTACTGTCGTCTCACTGTTGCCCTTCTATTACAAGGCAAGGAGGAAGATAGGGACCGAACTAGACGGAGTTGGCTTTGATGCCCCCTACTGCTGACCTCCCTGCCTGCTGCCCCACATGTCCCAATGGGCACCAGCCACCACTACATGGGTTTACTTATTTAGCTAACATTTATATACTGCTTGATTGTAATTTGCTGGCCTTTGACACTTAAGATGCATATTTTCCATCCTATTTTTGTGATTGCATTTTTTTTCAACAATAAGTTTTAAAGCTCTTTTTAAAGTTGCATTTTAAATTGTGGAATCCTGCCCCAGGCTCTTAGGATGAACGACAGGTAATAAATTTTATTGTTACCCAAATCTGACTGCAATAAGATGAATTTGAACATTCAAATTAACAGAATAGGGCCAGCTAAAAATTATGGTAGTAGAAAGTTTAAAAAGGATGACCTTTGTGCATATAATAGCTCACAACTGTTCAGACCAGATGGTCTGAAAGGACTAGAATAGTTTAATCCACAGCCCATCTACCTGGCTGCTATTGGTGGAGGGAAGGGGGAAGTCCCCTCTCCTTTTCCAGAGCTGCTTTCATTGGCTCTGCTGGAAACAGCTGCATCATATGAAAGCAGCAAACCCCCCCCCCCTCCGTTAGCTTCGCTGGAACCCACTGCTATTAATTCTTACCCTCCATTCTACCCGATCAATAGCTTAACTTCATTCTGTAACTGTTATGTACTGAGTTGAATAGGATCCAATATGCAGCAGTCTGATTGGTCCTAGAATTCAGAATGCAGCAGTCAGATTGGTCCTAGAACAATGCAGCAGTATGATTGGTCCGCAGGAGCCACCCAATCCAGCTCGAGATGGAAGTGAATCCACAACCTGATTGGCCTACAGGAGAATCCCGGAATTAGCCAATCACGTGCAGCCCATTGTGTAAATAATGTATATAAAGCAGATACTTTGGGGGAACATTCATTCCTCCTCCTCACCACTATGAGCTGAATAAAGAGCATGATATCCACTCTTGACTCTGAGTATATTTCAGTAACGCTAATGAAAGAGTTGGTAGCTGAAAGTGCTCATTTTTCTTCTACCCTCCCCATTCCCCTTTCCTTTGAAGCCTTATATCTTAGTACTCCAGCTGTTTTAGGAGAAAAAGCTGCTATAAGCAGAAATGTAATAGTACTCCAGCTTTAGGAGAAAGCTGCTATAAGCAGAAATGTAAATAATGAAAACCTAAGTAGGAATGCACAAAGTAAACAAACAAACAACCATGTAAATAATATCCTGATCTCATAAGGAGAGCAGTGCAGTGGAGCTTACGGAAAAGGAATTCACATTTACTGTACTCTGCAAAAGCAAGATCGTTCATGTTTCCCCTTTACCAGCTAGCTACTCTTACAAGATGCGGGCTTTCAGGCGCTTCCCTTGCACCCAGGGGTGGTTCAAAACATCTTCGATCCGTAGTCGGTGGGAAACGTCGGGCTGCAGCATGCGGAAAATAAGGTCTTTGCATTCCATGCTCAGGGAATCTGGGAAGAGCACTCTGTGTTCCTTCTGCAGTCGCAGCATCCTCTTGACGTTGGAGTCATCATAGGGCATGTACCCAGAGACCATGACATACAGGATGACGCCCAAGCTCCACATGTCATAAATTTTGGGGTGGTAAGGGATACCTTGGATGACCTCAGGAGCGGCATAAGCTGCAGAGCCACAGAAAGTCTGGCTGGGGATGATTTTCCCGCTCCCGTCCCGGAAGCACCGCTTGGAAAACCCGAAATCCGACAGCTTGACATTCATCTCTTTGTCCAGGAGGACGTTGTCGCATTTCAGGTCCCTGTGCACCACGTCTAAATCGTGGCAATATTTGACGGCGCAGCACAGCTGGCGGAACATCCGGCAGGCAACTTCCTCTGGCAGACCATGGTTGCTTTTGATGAACTCCAAGAGGTCTCCCTGCACACAGAGCTCCATCACGATGTAAACCTTGCCGGACGTCTCAAAGATCTCGTAGATTTTGACGATGGAGCAGTGGTTCACCATCGACAATATATCCAACTCCCGGGGGAGGAATTTTTCCAGGAACTCGTTTGGGACTTTCCTCCGGTCTGTGATTTTCACGGCCACGTTGAATTTCAGGCGCTCTGAGTAGGCGGATTTCACTTTGGCAAAGGAACTCTCGCCCAGAGTATGCCCCAAAATGTAACCTTTCTTCTTCAGCACAGCTGCATCATCCATGACGCAAAGGGTGGGAACACCCACCTCCCATCTGAGTGTAATTTAGTGGGGCATTCCTTCCGGCTGTGTGGTGGTCATCATTGGGGTGGGAGATTGGAGATACTGCCTGGTTTCTCAAGCACTGTTTTGAATACCTGATGTCATCAGCTGAGGTCATAAGGAGCATGAACATGTGATTCAGGGACTTAAATGAAAATTGTACACTATTGTTGCCCATTGACATCCCCAAACAATCGCAGCTAATTCCACGGGGCAGAATGTGCCTGCTAGATCAGACCAAAGACCCTTCTAGGACAGCATCCTATCTCCCATAGTGACCAACCGGATGCCTTTCGGAAGCCCAGAAACAGCTACCCATAACTCTGGATAATAAGCATGTAAGAATTCCAATGCTGACCTGTATTCGTCACAATCAGCATTCTATTCATTCTGCTGCAGTTTGATTTCCACCAAATACTATGTGTCTCATCTAAAAGTAAATGTAAATGTACCCCTGCCCGTATGGGCCAGTCTTGACAGACTCTAGGGTTGTGCGCTCATCTCACTCTAGAGACCGGGAGCCAGCGCTGTCCGCAGACACTTCCGGGTCACGTGGCCAGCGTGACGAAGCTGCTCTGGCGAACCGGCACCAGAGCAGCACACGGAAACGCCGTTTACCTTCCCGCTATAAAGCGGTACCTATTTATCTACTTGCACTTAAGGGTGCTTTCGAACTGCTAGGTGGGCAGGAGCTGGGACCGAACGATGGGAGCTCACCCTGCCGCGGGGATTCGAACCGCCGACCATGCGATTGGCAAGTCCTAGGCGCTGAGGTTTTACCCACAGTGCCACCCGCGTCCCACCGTCTCATCTCACTACCTGCTATTTAATATAATGGATGCTATGAACATTGATTTTAATGTAAAGCCTTGGCTTTATATAGAACAATTCCACCCTTTTGAGGCTAGAGTGCAAACCAAACAACATTTTAGCACAGTGGTACCTTGGTTCTCAAACTTAATCCATTCTGGAAGTCCGTTCCAAAACCAAAGCATTCCAAAACCAAGGCACATAGAAAGTAGTGCTAAATGGATTAATCCGTTCCAGACTTTTAAAAACAACCCCTAAAACAGCAATTTAAGATTAATTTCACTATCTAACGAGACTATTGATTCATAAAATGAAAGCAATAAACAATGTACTGCAGCCACACAATCAGTCAGTCAGTCAGTCAGTCAGAAGCTGAACTGGGTTCCACACAGTCACAAAAACAAAAAAGCCGCAAAAACAAAAACACAACTAGCAAAAACAGACAGACCTCAGGGTAACACACAAAAGGGAAGTGTGGCACTCAAAACGGAGCATGTTCGACTTCCAAAAAATGTTCACAAACCGGAACACTTGCTTCCAGGTTTTCAGTGTTGGGGTTTCAAGTTATTTGAGTACCAAGGCGTTTGAGAACCAAGGTACCACTGCATCCCTTTTTG
The DNA here is from genome assembly GCF_964106915.1 of Podarcis gaigeae. Classification (NCBI taxonomy): domain Eukaryota; kingdom Metazoa; phylum Chordata; class Lepidosauria; order Squamata; family Lacertidae; genus Podarcis; species Podarcis gaigeae. The sequence goes on along the minus strand of NC_139693.1, from coordinate 28,371,401 downwards.
GTGTCTCCTGTCCCCATATGTGGGGAGGGCTAGTCTTGCTATGGATAGAGAAGCAGAGCGAGTGGGTGTGAGAAATGAAATAACACAACAGGATGTTATCCCCCATCCCTGCACCTTTGCTGGGAATTCAGGCTATCTGTTTCCATTTTTCGTAGGTGAGAAATCCCTGCTTTTCCCAATTGAAGGGATGGTGTGGAGGAAATGGACTCAGAAGAATGTAAGAGCCTGTTGGGTCAGGCCAGTGGTCCATCTCATCCAGGATCCTGTTCTCACAGTGGCCAACCAGATGCCTGTGGGAAGCTCATAAGCACGATTCAAACACAAGAGCCCTCTCCCCTCCTGTGGGATCTAGTAGCTGATATTCAGAAGCATTGCTGCCTCCAACTGTGGAGACAAGCATAGCCATAATGACCTATTGAAAGCCCTCTTCTCCATGAATCTGTTGAACCCTCTTCTAAAGCCGCCCACCTTGGAGGCCATCACTGCCTTGATTGGCTCTATACCGAGGAGGACCAGTATTTGGATCCAATCTGTTAAGTTGTGGGTGAACATATCAGACGACACAGTGATTCTTCAAACAGCTCTTGTTTATCCACAGGCCAGAACAGGACTGAACTGAAGGGTTCAGTCAGCCTGCTTATATAGAGCTCCAGTACAATGTTACTGTAACAGCTTTCTAAAACTATCCAATCACTGAACGTCACTTTCGATCCCTTATTTGCATAACTATCTACAGTATCCCCCTGCTGGCCCAGGGTGAGAACTTCAGTACATAACACAATCCAATAGCTCAAGGGCAATAATGATTGTTGTTACCAAACGAGAATAGCCAGACCAAACCTGCGTGACCCAACTGCAGAATACAGTGGTACCTTGGGTTAAGAACTTAACTCGTTCTGGAGGTCCGTTCTTAACCTGAAACTGTTCTTAACCTGAAGCACCACTTTAGCTAATGGGGCCTCCTGCTGCTGCTCTGCTGCTGCACGATTTCTGTTCTCATCCTGAAGCAAAGTTCTTAACCTGAGGTACTATTTCTGAGTCTGTAACCTGAAGCATCTGAAACCTGAAGCGTCTGTAACCCGAGGTACCAGTGTACTTGGCGTGACACTAAATCGTGATTTAGGAAATCAGGAAGTCCTCCGATGCCTTTGTAACTCTTGTGGATACGAATTCTCTTTGAAGGCCATGCATTGTGCTTCTCTGTAGAGAGCTTTCTTCTTCCTCTTCTACTTTTCTACAAAGGGGACGGATTTATGCTTTGTTTCCTTCTTACAATCGCCTTCTTACCGAGGCTGCGGAAACCACGTCGGGGGGGAGAAGCCACCTCCTCGACCTCTTTCCGTCTCACTGTGCAATGAGGGGCATATTATTAAGAGCAGATTGCTGTTAGGCCAGCTCCCCTCCAGTTCCTTATAACCAGGAATCATCAGTCAGAGGGAAAGGGCACAGGCCTAAGAACTTGCAAGCTTATTGCTCTGCAGTAGTACAGCAGGCAGCTGAAAAGGAAAACATGCACTAACCTGACTCTGGATGCACTGATGTGAAGATTTGGGGGGCAACATATGTTGACATGCCATCTGTCCCTCCATTGTAGGGGTGGGGAACCTGTGGCCCTCCAGATGCTGCCAGACCATAACTCCAGTCATCCCTGGCCATTCACCATACTGGCTAGGGATGAATAGAGTTGGAAGTTCAAGAACATCTGGAGGATCGGAGACCCAACACCTCTGATCTGTTGCATCTGTTACTGCAGATATGTTTATTTACTACAGAGTTAGTGCCTGTTTGTTAGCTCTCTACATAGCTGTCAACCGTCCCTTATTTGGCAGGAAACTCCCTTATCCCAGCACCGTGTCCCGCTGCTGTCCCTTATTGATGATGTCCCTTAAATTTCCCGGGTTTCAAAGGAAGCAGCTCCTCTCCCTCCCTCCCTGCCGGCCAGGGAGGAAGGAGGCTCCAACTGTGTTGCTTGGCTGTGTTGCTCACCCAATAAGGAGTCTAAGAATGACTGAGGGGTGGAGCTTGCATGCCTTGTTGGCTGGGGACCTGCCTTTGCTCAGCGCTTCCCAGCGGAGAGGTGACGGTGGTTTCCCTTGCTGCATCCCCTTTGGCGGGTTGCTGTGTTGTGGGAACCACCACTTGAGGCTTCGTTTGGCTGCTGGCTGGGCTTTCTGCCTTTGGCTCAGAGGGGTTCAGAAGCTAAACATACCTGTGCTTGGAAAATCCCTTATTTTGGCTGCTGGTCCCTTATTTTCAAGGCTGCTGGTCCCTTTTTTTCAAATCTGTAAGTTGACAGCTATGGCTCTCCATGATACATCATTTTCTCTACTTCATCCCCATTTTTGTCTTATTAATATTAATATTTATTGAATTTATATACTGCCTACACCCAGAGGTCTCAGGGCGGCTCACAGAAAAGATCACAATATATAAAATCAAAACAAGAAGAATAACCCAATAACACCCCCCTCCAAAAGCCACATTTTAAAAGGGCGTAGGATGTCAAACAGATCAATCAAAGGCCTGGTTAAAAAGGAACGTTTTTGCCTGGCGCCTAAAGGTGTATAATGAAGGCGCCAGGCGAACTTCCCTGGGGAGAGCATTCCACAGACGGGGAGCCACTGCAGAAAAGGCCCCGTTCTCATGCTGCCACCCTCTGGACCTCTTGAGGAGGAGGGGCACAAAGAAGGGCCTCAGAAGATGATCTCAGGGTCTGGTTAGGTTCATATGGAAAGAGGCAGTCCTTGAGGTATTGCAGCATTTTTTGGAATGCCTTGGCAATGTTTTGTCACTGTGAGTCAGTAGAATTGGCTGATATCGGTCCCCAGGGTCTCTAGATCAGGGTTGGGCCCGGTGCCCAGTGTGTGTAGGTTTTTTTGTGGGGGGGGGGAGCCTCAAAGATCTGTTGCTATTTCATACCCACCAACATTTCTCAGATGAAAATAGGGATAATAATAATGGTAATATTTACAACCCTCCCATCTGATGAGGTTGCCCCAGCCACTCTGGGTGCCTTCCAACATATATAAAAACATAATAAAACATTAAACACTAAATAAACATTTCCTATACAGAACTGCCTTCAGATGTCTTCCAAATGTTATATAGTTACTTATCTCCTTGGCTCAGGAGTTACATAACTCCATACCTTCCAACATTTCTCCAATGAAAACAGGGACGTCCTAAGGAAAAGCGGGACATTCCGGGATCAAATCAGAAACCAGGACAGCTTCTGTAAATCTGGGACTGTCCCTGGAAAATAGGGACACTTGGAGGATCTGCTATTTTTACAACAGGGTCTCAGCAGGGTCCCTGTCGGCAGTGACCTAGAGCTGCCCAATCAGCATGAAAGGGAAGCTTTTTAGCCACTGAGAAGAAGCTTCCTCGCCCATTGTGCTGATCGGAGCCAAGCAAAGTGAAAGGGGGTGAGTAACCCACTGAGGATTGGCTCCTAGGACCACTCTGGAGAAGGTGCTAAGGAGTTGTTCTGCATGCTTCAAGGTTGATACTGAAAAAACAATTTCAAGAGAATGTTGTGCAAATTCTGTTACATAAGTTGGAACTTCAAGGAAAGCCACTCCGAAAGAAGATATTAGGGCATACCAAAATAATTTGCCTACATAAAGGTAAAGGGCCCTTGGATGGTTACGTCAAGTCAAAGGTGACTATGGCGTTGCGACACTCATCTTGTTTTCAGGCCAAGGGAGCCGGCGTTTGTCCACAGACAGCTTTCTGGGTCAAGAAGCCAACAGGACTAAACCACTTCTGGCGCAATGGAACACTGTGGTGGAAACCAGAGCGTACGGAAACGCTGTTTACCTTCCTGCCACAGTGGTACCTATTTATCTACTTGCACTGGTGTGCTTTCAAACTGCTAGATTGGCAGGAGCTGGGACAAAGCAATGGGAACTCACTCCGTCACTGGGATTTGAACCGATCGGCAAGTCCAAGAGTCTCAGTGGTGTAGACCACAGTGCCACCCAGGTCCCAGATGATGTGCAAGGAAAAAAGGGGAAAAGGTAAAGAAATCTGGATGATTAAGTCCAATCAAAGGCGACTATGGGGTTGCAGCGCCCATCTCGCTTTCAGAGCAAGGGAGCCGGCATTTCTCCACAGACAGCTTCCTGGGTCATGTGGCCAGCATGACTAAACCACTTCTGGTGCAAAGGAACACCGTGACGGATACCAGGGCACACGGAAACGCCGTTTACCTTCCCGCCACAGTGGTAACTATTTATCTACTTACATTGGCATGCTTTCAAACTGCTAGGTTGGCAGGAGCTGGGACAGAGCAACGTACTTGCAGACTGAAAATAGGAGAGCTAGCCGAAAGGCAACACATGTAGATGTGTCTTGATCATTGCAATGCTGTCCCAATCTATCTATGCGATGTGAGCAAACCGCTAAAATAAATTCTCACCTCCGAGCACATCTCCTCACCTGGTCTCTTGTGCTTTACCGGCTTTTTGCCAATAACCAGGTGTTAACCTCCTTCATCACATTGTGGGAAGATCTGCAGAAACCACAGAATGAGCAGGTGTCTCAGCCATGTCTCTGAGAAATGCAAACCACAAAAATCTCTTTGTCGATCTTTGCCTCGGCGCTGGCAGGCAGCACTGGGGGCATGGGCCTGACACCTGTGACTTAGACGTTTGATTCAAAAGGCAGGCAATGCAAACTAGGAGAACGTCTGTGGATGCCTCTGTGGCAATCACACAGGGTCCCCGGATGTTTCACCGTCTATTGATCCCTGTGCCACCACTTGATTTCTCACTGCCACCACCCAGGCCCTACCTGGTACAATACTGAGTCCATTCAGGTTTAAATTGGAACATAAACTTATGTTTATTTATTGCAGTTTAACATGTGGTTGGTTTCATAAATGGTATCGGTCAATTACAATCATAGGGTGCCTATCCAGACCTATAACTTCCACTACCTGCTCTCACTAAACCACCTCTCAGATATTTACTTGTCTTCCTAGCTCCTAACTGTTCCTGACTCAACTTATTTCGCTACACTAACTCAGCCTACCCACAGACTCTATCCCAATTCACTCCCACTCCAACCAACCACCCAACTCCCAACGAACTTCCCCCCTTCTCTCTCCCAGAGGTGGTTTTATAGTCCCTCTGACTCCACCCCTGGGTTCTGATTGGGTAACTTGTTTAACTAATTCACCTCCATCACTGAAATATACTCAGAGTCGAGAGTGGATTTCATGCTCTTTTTTCAGCTCATAGTGGTGTGGAGAAATGAAAGTCCCCTGAAATTATCTGCTTTATATACGTTATTTACACAATGGGCTGCACATGATTGGCTAATTCTGGAATTCTCCTGTAGGCCAATCAGGTTGTGGATTCACTTCCATCTGGAGTTGGATTGGGAGGCTCCTGCAGACCAATCATACTGCTGCATTGTTCTAGGACCAATCAGACTGCTGCATTTTGGATCCTATTCAACTCAGTACATAACAATCACTCTCATATCTTAATGTCAGTGTCTACTCTCTCTCTCTCTCTGACTCTGTGTCTCTCTCTTAAGAACATAAGAGGAGCTCTGCTGGATCAGGGCTGTGGTTCATCCCGTCCAATATCCTTGTTCTCGCGGGGGCCAACCAGTTGCCTGTGGGAAGCCCCAACGCAGCACCCAAGCACAAGAGCCCCCTCCCCTCCAGCAGTTTTCGGATCATATTGCTTCTGACAGTGAAGATGGAACATCCTGGCTAGTTGCCACTGGTACCCTTGTTCTCCATGGAGTTGTCTCTTTTAAAGCTCTCCAAGTTGGTACCATATTTTTCTGTGTATTAGATGAGGTTTTCTGACTCAAAAATCATGTCAAAATCATGGGGTCGTCCTATACATGTGTGGAAGGTGACCGGATTAGGCATGGCAAAGGATTCTGGGGAACATCTCTTGGACCTCATGCTGTTTCATTGGCAGCAGTGGAATTACCACAATTTGTAGTAATTGCTTGTAGCGGAAGGTCCCCGGTTCAATCCCTGGCATTCACAGGTAGCATGGGGGGGGGGGGGGAGATAAATTTGGTAATATGGTTCCCTGAACAAGGACAAAATTTGGCAGCCCTCCCCTAAATATTTCTTATTTTCACAATAATTCTTTTGGTACAGTTGCTTTTTCATGGATCTTCTAGTAGGTACCTGTGTAAATACAGTGGTACCTCGGGTTACATACACTTCAGGTTACCGACTCCGCTAACCCAGAAATAGTACCTCAGGTTAAGAACTTTACCTCAGGATGAGAACAGAAATCGCGTGGCAGCAGCGGGAGGCCCCATTAGCTAAAGTGGTACCTCAGGTTAAGAACAGTTTCAGGTTAAGAACGGACGTCCAGAACCAGTGGCATAGCGTGGGGGTGCAGGGGGCCCCAACCACACCGGGCGCAACATCTGGGGGTTAGGGTTAGGGGGTGCAAATCCACGGGTTAGGGGGTGCAAATTACTTGCCTTGCCCCGGGTGCTGACAACCCACGCTACTCCACTGTCCAGAACGAATTAAGTTCTTAACCCGAGGTATAGGTTGTATAGGTTGTTGTTATTTTGCACTGTCCTAAATCTGGCGCTGCAGCTGCAGCTGCAATCCTTGAGACTGCTGGTTTGTGAAGACAATACAAGGCTAGATCTTTGAGTCTTTATGAGACAGCTTCCTATGTACAGCCAAGCTGCCCCAGGGCATATATACAGTATATAGGGTTTTATGCAACTACATTATACTCAGTAATTGTTCTATTTCCTATAATGGCAGTGGGTCTACTCTGAGTAGGGCTGTCATTGGATGCAACCTATCTATTTTAAGAGCCGGGAGCCGTTTTCACAGCATTAAGCATGGGAAACTATACAAAGTTTGGCTCAATTTATATCAATCATATGGAAATAAGCAACGGAGAATCCCCCCCCCCCCCCGTGTGGGAAGAGCAAGGAATCCTTCTACGAGTTAGAGGGAGGGAAAAGATTGGAAAATGCAATTGTATTTTATAAAGGCTTTGATGGCATGTTTAAATTGTAATTCGTTTTGTATTGTTTTTACTTTGTTTTGCAGTAGGCTTGCTGCGCTGGGCACGATAGTATTTCTTACATAGTAAGAAATAACAATAAGATGGTTGACTGGGAGATGCAACCCACTTCCCCAAAAGATCAGACTTTTTGCAATAAGGAAATGGGGAAATGCCCTGCAAAGTGTGGAGTAACACTTGCTTTGACGCAACATTGTCTAACCCCCACCCCATCAGGGTGAATGCCCAACAAATAAAACATGCCATCTGGAAGGGTCCTGGGGCTCTGTGAAACCCTTGGATGTTGTGAGCGCCTTGCAGCTCATACACAGATTAAAAGCACTTTCCTCTCCCAGAGTTTCCAGCAACTGGTATTAAAGAAGCATTACAGCTTCCAGCTATGGAGCCAGAGCATAGCCATCGTGGCTTCTAGCTGCTGATAGCCTTTCCCTCCATGAATCTGTCTGACCCTCTTTTAAAGCCATCCAAATTGGTGGCAGACACTAGATCATGTGGAATTGAGTTCCATAGCTTAACTATGTGGCCCCCTGGAAGGTTCCCTATAATAGAATGCGGCCCTCAGGCTGGAAAAAGTCCCCCACCCCTGCTCTAATCACTGTGTTGTTGTTTAGTCGTTTAGTCGTGTCCGACTCTTCGTGACCCCCTGGACCAGAGCACGCCAGGCACTAGTGTCTTCCACTGCCTCCCGCAGTTTGGTCAGACTCATGTTTGTAGCTTCGAGAACACTGTCCAGCCATCTCGTCCTCTGTCGTCCCCTTCTCCTTGTGCCCTCCATCTTTCCCAACATCAGGGTCTTTTCCAGGGAGTCTTCTCTTCTCATGAGGTGGCCAAAGTCTTTGAGCCTCAGCTTCAGGATCTGTCCTTCCAGTGAGCACTCAGGGCTGATTTCCTTCAGAATGGAGAGGTTTGATCTTCTTGCAGTCCATGGGACTCTCAAGAGTCTCCTCCAGCACCGTAATTCAAAAGCACCAATTCTTCGGCGATCAGCCTTCTTTATGGTCCAGCTCTCACTTCCATACATCACTACCGGGAAAACCATAGCTTTCACTATACGGACCTTTGTTGGCAAGGTGATGTCTCTGCTTTTTAAGATGCTGTCTAGGTTTGTCATTGCTTTTCTCCCAAGAAGCAGGTGTCTTTTAATTTCGCGGCTGCTGTCACCATCTGCAGTGATCCAACCAAATTACTTTAGTACAATTTCTGTCTTCCCAAGTAATGTGCATTTTTTTTTTTTGAGATAGCATTGTTGGAATCTTTCGAGGAGTTGGAGAGATGGCGTTTATAAGTGGTCCAAACAACCGCACCCCAGCATACCTGGAAGGGATTAATCCCCATTGAACTCAACGGCGCATTCCATATGCTTTGCAAACTCAGGGAGGCACGCTCGCTCAATCGCGCATGCGTGTGGGCGGAGCATCCTCGCCTCTCCCGCCCCGCTCCTTCACAGCGAGAACTACGCGCCGCTCATTACCCCACGCGCCTATGCAGAGCGCTCCGCCTCCGAGGCCCCGCCCCCGCCTCCCTATTGGCTGCCAGGCGCGCGGCGGCGAAGGAGGGGGAGGGGGCGGTGCCTCAGGAGGAGCAAGGGAGACGCGGCCGCCATCTTGTGCGTGCAGCGATAGCCAGTCAGCCGAGCCAGGCGGGCTGAACGGCCCCCGCGCCTTGGCGAGCTCTCCGGATTCCTCCCCCTCCCCGCCTCCCGCTTCGCTCCCGGGGCTGTGACGGAGAAGCGGAGGCCGCCTCTGCCTCCGACGCCTTTTTTTGTTTTTATTTTTCCTTTCCCCTCACCGCCCCCCTCCCGCGGGGGGGTTTACGTTGCTGCGCTGGGGGAAGATGAACGGAGGATAAATGGTGCCCAAGGCAGACAGCGGCACCTTCCTCCTCCTCTTCCTCCTGGTACTTAGCATCACCGAGCCGTTGCGGCCAGGTACGGGGGCCGGGAAGGGACATGCGGGGAAGCTGGGGGCTCGGGGAGGGGGCTTGGAGGGGGGAAGTGCGCGCGCACACGCAAAGGTTAAAGGGGTGGTGGGTCCCATTTGCAGGTGGGGGCGGCTCTGGGATGAGCCCTTAGGGAGAGACTTCAGGCCCCCTTGCGCAGGAGTTTGGATGTTGCTACAACCCCAGGTGGTTTCCCTACCAGCACCTATGCATTTTATAAATAAGGGGAGGGGTCCCACTTGTAGCTGGGGGGGGGATCTGGGATGGGACCTTAAGGGGAGATTTCAAGCCCCCTTGCTCAGGAGTTTGGATGTTGCTAACGATCTCCCAGGTGGTTTCCCTATCTGCACCATTGCATTTTATAAATAAGGGGAGGGGTCCCACTTGCAGGTGGGGGTGTTCTGGGATGACACTTTAGGAAGAGATTTCAAGCCCCCTTTCGCAGGAGTTTGGATGTTGCTAACGATCTCCCAGGTGGTTTCCCTATCTGCACCATTGCATTTTATAAATAAGGGGAGGGGTCCCACTTGCAGGTGGGGGTGCTCTGGGATGACACTTTAGGAAGAGATTTCAAGCCCCCTTGCACAGGAGTTTGGGGGTTGCCAAGGAGCCGCCAGGTGGTTTCCCTACCAGCACCTGCACATTTTATAAATCTACAAGAGAGGTGGGGATTTAGGATACTGGGATAAGGTGGGTGTCTTGAGGGTTTGGCTTTTTAAATGGGAGATGGAGGTGGGGAGAGAGCGCTGCCAAAGAGTGGGGGGATGTGGCCCCACCTCCAGTTGGGATGTGGTGGCTCTGGCGTTCAACCTCGGGGCCTTCCACCTTCTTGCACTGGAGTTTGGGAGCTCAAAAAGGAGCACCTCTTCCCAGGTGGTTTCCCTATATAGCACCTGTGTGGTTTTATAAGTAAGGGGATGTTTAGGGTGTGGGTTGTCTTTGGGGATCTGTCTGTGCGATGGGAGACTGAGGTCTTGTGTTAGTGGAGAGGATTCCCCCTCCCTCATTGGAGTGGTAACAGTAGGAAACCCCCGGTGGTTCTCCAAGAATGTATCTGGGGTTATAGAGTATTTCATAGGCCTTTGCAGTCAATAATTGAGATCGGAGAGGATAAGGGGCAGTAGGATGTGGAGATGTGTTACTACCTAGAATGAGGTGTGTGCACATTTGTATAGCCGAAGTCGGTTGTAAGATACGGAATTCAGATCTACTCAGGAATTGTGATGCACCGAGATCAGGAAGGGGTCCAAAAATGTCAGAGGGAGCTTAGTATATGGCACCAAGAAATGATGGGGTTGGGAGAACTTGATGACTCCTGTGGTTTACACTGGCATTAAAATCAAAACAAAAAAACAAGCAGGTTGGGAAGAGAGAAATGATGGCACAGGCTAAAGTAAAAAGAGGAAGAGGAAAATAGTCACCTGTATGGAAGGAAATGGACAGGTGAAATGATGTGAAAAAACCTCTGAGCCTATGCATTTGGAGCATATGTGGAAGATGGGAAAAGAAAAAATGGTTTCCCAGTGGAATGTTGTAGTGCTGAATGATAGGACAAAATAATCCTGTCCTAGTTGCAGTGTCATTTTCTTATTAAGCCCTGCTGAACAGAAGGTGATCTCCACTTTGGAAACTTCTGTTGGACCTGGCTGATGGGGGTGGCAGTATCTAGGACCCTTTTCAGTACTTCACCTGTTGTGGGGCTGAGGGAAAAGCAGGATGCTTTCCACAGATTTTCCCTTTCAGTATTTGTTCCCCCCAAGATTTGTCTGCAGTTTGCAACGCAAGCTGAAATCTAGAAGTGTAGTTCTGCAGGTAAGTCAGGAGGAGGATATCGATATTTGGAGTAGACCCATTGAAATTAGCATGCTGAAGTTCATTAATTTCAATGGGTCTACTCTAAAGAAGAATGTTGGATAATCACCCTTGGGTAGGAAAAAGGCCTGCTTTGTCTACCTGTCACTGTATACAGAAGCTACTTGGCAAAGGAATAATGGTGAGCGCATTGAGAACAGAGGGCTTTGTCTTGTGGTGGAGTTTTAATTGACTGATGGGACCTTTTCCCGTTGTTCTGTTTCATTTTTCTGTAGTGCAATTTGGCATTCTACATAGCTCTCAGAAAATGCGGCTGTTAAGTCCCCCCATCCCCCCCATCCAAAAAATTTGCACCTAGCTGTGGAGAAAATTATAATGTATGGATGAAATTAATGGTGCGCCTTTGCTTCTTGCTAAGTTATATTTATTTGGAAGGAATCCTTATCAGGAAACAATCTGCAGAGGATATGATTTAGCATTTTCAAAGTAAGATGACTAGAGTTACGTTAAGTGGTCATTGTATGTGTGTGGTTGGGAGGAACTCCAGATTATATGGTCTTTTCAGAACTTGAACTTTTTTTAAAGTTAATCTTCTTCATGAAATGGTTTTGCCATGTTATATAACCTCATTGCATGCAGAATTTAACTGGGTTTTTCTGCCTTTGCTCTTATAAATAAGAATATTGCTGAGAACCTGAATGATGATCTCATAGAGTGGCTTGTTTGCTTAACTGCTGATGCACTCTATCTAGCATGGAACATAACATTTAAGATTTAATCACAACAATAAAAACCTTTAGAACATGCACCAGTCTTTAGGTGGTTTGCTTTGGAAGAGGCTTGTTGCCGTAATATTATCAAGTTCTTCATAGTGTGTTCTTTACCCTCTTTTTGTTTTTAAATAAGTTTAAAATTTGGCTGTAAAATACACTGAGCTGACAAGTTTTTGTTGCTTGGAGCAATAGTTTCTTAAAATTGTCTCCTACATCTTTTCCTTCCTACAATTTGGGATTATATCTGAATGTGGAAAGTGGAACTTTGAACTAGCAAAACTGCACGTACATGAGGGAGAACCAATCTTGCTGCTGAAGAGGCAAGCTGGTTTTTAAATAGGCAGTTGGTTTGCCTCTTCAGTGGTAGGAGAGGTGAAAATTAAAGCAACCTTTGCCTGCTCCCAGGGGTTTATCCATGTGCAGCATATATCTTGGTTAGATCATGGCCTGGGTCCTTAATTAGTATGTGTGAGTGATTTTAATGGTGATTTTAATCGTTATTTAAATATAACTAGTGAAATGAAATGGAATATTTTGGTCTGAATTAATGAAGTCTGTTGCCTTTTAAGCATGGTAATACCTAAAGGAAGCAGCAGCAAAAGCAAAGACTTCTTTCATGCGTTTTCTGTAATTTATTATTTTCTCTGCTTTGCTGCTTTGGTGCTTCCTAATAAACAGATTCTGTTATAAGTGGTTCTCTCTTCCCCGACCCCTCCTTTAAAGCACTTGTTATCAGCTTGGGTAGCTGTACAAATTGAGACCTTTTCCTCTGATCTGAGGATCTTGTGCTTTCAAGAGCATGTTCCTGCAAAGTGTTCTTGGTGTTTTATTGTAGATACTACATCAGCTTTATTGTACAGCCATATCACAGAGAGCTAGGGCTTTTAAATTTCTGAAGGAATTTCTTTTTACATTTCTTGGTCATTGGTATGTTAACTTGGTGGCTTCTTGTTTCCTATTAAAATAAAGAGTGCCACTTTTTTTGTTACTGATAAATGCTCATAGTTTTTTTAGTTTGCCATTTTAAGTGAAGGCTAAGGTCCTCCATATGATGAAGTTGAGGGGTTGATATGTGTTCTCTGTATGGTTCTGTTTAAAGCAGGGAAGGGGAACCTATTGTCTTTCAGATGCTGTCCATTGCCTATGCTACATAGGGCTGCTAGAGTCCAATGATGAAATCTAGAGGACCATGCATTCCCTATCCCTAATTTAAAGCCTTTAGTTCCACAGCATGGCAGAAATAACTGCATCTGGCCACTGTATAAAATGGGTTGTGTTGCTCTGCTGTCACATTGTATTATTGCCACATCATGCTGTTCAAAAACAAATTGTCCAGCCTGTTCAAAACTTGATTGTTACCCAGTTGTTGATTTGCAGCTAACTTGTTTATGAATGATTTCAGTCTTCCATTTTGCAGAATCAAGAGCGTCGTCATGCCCTTTCAGGTATCACTGTAGTGTAATAATTGAGCTTTCCCTACTGGGTTACACTGTGGTCCATTTTTTCACACATTGGTGGCCCTTGCTTAAGTCAGACTCCAAGCAAATCACACTAGTGCAAGCCTCCCTTTTCATTGTGCTCCAAACCAAGTTTTGCAGTTATTCTAGTTTTTTTGTTTTGTTCTGTGCTTCAAGGTGTGCTGGCCTCCCTTGTGTGTGCTTTGCAAGTTTTTGGTTTTCAGCATAGCTGATTCAACCACACTGAGTCAGCCCATTAATTCTTCTAGCCCAGAACTCTTTACTAGCAGTGGTTCAACAAGGAATGGGGTGCAGAGGCCCCATTCTGTTACCTAACACGACAGAATTACTCTAGTCCTTGTGTTAGGTGCTGCTGTCTTCCATGCTCCACATTCTTATCTGTCGCCAGCTGATTGCTCACATCCTTTTTTTCCTTGAAACCATGTGCACCTTTTAGGATGCTGCTTCCCAGAGAGCAAAGCGAGATGAGGAGGACAGGACTCCTTGGAGTGCCTGCCATACAGGAACTTACTATTAACCCCCTTTGTTGTTGTATGCTGATGACGCGGCCATCATCTCACGTTCCAGACCGGGTTTGAATTATCTGTTGAGGAAATTTTCTGATTACTGTTCTGGAAATGGTTTATCCATTAATTATGAAAAATATAAAATTTTAGTCTTCGAAAGAAGATTCTCCCAGTCTAAATGGGTCCTGGATGGCCATAACCTTGAACAGGTAAAATACTTCAGTTACCTAGGGCTCACATTCCATCATACAGGATCTTGGAAGCACCATTGGCAAACCTCCCTTCAAAAGGCGGAGATTACAAAGCTAGCCATACATAGATTCTTCTTCACAAAGGGCGGCAAATATGTTCCAGCAGCCTTAAGGGTTTTCAACGCAAAGCCCGTTTCCCAACTCCTGTATGCAGCAAATGTCTGGCATAATGGGGACCTGCCAAAGCTAGATTGCTTTCAGGCAAAATTTATACGATCTCTGCTGCAGGTACCTAACTGCGTCCTCAACTCCGTACTTCTGTTGGAAGCTGGTGAATGCCCAATTTCAGCTAGAGCGTGGTGGGCTGCCCTAAAACATTGGCTCAGGATTTCAGTGTTTAATCTAGGGAAGGGTCTGTACCAACATTTGACCAATGAGGAATTTGTCAGCAAATGGCAGAGAACCATGGCTAAAAAAGCCACCTCTATTGGTCTGTCTCTCCCCCCCCCAAACTGTATTACCTGGGTTATGAAGGTGCCCAAAAGGTTTTAAAGCAAAGATTATGGGACAATGCACACAGTGACTTGCGATCTCGATCACACAGTCAGTCTGTAGTCCGCTGGCTGCAGGAGTTCAATATGGGTATGTGTTTGAGTTAACATCTTACATCAAAAACCTGACAGTACCTAACTATCGAAGGCTTTTCACCAAAGCCAGACTAAATGTCTTCCCCTCTGCAGTGCTGGATGGTAGGTTGAGAGGAGTTCCCTACCAGGACAGACTTTGCTCGTCTGCTCACAACATCGATTCCATAAATCATATTTTGTTGCATTGTGCGAAGTATGAGCAGGCCAGGGCTGAACTGATACTACCCTTGCTGGTGCCTTTCCCGGGAAAATCAGCGGCTCACTATGTCAGGTTCCTACTGGAAGACCGGACAAAAGCTAGAATGTTGGCAGTGGCAAAGTTTTTATCGGTGGTTGCAAGAACAAATGAGCCCTGTATTCTAAACAAAATGCTTGATTAACCTGGAGATAGGCTGTATGAACTGTGTATTGATTTGTAATGTTTTGTTGGGTCTCTGGACCGTAATAAAGATTGTTGTTGTTGTTGATATTTCAAAGGCAACAGAATTACTATTAACAAGGGAGTGAAGGGTAGGGTAATCATATTTAACATGCCGTCTTGAGCAGGTATGGCAGCACTTTGTGGGATCTCACCCTGAGCCCCAGAACAATGATGTTGTGGGTGTACATCAGAATGCTTCTCCCGGGAATGCCATGGCAATGTTTAAATTTCCATAAGCATGGCCAAGGGCCAGTGGCAAAGCCTTGAATTTGCATGCAGAAGGTCTCAAGTTCAATCCACAGAGGCATCTCCAGATAGTGTTGGGAGAGAACCCTTCCTGAAACCCCTGAAGTGCTGCTGCCAGTCAGTGTAGACAGTACTGAGCTTGACATACCTGTGGTTTGACTCAGTCTTAAGGCAGCTTCCTATGCTCCACATGGGCCTGAGCTTCAGTACCTTGAAATTAAGGTAAAGGTAAAGGGACCCCTGACCATTAGGTCCAGTCGTGACCGACTCTGGGGTTGCGGCGCTCATCTCGCTTTATTGGCCAAGGGAGCCGGTGTACAGCTTCCAGGTCATGTGGACAGCATGACTAAGCCGCTTCTGGCGAACCAGAGCAGCGCACGGAAACGCCATTTACCTTCCCGCCGGAGCGGTACCTATTTATCTACTTACACTTTGAGGTGCTTTTGAACTGCTTGGTTGGCAGGAGCAAGGACCGAGCAACGGGAGTTCACCCCGTTGCAGGGATTCGAACCGCCGACCTTCCAATCGCCAAGTCCTAGGCTCTGTGGTTTAACCCACAGCGCCACCCGCGTCCCACCTTGAAATTAAATTTTACTTTACTCCTCCTCTGCCTGAATGACACCCCCAAAATCTGCTATTTCACATCCACCCCCTTACAAGCAGCTCCTTTCAAGAGGACATTTTCTCCCCGCATCTAAAAAAACAAATCTCTCCCTGCTTGCCTGCTTAAATTGTCCCTTTTCATTCCATCCAGAATTCTATTCCTGAGCTGAGCCCTGATATGTATTTACAGCCCCAGGTACAGAATGTACCCTCTTCTTTCCCTCCATCAAAAAATGTCCATTCCAGGTCCTCCCCCCCCCCCCACGTTTTTTGTTTGCTAAACACAGATGCAGCCAAGTTCCTCTCAAAAACACAGGCTTTTGAGGAAGAGCAGGAGCTGCTTGGTAAGAGCATTGGTTTCCTGTTCTGTTGCTCAGTGGCTGGGAGAAGGAAGTCAGCAGCTACTCTTTGGCTGTGTTGCAGGTCATGGTATGTGAAGAACCTTGACTTAGCAAACCATACTGTGCATGGCCCACATGCCAGTGTTTCTGCTTTGCTTCTCCCTTGGCTCAAGTGAGTAAAAAACAAACCAAGAAGATGATAGCTTAGCATTATGGCTTAAGC
Organism: Podarcis gaigeae; assembly: GCF_964106915.1. NCBI lineage: Eukaryota > Metazoa > Chordata > Lepidosauria > Squamata > Lacertidae > Podarcis > Podarcis gaigeae. The sequence continues at coordinate 28,355,191 of NC_139693.1, read as the reverse complement.
CCAGGATCGTGGCTTTTTTTTTTCACCTTGACAAACCAGGATTTGTAAGCCAACAACAAACATTGTTTAAAGCTGGCTAGCCATTCTGTTTTATGGACATAATATGAAGTTATCTCCTTCCTGGTTTGTTTACCAGCTCCTCACAGGTAGGGGCTTCATGCAGGCAGTGTTCGAAACTCACATCGTTCTAGGCGCATTTTGCGGTGGAATTTCATTAGCGTGAGCAGTTTCTGAGCTCTGGGCGCAGTACTGCGCCTAGGTTTTCAGATTAGAACTGCAGAATGTAAGGAAAGGATAACCCTTTTCTCTCCCCCGCCCCCCACTTCCAGCTACTCTATGAAGACTGGAGAAGGGACCCTCTTAAGAATATTACGGGGGTGGGCTAGGACTAGACTATGTGAAAATATTTTAGCTACAGTTCATTCATTGTCAACTCTGTATTGTTATTATTAAAAAAGCGTGCCTAGACATTCTGTTGTTGCTCTTATAACTTAGGTCTAAGGTGCCATTGAGCTGCTAGCTTTCATATCTCAGTTTCTAACACTGTGTGCATGGGGTATAGTTTAAGCCAAGATTCTTTACTTTGCAGAACAGTCATACCTCTTGTTATGTATGCTTCAGGTTAAGTCTTTTCAGGTTGCGTCCCGTGGCAACCTGGAAGTACCGGAAAGGGTTACTTCTGGGTTTTGCTGCTCGTGCATGCGCAGATGCGCAAAATAATGTCACATGCATGCGCAGAAGCGGCAAATCGTGACCCGCGCGTGCGCAGAAGCAGGTTGTGTTCCTTTCAGGTTGCGAATGGGGCTCCGGAACAGATCCCATTCGCAACCAGAGGTACCACTGTACTTACAAATGTGGAATTTACCTGTGAGCCAAGGAAGGGAAGCAGATCTGCTGAGGTGTGGAGGTGAGAAGCAATAAGATATCACTAGAAGGGTGATTTAAAAATAGTGAACAGGCAGTGTTAGAAACAGATATGATAGCTAGGAGTTAGATGGCACCTTCAACCTAGGTTATGGGTGCAACAATGGAATATTTAGGCCTGGCTTTTTATAAGAATACAAAGCTGGAAATGAATGAACCTCAGCTAAAATATTATGTTCATTTTTCACATGGTCTAGTCCTTCCCCTGCCCACCCCCCTAATATTCTTAAGAGGGTCTCTTCTCCAGTCTTCAGAGAGTAGCTGGAAGTGGAGGCGCAGAAGAAGGCCCTTTCCTTCCACTATGCAGTTTTAATCTGAAATCTTAGGCGCAGTACTGCACCCTGATCTCAGAAACTGCTCGCGCTAATGAAATTCCCTGTTGCAATATGCACCTGGAACAACGGGAGTTTCGAACACTGTGACCGGGGCACTTTCTCTCATACTGCCCTCTTTTGTGCTCATACATTTGATGACAGTAGGGAGGTGAGAAATTGGGAAGTGATTGAGAGAGGGAGACCCAGGTGAGAGCTGGGAGATAAGGCTACCACAACGTTTGCAAGTTAATTGTGGTGAGCTTCTGGTAATAGCAACCCCGTTCCCAATTTTGTGTGCTGCCATTTTCTTTATTGGAGATTATTCTCTTCCCCCGTTTAGTTTTGAGCTGTTTTATTATGTTGGCTTATTTGTACCATTTTCGTATGGATTTATATCCTGTACCTACTGACATTATGATTGTTTCTAATTTTTCTTAATATGCATTTTAATTGTTAGTTATTATGGTTCATTTGGTATGTTGTGAGCCAGTTTGTGCACCATTGTGGAAAAGTGGCATACTAATAAACAGATGATGATGAGGATAATAGCAGAGGCGTGCCCCATCTCCCAACTTTCTCTGTTCTTACTTCTTAACTCATGCGCTGTGTGCAAGTTGAGACTGCCACAAACATAATTTTTAAAATACTGACCAGCTAGTTGAGCTTTGCTGAGCTGTTCCCAGCGACTGAGTCTCCATTTCAGCGACCTGCAGCTTGGAGCTTGCCAGCCCTAAGGGATAGATCAAGACTGTTTGTCTTGCTCCTAGTACTTCCTTCAGGAAGTGCCTATGAGATAACATTTAAAACTATATAATTAGAGAAACATCAGTACTTCCCGCACTTGGTGTAATGAGGCCGAAGATGCAGGAAAGTGCTACAAAGGTGCTTAGAAGTAAGCTGTATTCCAAAATATTTGGAAAACCAAGGGGCAATTACGGAAGGCCATGTAATTAGAACAGTTCCTCCCCTTAAATTCAGATTTCTTTTGGGATTTTCTAGAGAGAATAATTTTCATGAGTGAAGATTTTTTTTTTAATTAAAGGACTATATTATTAAGGTTTCTGTCTTGCTTTATGTTCCAATTATGGCTACTATGTAGTGCGTAATACTGTTCTCAAATCTTTCTGAATGTAATAATCGCTATGCAGCATGAGGCTTAGGCCTGAACTTGTATCCTGTGACTCTGTTTCTGCCAGTCAAGTAATCCCTTTTAGCTTTTCAGTAAATCTGTGCTAGTCTCGCTCCCATATTACTATATGCTTATATTTACTCCCCCTGGGATTGGTGCCCTTCTTATTCTCCCCTGTCATGCAAAGGTACCAGACGTACAGAACAGACTGTTCTGGGTCTCCATTTGTGTGGGTCTCCATTTGACTCGATGGCTATGAATGCGGGATCCTCACATTCAGCAGCTACCATTTAGTTGTAGGAGTTCCTTTTATACAAATGGAGCTGCATGCATATCGCTCGTGCTTGGAATTGGCAGTGTTGACAGTGCTGCTTTGCTTGCTGTGGATATGCAGACTTAATCCAGGTTCCTTTTTCTCCTTATCCCCGTAGGAAGCTGCTTTTTATTGAGGCAAGCCATTGTCTAGCTCAGCATTGCCTGCATGGACTGGCACTAGTGGTTCAGAATCTCCCTGCAATACCCCCCCCCCAACTACTAATCACAATGGCTACCCTCTGTGCTTGAAATTTGCCATGCACATTTTGCACCTGGCTAACAGCGACTTGGGACGTGGGTGGCGCTGTGGGTTAAACCACAGAGCCTAGGGCTTGCCGATCAGAAGGTCGGCAGTTCGAATCCCCGCGACGGGGTGAGCTCCTGTTGCTCGGTCCCTGCTCCTGCCAACCTAGCAGTTTGAAAGCATGTCAAAGTGCAAGTAGATTAATAGGTACCACTCTGGCGGGAAGGTAAATGGTGTTTCCGTGCGCTGCTCTGGTTGGCCAGAAGTGGCTTAGTCATGCTGGTAATCACATTACCTGTGACTGGACCTAACGGTCAGGGGTCCCTTTACTTTTACGCATGCCAGCCGCTTGCGACCAAGTGAAGATGCCCAGGCACCAGGATGGTGCCTGATGTCTCTATCATCTGGAGGTGCATGCCTGGGGATCCTTGGAACTTCTCTTTTTTTGCACATTTGCAACACATCCTGTGGAATTCTCTCCATTATATCCACACAATCGGAGTGAATAACGAAAGAATTAGGTTGGAAAATACGACTTTTGAGCGGTCTGGCCCCCCAATGGCAACTAGACATTCTGTTCTGACTGTAACCCTGGTTTTAAAGAGCCATTTGGTGCTCAGCTTGTATATCTAAGTTTCTAACACTGGTTGCCCTCTGCCTCCAGTAATGCTTCTGAATGCCAGTTGCTGGAAATGGCAGGGGGAGAGAGTGCTCTTGTGTTTGCAGGTTTCCCAAAGCCATCTGGTTAGTCATTGTGAGAACAGGATGTTGGACTAGATGGGCCATTGGCCTGATCCGGCAGTCTCCTCTCAGGTTCTTATGAGATGCCAGTGTTGTTGATGAGCAGCGTCCCTTGCACAGCGGAAGGATGAGGAGTACGTGCCACATACTCTATATTGCTTTATTTACACTTCAAAGCTGGTATGTTACAGAAAAACATCTTGCCTCTGCCGGAGCAGAGAAAAGCATCCTTTCTCCTCTAAAGCACAGAGAGAACAACACTGAACTGCAAAGAACAGTGAAAAACAGGAAACCAGTGTACGTCACATCCAGTCTCCTTTCCCGTGAGAAAACCCAACAGCACTTGACTGTGGAATGTAAACATTGTCTTGTGACAAGCACTTCGCTGCTCAGTGAAGGAAGCAGAAACCAACATCCTCCCCCTTTCTGTGAACATCACTGGGCAGCGTGTTCGTACAATATCAGTACAAACCCAACTTCTGCACATAGGTACAGTGTTGATCCCTTGATACAATCTTGGACAATACATCAGCAGGAATTTCATTACCTGGCATATAGGACACCGTTACGAGTCCCTTTTGAATACGTTCCCTAGCATGTTGCAACTTCAATTGCAAGTGCTTCGTGCTTTGCTTACAACCTTCAGAATTCAGCAAAGCCAAACATGCTTTGTTGTCCTGGTAAACCTGGATTGGACATTTGAAAGGAATTTTCATGTCTTTGCACAATTGTAACAACCATTCACAATCCTTAAGTGAATAAGACAGTGCATTCAGTTCAGCTTCACAAGTACTTAAGCTAACTGTTGTTTGCTTCTTGCATGACCAATCAAATAGACCCTGATTGTACTTATAGCAAACTCCAGACGTACTTTTCCTGTCTGTAGTGTCACTTCCAAAACTTGCATCTGCAAATATCTCAAGACCACCAGACTTCTGATTGTTAAATCTCAGTCTGTAATGCATAGTGCCTTTCAAATACCGCGCTATGCGTTTCAGAGCTTTCCAATCCTTAACAGTAGGATTGTTGACTTGTCTGCTTAGCAAATTACAGCTAACAGCAATGTCAGGTCTTGAACATCTGGCAATGAAGTTTAGCTTGCCTAGCACACTTCTGTACAGTGTAGTGTCAGAAAATGCTTCTTCAGTGTCATCTACCTGATAACCTGTTATCATCGGTGTGTCCACAGGGTTAGCATCCATCAGGTTTAATTTGCTTAACACATCAGCAATTTTCCGTGACTGGTGTACTAGAATGTTACCATCTTGATCTCTCTCTATTTCCAGAGATAGGTAGTTGTTTACCTCACCAAGATCTTTCATGTCAAAGTGCTCTTTCAATTGAGCTAGGGCATTATTGTACATTGTGACATCCTTCCAAAAGAATAAAAGATCATCAACATAAAACAAACAATACAGTTTCTTTTGCCCCTCCTCTTTGACAAATACACATGGATCAGCTTTCCCTTGCTTAAAACCTAGAGAAAACAATACTTCAGTGAGTTTTGTGTGCCAACACCGTGCACTTTGTTTGAGACCATAAAGGGACTTCTTCAGAGCACAAACAAATCCCTGTTTTACCTGTACGCCATCAGGTGGAAGCATATAAAGTGATTCATCTAGAGATCCGTACAGAAAAGCTGTATTCACATCATGGTGACTAATGTGTAGATTCTCTTCTGCAGCTAGCTCGAGCATAAGCCTAATGCTCTCATACCTCACTGTGGGTGAGTAGGTCTCATGATAGTCTTCACCTGGTACCTGTGCAAAACCTCTGGCTACCAATCTGGCTTTGTGTCTGACTATCTTGCCATTTTGATCAGTCTTCGCTTTGAAGACCCATTTGCTTCCAAGCAGTTTCATTCCTGGAACTACTGGAACAAGGTCCCATGTTTTGTTCCTTTCCAAGGAATCAAGCTCAGCCTTCATGGCATTTAACCATGGCTCAGCTTCCTTTGAATCCAAATCCTGGATTTCTTGGAAACTTGAAGGTTCAAACACCTTCTTGGAGCTTTTAACAGCTGTTACTGCTATCTTAGCAAACTCATCAGCAAATCTCTTTGGAGGTCTGCCTTTTGTGGCTCTCTGTGACCTACGAATTAGCCTTAAGTCCTCAACACTTTCCTCTTCCTTCTTAGGAGAGAAGTGACCTATTGTGAACAACGGTTCCTCCAACTCTTGATCAGAGCTTTCAGAGGGTCGCATAGAGGCTTTCGCACTCTTGAAATCCTCTGAATCACCCGATTCAGTTTCAGACTCAGAATCAGAACCTTCATCAGTGGGTGTGGGTTGTTGTGGTTGCTTTTGATTATCCTCAGTCTCATCACTGTCATCAGGATAACATTGGAAAATTCCCACATTCTCCCCCCACTTGGCATTGTACTCAACACTTCTTGTGAGCTTAATTGCCTTAGAGTCAGTCATCATTATTCTGTAAGACCCTTTCTGATAACCTAGAAAGATACCATGCAATCCACGCTTGTCTAACTTGGAGCTTTGTGGTGAGTGAACCCACATGTCAGAACCAAAAATTTTCATGTGTTTGATGTATGGCTTCTTGCCAAACATCTTCTCATAGGGGGTACAACCAATCGCTGAAGATAACCTGCGATTATAACTGTAAACAAAACACGAGAGAGCTTCGGCCCAATAACTCTCTGGAAGATTGGCATCATGCAACAAGGTTTTTAACCCTTGAAGCAATGTCTGATTTGCTCGTTCCGCAAGTCCATTCTGCCATGGCGAGCGAGGACTAGACAAATCGTGTTGAATTCCTTTCTCAGTCAGAAAAGCTTCAAACTGCTGAGAAGTGAATTCTCCCCCGCGATCAGTGAAAAGAATTTTTATCTTCTTACTATGCACATTTTCCAACCAAGCACAGAATTCCTTGAACCTTGGAAAAGCCTCTGATTTCTGCTTGAGATTGTACACATAAATATACCTGGAAAATGCATCAATGAGAACCATGAAGTACCTGTTTCCACCCAAAGAGGGTGCTAGTGGTCCAACCAAATCAGCATGAACAACCTGGTATGGTTCTGTAGCTTGCCTACTAGACACCTTACCTTTCGCAGCCAATTTTACCTTGTTTGCTGCGCATGCCTTGCACTTCATGTGGTACCTGCAGGGTTTAATAGTCATACCTTCAACCAAGGCAGGCATTTTAGATACTGCCTCAAAATGCAAATGACCAAATTTTCGATGAAAATCGTGAATACATTCTGCATGCAAACTTTTGTTAGAACCTGCAATGCAACAAGTGTCATCCTGCACAACATCATCAAAATACAAAACATACAAACGATCAACATATTCAGCATGCAATACATAATCATTTTTCTTTGTGATGATGCACCTTTTGTTCTTAAAGGAAACGTCAATTTTCCGCTCATTCAGCTGTCCAACGCTGAGCAGATTATGCTTGGCATCTGGCACATAAAGCACATCCTGTATCGATAAGTCCAAACTGTGAAGAACAACAGTTCCGTAGCCTTTACTGGGGATTGTGTGGTCATCCGCCTGGTGAATCGCACCTTCCTGCGGTGTAAAAGACACGAACAGTCGCTTATCGTTGCACATGTGATGGGTCGCCGCTGAATCAACAACGAAGAAAGATCTAGACGTCTTCTGGACCTCTGCAACCTTTGGAGTGAAGCGTGAGACCATTGCCTTGTGCTGCGTTGTCCTGGACACCGGACCTTTGCCTTTGCCTCGGCCTTTTCCACGCGATGAGCTTTTGCTGCGCTGCTCTGTCTTGGCCCTGGGATTTCTGCATTCCCTCTTCATATGGCCTAGACGTCCACACGAGTAGCATTTCACTGCCTTCAAAGCTTTGGCGCCATCTGGTGGTTCCACTGCACTATGGGATGACGTCTGTGAAGTCTCCCCCTTGCCCATGCAGCTAGCACCCCGGCGGTCTGCTCCATTCTGAATCATGGCAGTATCACTGGCTACTGTGAGTTGAGCATTTGGCTGATTGGCATCAAATTCCCCACTTGCCTCATCCAGCCTTCTGCAGCTAGCCATCATGACTATGGCATTAGCCTTCTGCGTCATCTCTGCTGCTTTAAATCAGGCTGCTTTATACTAGCTGTGTCTGTGTACAGCTGCTTCATTCCAAAAGCAAGTCCAAAACAGCCTCTGCCTGTGAGCCTGTGCCACTCTGCTTAATTGCAGCTGCTTTATTCCAAAAGCACTTTTAAAAGTTACTTTCGATTTCCCCAGCATAGGAAATTGTTCCTTTTAGCCTTTGCCTGAGCCCGGCAAAACGGCCTTAAAAGTTCAAAGTCCAGCCATAAAGCCATTAAATAGAAGCTGGCAGGCTGCCCGGAGCAGTAGCACATACCTCATCAATCATCTTGACGCGCAGAGCAGATTCCGTTCCGATCTGTCCCTCTGCATTCCGATCCTTTGCCGGCACTCCGATTCGACTTCTGGAGCCCATAACCAAGTGTTGTTGATGAGCAGCGTCCCTTGCACAGCGGAAGGATGAGGAGTACGTGCCACATACTCTATATTGCTTTATTTACACTTCAAAGCTGGTATGTTACAGAAAAACATCTTGCCTCTGCCGGAGCAGAGAAAAGCATCCTTTCTCCTCTAAAGCACAGAGAGAACAACACTGAACTGCAAAGAACAGTGAAAAACAGGAAACCAGTGTACGTCACATCCAGTCTCCTTTCCCGTGAGAAAACCCAACAGCACTTGACTGTGGAATGTAAACATTGTCTTGTGACAAGCACTTCGCTGCTCAGTGAAGGAAGCAGAAACCAACAGCCAGGGCGTGCACCTGTGACCTTATACACAAAAAGCATGTGCTCCACCACTGAATCTACAGCCCTTCCCCTAAGTCAGGTGATGGATGTTATAAAAACCAATATTACCAGCTGTGTGTTTGTCTAGTGTTTGCATGTCTAAGCTTGCATGTACACCTTGCTCCTGCCATGTGTGGATTGAGGCCAACCATTGTTCATCATGACATCATTTTATTACATAGTTTAAATATAAGCACTCAAACATCACTGCTTACGTGTTTGATAGCAGCAGAGAAACTGACCAATCCTGCCCTTGCCAAACTGGTGTAGTGTTAGAAACTCAAATATATAAGCTAGGGCCCAAATGACTCTTGTGTATTTTGCAGCCTTTTAGTCTTGCTGTTCAGAATTTTTATCCGTGTCTGTTTGTCTCTGCCAGCCAAAGATAACCCTGTGGTGGGGCACATACTCTGTGTCTGCCAAAAGGTGCAGGGTCAATCCATCACTTCTTCTTTCTGAAGCTTTGGGAAAGCTGTTGGCAATCAGTGTGGAGGAGGCAGTATTGAGCAGGAGGTAGAACAGTGGTCTCTATTTAAGAGAGCTTTGCAATTTTCGTGTATCTGATCCAGTGATCTCTCTGGTCCATGAAAACATGCCACAGTGTATATTCTGGTCTTTAAAGGTGCCACAAGAATTTTATTGGTGTATTTTGAGGATGACCTCCATTTCTTACGCTAATTGACATTGGATTTAGCTAGTTTCTATAGGAGAGAAGCCTACTGTTTCCTTGTTGAAGGTTCTAGTTGTAAGAGTAATATGGCTTGAGAGCACTAAAAAGTTTGATTGAAAGCCAGCAAGTCATATTTTATCATAGAATTTCAACATTGGAAGGAATCCTGAGGGTCCTCTAATCCTACCCCCTGCAATGCAGTTTGATTGTGTAGAACTTTGATTCAGATTATTGTAGCTCAGGGCAATTGTAATGCTTTAATATTTTTCAGAAACCTGTTATTGTTCAGTGAGGATTTAACACAGGCTAGCTTTTTAGAATATTAATTTTGTCAACAGTCAGCAAGACCAGCAGACTGTTATGTAGGGTCACTGGGCATTTTTAGCAGGCTCTTAACCAAACTTTCTTAATAGCTTCTCCCCACAAGATGGAATAATCAAGGTTACCTGGAGGAAATTAAATATTGTTAAAATCTTGTGTCTTGGCTAATCAACATTAGCTATGAGGCTTACCACTGCTGGTATAATTAAAAATTGATTTGAATCTTGTTTTCTCATTAACCGGGATAGACTTTGATTCCCGTTTAATGGAGTTGTACAGTTTAAGATATGAAGGGGCACCACAAACACGGACTTGTTTTATTGCCCATCTCTTATGTGTGGTTGCAACCAATCTCCTGCAGGTTCTGGGGTGCCCAGAAGGATTGGGAGATGGTCAGGGCTGTCTGTCATTAGTGTCATAAATTTAGATGTTGAAGCATCAATATGATTTTCTACTGCTTCTTCCTATATCTTCTACATTTTTTAAAGCAGATGAGACCTGTGGGGTAGAATCTGCGGGGTGCCAGAGGTTAGGGGGCATTTGCTTCTGGAGAGCTGGCAGCAAATATGTGGATTCTTGGAGTAGTGGCCTTCTTCCTCATCTTTTTAAATTATCTAAGCTTGTATTCTACTATCCAGTATTGTTGATTTTAAAAGAGCTATTTTAAACTGCTTATTTGAATTTGGCCTGTTTGAATAAAGTGCCTTTCCAAAACTGGCTGCTTTCACTTATTTGAAGAATGCTTATAGTCATAGAATTGTAGAGCTGGAAGTACTTCAGTCCTCTGCAATGCAGGAATCTTTCGCTCGACCCCACCACGAACCTGAGCTTCTCATGCTCTACCAACAGATTAACTGTTCTATGTAGGGAAAGGAAAGCCAATAGAAGCCAAATTGGGCTAGCTTTGCCTAGCTATGGAAGGGATGCTCCCTTGGAGAATAACATCCTACTTTCCCATTTTGTGGGACTTGGAAAAATGCCAAATTTAGCTTTGAAGTGGTGGGATTCTAAACTGGAAGAAGAGGATCTTTTATCACCTGAAGATGTGACTTTATTCCCTGTGGGAATGTTCCCTCCTACTGCTAGGTAAAGCAATTCATTTTGGCTTCTGTTGGCTTTTTGTCTAGCCTACCACCCGAAATTAAATCCCTCCTCTTCCTAATATAAAGGACTCCCTCAGATCTATTGATTCCTGTTTCCCACCTACCAAGGAACCAGTCTGTTTTGCCTGGGGCTGGAGACAGTCTTGGGTAACAGCCAGGTCTTGTCCCCCCCCCCCCCCGAGATTAGGAATCAGCCATTGTTAAGCTCCTTGTTCCCAACAGGCCTTTACTGCAACTTGATACTAGCATCTAAAAGAGCCTTTTTTTTGAATGTCTGCTTCTTCCTCTCGTATTCCATCTTCTTCCCCCATTCTATCTTGTGCCTGTGGACCACATGACCATGACTTCAACATCAGCAAAAATCCTCCCCCCCGCATTGCTCTGTTTATCATCTAACCTGATATTGTTTCCTGAACAGTTTTATGGAAAAAAACAACCCCGTTGTTTCAGAAAAATGGTCACCTAATGAATGGTTGCAATATCAGTCAAATTGGGCGGTTTCAAAATGGTAACTATCTTAATTCCAGGTGACTTCCCCTAAGAATCATATGTACTAATTATCTGACTCCATACAGACACTATTCTAAACTGGTTTGGAGGTTTGGGCTCTCATGCCCCTTCCTCCTGGTTCTGGTTAGCCGCAAACCATAGTTTGGTGATGCATCCAGATGTGTAAACCTTGACTTGCTCAAGCCATAGTTTGCCCAGAAACAAAGATCCCAAGTCGCTGTTTGCAGGGAAGTTGTAGTTTACTGCATTGGGATGCATCGACAAAACATGGTGTACTGTACACTAACCAGAAACCGAAACTTCTAATTTCACCTGCTTGTGCGCAGATGAAGGTGGACAAGGATGAGGAACATGTGATGGAAGATTTGCTGTTGTTCATTACTGATTATGAATGCAGCCCCGCCTCTTTCTAAAGTGGGGTAGATGGTATAGTTAGTTAAAGTACACATAATAATTCAACATGCCAAATGAGATTTAGTGCACTGGAAAAGTTCCTGATTCAGTTCTTTATTTTCTGGAGAAGCCACATAGCTGTCTACTAAAAGTAGCTCATCGAACAGGGACATGAAGAATTTTGTGTCAGCTAATTACAGAATCTTTTTAGGTTCCAGTAGCTGGTGCTGAATCCTGAATTGAAAGGAAAAGAACATTTAATACTATTTTTTGGCAACATTTTTTGCTTCTGTTGCACTTTTTTTTTGTACATTAGAATCTTATTAAACTTTATCCCATTGCCTGATATGATGCGACAGCATAGCAGAAGTACCCAACCCGTTTCTACACGTGGCAAAAGATGTGAATTTGTGGATCCAGAATAAAGCAAATTCAAGCTTCAAGGAAAATATTTCAGCTCTTTCTGTAAGTGACATGTTGCTTTCTTCATATTTATTTACCTACTCGATTTATATAGCAGAAGTACTCTAGGAAGGCAGGGTGGTGTAGTGGTTAGAGTGTCGGACTAGGACCTGGGAGATCAGCATTCAAATCTGCCCTTAGTCATGAAGCTCACTGTTTGATCTTGGGCCAGTTGCAGCCTCTTAACCTACCTCACAGGGTCATTGTAGGGATTAGCTGAACCATGTATTCCTTGGAGCAAACGATGGGAAATAAATGCAAAAGATAAGCGCTTCTTCTAACCTGCTTAAGAACGCTGGAGGGGTCAGCCAGATGGAGATGTCTGTTGCCAGCCGGGCATCTCCACATGGCAGTGTTCAAAATTAGCCAGGTGCCAGACATGTTTTGAAACTGGCATGGGTCCAATGGCAACCATGTGGAGATCGCTGGGTGCTAGGTTGACGACTCGGGAAGGCGAAAGGTCACTTAGAGAAGGATCTGAAACATTTCCCTTGAAGCTTGAATTTGTTTTATTCTGGGTTGCATTATTTGATGTTTTAATGTAAACTGCTTTGAGACTTGTTCTTTAAAATATGGTTGCAATTGGACCCATGCCAGTCACAAAATGTGCTTGGGGAATTTTGAATATGGCTCTCCCCGTGTATTTGCATGGGGATAGTGTTCCTGTTGCAATCCAACTTGGATCAGGCCGTGGCCCAGCAGCTGAAGACAAGTGAGCTAGACGAGCAAGTGGTCTCATTCAGTATAAACCCGCTTCCTGAGAAACATCTAAGCAAATGCCAGTGAAGGATTGCAGTGAGCCTTAGCCGCATTGTGAGAGGTTCTGTGCAAATGTAATTAAATGATTTGTCATAGATGTCAAAGAGCTGCTCCCTGTGAAGTGGTCCTGAGTGTATTGGCTGTTGTGTTCCAAGTGCGAAATGGGCCCTGGCTGAGCAGACTTGGATGGCTGCCTGGGCAGCTTTGTCCTGACCACCCACACTGCGAATCTTGATTGGCCCAGGAGGCACGTCTCAGCTTGGCATCATTTCCTCTCATTCTCCCAAGTAGTGATAGAAGAAGGCACACACCATCCTTTTTGCGTATTTATAACGGAGCTGGTCTCGCTCCTAGTGCCAAGCACATTTGGCTATAAAGTGATATTATCCGGTAGAGCAGAGGTGGGAAACTTTTTCAGCTTGGGATCTGCGTTCCCATTTGGGCAACCTTGGGGCCACATGCCAGTGCTGGGCATGGCTAGAGGGCGAAATGGGTGGAGCACAGAATGTACCATTGATCTCTGCACGGTAGATGGTATCTGCATAATCATGCACCACTCCATACTCCATATAGGCAAGGCAAGAGGCATGATCAACGAGGTATTCCAGCCTGGCAAAAACATTCAGTGGCAAAGCAGGGCAGCGAGGGATGTGGCCTGGGGAGTGTTTTGAGGGCCACATAGGTCTGGAGGGCCACATTTGGACCTTGGACCTGGGGTTCCCCACCCCTGAGCTGAAACCGAAGATGATGAATGCCGGACCTAAGCTTCCTCTGTGCTTGAACAGTAGCAGCACGCCTGGGTAGGGGAGCATGTGAATATTTTGCAGCTTTTTTATTATTGGAATCTGGGTTTCTCCAGTCTTAGATAGCCTGCAAGAGCAAGAAAACTTGGCTGAGATCATGCATGTTATTTTTGTCGTCCCCCATTCCCCCAGCGCTGAGTCTGCAAGTGAAGCTGAAGCTCCTTGATTTCCGCTGAGCATCAACAGTTTTTGAGGGTCAGCAACTCCATTTATTTAATTAATGAAAAAAGGCTATAAAATGTACGCGGTTTGATTCACGTTACGGCAAATGTGCATAATCTAGCTGAGGCGCTCTCAACCTGGTATTCTCCTGGTGCTTTGGACTAATTTCCATCACCTGCCTGCCTGCCTAGCTGTGCTGACTGAGACTGATGGGAACCGAAGTCCAAAACATCCAGAGGGCACCAAGTTGGGGATGGCTGAGCTAGTCTATTTTGAATAGTAGGAGATTTTCAGTGGTGGAATGTTATTTTGGCAACATTTATATCAGTGCATGTAAATTTGTTCTTATCGTATCTGCAAAGGATGGTTCATTAGGCTCAGTGGTTGTGTCTACAAATTTTCCTATGCTAGTGTTTACTACTTTCATAGATAAAGCAATGTAGGAGAGCATTGTATGCACAACTGTTTTAAAATACCAATCTGAATATTTATTAAATAAGGTATAAACTTAAGTAGACCAGTAAGCCATTAAACATACCAAATATCCTAGGCTCATTCAAAGCAAAGATGTGATCCAATGGGTAACATGCCTTCTATACTTCAGGCTATATAAATGTAAGGCTGTCATCATGCAGTCCCTGTTGGAGGATTTATAGCACTGCATCACAATACTGGATCTGCATGATGTTAGGATGAGGAAGGAGAGCAAAACAGAAGGCAGGTTGCACAGCGGTGTATAGGAGGAGGGATGGCAGAGGGTTGGTCATCTGAGCAATAAGAGGTACAGTGTCTGCTTAGCGTTAGTATATCTGTGTATGTGTTTCATTTTCTTATGAGCAACGCGTCTGCTTTAGTGACAAGGCAGGATGGTCCATTCAGCTGATTTTGGACTTACAGTACAGAAATGGGTGGAAGTTAATACTACAGAATATCTAATTTGTCTGGTGTGACCACTTCCCTCCAATGTATTATGTTGAGGCAGGGCATATGTACCACTGGAGCCTCCATGAGTCTGAATTTGTACTGCACATATATACGTATTCTGAACATCAGCACAATCATATTATTAGAATATGTTTAATAATAGGGCTGCTTCTCAGAGAAATCCCACTCTATTTAATTTAGTTGATTGATCCATTTTACGTAGGTGTAAAACCAATAGCTTTGAAGCCAAACTAATTCTGAGTCCTTCATAGGTAGTGTTAGTAGTTTGCGCTCGTTTGACTTTTTCTTGTGCTAGCACTTTGCTTAGGACTTTTTCCTTGTTTACTTGCCATCATGAGGTAATAGTTCTTCTGCAGTGCAAAGTAAGTAGTTCATTTACAGAACTGCCCCCAATATTTTGGAAGGAAGAGAAGTATTTGATCCAGATTTCTGCATTGTGTAATCTGCAGCTCTCTTTAGGCATTTGGGTTTTCTTGCTTTCCTTCATATTTTGGAAGAACATGAGGTGCTTGGAAAATATACCCCTCTTTTCAGCATTTGAAAAAAGGTCTCTTTGTTTTTGAACACACCACATCTTCAGCAGAGGGGGAGGCCCGAGGAATTTAGAACCAGGGATTCGGTTCACCCACTTAAAAAAATGTCCTTGCCAATCCTGATGTTCAGCCAAAATTACACATTTCTTTAGCTTATTGTGTTGATCTTACTGGCACAGCATCTGGCCTCTTCTTGACAAAGGGCAAAATTGCAAATGCTCAGTTTGGGAACGAGAGACTTGCAAGGATAAAGGTGAAGCTGGGGCAGACCCAAATTCACTTGCAGCTCTTCAAATTGCTCGGGGCTGTGTTCCTCAAACTGCCCTCACAATATAAGCTCCATTCAGGATTTCTTCTTCCAGCTGATATGGGTGCATCAGTTGTTTAAAATCTAAAAAGAGGCTGCTGGATCAAGCAAGTGGCCCATCTAGTCTAGCATCCTGTTGTCACCATGGCCAGCAGGTGCCTATGGGAAGCCTGAAAGCAGGACCTAAGTGCAACAGCAACTCTTCCCCCCCTTGCAGATACCAGCATCTGGGATCCAAAAGCTTACCTCTGACAGTGGAGGTAGAATTATCCTCCACGAACTTGTCAAACCATAAGCTGTGTGAAGAAGTATTCCTTTTGCCTCTCCTAAATCTTCCAGCATGCGTCTTCATGGGATGTCCACAGGTTCCAGTGTGAAAAAGTGCTTTCCCCCCACTTTCTCCATACAACACATGATTTTATATGCTTCCATCATGTTGCTTTTCACTTGCCTTTCCTCTAAACGGCACTATTTTTGGGGATATTGTGGGGCTAGACCGGCAGGATATTTCTGATTCCTTCCTACTCAACCAGAGCGGTCAATATTGACCTCCTCCCCTCAGTGGTTGGGCTGTTAAGGGAGTGAATAAAATCATTATGGGTGGAAAGGGCACCTGTGAAAAATGAGGGGTGAAAAATAAGTTTGTGAGCTACAGTGAAAAATATATAATGAGGGGCTATGGGCCTCAGAAATAAAGGACATGTTCAGAGTACACCTCTTGCCAATGAAAAACCTCTGTGTTTAATAAGATGCTTCCATAATACAAAAGTATTCCCTGTATCTTAATGATTCTTAGTAATGGTGATTGATGATATTTCTTGACTTTCCTAAAAAATTGTGTTGGGGTCAATGATAACTTTCTAAGCTCATCAAGGGGTTGGTGAACTCAAAAGGTTTGGAAAACTGTGCTAAATATTGCAGATCCAGAGATAATTGTGCTGAAGGGCACTATTAGAAGTGACCTTAGCCAGCAATGTCTGACCACCGATGTTGCCTCCACATGATTCGATCACCATTCGTGCCACATTGCAGTCATTCAGCAAGGCCCCTGATCCTCGCGAGAGGCTTACTATGGGGATGTTGGAGGAGGAAAATTTTGCTTATATCATCCCGCTTTCTGCTCATTTTTCTTTGGCTCTAACCCTGTGGATGATTATTAGAAGCATTTCTTTCCTAAGGTGGCAGCATCACTGTTTATTTTAAAGCAACTAATATGGTGAAATTGTGTAAGGAAACTTGCAGAAGCAAAGCACGATCTTGCATAATTGTCTGATCCCAAAGTATTCCGACCAGTAACAAGAGGGTGCCGTACCTGCAACACTGTCTGTGTTGTTCCTTATTCTGTATGAACATAAAACATAACTTCCTCCATAAACATAAATTATGAGTGTTGGAGCCTAGCCAACCATTCTGTAGTTGACCTGTATTAGAACTCTTATTTATGCAATGTCTTGTACGGTGCACAGCTGCAGAGGTTGAATGCTGCTCTGAGGACACAATTTGGCAAGATCGACTGAGTACAACAGTCCCCTTCACCCAATCTGAGCATCATCTCCCCCCACCTCCGTCCCAGTACAGCCGATCAAAGAGTCTTGCTATCCAGTGTCTGGGACTCCTATAAATGTTCTCTGTGTTCTCCTCTTAAATTTCTTTGAAGATACTACTTTATACTGTCAGAAGGATTACCAGCATAGCCTTAATTTTTCAAATAATATGTTTTGAGTTTCATCATGCACACTTAAGAGCAGATGAAAAGGGTGCAATAAGACATAGATTGTCTGCCTTTAATTTAAACTGCTTGAAGTGCAACCTGCCGGGATGTAGAGACTTGAATCTGTTTTTTCGGTGCCACTTGTTAGCATGTAAGCATATTTAAGGTGTGCGCATATTGTGGACTCCAAATGTTCCAAGTGTTTCTCAGCAATCCTCGCAACAGCTATTTAAGGTAGAACAATATTATCCCTGTGATGCAGATGTGAGGGCTAAAAAAAAAAGTAGCTTATATTTAGTTGAGTTTATTGGTTGGGGGAAAGCTGCACTGGAGAACAATGGCTATTGGCCATGTTGGAACATAAAAGGCAATATACTTGTGAATTCCAGTTGGGAAAAGCGGTTTCCTCCATATGTTGCTGAGGTTTTCCTGATGTTATCCTGTGAAGCAGGATGCTCTCACCCACTGTGTTACACCACCACTTGACCTGGAACCAACCAGGTGTTTGCTTGTTTATTTGAGAACATGGCCCTCCAATATTCTTCTCAAAGGCATGTTGGGCAAAAGGGTACATTCAGATATAGATCCAATGGTGCCCAACATGTAGCACTGATCAGTGTTCATAATTCACCAGGCATGTTTGGCTACTGGCACAGGTCCAGTTGCGACCATGTGGAGATTGCTGGGCACCAGGTTGGTAACCACAGCTTAGAAACCTCTGCCTTAGTCCATAATTAATACCATTTCCATTGTGTGTGTTTCTCCTTCTTGCATACTGGGACAAGTGAATTGTTGTAAGAGCAAGCTACGTCAAACAATGTAGTTGAGATCGCACAATCATTGAATCGTGGAATTGTAGCATTGGACCCCAAGGGTCATCTACTCCAACCCCTGGTGAACAGACATTCCGTGGTGGTGACCATGACTTAGGTTTAAGGTGATATCTGGCGCCTAGCTGATATATCTGAGTTTCTAACACCGGCCCTGATGTGGGGCTTGAAATGTTGCTATAACCTCAGCCCAGTTTGCACATCACTGTAAACCATGGTTAATGGCTTAGTGCGAACATGCTGCTCTCCCCCACTTTGCTGCTGCTCGCTAGCACGTGGGGGGAAACAAAGCACACTCCCTGATTGAGCATTTTGTCTGACTTGGGATCATGGGTTCTCTTGTTCCAAACAAACCATGATCTATAGCCAAGGTTTGCTCTTGGCTTACTGATCATGGTTTTTCTGGGCAAAGCATAAACTGATGAGACATAACAATAAGCCAGGAATTGTGGATCTCTCCCCAGTTGTGGGAAGGAGCAAAGTGAGCGAAATTGATCTCCTTGTGGTAAAACTATTAAAGGTGGCTTACAGCGATGTGTGAATGATGCTAGTAATGTACTAATGCAGGTAATTGTCAGAGTGCATTGCTGAGCTGTGCAGTGGTGGTTAGTTAAATATGCCTGCTCCCTCTTTCCAACATGACCTTTCCTTTGGAAGGTCTGCATTGTGCTCATGAAAGACATTTGACTCTATGCTTTAGCAGGCATGTGTACCTTGTTGAAGTAGCTTAGTTTCATGCCTCCATCCACATTTCATTTTTTTTAAGGGGCAGTTGACCTCTCTGATATTGGTACATTTAAGTCTCCTATTCTTTTGTAAGTTTTCTTTTACATTTCAACCTGCAGGTGCAAGACTAGCTCTGGCAAGACTTCTTTCAGGTGAGTGTTCGATGTGGACGGATTGTTGACAGGGTCAGATAACCTAACCAAATGGTGTTTACAGCTTTTGAATTTAACAATTTTGTGCCATTCTTTTCTTTTTGATGCCCAGTGTGTTCTGCATATTCCATTCTAGCAGTAGGACCCAGGATCCACTAATAAACTAGATTGGTACAATAGATTCAGGACAAAGTATTTTATGCAGTATGTAATTAGCTTATGGAACAGCAGAGTAGAATAGATCAGTGTTTCCCAACCTTGTGCCTCCAGATGTTTTTGGCCTACAACTCCCATCATCCCTGACCACTGGTCTTGCTAGCTAGGGATGATGGGAGTTGTAGGCCAAAAACATCTGGAGGCACAAGGTTGGGAAACACTGGAATAGATAGCTCTAAAAGACAAACAGGCAGAGATACCTGGAAGGTGGGTCCGATTGCAGCTGTTGACCAGAATGCTAGTTGGTGGGGAGGCTGTTGCATTAAGGCCCTGCTGGTGGGCTTCTCAGATACATCTGATTGGCTACTGTGGCCAGCAGGATGGTAGACTAGGAGAAGTTTGGTCTGCATTTGCTTGCTTCCCTCTCTACTCCTCTCCTGCTGTTGTATTGTGTCTATTACAGTGCAAGCCTGTGGGCAGGGACTGTTTTGTGTTGTACTTCCTGCCACGCTGCTTAATTTTTTTTAGGTGCCTTTACAAATGATGATCAAGCAGGACTCTTACGTTATTGAGGCGGTTGATCCAAAGCAGGTGTGACCCTGCAGATGTTGCTGAATTACAGCTCCCATAAGCCTCAGCAAGCATAGCCAGTGGCCAGGGATGATGGGAGTTGTAGTTCAGCAGCATCTGCAGGCCCAAAGGTCTCCCCACAACTGCTTCAAAAGATTCTCCAAACTTCAGGAGTGACACTTGTGGTGCAGGGATGAATGGACTTTGTGGAAAGGGCTGCCCTGATCATTCTGCTGAGTGTATAGGTATTTGCACCCCAGCCATTTTATTTCCACGTGTCATATCTTTTTCTTAAAGGAAATCTTGAAAGCCTTGCTGCATTTCATTAAATTTGGTGCAGAAAACTCTTTGAAGAACTTCTCATATGTCATTTCTGTTACTTTGTTTAGTTTGTGTTTTTTTTAAGTTGGAAGAACTCGAATCTGCCTCAGACTCTTTAAGCAAGCCCTTGAATCTCACAATGCAGGCTTGACATTTTGTTTGACACAGCTTGCTATACTTTCAAGATGTCTTTCATAAAAAAACCCAAACCTGCCGACATGTGAGGGCTGCTGAAAAGCCTCTGCTGTGAATCCATACGCTTTGGGCTCATCCCATCAGTTGCGAAATATGACATGGTAGCCCTTGGAAATCCAGCCCAAAGATGTGAGAAGCTTTCATGGTTATGCTAACTCCCTCAGACTTGTCCAGTAGTTTTAACTTAATATGGTTGCTTAATAGTCATGCTATTAGGATTTGGAAGCTTTTCCTCTGCAGAAGGATTTGCTTGGAAAGTTTGAAGTGGTTCAGCTAATGCTTACACTTCAACTTGCCCTGTTTCCTTCATGCAAGTAAGCGCATGAGCGTGAACGCTATCAGTGACACAAACTCAGATATATAAGCTAGGTGCCAAATGGTTCCTTAAATCAGCGTTACCGTTGCCAAAACAGAATGCCTGGTTGCCATTTTGGACCAGACAGCTCAAAAGTTGTATTTTTCAGTGCGACTTTTTGGTTCCTGAAATTCATTCTGATTGTGCTGATAAAATATGACTGATACAGTGGTACCTCTGGTTACGAGTGCTTCAGGTTACAAGCTCCACTAACCCGGAAGTAGCTGCTCCTGGTTGCGAACTTTGCTCCAGGATGTGAACGGAAGTCGCACGCCAGCGGCGTTGCAGCAGCGGGAGGCCCCCTTAGCGCAAGTGCCCCTCAGGATAAGAACGGGTTCAGCTTAAGAACGCACCTCCAGAACGAATTAAGTTCGTAACCAGAGGGTACCACTGTAGAATTCTACAGCATGTGTCGCTAGTGTGTTAAAACAGTCAAGATCCAAGGATCCCCAGGCATGCACCTCCAGATGGTGGAGACAGTGGCTGATAGCCAGGTGCAAAATGTGCTGCATCTATATGTTTTTAATGGGGCAGCCCAGACTTTGATCTAGTGTTGGCATGGGGGAGGGAACAGGTTTCTTGTGCCTTTAGTGGCTGCATGGCAGGCAGAAATGCAATAAGCTAAGCCTTTTATAGTATGAACATACAGTTATGGGAAAAGCTTCACTATGGCTGTATTGTCTAATTTTGTGTTATGCCATGCCTCCACTCCCCATGGGAGGCAGCTCTGTTGTATTTTACTGTGCTCCCTCAGCAACCTGCAGTACTCCCTCAAAATTCGAAATGTGCCCACTGGTCCAAAAAATTTGACAACCCCGGTCTACAGCCTGCTGCAGTTTCTCATACTGCAGCTACTAACTGTTAATGTCCTACTGTAGGGACAGTCACATTTTCTGGCATAAGAGCATGCACTCGCCCAGCTTCAAAATTGGTAGAACTCATTCCAGAGTTTTATCAGTGTGAACATAAAGGAAGTGTGGTACACCACTGGCAGTATACAATAGGGGCGAGGGGGACAGGGTCTTAGGAGTCGTGCCGTCGTGATAAAAGCCTATCCTAGTTCTCATCAGTGAAACGCTGGAGGGCTTGCTTGAAGCATCCAGCTCTCTGCTTTTTAATCTCCCGTTGGTTCTGCAGTGGCTGCATTGCAGTGCATGTTTTGATCTCAAGCAGTAGAGGCACGAACAGACTGAAAGTGGTTACTCTGCAAAGCTGAAGAGAACAGTGGTCAAGGGGTTGGGATATAGGGATGTCTCAAAGAATCATAGAATTGTAGAGCTGGAAAGGATCATCTAGTCCAGTCTCCTGCAATGTAGGAATCTCAACTAGATCATACATGACAGATGGCCGTCCAACCTTTGCTTAAAAACCTCCAAGGAAGGAGAGTCCACAACCTTTCAAGGATGTCTGTTCCACTGTTGAACATCTCTTACTGTCAGAAAGTTTTCCCTAATTTTTAGTATGAATCTCCTTTCTTGTAACTTGAATCCGTTGGTTTGGGTCCTACCCTCAAGAGCTGGAGAAAACAAGCTTCCTCCATCTTACATGTGACAGTCTTTTAGATATCTGAAGATGGCTACCATATCTCCTCTCAGTCTCTTCATTTCCAGGCTGAACATACCCAGCTACCTCTTCTGTTCCTCATAAGGGTTTACCTTATGGTTTCCAGACCCTTGATCATCTTGGTTGCCCTCCTTTGCACACGTTGCAGCTTGTCAGTATCCTTGAATTGTGCCACCCAGAACTAGACACAGTATTCTAGGTATGTTCTGACCAAGGCAGAATAGAGTGGGACTGTTACTTCCCTTGATCATGACACTATACTTCTGTTCATGCTGCATCACACTGTTGACTAATGTTAATGCTAAGATCCCTAGATCCTTTTCACATGGTGTCCCGCATCTTATATTTCTGCAGCTGGTTCTTCCTGCCTAAGTGTAGGACCTTACATTTGTCTCTGTTGTCAATGGTAACAGCTTTGGTCTGTTTTGTCTGGTTGCTCCTGGATTACAAGCTGTGCTTGGGAAGTTCTTTTTCACCATTTGAGTGGAAAGGTGGTGACTGTTTTTCACGGTTGGGATTCCTCTGGTGTTTCTCAGATGTGAAGAGATGGACATGAATGTTGTTGTCTACTCTTGAGTTGTTGATCAGGACAGCTGAGAACATAAACATATTCCTTGCCCTGTGTGTAGTCCTTTTCATGGCATTCTCTAGGTCAATTCGCAGATTTACTTTTGCTTATTTAATACATGAATATGCCACTTTTTCATCCAAGGATCTCGGGGTGGTGTACATGATTCTTCCCTCTTTATTTTGTCATCGCAATGACCCTGTGAGTTGGTTAGGCTGTGAGATAGGAACTGGTCTGACATCCAGTGAACTTCATGGCTGAGTGGGAATTCAAACCCTAGTCTCCCAGGTCATTGCCCAACACTATTAACCATAACACTACAGCTCCCATTGTCCATGGCCATTGACTTAACCAGCTGTGGTTGATGGGAGTTGTAGTCCAGCATCTAGGGACCTGACGATGAACACTACACTAGTTTAAATAATGTGGGTAATGACCTGGAAGTGCTTGCTTTTGGAACTGTATAAGAGGCTTGGCAAAGGTTGACTTCTGGTCATGTAGTTCTGTCACCTTAAGGTTGACCTTCAAATTCTTTTTTGGAAGATCAGTACTTCCAAGCCTTTGCCCTATGGTCTTTGTATACAGCCATGACCTGTTGAATTCAGCAGGACTTTTGTGTGTGTATGCATATTTAACCACCCCCAACCTGGCCCCTTCCAGATGTTTTGGACTACAACCTGCACCAGTCCAAGCCAGCACGATGTGCTGCTGAAACTGATGGGAGGTTCAGTGCAAACATCTGGAGGGCACCAAGTTGGGAAAGGCTGAATATAGGACCTGGTCCCATGTAGAACATATGTTGAACTACTAAAGATTTCTTTGAGACAAACTGTCTTCACATTTTTCATGCTCATCATGTATAAACTTCATTGTGGAATAATGCTTAACAATCGGCTGTGTTGCTAACAACGTTAGCCTCCTAACAACGTCCCATTGCATCAAAATGCTTGCATTGTCAGATACTTAGTAAAGGACTGTGGCTGTTCTTTCCTTTAAAGAGTAGCCTTATTTCAAACAAAAGTAATACTTAGCTGGCTTCTGGGCTAGAAACCCAAAACCAATAGCTGCTGAATGTAATGAGGTGTTTGTGGTAGGCCGGCAATTACATTGTGTAAATGTTTGTTCTTTGCTCTACATGCTAAAAGGGGAGAGATTGAATATGTGAATAAGATTATATGGCCAGTCCTGAGATGCAGTAGCTCTGAAAAAGAGAGCAGCTGCTTCATCCTAAAAATGTGAGCTGGCTTCTTGATGGGATGATTAACTGACACAGCATTTTGTGCATTTATTTGGTGTTGCAACAAGTCTTTGGGACGCATTCCACTTTATATTTTTCACTTGGGCATGAATGCCAGAGTACGTACAGAATCCATGCATGTGCTTCCATGGAGGGCTGCACATGCGTGCTTAAATTGCTTTCCTTGGAGAAGTGCATCAAACTGACAGCTGGAACTGGGCTCTGCTTCCTGAGTATTTCTCCAGGACAAACTGCACTTTAAAATAACATTTGCGTACCATTCTCAAATGTGCTGGTGCATCATAACTGTTTTGTATTTTTGTTCTTAGTTCAAAATCTAGAATGTAAAATGTAGATGCCCCATTGAAGTTTTGCTAGAACTCCCATTATCTTCACCGGCTACCTGTTCCTTTCTGGGCCCAGTTCGAAGTGCTGTTTTTGACATTTGAGGCTCTTCATTGATATGGGGCCACAGTATCTGAAGGACCGCCTCTTCCCATATGTACCTGACTGTTCTATGAGCTAATCTACGGTGGCTCTATGCTGAGTACCCTCACCAACCGAGCAGTGTTAGAAACTGAGATATGAAAGCTAGGACCTGAATGGCAGCTTAAACCTAGGTTATGGGTGCAGCAACGAATGTAGGTATGGCAGGTTGCTATAAAGGGCCTTCTTAGTAGTGGCACCCTGTTTATGGAATGCTCTTCCCAGAGAGGTTCTCCTGGTGCCTTTGCCAGTGACCTTTTGTTCGCAAACAAAGCCATTTTTATTCTCCCAGACCTTTAAAATCTCATAGTTTAGCCTCTGAATTTACTCTTGGAAATGACTAAAAGTTGTTTATTTCTGCATTAGACCCCTTTTTTAGCTGGTTTAGTGCTGTGTTCCTTGTGTTTTAGGATTTTTATTTTATTCCCCCCTTGGTTCTTGAATTACTCCCAGAGCACACAGGGTGGTTAATAAATGCAGTAAAATTATTTTGAGAATGGCACATAAGGAGATTGCCTTAAAATGAATTACACAATGAGTTCATCTAATCCAGGCATCCCCAACCTGCAGCCCTCCAGATGTTTTGGCCTACAACTCCCATGATCCCTAGCTAACAGGACCAGTGGTCAGGGATGATGGGAATTGTAGTCCAAAACATCTGGAGGGCCAAAGGTTGGGGATGCCTGATCTAATCCATCTACTCTGGTGGTGACTTTCCATTGTCTCAAGCAGAGGATCTCTCCTTGTACTCCTGCTTCCTGAGATCCTTTTAACTGGAGATGCTGGAGATTAAACTTGGCGCCTTCCTGTATTCAGAGCAGTGGTGTCCAAACTTCTTTCAAAGAGGGCCAGATTTGATGAAGTGAAGAGCTGTCACTCAGCAGGGCCCCTGACCACTTCTGTGTATTTCTTTAAGATGAGAGATGACTTAAGTAACAATAGTTATTATGTACAAAGTGCCTACTAGTAGGTAGCCATTGTACAACAATTGTGCCAAAAAGGACAAGCCCTTTCATTTACATTTGTCAGACAAATGAAGGAGTGGCGGGGAGCAGGAGTTATAGGCTATGGAGAACAAAGATGGTTTTAGACACTGGCCTGGTTCAGATGTGATGTTTAAACATGCATGCACCATTCTTGTTTGACACAAGACACTTATACTTTGAATTTCAAGTTTCTGTACTGTTAGCACCTTAAGTTACAAACATGGAGATGAGTGACCACAGATCCTATAAACCCAAGTAGTAAGATGCCCTAGTTTAGGTTTTCCCCCCATTAACCCACAAGATGGTGATGATGGGAGTTTGATCATGGATTGAGCGTTCTTGAGTTCTGGTGATAAACTATATAGCAGCCATCTTTCCTTCATTTTGTGAAGTGTGGTATTTATACAGAACCCAAACTCTGAGTTTGGTATTCCAGCTTTCCTTTGCTTCTGGATGGGTATGACTTTTAGCTTTGCCCAATTGTGCTGTGTTTCTTTCGCTGTTGTTGCTGGCATTCGTCTGTCTTGAGAGACAGTGGAGTGCTCCTTGGGGGAACTGGAGAATCACAGCGTCTGCTGGGGCTGCAAAGACCTGTAGCTCATAACTGTTGCCTCCTGTATTGTTTTTGCTGAAGCGACCTCCCCGGGGGACAAGGCTGGGCAGTGTGTCTGGAGGTCTTGGGCTGCCCAGACAACAAGCTCCCCCTCTGGGCCTTGCTGGTGTGGTCCAAAGGAAAGCAGAGCAATACATTTGGCACCAGCTTGGCTGCAGGAGTTGCCGGAAGGAGGCGTACAAGATGCCATCCAGCCGTCTTAGACTATGATAATTATGATAATATGAAAACAAAACAAGCATGCACCCTCAAATGAGTCAAAGCTGTTCTGGCTGTGTTGTAACTTTGCATTGTTGTCTATAGCAGTCTGGCAGGTCTGAGTTCTTAGCTGTCTTTGTGACCTCAATGTTCATCCCGAGTAGGCGGTGTGTCAGGCAAGGAAGGCCTATTTTTATTCCCACCCTCTTATTTGAGCTGCTTTCCTGCTCCTTAACAGAGAGCCTTTCACGCTATCATGAAACTGTTTATTTCTCTTATTACCTATTTTATGTGTGGGTACCCTCTGTTCTGATTGCCTCCTCAGTGAGTTTGACCTGTCTTTTTGCATGAGACCTTGAAGCAAAGCAACTTTTGTAAATCAGTTTTTAACTTGGAAGGAAGCTACAGTTATGCAGCAGTAAAAATAACTAGTGTGTGTTAAAATGGGGTTTTTAAAAATTCTGCTTTGACTTGTAAATATAGGATTGCATGCATTAAAAGCAAGGACTCCTTAAGCTCGAACATTTCCAGGATGTCAGACTGATTCTGCCTTTGATTAATGCCAATTTAGGAAACACCTAGTTCACTTCGGAGGAGAATAACATTTAATGTTTTAAAGCATCAAAGTACTGGCAGATTCTTGCTGCAAGCCTTAACTGATTTGAACTGTAATGAGATGGACTTTTCCTGCTGTGCTGCAAAGGTGATCTTGTCAAGGTTAATGACTGTCTGCCAATTGAATGGTCACAAAAGTCCGTCTGCTACGGCATCCCTTTCTCTGCTGTCCTCACAGGTTCAGGTTCAGAGTGGACATCGAGAGCTTTTTGATAATTCAATAAGAGGACTCTAGGCTTGATTAACCTCTTGCTATTTAAAAATATTTTTGCAGCATTTTCAATTTCAGGAATTTATAGCTGCTTTATATTTTTATTGAGCCATTCTACCTGCTTTTTGTCTCAGAATATTTGACAAGGAGAGAAGTCTAGCAATAGCTAATATATATGGGAAACTCTTGATACCAAGGGCAGGTTTATTTAACTTTTTCCAGGAATGACTCATTGGTTTAAAGGGTATTTGTAACTGAAATCTTTTACAAATGGTGCTGACTGCCACTTTCTTTCCAGAAATCTGGAGCTCCCCCCCCCCCCCAAAGCCTCACAGTATGATAGAAATTTATTTGTTTGGCAATGCCAACATTTCCTTTCTCTCACTTGATTTATTCAGGGGTGGGGAACCTGTGGCCTGCACAGTGTTGGCAACAGCAACCTCAGCTTCCTGACCATAGGCTCTGATGAAGCTGATTGAAGTTGTAGTTCAAAACATCGGGTGGAACTCCTGCTTTGGAGAATTCCCCACTCCAGAAGATTGCATTCCAGAATGGGGTTTGGCAGGTAGATCTGCCCTGGAAGGTGTGCAGAGACTTAATGTTGAGTACATGTGGGAGAGACAGCATTCAGCAGTGCACATGCTACCTTGTAGAGATCCAAATGCTCCCCAGGATTGTGCACTGAGCATGCACAGTTTTTAAAACCTGTTCAGTGCCCACACAGAGATGCCAGCTTTCAGTCTGCTTGTGAGAATCATCAGAGATCGCAAAGAAAGGAATATATGACTACAACAAGATGAGAAAGAAAGTAATAAAGGACTATCCGGATTGAACTGGATAGAACTGATTATTTAATGCAGTAAAATGAGTGACGTCTGGACTTATCCGGAATTTTGGACTTGTGCGGAGATTGATATATGGGTACCTTCAAAAATTTAAAATTTGGCTGTATAATTCGGAACTAATGTGATTTGAATAATGTGATGTGATTGGCCTGTTAATAAAAATTATTTAAAAACACACACCTGTTCAGTGGATCTTTTCCATGAGGCTGGTGTGCACAGCATAAACCCACTTGGTTGGATCAGTTCATAGGAAGTTGCCTTATGCAGCTGAGTCCATCTAGCTCAGTGTTGCCCACAGTGAGTCCTACCAGAAGATGCCAGGGACTGAACCCTGAGATCTTCTGCATGCAAAACAATTTCCCTGTCAGTGAGCTACAGCTTTCCTAGATGAACTGCTAGGCTTGCGTAACTTTTGATCCAGACTGATAAGCAGGATCGGTCCTCTTGACTGCTGCTAACATTTGACTTGTTAACACTCTGCACTGAACATAGGTATAAGATAGCTCTATGCAGGCACTTGTCTTACTGTGAAAGAGTGTGCATTTGATTTGCATAACTCAGCTATTATATACCCAGATATACAGTGGTACCTCGGGTTACATACGCTTCAGGTTACAGACTCTGCTAACCCAGAAATAGTGCTTCAGGTTAATAACTTTGCTTCAGGATGGGAACAGAAATCGTGCTCCGGCGGCGCGGCCGCAGCAGGAGGCCCCATTAGCTAAAGTGGTGCTTCAGGTTAAGAACAGTTTTAGGTTAAGAACAGACCTTCAGAACGAATTAAGTACTTAACCCGAGGTACCACTGTATAGACTGTACACTTGTTGAACTTTACATTTGAATAACAGTATGAGGGTACTGCTGAACTATTTGTATACACGGGTACATAAATTGTACATTCATAGAATCGTATAGTTCGAAGGGACCCAAGGGTCATCTAATTCAACCCCCATTGGTTGAATTAATATGTTAGCACCCCTATTTTGCCTTGCCAGGCTTTTTAAGGACGTCTTACCTGTGCTGCCATGTTTTTGTTGCCTTTGCTCTATGTATCTAGTTTAGACTAAACTTTTTGCCCCCTGTCACCTTGCCTGAAAAATCCACACTGTAAAAGCTGGCAAGCTTTGTGATCACCCCACATGCCCTGCAAAGGGTGTGTCTTCTGATTAGAAGACACTTGCAAAATGGGTAATTTGAACAGATGCCTTCAGTTACACTGGTAAGGTAGCTTTTGTGGGCTGTAATTCCAGGAACACTTGCAGAAAATAAGTACAGTGGTGCCTCGCAAGACGAAATTAATTCGTTCCGCAAGTTTTTTCTTCTTGCGAGTTTTTCGTCTTGCGAAGCACGGTTTCCCATAGGAATGCATTGAAAATCAATCAATGCGTTCCTATGGAAACCGCCTTCAGACCAGGTCCGGGGACAGTCTGTCCCCCGACCTCTTCTGAAGGCTGGGGGGGGGGACAAGGGCTTTTCTTCCCACCCCCAGCATTTTAAAAAACCCCGGGACTTCTCCGCTGTCCGGGGCGATTTAAAAGCCCCCGGGAAGGCAGGCAGGGGGGACAAAGACTTTTGCCCCCCGCCGGCCTTCAGAAGAGGTCCTGGACCTCTTCTGAAGGCCGGCGGGGGGCGAAAGTCTTTGCTCCCCCCCCGCCTGCCTTCAAAAGCCGTCCGGGATAGCGGGAAGCGCTTCCCTGCTATCCCGGACTGCTTTTAAAATGCTGGCGGTGGGGAGCAAAGCCTTTCGGCCCCCGCCGGCCTTCCTGGACCTCTTCTGAAGGCCGGAGGGGGGGGGAAAGGCTTTGCTCCCCACCGCCAGCATTTAAAAGAGGTCCCCGGAGATTTCCCTATGGGCTTTCTTCTTGCGAAGCAAGCCCATAGGGAAATTCGTCTTGCGAAGCAACTCGCAAACGGAAAACCCTTTCGTCTTGCGGGTTTTCCGTCTTGCGAGGCATTCGTCTTGCGGGGCACCACTGTAGGACCTTGTTGCAAATAAAGACTTCACTCAGGGCTCTGCAGATTTTGAGCAGCTACAGCTCAGCTATAGGTTTGTGTTTTTTTTAAATATATTTTATTGAAGTGAGCTACAACCCAGCTATAGTTGAGAAGGAGGTCCAGATTTATATGTACCACTAAGCTTATGGTTAACAGTAAGATTTATAAACAAGCTGTACACCTTGGTTAATGAGTGAACTTTTATCATAGTTTATAAATTGCTGGGTTTACACATAACACTAAGCCATTAAACCCTGGCTTAGTGTTATGTGCAAAACAGACCACGGTGCACATCAGCCCTAGGTCTCCAGAGTATGTATTTATTTCAGTGAAGTCATTCCTGCTTTTCAGCCATATTAAAAACAACTACCACCTGGTAAAACTTCCTTCTGGTCATTGTATATCAAGTCTTGACCACCATTTTCACCCTAGAAAACTCATAAACAATTGTAAGGGGTTAAACTTTTTGTACTTGTACAGTGGGGATATCAGCCTGAAGTTTCCTAGTAGATCTAGTAGAGCAATTGTTTTCGTCTGAAACCTTCAGCTTCCTTCTCCTTGTGTTTTGCAGAACTGCGCTGCATCCCAGGGCAATTCGCTTGTCGCAGTGGCTCCATCCAGTGCATCCCATTGAACTGGCAGTGTGATGGATGGCCCACCTGTGAGGATGAGAGTGATGAAGTTGACTGCCCAAGTAAGTGCACCTAAAAAAGAAGAAAGAATGAATTGTACGCAGCGATGGTTGATGATCATTAGTACTGATTGGGGGTGGGGGAGGCAGGGAGACCCAACAGTAAGGGGAGCCAGAGCCAGGGTCAGGTATAGTGGGGTATACATTGAATAAATACTAAATATGATGGGAATGACTAAGAAGCTTGGTGGCTGAGGACAGCCTCAGGTTGGTGGGGCAGGGCCCTAATTCACCGGCTTTCACTGATTGCTTATATGTGGGGCGGCCCTTAAAGATGACTTGAGAACTTCAGTTGCTCCAAAATGCAGCAGCCAGATTACAGGCTGGGGTTTCGTTTAGATCTCATATAACCCCTGTTGTAAAACAGCTGCACTGGTTGCCAGTTCTTTTCTGGGCCAATTGAAGGTGCTTCCGTTAGTGTTTAAAGCCCAAAATGACTTAGGCCCCAAATAGCTGAAAGACTTGCCTCCTTCGCTACAGATCCTCTCGGGTGCTGAGTTCAGCAGAAAGAGGCCCCCTTGGCAGTTCCTCTGTCCTCAGAAGATCAGTGGGTGGTGGCCCAGGAGAGACCAGTTCTCTGTTGCAGCCTCTGACCTGTAACTCCCCACAGAGGTGTGCCTGGCATCTTCACTATAGAGCTTTTGGTGAATGCTGAAGATGCACCTCTTTACCCTGGCTTCTGACACTGGGCGTATGTGACCCACTTTGTGACTGTAAGCTGTTTTAATCTAGTACTGTGTTTTAATGTTGTAAACTTCCCTGGAACCTTAGGGTGAAGGGTAGGCTAATAATAATAATAATAATAATAATAATAATAATAATAATAATAATAATAATAAACCACACCATCAGGAAAGCTTTATGGCACTTACTACATATTTGCAAGCAAATTCTGGTTAGGAAATTGTGTCTGAGAGTTCCTATTGCAACTTCATTTCTTCTCAGAGGCTGTAGTTTAGTTTCCCCCTTTATTGCTATTTGTGGGCTGTATTTCAGGGTCTACCTGAACACATTGGTGCTCTTTTATGGAGGCTTTCTATCCAGTTAGTCTGTACACTTCTGAAAAACCTGGAGTCATAACTCATTTTTCAATGGCATGCTTCTCAGATTTCACACAGAAACACCTTTGGATGAGTCATGTTTAATATCAAGTGTAAAGTCTCTTAACATGTGTAGATGCATCATTATTTTTTGAAGCTGGCTTCTACTGAAGTTGGAAATTCAGAATCCTTGGAAGAGAGAGAATATGCAGCGTGCAGTTCAGTATACTCAAAGTGTCTGGCAAGATTACATAAGAGACATACTTTTTTATCATCTGTGGACAGTTGCCAGCTATTTTCCTGTCTTCACCATTTGTGTTCAGTACAGATGGAGAGCTCTGCTTGTCTTGACAGTCCTAATTTGTAACATAACAGCTGTTTCTAGGCATTTTGATTTAAAACAACTCTGCTATGTATATGCCTACATAAGTGAATCTGAGCACAGCAGGCCAGGAATAGGGAGATTCTGTTATGGGATGGTAGGAAGGCAGCTTGCATTGGGTAGAGAAGCTGAGAGTTTGGTGCCTAGCTTATATATTTGAGTTTCTAACCCTAGATGTCAGGTATGCAATCTAAGGGGCTGTAAAGCCATAATGTCTGTACTTTAGGGATCAAAAATATCAAGACAGTTAGACCCATTCCATTAGCACAAATTGGGGTGGTGGTGGTTCTTAAATGTGTCTTGGTGGGAGTCATCACTTCAGGGGTCACCAAACTTTTTCAGCGGGGGGCTAGTCCACTGTCCCTCAGACCTTGTGGGGGGCCAGACTATATTTTGAAAAAATAATAATGAATGAATTCCTATGCCCCACAAATAACCCAGAGATGCATTTTAAATAAAAGGACACATTCTACTCATGTAAAAATACGCTGATTCCTGGACTGTCCGCAGGCTGGAGTGAGAAGGCGATTGGGCCGCATCTGGTCCCTGGGCCTTAGTTTGCCTCCCATGCATTACTTCCTCCATTCCATAACCCATATGGCATGTGAGCAGCAGACAGAACGGTTAAGGCGTTCTGAGTGCATACTCATTATTTGCCAGCTTTATATCACTGTCAGGGCCCCGCCGGCAAAAAAAGAGACTCCTTTTGCTCACTGTACGAATTTTATTTTTAACATCCAAATTCTGTTAAATCCAGCTTAACTTTAAGCCTCCGACACTCAAAACATTTTCTTTTTCTTAACATCAAACCCAAATAACTAGGAGCATCTGTAGCTCAGCAGTTTTGTATCTTTGATCTCTTGCTAAAAAAGGGGATGAAGTCACTGGCTCCCGCTAACTTGCCTGTGTGCTCGAAATTACCGGGAGGATTTGTATAGCATGTATTCACAGCTCCTTTTCTTTTGCTCCAAGTCTTAGTCACATGAAATAATGTCCCGCTGGGTCTTGTTTGAAAACCGGCAGATTTTACCAGTTCAAACAGTGATAGTATCAGTGTCCCAACACCTAGAGCACTGAGTATCATTGCTGTGGCTGTTTAAGTTTCTTATCCAACTTTATGAACACAGTAAATGGCAATTCTTTCTTCCTCCCCTGATTCATTTACTTGATGCCAAATCAAATGCTTTCCCCCCAGACATTCAGTCTTGGTAGCTCTGAATACTTTGCAGAGGTTTAATGGCTGTTTGTTTGTTTGTTTTTTTAAAAGTAGCACCACAATGTAAATGTTATAGCACTAATACAGGGGTTGGCAAAGCAAGGGTCGCGGGCCGGATCAGGCCCAATTGCCTTCAGGATCCGGTCCGCGGACCGTCCATGGATCGGCGCAGGGATTCTGTTTGTTTGGGCTGCGCCATTTCCCCCTTGTGCCATATTCCCCCCTTCTCCCTCACACACATTGCGGCGGCGCCTCCTCCCTCCCTCCTCCTGGCTTCTCCCTGCCCTGCCTAGAGGAGGAAGAGGGCTGGGCTGAGCTGTCTGAGTGCCATTAAGCAGCCCCTCTCCGAAGCCAGCCCTTCTGTGCTGCTCATCTTCCCTCTGCTGCTACCACTGGTGCACCTGTGGGCCAGAGAGCTGATTGGACGAGCTCACTCTGCCTTCCTACAAGAAGAAGCAGTGGTGGCGGCAGCAGTAGCAGCCCCTGGGAAGGTAAGTGCAGCGGCTGGGGGTTGGGGAGGAGAACTACTTGTTCCCTTCGCCTCTTCCAGCTCTCCCCCCCCCCCCCCCCGGTGCCACTTCTTCAGCCCAGAACAAGCTCTAAGGGACAGTGGACCAGCCCGCGGCTTAAAAAAATGGTCAACCCCTGCATTAATAGAAATAAAAACAATACCGTATTTTTTGCTCTATAAGACTCACTTTTTCCCCTCCTAAAAAGTAAGGGGAAATGTGTGTGCGTCTTATGGAGCGAATGCAGGCTGCGCAGCTATCCCAGAAGCCAGAACAGCAAGAGGGGTCGTTGCTTTCGCTGCGCAGCGATCCCTCTTGCTGTTCTGGCTTCTGAGATTCAGAATATTTTTTTCCTTGTTTTCCTCCTCCAAAAACTAGGTGCGTCTTATGGTCTGGTGCATCTTATAGAGCGAAAAATACTACATTCTTGTGCAGTTATTGCGTACTAGTTTTCAGCAAATGTTTTAAGGCACTTTGGCTCTTTCCTAGTGAGAAAGTCCTGTCCCCGGCAGCCACTCGCTTTGTTTCAGAAGGCAGGGACACGGAACTGGGTCTCCATTGAAGCTCTTTAAGATGTTGTCTCTCCTTGGAAACTTAAGCAGAGATAGATGAGTTGTCTTTCACTTTCCTGGCAGTCTTAAGCTCCCCTCCATGACCCCTTCTTTTGCAATTTCACATTTTTCTGACAGCCCTATTATCAATTTCTTTTCTGCTGTAGGGGGCAAAGGGCAAGTAAGCTGGCCGTGCACCAAGTGAGTGAATGTGTTCCAGTGCTGACAAAACATTCGCAGATTTTGCATCCGTGCAAGAGGTCAAAGAGCTGTGATTCCAGTTTTGCTGACTGTTCCATGAACTCTTCGAAGTGTGATCCCCTGGCCAAAGAACTTTCAGAGGAGTACAGCAGAGTTGTAATTCCACACAGTGAATGTAAACAGCTCTGCACAACCATGTTTTAACCACCCTGTTTCTTAATGCTTTCCATTTTGGGGAGACACACACTGAATAATTGTTAGGGATGGCTCAGTCAGTAGAGCATGGGATTGGAGCCTGACATTCCACAAAAGATTTCTGTTATTGCAGAGGGTTTGACTAGATGAGCCTCGTTGTCGCTTCCAACTCTACAGTTGATTCTTTGAACTGTTAATCCTGGGAGACTTTTTGTGCTCAAAGAAACAGGGATTGCACCCTACTAAATTTGAGTACAGCCACTGAAGTGGACTTAGGTTGGTCAACTCTGCTACGTTCAGTGGGTCTGTTTTGAGTATGGTAAAGGTAAAGGACCTCTAGATGGCTAGGTCCAGTCAAATTGGACTTTGTGGTGCTCATCTTGCTTTCAGGCCGTGGGAGCCAGTGTTTGTCCACAGACAGCTTTTCCGGGTCATGTGGCCAGCATGACTAAACTGCTTCTGGCACAACGGGACACTGTGATGGAAGCCAGAGCTCATGGAAACACTCCTTACCTTCCCACCACAGCAGTGCCTATTTGCTTGCACCAGTATGCTTTCGAACTGCTAGTTTGGTAGGAGTTGGGACAGAGCAACAGGAGCTCACGTCGTTGTGTGGATTCAAACTGCCAACCTTGCCACTGGCAAGCCCGAGTCTCGGTGGTTTGGACCACAGCGCCACCTGTGTCCCTGCACCTGTGTCTGTCAGTATCATTAACTGGGTCCAACTCTACGTCGTTTTCAATTCATCATGCGTGTGTCTGTGCTAATTTGCTTGCAAGTGGGTGTGGCTACCCCTTTCAGGTTGGCAGAGTCTGGTAGCAAATGGCAGCAAGGGGTAAATCAGATCAGATCTTTATTGTTATGGTCCACGACCCGCATTAACGAAGGTTTGAAAGGTCATCAGTGTCTCTGCCCCATGAACTACTTGGGAGAGCATGTTGCAGTGGAGATTACTGGGTACCAGGTTGGCAACCACGGCTCAAATACCTCTGCCTTAATTAATGCTATTTCCATTTCCGCTATGCGTGTTTCTCTTGGCACACTGGGAGAAGTGAATGGTTGTAAGAGCAAGCTATGGTCGAGCAGTGTAGTTGAGATAATAGAATTGTAGACTTGTAGCACTGGAAGGGATGCAAAGAGTCATCTTGTCCAGCCCTTTGGCGAATAGACATTATGCTGTGGCGACCGTAATCAAGATTTAAGGCGCCACTTGGGGCTTAGCTTCTATAACTGCATCAACTGACAATTCTCTGGTCATGTAATGACCATCAGTGTATTTTAGGGAGGTCTTAAAACTGACTCGATTTGTACCAGCAATCTGCTAGGTATCTAGATCACAATTTATTAGAGCTTTAATGACGACAACAAAACCTCGAATTTTGCCTGGTAGCTAATAGAGAACCAGCACAAATCTTTCAACACCGGTGTAACGTGTAAACCTGGGTGTCCCACAAAGCTGCGTTTTGCACTAGCTGCAGCTTCTGAACCAGGCACAAGGATATCCTCATGCGTAGTAAGTACATTGCAGTAGCCTAAATTATGACGTAGCCAATCTATGTCATGGCAAAGTTGTTGGGAAGACAACAGAGCACTACGGGTTCCCCAAACCTGCCCTAACACTCTTTTCTGCTTTCTTTTGGGAAATGTTGGACTGTTCTCTGTAGCCTACGAACCTTCTATTTGCCTGTGCCCACTTGGAGCTGTCTTTGCCCGTTTGAATGTTGGGAAGGATTTATGACGATATTTTCCTTTCAGCAGCTGAATGAAGAAAAAAAAAAGCTAATGGTTCTCACACAGTGTCACTAAGAATGGGCTGTGTCTCACTTTTAGATTTTACTGGGGACCAGCGCACTTACCACGGGAAGGATAATGCGGATTCCAGGCACAATCGCGGAAGAGGAGGGGACACGACCCGCTTCCACACCGTCAATGTGGCACAGCCAGTGCGGTTCAGCAGTAAGTTGCAGACTTGAAAGCAGGGATGAAATTCCCCCTAAGTTGCCGGCTGCAGGTCCAGGCACATGCTTCTTAAAAGTGCTTCCATGTGTACGCAAAGTATTTTATATTAAAGCTCCCTAACGTCCCTTATCAATTTTGTCTGAGCTGTTTTTGTGATAAGATTCTCTGAACATTAAGAATAAAGTATAACATAGGAATGGGGAACTTCGGGCCAGGCAGCTCTTTCTGGCTTTTGGGATTCTCCCCAGGCCACAACACCTCTGTACTCTTTGGCGATCACTTGTAGCCGAGTAAGATTGTCTTCCATGAGCATGGTCTTAACAGTGAGTCTGTAAGCGACTGTGGAGGCCAATTCTGGATTCACATGTCCTTCCACAGCGGGGACATAGGTTTCCGGGTGGGAGTTAATCATAATGAGGGTTTTCCACACATTCCTTCCTCTTAGTACATTTCTCCCTTTCGTCCTGAGTTTGAGCGTCTTCAAAATCCATGACACCTTTGGTAAAAGTTGTTCTCCAACTGGAGCGCTCGCAGGCCAGTGTTTTCCAGTTGTCTGTGTTTGTTCTACATTTTTTTTTAGATTTGCCTTGAGAGAGGCTTTGAACCTCTTTTGTTGACCACCAACATTACGCTTACCATTTTTAAGTTGGGAGTAGAGTAGTTGCTCTGGAAGACGATAATCAGGCATATTCCCTGGCTGGATTGTATTCTTGGACTGTCACAATGTCTCTTGCTTGCCTGCATGGGGAGATGTGGGTGTTTGTTTCTTTTTCGAAGCCTCTAATTTTGTGTGTGGCTGAATTCCAGTGTTCTGTACAAGGGCAGGAGACACATAAGTTGTATGAGAAAAATTGTGTATGGAGAGATTGTTAACCACCTGAGCCCCTGTCTGAAGTCTGCCCTGCCTAGACACGTGGGCTTTCCATCCAGTGAGGACTGGGCTGATGCTAATGTTTTCAGAAGTGATGAATCAGGTTGAGATCCTAACTGGGGGGGATTGTTTCCCTTCTCTCCTTTATGTTTCCTAGGGAAATGCCCGTCAGAATGGCATCACTACGAGGGCACGGCTAGCTGCTACAGAGTGTACTTAAGTGGTGAGAACTACTGGGATGCCGTCCAGACCTGTCAGAGGGTGAATGGATCCCTGGCCACTTTTACAACTGACCAAGAGCTCAAGTTTATCTTGCAGCAGGAATGGGACTCGCAAGATAAAGCCTTTGGGAGGAAAGACCAGAGTAGGTCAGTGAGCATGCACGGAAAAACTGAATTCCCACTGGCAACACATGGGCAATTATGGGTGGATATGTTAAGGATAAATATGGGACAAGTTACATTACGCTATGTGAAGATCCAAACTAGAATGGAATCCATGTCTTAATGCGGGTATCGAGAAATCTAAATGCTCATTGACTGGGGGTGGGGGATTGGATGGGTGTACCATTTAAATTAAATGCATTCTTTAAAACAAACAAACTTGTGTGTGTGTGTGTGTGTTTGCAATATATATTTGATCTTCCTATATACATAAAAATGTAAGGCTGTCATCATGCAGTCTCTATTGCAGGATTTGTAGAACCAAATCACAATCCTGGATTTTTGTGAAGGAGGAGGGTTGGGAAGGTGGAAAATGAGCTGAGTAGTTTCATGGAAGGGAAAGCTCTAGGGAGTTAATGTGGGGGGCGGGAATGGCAGGGGGCTGGATAAACTACAATCACCAGGTTTTTTGGGGGGAAGCCATGACTGTTATAAGTGATGTGATAACTGCTTTAAAT
This sequence comes from Podarcis gaigeae, assembly GCF_964106915.1. Taxonomy (NCBI): domain Eukaryota; kingdom Metazoa; phylum Chordata; class Lepidosauria; order Squamata; family Lacertidae; genus Podarcis; species Podarcis gaigeae. The sequence goes on along the minus strand of NC_139693.1, from coordinate 28,316,894 downwards.
GCATAACACTAATGGGGCCTTAGTCACTCTTCCCAGTCCATGTGATGGATATTATCTGAAGAGATTGCATTGCAAAATACTGGATTTGAAGGTTTAACTGAGATTCACAGCAACATTAGCGTGGCTCTGGTGTTCCTTAGCCAAGGATTGTTATGTTAGCGACAGTCAGCTTTCAGCTTGACTAAATAGGAAACCTCAGGAAAGGGAAGAGCTTATTAACCATGCTTAGGAGCTTTTCAACTTACCTTTTAGGATTTTGCTTTTTTGCATAATTTGTTTTTTCCTCCCTCGAGTTTACAAAGCTTACGCATTTCTGATTGTAGGTTCTGGGTTGGATACCAGTATGTCATCACAAACCGAAATCATTCTCTGGAAGGTCACTGGGAGGTTGCTTACAAAGGTAAGGCCCAAGAAATGAGCGATGAGCTCTTGTGTCACTTGGCTAAGAATTGATGCCACCTAAAGCATGTATTTGTGTTGCTGTTGCTGCTGCTGCTGTTAATGTTATTAATGATGGCTTGTTAGTTGCTTGTTGCCCAAAGGTCTCCAAATGACTTAGAACACATTTAATATAAATAATCACACTATCCAAAACAACAATCCCCATAATAGCCATAGGAAGTTTTGGCAGCACATTGTAGCCAAACAACACCCTCTCCCTCTAACAAAAGGCCCATGGAAACAGCCAAGTCTTTACATGTAAAGTTATTAGGTGCCAGGTGGATTTTTGCTGCTAAGCACATCTTATAGAAGTTTTCACAGTTCTTGAGTACCTTTCTGCACCACCCAGTCCTCCTAATACAACTTTGTACTTTAGTGTGGTTGGTCAACACTAAGTGTCAACACAGTGATAAGGAAATCTGATCAAGTGTTTAATGCCTCTGTTTAACTCAAAGGCTGGCATAATGGTTTTTTTTTTTTTTTTGGGCAATCCTGCTTTCCTCCCAAAGCTAGCAATAATACTGCCATCTGGCGGCAGAACTGCTGAAAGCAATTGGCTTTTAATTTGTTGTTTAAATGCTAATTTATAAAAGGAGGAAAAAGCAGAAGGGATAGCTCAACAGTTGACAGTTATGTGGCATGTTTGAATGAAGATATTATTTTGCGTGAAAGAAAATGCTCACCTGTCCTAACACACGACAAATCAAAGCTTCTACTGGTCAGAAGTTTTGGTTTCAGGAATCCGAACCGATGGATTCAACCGATGGATTCTCACTAAACATTAGGAATACTTTTCTGATGGGAAGAGCTGTTTGACAGTGGATGGACTCCCTTGGGAGGTGAAGGACTCTCCTTCATTGGAGGTTTTTAAACAGACAACCATCTGTCAGGGATTCTTTAGCTGTAGTTCCTACATTTTTTGGGGGGGGGCTGGACTAGATGACCCTTGGGGCCCCTTCCAACTACAATTCTATATCAGTGTATATTGTTCTTTAAAGGTTCCCTTTCCTGTACTCCAGCTTTGTAAACAAAGTCTTGGAGGTTGCACAGTATTCAGCCAACTTATTTTATTTATACAAGAGTTTCTGCATTCCCATTTAAGGGTTACTCGGGGTGCCTTCTGACAGTTTTGAAAACACAATATCATCCTAAAACAATACTTGATACAAATATAGCAGAGATGGATACAGGAAATAAAATGCCATGTTTTTTTAGAAAACCATTAACTGCCCTGCAAGGCGGAAGTCCGCTAGAATGAAACTGACTCCACTAACCAGTGGAATATCACAAGGGTGCATATACAGTGGTACCTCGGTTTACAAACATAATCGGTTCCGGAAGTCCGTTCTTAAACCGAAACTGTTCTTAAACCGAGGTGTGCTTTCCCTAATGAGGCCTCCCGTTGCCGGTGCCCTTCTACCGTTCGGATTCAGTTCTTAGACCGAGGTAAAGTTCGCAAACCGGGACACTATTTCTGGTTTTGTGGAGTTTGTAAACTGAATTGTTCATAAACAGGGCTGTTCTTAAACCGAGGTACCACTGTTTATGTCCCTCTTTGTGTGCTAATCCACTGGATTTATACCTTCCTTAACCTGCTTTGGCCTTCTTTGGAAAGAAATGCAATTTTTTTAAAAAAGTTGTATGCTGTTTGAATTTAAAGAGCAAGGACTCGTGTGCAGGAGCCTGGTTTTGTACACTTCTGAGAATAAAGTCAATGTTTGCAACACCTTTTTTACCATTAGGCCCATGAATTTCTCTGAAATAGAGATATAGCTACAATAGCCTGAAATCAGCCTTCTGATAACGTAGCAAGCTACCCAAGCATACAGAGTAAAGCACTGGTACATCGCATGAATGACTTTCTTCTTTAAAATGTTCTAAGAGGCAGCAAAGCCGAATTTGTCCACAGGCTCTGCAGCAACAACTTACTTTTAGTTATGATGCATTTTGTCATTTCAGGTTCATCGGAAGTATTTTTGCCCCCTAACCCTACCTTCAGTACGTCCGTGTCGGAAAACGAAAACATCCTTTGCGCCCAGTTCCAATGTTCCCACTTCCCGACCCTGCGGCACCGCGGTTTTCACAGCTGGTATGCTGAAAACTGCTATGAGAAGTCTTCATTCCTCTGCAAAAGAAGTGAGTCATCCGTTCTGGGTTACACACAAGCTCTTATAAGCACGCAGGAACAGTTACATACTCAAAAGAGCCGCAGGGATGCTCACTTGCACTGCAGCAGGTGACAGAGAGGCCGAGGCCACCAAGCGAAACTGTATTGTGGTACAGACCAGGATCAGGTCGCCCTGCTCTTTGGACCACAGCTGTATTTCTTACCACTGCTCTGCAATGGCATTTGGCATGGTAGGACCTGTTGTGGTAGTTGCAACGGGAGGGGCAAGAACTGCATTTTCCCCACTTTACAAAAGGCTGCGGCTGAAGTGCTTGGAAAAGCAATTGGTATCAGGGTGGATTTGATTTAAATCAAATTGATTTAAATCACTAGGCAGTAAGACTTGATTATTTTACAGAGGGACTCATTCTTGCTGGTATAATCTTAATATTTACAACCAGATGAAGGTTTCACTTTTGGAATAATGAATTTTCAGAGTAGTTTTTACAGTTATATAAAAAAATCACTGATTTGTTTGTACTATTCAAAATACATAGACGGATAATTATGAAATTATTGTGAGGTTTAATAAGTTAACGGTTTATATTTAGACAACCTTTCTGCTGTACTTTATTGGAAAGAGAAAAACAAACATTTCCATAATAACAATGTGAACAATTTATTTAACTAAAACACAATAACATTATAGCACACGTATCCATGTTTGTTAACTGATGTGGTTAAACAGTTTTTTTTTAAAAAAAACCCAGACTGAGCTTTAGCACACATGAAAAACTTGAAACAAATCCTTATTTCCTGATTTAAATAAAAAAAGATTTTGTGTGTGTGTTTTTTTAAAAACACCATTGATTTTTATCTACCCTGGTTGGTATTAAAAGCCTCACACCTGTTTCTTTGCCTTTAAAGATTTTTGTCAGGGCGGGCAACCCTTTTCAGCCCAGCATTTCTTCCTGGGCAGCCTTCCAGTGGGGTTGGTGGAGGGGACGTGCCAGTTGTGGGCACGGCCCAAGGCAAAAACTAGCCGAAGAAGGCATGCACACATAATCCTTTATACAGTAGGCTAGCTTCTGCGCAGACCCACACTGCTCTGTCCTCTGTTCAGGAAAGCGAGGTGCATCTTATTGTCCATCAGCGAGGGAAGGTGGGAGCTAATGTGTGTACGCGCCTCTCCTGTTTCAGGCCAAACCTGTGTAGATATAAAAGACAACATTGTCGATGAAGGCTACTATTTCACCCCGAAAGGAGATGACCCCTGTCTGAGTTGCACGTGCCACAATGGCGAGCCAGAGATGTGCGTGGCGGCCCTATGTGAGCGGCCTCAGGGCTGCCAGCAGTATCGGAAGGACCCCAAGGAGTGCTGCAAGTTTACCTGTTTAGATCCTGGTAAGAGCTGCTTCTTTTTTTAAAGTTTCTTTATTTGGTTTTTCAGATTGAAGTTTTACAATCGTATATCCAACATACACCTTAAAAACAAGATTCCAAAGAATCTCCTGGACTTCCTTCCTCCCCTTTGTAGATCCCATTGTTAGTCATTTCCTCCTGCATTTTTTATGATAATCCAAATCTTTTACCTCTCCATTGTGTCCAAAATTCACCATTAAACTGGGGAAGTAATAATGTCCCCACCAAAACAGACTGGCTAGCTAAAATGATTGAATATTTATTGCTAAATTAACAGGGAGAGTTAGAGGAAATACTTTCAGAAAGTTAGTAAGGAATGGACTGTCTTTAAGGAATTTCTCAAAAATTATGTGGAGAAGGTAGAGCTCCTGCTATGTTTACTTTGTTCTAGTTTTCATGGATCAATATTTTATCTGTGGAAAATGTGCTAGTAAAACTCCCACCTAATTAACATGGTTCTTGCTAAACAAGAACAGTTGCTGCTGCTGTTAGAATTGCCATATTTTTCTGTGTATAAGACGCTCCCATGTATAAGATGACCCCTATTTTTTGAGCCCCAAATTAAGAAATAAATAATTGCAACATTCTGTGTATAAGTCGACCTCCAATTTTAAACTTTAAAAAAGTGGGGGGGAGGGATATAGTCTTATACACGGGAAAATACCGTATATCCCAGTTCCCTTCTGGTAAAATTAGGAACACCAGAGAACTTTCAGAGTCCCAAAGGTCTTGGGACATAACCGTACCTCAGTTTGGTGTGGCAATTGTTTCTAAGGCAATTTTTTAAAAATGAACGCCGTGATGGAAAGATTGCAAATAGTGCTGTGCAATTGCCTAGTATAAGACAGGCAACATTGCAAAATAGAATGGTCTGCATGTTTTGCTTGCCGGTCAGGGAGAAGCATGTGCTCTGGCAGGAGCTGAACGTCGTGTCTACATCCCTGATGACACTGATAAAATAATTTATCAGGCAGACATAATAATAATAATAATAATAATAATAATAATAATAATAATAATGGCCAAGCTGCATGAGAGGGATCAGTGGAACCTCTGGTCATGGCTGGAAGATTGGGGATCAAATATACTTTATATTATTGTGGCTGCCACCATATGTATCATTGGCTCTGGGTGCCAATGAAAGCTGTGCAAAAATTTTATAACATGTGGACCTTCGGACTGTGTCAGTGAAGCAAAACACCTGCTACGTAAGCTGAATCTAAATGGTTGACCAGCGATTTCAGTAACGTGTTGAAATACTGCTTTGAGCTTTTTGTAATATTCCACTATGTTTGAAGGAAGTTAGCCTCTGTACTTTACACGATGATTCCTTTATAAATACACGCTTTGTACCATGTTCTGAGGACTCTCTGGCACCCGTGTCAGAGGCCTCTCCCAGATACCTGGAATAAAGAGAAGCATCAGGCATAAAACAAACGTCGTCCTGTGGTTTGATTTCTGCAACAAAGATAAGTTGCTACCTCTACAGGCAGAGACAGTTCGAATGCCAGCTTTTGGAAACAGCAAGAGTGGAGAGGGCTGATGCCCTCGCATCCTCCCTATATGCTTCCATTTGGGGCTTCCAGCAGGCTCTACTTATGTTCCTACCTGGAATCCTTTTTTTTTCCTGAATGGATAAACGTTGGGGCAGAAAAAGACCCTTAATGTGTTAGTAGCCATACATGCTTCTTCCAGCTCTGCTGCAAATTTCAGATTGCCTCTGTTCAAATGCAACAAGTGAGCTCTTCAAGCCTTAATTTAACCTTGCCGCTTCATGCCTCCTCCCCTTCTCCCTTCCCTTGCACACTGTAACTTGAATCTTCTGCGGTTTATCAAACCACAGTTTCCCCTTGCATCAAGTCTGAAAAGCTGTGGTCTGACTAGAAGCCAGGACCAGAAATACAATCATTAGCTGTTCCCTTGCCTAAGGGGCATTCAGCACTGCCTTGCATGCGAGTATTTGTGAATTAGGGTACCTGCCCAACATTGGTATCGGAAAGTGAGCAGGGAGGAGAGGCCAGTTCTGCAACAAGATGTTGCAGTGTAGTCTCACCAATTGGGAAGGAGTGCTCCAGTTTGAGGTACCTGCCTGCCAGCCGTGCAATCCTTCAGGATATCATCAGCCGTAAGAAGCTCGTGTTTCCCAATCCACTTTTCTTCCCCCTTTCGTCTTCCAAATGATACTCAGCATTCTGCGGCTAGTGAACATGTGTGCTTCAGTGGTCTCCAGGCATGCTGGTCCCTCCCTCTTATTTCTTGGTCGCTCTGTTCTGGCTGCAGTCCTGTTGCCACTCACCTCTTGCGAGTTGCTACAAGAGTTGGAGTGATGGGGATACTTGACCTCTTCTTAAAATCGCATCCAGCCGATGATCATTATAACAACATAACGAATCCCATGTGGATCAGCCAGGATTCCCTGTTAATGAGATAGTTCGTTCCATTGACCCTGGTTCTGGTAGATGAAAACCCCTGCTGCCTCAGGATCTTGGTCTGCCCACAAACACGGTGATGCCCTCCCATCCCTGGCAGATCAGCCTTGTAGTTTTAAGACCAAGTTGGGGAGCCTTCAGCCTGCAGGCCTCACTAGGTCCTCCAACCTCCCTTCTTTGGCCCACCAGGCCATTTTGGCCAAGTCATGCCCACCTGCACTGCACTGCTGAGTGTGGGCAGGTAGAAAGGTGATTGAGCCAAAAGGGCATTTGCAGGCCCTGCCAGTCAGCAGATTGGCTGCACCTGCAAAAGTCGCCGTACAGCATTTTGCAAGTCCTGGCAATCAGCTGATCAGCAGAGCTTGCACAATGTTATTCTTTTGGCTGCACATTTTGATTTCAGACACTGCGGTCACCTGACATGATTGTGACCTGACTGGCAGGCAGGCAAACTTGCTTACCTGACAAACTTGGCCCAGTGAGGGATATGAAAAGCTGAGGATCTCACTCACCAGTCGGATCTAGTTTCCTACTCTTTGTTTAAGAGCTGCTGCATTATAACCAAGGACTTAGACCAGTCTGAGTCAACCATGTTTCTTTTAAGGAAACGGAAGGATATTTGCATCACTAGAAGGTCTCAAATCACTGGAAGGTCGCAAATGTTCTAAGGAGCCTGCTGAATTGGGTTAAGCCAGGGAGGTGTGGTGGAAACATATTTACCTTGGGCACCCAGGTGTGAGTACCTCTCATGCATTGCAAAAACCACCACTACCACCACCCACTGTTCACTTTTCTGTTATATGTGATGCCATCGTTACTTGAAATGCCCGCCAGTCCCGCAAGTAGCCAGCAGATGGTGCTGCTGCTGTTTGGTCTTGTTTCCTTGAAATTGACGGAAACACTTGGATGGTTGAAATTTCCTTGCCTATTTCCCCCTCCCTCAGCCAAAGAGGGAATAGTTTTTGACCAAACTGGAGAGATGCCCCTCTCCCAAACCCCGATGGCATGAACCTATTTGGACTTATACAGTTTGGGATTGCCTGGGAAATGAATCGGCTCTTGGCTGCTGTGAAATATATTTGGATTCTTGGAACACACATGGCAGGTTGTTCTCGACTATTTCTAAAGTTCCTGTCCTTATGCTTAACGCTTGTGGCAGGTTAATTTTCAGCCAAGGTGGCCAGAAATGTGAGCAGTATTATGCATTGTTGCATTATTGTGTCTGTGAGGGGACCAGATGCCCAGTTCTTTCAGTGCTTAGTTCAGGTGGCTGTTCCAGATGCTGTCAAACTGCAGCTGTCATCAGCCCCAGCAAGCATGGCCAATGGCCAGGGGTGCTGGAGGTTGTAGTTCAACAGCATCTGGAGGGCCAAAGGTTCCCCCACACCTGCCTGAGTTGAAACTTTCTTTGTGGACAACCCCCCCTGCCCCTACAGTTTGTGAAAAGTCCCAGATGCTGTCTGCCTGAACAGTAGGATGATAACTGGGCAGTAGGGATGACTTAGACCAATGAAACTAGACCTGAAACTGTTGTTTGCTGTTTATACTCCTCTTTCAGCCAGCCACACTCTTTCCCAGAGTTCTCCATTTCATTCCCTCTTCCTCCTGGTTTCCTGTTAACAATTGGCCAATATTCTATTCTCACTGAGGATGCTGAAGTCTCCCCCCACCCCGGTGCTTTTGCAAATGTGGTTCCCTGGAGACTGCTGATGCACATCACCCCTGTCATTTATTCAATTAAATATTCTTAATCTGCACTTGAATAAGAAATATTGAGGCAGCTTACAGTATGGAAAATATAGTAAAGCTAGTCTGCAAGCATCTATAAAACATAATTAAAAGTATGTATAAAACATCAGGTGCTGCTTGTTTCAAAAGAGAAATTCACATTGTGAAGGCTCGTCTAAAACAGCTGCACATGTGTGGAGCTGTTTGGGCTTTATAAGGATCTAAACTCAGAAAATGGGTTTGCTTTTAGTAAATTGGTTGGATTTGGAAACAAAAACATTTATATTAAGCTTTTCAATTATTTTTCCATCACCCCTTGTTATGAGGCACAACATACTCTTCCTGTTTCTTGATTAGCTTCAGAAGAGAGGCTCTTGAATCAGGTTACAGTATGTTTCATGACAAGAAGCAGTAATGCTAGAATGACAGGCCATATGCCAATCCAATTTATGGGCATCCAGTGGTTTCACAATTGTTCCCCCTTGTCTTGTTGCAAACTTAGGATCTTAACACTTCTTGCATTTTTGCTTTCCAAATGCTTTGTATCTAAGTGGATTTGCTTGTATTGGAAAACAGATTAGTGACTAGCTAATTTTCTTTTGCAGTGGGAGCAATATGAAAAGGAAAGTAGTTTTTAGCTGACAGTGCATTTCTCAGAATAGCTGATGCAGTTATTGGGAAGTGTTTTCTCACGTGGATGATTAATTTTGAGGATTCACAGTCGTTTAAGCTACACATCTATTCTTGGCTTACTGATCGCATAGCATTTATGTTCCACCAACCGTGATGTGTACGGGGTCCTCACGCTCCTCATTTAATCCCCGTACAGCAACCCTGTGAGGTAGGTTATGCTGAGAGGCAGTGATGGGGACGAGGTCACCCAGTGAGTTTCATGGCTGAGTGGGGATTTGAACTCTAGTCTCCCAGGTCCTAGTCCGACACTCTTCAACCACTACACCCCACTGGCTCCCAAGTCAAGAGGTTTGATTCCCCCAGAGCATAACTTCCATTAGGAAAACCAGCATGCATCTCAGCATTCCTGACCAGATTTCTAATGCACGGAGAGGACTCAGGTCTGCGTCTGCACCCTAAATTTGAGAGGTGCTTTAAAAGCATAGTGGGGGTACTGAAAGATATTTTTGGAAGAGGATTAATGCCATCTTGAGGAGTCTCCATTAGAAGCAGCCTGCAGGTCCAGGCTGCCGAGAATTGTGTGAAGAACTTGTTTGACTCAGCGGACCAGATCTTCATGTTCCCCCAGCCCACCAGGCCAACTTTTACAGGTCCCACCCCACCCACCTGTCAATCACCCGTCATTGTGTCATCAGGCGATTGACAGGTGGGGTTGTCCTGTCAACGTTGCCTGTTGGGATAGAGGATGTCCAGCAGAAAGTTGTGCGGGGAGCCTAGTTCTGTTTTCTGCGTCCCCCTCTCTTGCCTGCCCCACATCAGATGGCACATACGACCTCAGGTGGGTGAGGTTTCAGAAAAACAGCCGCATGGACCGATTGTCGAGGCTGGGCAGGCCAAGTTTGGCTTGGAGGCTGAAGCTCCACCGCCAGACACCTAGACACGTTCTTGCTCTATCTCCCCTTCCTCTCCCACAGTTTACCAGGAAGTTCTTTTTTGGTTGGCCCCTCCTGCTGAATGGCCGGAAAAGAACTTGGTTGGAAATGAACAGCACACCACTGATTTTTTGTTGTAATGTAACGTAATGGGACTCGGGTGGCGCTGTGGGTTAAGCCACAGAGCCTAGGTCTTGCTGATCAGAAGGTCAGCGGTTCGAATCCCCGCGACGGGGTGAGCTCCCATTGCTCGGTCCCTGCTCCTGCCAACCAAGCAGTTCAAAAGCACATCAAAGTGCAAGTAGATGAATAGGTACCGCTCCAGCGGGAAGGTAAACGGCGTTTCCGTGTGCTGCTCTGGTTCGCCAGAAGCGGCTTAGTCATGCTGGCCACATGACTTGGAAGCTGTACACCGGCTCCCTCGGCCAATAAAGCGAGATGAGCGCCGCAACCCCAGAGTCGGCCACGAGTGGACCTAATAGTCAGGTGTCCCTTTACCTTTTTAATGAGATCTCTATTTTTGATTCCTCTATGCAGATGGCAACAGCTTATTCGACTCCATGGCGAGTGGCATGCGCCTCATCGTGAGCTGCATCTCCTCCTTCCTGATCTTGTCCCTGCTCCTCTTCATGGTCCATCGGCTACGGCAGCGGCGCAGGGAGCGCATCGAGTCTCTGATCGGAGCAAACCGTAAGTGCCTTGGCTCTGCTTGATCTGGAAGCCCCCAAGTTGCGGAACCCTCCTTTGCAGCAAGGGTGCTCCTGGCACCTTCATTAAGTCATTGCCGTCATATGCTGAATATGCGCCTTTTTAACCCTGGCCAGTTAGGGTTAGGGTGTCATGGCAGTGTTAGTAAGTAGTCCAGCAATATCAGAGGTTCCCACTATTGCCATAAGAAATCTGAAGATAAAACAAGAAAGTTAGAGAAGGCACGCTGGACGCAGCCTACTCTTGTGACCATATGTTCACTCATTCTTGGACTTTATGGTGAAGGGTGGGTAAGAAATTGAATTAATAATAATAATAAATCACTTACGTGCAGCTTTCAGCTGCTGTTTTTTGAAAACATGTCTCTCTTTGACCCAGTGCAGGTGTGGAAGCCTTCTGGCCCTCTAGATATTGCTGAACTTGCAGCCTTACTCAGAGTTAGGCCCATCAAACTTAATGGACATGGCTTAGATCAATTAGATTCAAAGGATCTACTACGCTGAGTCAGGGCTAGCAATGTATATGGCCCAGAGTCTCTTAATGGCTCATGTCAATTCATCATTGGTAACTCCCTGTGATGCTTTGTTCATCCTTAACAGGACCAAGCTTCTTGCTTTAATTAGTTTTTATTAACAATTTCCTTGTGTTCAAAACAAGCAAACAAAAGTACATACAATAGTGTCTCCACTTTCAGTTCACAGAGCTCTTGGGTTTCAAGTTAGGCTTACCCTTTGCAGAACGAATGACCTACTTGGCAAGAGGTAGTGGCGGAATAATAATGCATTTTGGGTTTTGTGTGTTTTTCTCCTAACTCCCCTCTCCCCCAATAGTGCACCACTTCAACTTGGGTCGCAGGATGCCCGGTTTCGATTATGGCCCCGATGGCTTTGGGACTGGACTCACGCCGCTCCACCTTTCCGATGACGGGGAAGGTGGGGCGTTTCATTTCCACGACCCTCCTCCTCCCTACACGGCGTACAAATACCCAGATATCCAGCATCCCGATGACCCACCTCCGCCGTACGAAGCTTCCATTAACCCAGACAGCATTCTTTGTTCTCCCCCAGGTACATCATTGGGATGTTGTTTTGAGTATTGTTGGCCTGCAGGATGTTATACCGTAGAGCACATTGTGCACTCAGAAGGTGCCAGGTTCAATTCATGGCATCTCCAGGTTAGGGCTGGAAGAGAGCATTTCCTGAAATACCAGAAGACCACTGTTGGTCAGCTTAGTCCAGGGACATGGCACTCTCCAAATGGTTTGGACTGCAGTTCCCATCAGCTTCAGGTAGCATGGCCAGTGGAATTCTGCTCCAAAGAATTGGTGGTGGCCATGTCCAAGTAGCTGATGATGACTCTGTTGCTGCTGCTAATAGTAGTAGTAGTAGTAGTAGTAGTAGTAGTAGTAGTACAGTGGTACCTCGGGTTACCTATGCTTCAGGTTACAGACTCCGCTAACCCAGAAATAGTACCTCGGGTTAAGAACTTTGCTTCAGGATGAGAACAGAAATCGTGCTCTGGCGACGTGGCAGCAGCAGCAGGAGGCCTCATTAGCTAAAGTGGTGCTTCAGGTCAAGAACAGTTTCAGGTTAAGAACAGACCTCCGGAACAAATTAAGTTCTTAATCCGAGGTAGCACTGTAGTAGTAGTAGTAGTAATATTTGTATCACTCCCATCTCCCAGCCACTCAGGGCGGTTTCTAGCATATACAGATGTATATATATATATAAAACACAAAACATTAAAAACTTCCCTAAACAGGGCTGCCTTCAGATGTCTTCTAAAAGTCAGATCTTTGTTTATTTCCTTGACATCTGATGGGAGGGTGTTCCACAGGGCGGGCACCACTACCGAGAAAGCCCTCTGCCTGGTTCCCTGTACCCTCACTTCTCACAGGGAGGGAACTGCCAGAAAGCCCTTGGAGCTGGACCTCAGTGTCCGGGCTGAGTGTTGGGGGTGGAGATTCAGGTATACTGCGCTGAGCCCGTTTGGGGCTTCAAAGGTCAGCTCCGACACTTCAAATTGTGCTCGGAAACGTACTCAAGAGTGCTGCCTCTGACTTGTCGATTCCTCCTTGCCTTTTCCATTTTCCAGGTGGAATCCATTCCCAGACAGGCCAGAGCAACCAGCTGTCCCTCGGAAACAGCGATGCATCTCCGCCGCTGACAGAGGAATCTCTTCCTCCTTCGGTCGGTCCTTCTCCAGCAGAGCTGGAAGACTCTGTTGACAGCAGCACCCTCCTCGTACCTCCCGACACGCCCTTAAGTGAAAGCCCACCGGCAGAGACACTTTCAGGCAGCCTCCACAGTCACTGTTCTCTGAATACCATTGTATAAAGGAAAAATTGGGGGGCGGGAGGGGATTGAAAAAAAAAAAAAAGAAATCTTACTGCCGGTCAGAAATAAATTTTTGAGCAACTGTTTGCACACCAGATGTACAGACGGACACTAATGGACCGAACTTCAGAAATAAGCTCCGCTCCTTGTTTCTCTTTCTTTCTTTTTCTCTTATTTAGGACACTACTTTTATGTTCTAGGAAATCATGCGTCTTGGCTGTTGCTGTCATTTTCTAGCCTGGTTGGGTTGCCCTCTTGAAATTTTATTTTATTTTATTTTAAAAAAAGGATTATGGAAGCTGCACCTTTCTCTCTAATGATGGGAAGAATGCAGAGGATGTTCTTTTTTATTTTTCTTGAACAACAGCATCCCGACTCTTTGTTCGCAAGGGGGAAGAAAAAAGCACGGATAGGTTTTTGTCGCCTGGCCTCTTTCCACCTCCCTCGTGAATCACGGGAAAGGAAACCGCGAGCTGTACATTGGATGGAGACGTTTCTTGAATTTTGTGGGGAGCTTGGAAACTCAAAAGCGGTTACAGAGAGCCTGCCTGCTGGAGAATCTCTTTTGCCGCCCTGAAACGCTTCGCGGCCACGACTCAGACCTTTCCTCCTTGAGCACAGAAGATTGGATTTTGGTGCTGCTTGTTGGGTGTCCCTTTGAACAGAAGGCAGAACCACAACCCCATCACCCTCCTGGCAGATAGAAACATGAGCCAAAGAAAAGAGAGGCAGGTAGACGTGGACGTTCAGCTTTTGATTGCCATGTTCCTTTCAATACTGCCACGGAGGAGGGACTGCAAGGTTTTAAAAAGGGTTTGCTGGATACTTGGCTGTTTCCTCGACGTAGCGCAGTGAGATCCAAATGTTTTTTGGGGAGAGGGCAAGGGGGACGGTTTGCAAAAACCTGCTTCCTTCTCTGTGAAACTGCAAGTCCTGTACAGCGGCTCTTTTAAACTCTGTGACCTGCAATGCAATGGCTTCTAACAGGCATTGGGCATTTTTGAGGTTCTGGGTTTGGGGGATGAAATGGTGTCGGTAACTCCATAAAGCTTCAATGAATTGGTCCAGTGTCATCAGGTTCTGTGCCCCCCCCATTATTTAATTCTAGGTTTTCATTAGAATTACTTAGATCGATGTTAATTTTACACCACAGGGGGGGGGGGTTGATAGTTGAAGCCTTAAAGTATCATTAAAAAAATTAGGCAACCCTAGAGAACGATAGCAGGCTTTTTGGGTGAGGGTGGAGTTTAGCACAGCAGTGAATATTGCGGCCAACCAATAGCCACTGTTGTCGTAAGTGGGATTGGGATTGAAAGAGTCACTAGGCAGGTGGCTGGCTTTCTTCTTTCCTTTTTTCCCTCCCCACCTTTCCCCTTGGTCCCCGGCGCTTGACAAAAGCTGTCGCCAGCAGTGAACATTGCTGGAATTCATGACGAACCCGAGTCGGAAGATGCGTTTTGTACAGTTTAGGTCATGATGCTCAGGGTGTTACTCTCCCCTGAGATGTTTTGTCTCCAGTTTGAAAGGCAAGGTGCGTTTCGTTCCAGAGAGCTTGTAAATAGCAAGGAGGTTTCTGAATTGAGCCGAGAGGACGCCTCTCGTCGCTAGCTAGTTTCCTTTTGGAGAGACTGGCCAGGCGAGGAGGTGGTAATCTCCATCTTTCACTGATGTGTTCCTCTTACCTTATGAAAGGCAGGAAGCCTAGAGGGACAGGAAAGGAACATGGAGTGTGTGTGTGTGTGTGTGTGTGTGAGAGAGAGAGAGAGAGGGGGGGGGGGAGGGAGCTACTTTCCCACCAGGCTAGTTCAGGCCCCAGCTTGTCAGGGTGTCTTTCCATTCCCCCTGCATTGCATTGGGTGTATATCCATATGCAATATTTTGCAGGGCTCTCTTCTATTTTTCTACACTAGGATTTGTGATAGTAACCACCACGTGGGCTGTGTTTAAAGGAGGAGGATAGGCTTCATTACGCAGAAGGTCCCAATCCCCGACATCTCTGGGTAGGGCTGGGGAAAAGGAGCCCTCTCTGAATCCCTGGAGAGCTGCTTGCCCGTCGGGAGCCGATGGTACCCACTCGGAAAGTCATTTGCCCGAGTCTGTATAGGGCAGCTGCAAAAGAGCCCCTGAAAACAATCAGCACAAGCCGATGGAAGACAATTTGCAGCGCGGCAATCACGGTCCTGTCCAAGCATGTTAGATAATCATTGATAAGAGGATCCCCTTTCCTCGAGGAGCGTCACAGACACAGCCCTTCTGGCGGCATAGGATAGGCTCACACAGTTACCCTCCTTCAGAGCACAGCAGTGCTCTGTGGAGTTGCCCCGGGGGGGGGGGGGACCTGCAAGGAAACCCGTCTTGTAATAGGATTTTGTGTAACAAGCATTGGTAGGTTGGCAGAACGGGTCCCCCCCTCCTCCCTGTGGTGGCCGAGCCAGACCCAATGGCTACTGCAAGGCACGGCTTCAAATGTGATGTCCTCCGAATGGTTGCAGAAGTTGCAGCCGAGGAAAATCTGGTTCCTCGATTTCTTGCACACCCAGGATGTAGTGCAGGACATGAGGGAGTCCTCCCTTACTGAGAGGACTTGCAGTTCCTTCTGCCTCTCAGCTGCGAGTCCGGGTGTAGCTGGACTGCTGTGGCCACAGGTACGTGTTCTGAGTTGGATGATGCTGACCGTTTCTGAAGTATGAGAAATAAAAGCGGGTTTTGTGCGTTTTTAGCACACTCATAAGTTTTATACATTGTATGTACTGGCTTCTTGAGTTTTGTACGTGTGTGAGAGTGAGTGTTCAGGGTGCTGAGTATACCTGCATGTTCTGCCGCTTGCAGTCTTAAGCAAAGCAAAGCAGAGCAGCATGTGATAGGAACCGGTTCTCCCCAGGCTGCAGAGCTGGCCCTTGGATTCATTCTGCAGCAGGTGGGTCTGGGCCTAAGAGCGAAGTAAGATGCCCAGTCCCTGAAGTCCTTCAATAGCGGAGCTCAGCTGGGTTAACCCAAGCATTTGAATTGATCGCCACATGCAGCTAGTCCTCAGTGTGTTATTGCTCGGAACTGCCCATGCTTTGCAGCGGGTCAGTGGAAGGTAATACTGTACAGTCATACCTCGGGTTAAACATGCTTCAGGTTGAGCGTTTTCAGGTTATGCTCCACGGCGACCTGGAAGTAACGGAATGCGTTACTTCCGGGTTTTGCCGCTCGTGCATGCGCAGACGCTCAAAATGACATCACACAGAAGCGGCGAAACGCGACCCACGCACACATAGTCACGTGTTACATTCTACTCAGGATGCGAACGGGGCTCCGGAACGGATCCTGTTCGCATCCAGAGGTACCACTGTACACAAAGGTATTAAGAGTGTCCCTTTGAAGGCTTCCATCCCTTTCCCAAGTGCCGGTGTTTATTTGTTTTATTAGCCTGTGGAGATCTTTTAATTTTCTTCCTGCGTTGCTTCTCGGGGCATTGCCAGAAAGACTAGCCTGGAGAGCAGAAGACTGAGAGGGTGAGATGAGAGCCACCTTCAAATATCTGAAGGGCTGGCACATGGAAGGTGGAGCAGGCTTGTTTTTCTGCTGCTCCGGAGAGGAGGACTTGAACTGATGGATTCAAATGGCTGGAAAGGAGATTCCGGCGGAACGTTAGGAGGAACTTTCTAAGGATGAGATCTGACAGTGGAACAGACTGCCTTGGGAGATGAAGCAGAGGTTGGATGGCTGTCTGTCAGGGATTCTTTAGCTGTGATTCCTGCATTGCAGGGGGTTGGACTAGATGACCCTTGGGGTCCCTTCAAACTGCAGTTCTATAAGGCCTAATGCAGGTGCCATAGTAAACTGCAGAACCAATCTGCAATGCTCATCAGTAGTTCTTGTGTTGGGGTTACATCCCCCCCCCCCCGGTACTGCAGGCTTCTACATCTTGCAAATAGCCCAATTGTTTTTCTTTTCCCTTCTCTGCCTATTTTTAATACTGTTTTGCCCCATTTTTTAAAAAAGCCGATGTCAGCAGTTAAGGTTCTGCATATCTTTCCACAAATGTCTGCTTGAGGCTATTGATCTTTAACTCGGATATCAGAGCATAAATGTCTTTAGCGGTTAATCTTGTAGCCACAGGTTCCATGTTGAGCAATTGCTTGGGAGGGGTGCAGGATGGAGAGCAGAAACACACACACCAACAACAAACCTTTTAAAAGCCAAACTCTTAATTTGAGATAAATAGGCCCCTGCTATGAATTTCAGTTTATTAAAACGAAGTCTATTTTGGGTTTTTCTTGCTATTGAAATGACACATCCCTCTGCTTACAAGCTGCCCTTTGCAAACCCTCTTTTCCTTTCTCTTGGCGGGCGGGTGGGGCATGTGGCTTGTTCACGAAGGTATTTTTTTTGTGTGTGTTTGTCTCTCTCCCCCCCCCCCAAAAAAAATTCAACCTACACGAAACAATAGTCTTACTTTGGTCTGGAGGGAAGAAACTTCTCATCGGTTCTGGGGACCCAGACGTCGTTCTTCAAACGTTGCATGTTTGGACATAGGCTTGGTTGGCTTCCAGTTCATGTCTCCTCCCACCCCCAGATGTGGGTCTTGTGTTTGAAAGGGAAGATTGTGTTGGCTTTCTGTACATGCCGCTGGGAAGGCAGCCTCCCGGAAACCTTTTCCGCACAGTGTCAATTTCAACAGGGCGGCATGCGGTTGTGGAGATGGGGAAGAGAGGCAGGAAAGAGCACTTAATAGACTGTGCATCCTTGACCATGAAGGCAAGCCGCCAGCAGCAGCAGATGTGTTCAGAGGTGGATTCCGTTCCCCGGTTTTAAGGGGATTTCTCCTCCTAGGCACAAGGAACCAGTTCACACTGGCTGAATTTCAGTCCCTCTCATCTTTTTATTATGGGGAAGCACCAAGGGGGAGGTCTCTAATTCTGGGTAGACCCAAGGTTTGCTTGTGAAAGATCCTAGACTCATCCCCTGACAGCTCCAGGTTGCATTATGGAAGACTCCAGAGAGCTTCTGCCAGCCAGTGTAGACCGCAGGTGGGAATCCTGTGGTCTCAACAGGAGTTGGGCTCCATGAACATCTGGAGATCCTCAGGTCCTCTTCTCCCTCTCCACCTCCCCCAGTGTAGACAATTTGTGAGCCAGATGGACCAATGATTTGACGCAGCGCAAGGCAGCTTTCTGTGTTCGAATCTCTTAATTGCCATGCTTCTTTTTCTGATGGCTGGATGCTAGACTTGCTGTTTGCTTGGGACATGCGTACAAGGCGACAAATGAGACACTTGCTTATTAGCTTCTCAGAAAATCACTTTTAGCCAAGGCTGTGTGTCTGCAGGACTCCCCCCACCCCGTGTTGTTGATTTGTGATTGGATGTCACTGTGGCTGTGTGTGCGTGCGTGTGCGTGTTAAAAAAAAAAGATTTTGATATTCCATGAAAATACTATGTAGAAAAGAAATTTGATACTGTAATAGTTCGGTCCCTGTGACATTTTTTTTAAAGTTTTAATGTTTTGATTTATTATTATTATTATTTTATTTTTTAGGAGAAAAAGAGGGTGGGATGGGATGACACTAATCTTTTATTTTTCTCAAGATGCTGTGAGAGACATTTCATCCAAATGCCAAATAAATCGTGTTCTGTAAAGAAGGCCCCGTCTCTGTGTTTGTGTGTGGTGCCTCTCTCTCCTCTAAAGGGAGGCAGTGGACCTCCCTAATTTTTTGGAGTTCCCATTGTGGTTGTGGGATATTTTTAAAGATCATACTTGCCAGGGGTTCCTGCTCCTGCTTGCTTTAACCTCACCCCATCCCTGCCTGGTTCCTTTAAGACCCCCTATCCCCACGGCTCCTCTCTGCCTGTCCATCACTGCTGTTCTTTAAAACCACCGTTCTAAAACCTGCCTTCTCTCCCTGTCTCTGACTAGATGCAAATCCAGGATTCTAGTGAGGCGCTGCAAACCCTGCTGTGGGTGCTGTTGAGTAACAGTGATCTATCTATTTCTCTGTCTTGCATTTCATCCATCATGAAATTCACAATGGCAAACCCTGCATTCCCATCAGGTCACTGACCTCTCCCAAGCCTGCTAAAGCAGCAGTGAGATTATTACACCAAGTAATAATATGAGGCTTGTTTATAATATTCACTTAAACAATCTTTAGATATCAGTGACTTCCCTTCCTCTCTTTCCATGGTTTATTTTGCTCAACATAACCCCCTGCATATCTTACATAAACCAAACCATTCAGTATGCCATGATTACATCCATCAAAATTTAATTACGCTGTTGAATTTATCTTAATGCTGCCCACGTTTTCAAATAAACACAATTTTCCTCCATATATTCAATAAACATTTCCCATTCTTCTTTAAACATACGTTCTTCTTGTTCTCTTATTTTGTATGTTAAGTTTGCAAGCTGCGCATATTCCATCAGTTTAAATTGCAAGTCTTCTTTAGTCTGGACTTCACTCTTTTTCCATTTTGGGGCTAATAAAACATGGACCACAGTACTGGCATACATAGATAACCTTTTCCAACACCTGGGAATTTCCATCTGAATTATCCCCAATGAAAAGGACTCTGGTTTTTTTTTGGGGGGAGGGACACTGATCCTTCACCTATGCTGCCTTATTGGAGGAGAAATCCACTTCTGAGATAGGGAGGAGGTGGGGTTGCGGGCTTCACGCCCCTCCCCACACTCGCGGGGGCTGGCTCCAGCCCCACGCAATAGCAGGGAATCCTCGGCCGCGTCATACCCCGTGCCAGCCAATCGGCTGGTGCGGGGGGCGTGGCCTCGCCTACTTAGGTCTGGCATGGCCGATGACCTCTCTCTTTCCCGCGCCGCAGCTGACCTGGTCGAATTCTTGTGTCCTGTGTCTTTATTTCTATGGGGGGAGGCGGGAACTCGCCACGCAAAAGGCTAAGCAGTAAACTACACACATCCAGAGTGGAGTCCTAATACAGGTGGATGGCGCCTTTTATTCCTTCCTCCCAGCAACTCCTGCAGCTGAGCTGGTGCCAAATGTATTGCTCTGCTTTGGATCACATCAGCAAGGCCAAGGGGGGGGGGTCCTTGTCTGGGCAGCTCAGGACCTCCAGACATGCTGCCCAGGTATGCGCCCCTGGAGGTGGCTTCACTGCTGCTAATGCAGCAGTTTGACTTTACCCCTGGAAGTTTGCTCCATTTCTTGAGGCAAGATGGATGCCAACAACCTCCGCTGTCGAAGGAAGTGTGCCTCTGAGTAACAGTTGCCAGAAACGGCAGGAGCGGAGCGTGCTGTTGTACTCATGTCCTGGCAGGCTTCTTGCAGACATCTGGTTGGCCGCTGTGGGGATGGGATGCTGGACTAGGTGAGCCTTACTGGCGCTGTGGTCTAAACCACTTGAGCCTCTTGGGCTTGCCAATCAGAAGGTTGGTGGTTCGAATCCTCGCGACGGGGTGAGCTCCCGTTGCTCTCTCCCAGCTCCTGCCAACCTAGCAGTTGGAAAGTACACCAGTGCAAGTAGATAAATAGGTACCGCTCCGGCAGGAAGGTAAACAGCGTTTTCATGCGTTCTGGTTTGCACCACGGTGTCCTGTTGTGTCAGAAGCGGTTTAGTCCTGCTGGCCACATAACCCAGAAAGCTGTCTGTGGACAAATGCCTGAAAGCGAGATGAGTGCCGCAACCCCATCTTCGCCTTTCACTGGACTTAACTGTCCAGGGGTCCTTTACTTTTACCTTTTATCTTTGGGCCCGATCCAACTGAGCTCTTAGCATTTGCATCACCAGAGGCAAAAGTGTATATGGACCAGACAGGAGCAGCAGCAAGATTCATAGGGTGTGAAGATTCGCCCATGATTAACTGCGCTGTGGGTTAAACCACAGAGCCTAGGATTTGCCGATCAGAAGGTTGGCGGTTCGAATCCCGTGATGGGGTGAGCTCCCATTGCTCGGTCTCTGCTCCTGCCAACCTAGCAGCTCAAAAGCACGTCAAAGTGCAAGTAGATAAATAGGTACCACTCCAGCGGGAAGATAAACGGCGTCTCCGTGCGCTGCTCTGGTTCGCCAGAAGCGGCTTAGTCATGCTGGCCACATGACCAGGAAGCTGTGCGCCGGCTCCCTTGGCCGATAAAATGAGATGAGCACCGCAACCCCAGAGTTGGCCACGACTGGACCTAATGGTCAGGGGTCCCTTTACCTTTACCTAACTGATTAAAGGGGGATTAGAAAAACTTAACTATTCATTCTTACTCTTAGGACGCGTTTGAAAAAGCAGAAGACACCATGACTAGCTAGTCTGTGGAGCTTTGCACAGCTAAAAGATCCCAGGTTCAATCCTTGGTATCTAAAATGGTAGCAGGTGATTGGAAATTGGAATCTTTCTGAGACCGGGAGATCATCTGCTGTCCTGAGTAGTCCATAGAGGGGCTTCCTATAAATGAGGCTGGAACCCATTCTTGGATTCCCTGCATCCCAACTACCAAAAAACCCGTGCTGTATAACCAGCGATGTCTGGAGGGAAGCAGGATTGTTAACAGCTGGGTATTTCCATCTTTCTGCTGTGTTTCATAAAGATTCGGTTGTATGGTTCAATTTTGCTACCATGGAGAGTTCCTGCAGTACCTTTTCCTCTCCTGCAGAGGGCAGTAGCTGCAAGCAAAGTTGTTCCTATCCCCAACTAAGAGCATAAAGCTCTTCAGGCACAATTTCTTAAACCACTAGGATGATACTGGTTTTCAGATGGCAGAAAAGCCATGCAATTAAACTGAACAATGTTTAAAGCCCTTGTGAACTAGTTAGTTAGCTGCAGAATAATTTGCATTCTGGGTTTTTATCGTTGCACATAAGCGCCTGCCTTGCTTTTCTCTAAAGGACAATTTTTATTTTATTTTGAAGGAAGATTTAAAAAAGACTCTGCCTTTCAGATGAAGCCTCCAATGTGGCCACCTTAACGAAAGATGTGGACTCTAGCAATTGACATAAAAATTGATGAACATTTTATTTATTTTTTTGCACCGCCAGCTAAAAACAGAAGTAAAAGCCTCAATGAAATAAGAGATGGTTGCAATAACATCCATTAAAAGCCTGGCAAAGATATCTTAGATAAAACTGGAGATATTTAGTGGATAAGTAATATCACATAACCCTGAAATTGTATGCTGGTTATGTGGGGGCAGGGAGCAATTTTGACTGAAAAGAGAGGGTTGTATTTTTTTTAAAACCTATTCAGAGTAGACCCATTGAGATGACGTGGAGCCTTCATTTTGGAGGGTTGACTCTTGAGTATAAGTTGGCTAAATAGAGTTGGTTACATGTAGAACTGGCGTTGTTACAAGTGCCACAAAATACCTGTTCTGCATCTGTAAAAGTGGCTGGGGAAACCCAGCCAGATGAGCGGGGTATAAATTTATTTTTATTTTTATTAATATTAATATAATAAAAAATATTTTAGTGGGATGGCACTTTTACTTTTTGGAATTCCCTGCTCTTCTTGACACAAATTCCTTTGCTATATATTTTCCAGCTGCTGCTGAATATTTTTTTTTTTGGGGGTATACCTATGTAGAATGTTGACATGTTTGAATCGGTTTTTAGTTTATTAATTTAAAATATATTTTGGATATTTCTGAGTACCTGGTTTTAACAGCCTTTTACTGCGCGCGTGCGCGCGCGCACACACACACACACACACACACAAAAACACATGTTGGCTTTAGTACAATTAAGTGGTATATACATTTCGTTAAATAAATACGACATCTCTTAGCGGCTACCAGGCTCCAGGTTTTGTGCTGCAGTGAAGTGGACAGTCCAAAACCCTCACAGGTTTCACTGGCTTAATAAGAAATAACTTGTGCATGTAAATCAACCTTTGCCAACCTAAAAACATAAGGAGAGCCCGGCTGGATCAGGCCAATGACCCATCTGGTCCAGTATCCTGTTCTTACTATGGTCCACCATCAGATAAATGCCTCTGGGAAGCCAGCAAACGGGACCAGAGTTCAAAACATGTTTTGAACTGCAGCCTTTCTCACGCAGAACTCTGCCATGATTTGTGGACTCCATACCAAATGTTCACAAGCTGCAGTTCTGCACACAGACCGGGCTGGTTTTCTGCACGCCATCGCAAACATTTGTTTTTATTTTGGATGTTTGTGGAGGCATAAATCTCCCGATCTGCTTCAGGTTGTAGAGCCAATGCAATCTTTGTCCCGTCTGTTCTGGATTTCAGGAATTCTATAGTTCATCTGACTGGCAAAAGCTGGGGGTTACAGTGCTTTTGTTTACATGCGATTCAGAGAAGGCACATTTGCACGAAACGGAAAAGGCGCAAGATGGAAGTATTTGTAAATAAAAATGCAATCAGTTGACCTGGATATTCAGAGCAGAAAGGAAACAGGCTCTGGTCCCCATCCATTAGCTGCTGCAGCAAAAGATGCTGAGAGATTTTGCACTTGCCTTCCAGGAAGAACATCGCAGCAGGAGGAAGATTAGCTTGGCCACAGTCATCAGCCAGAGAAAGAACAGCAGCAAGGAGCTTCCTTGCCCACCTTTCTTGCAAGAGAGAAAGCTCAGCTCCAATTGCTCTGGGATTGCAGAGTTGATGTGGTGTTGCACGCTCTGGCCCCATCCGGTTTAAGAGGCTAAGGCGGCTGCTCTCCTTGCCCCTTTGGAAGAACATGGGAAGGAAAAAACTGGCTGGGCCCCATTCCCTCGGCCACAGAAGGAGCAGCAGCAGGGAGCTTGCTTTGACTTCTTGGGTGTTTGTGCGTGAGGGAACACTTGGCACTATTCTGACTTCAGTTTCTGCAGAGCAGAAAGGAATCACTCTCTGGCCTCTTGCATCAGTCTCTCCACTTAGGGTACCTGGGTCTTGTGGGTTTGGGGTTTTCATGTAAGCCTGCTGCACCAGGCCAATGGCTCACCTTATCCAGTATCCTGTTCTCCCAGTGGCTGACCAAATGCCTGTGGGAAACCAGCAAGCAGGATTTGAGCACTAGACTGCACCCCTTTTCCTTAATTTCCATCAGTTGGTACCCAGAAGCATTGCTGCCTCTGACCATGGAGGCGAAGCATAGCCATCATGACTAGTAGCCAGTGATAGCTTTATCCTCCATGACTTTGCCTCATCCTCTCCTAAGGCCATCCAAATGGGTAGATATCACTGCCTCCTGTGGCAGTGAGTTCCGTAGGTGAACTATGCATATAAAGCAGTAGAGTATTTGGAAAGATTTAACAGTGCCTCCCCATCCGTCTTGATCGGGAGGCACTGTTAAATCTTTCCAAATACACAAAAGCAGCCTGCTCGTCTTTTTTTCCCCCTTTTAAAAGAACTGAACAATCAAAGCCAACTGCAATTGAGATGATGAGCGGCCCTGTAAACAAATCCAAAATCCCAGGACAAAACAATTCCTTCAGCAGGATCCTTTCTGCTGCTGCTCTGAGCTGCTCTGGCTGATATCACGCTGTCTTGCAGGAATCCAGAGATGTCATTGTGGCCAGCTGGCAGAGCAAAGCGCTCCTATGAATTGCTGGGTTCGAAGGGAGCCACCAGCTCAATCCTGTCTCTGCATTAACACAGAGGCGTGTGTGTGTGTGTGTGTGTGTGTGTGTGTGTGTGTGTGTGTGAGATGCTCACCATTTGCATTCTGACGCAGATGAATATGGTTCTTTGGGGAGTTTGCCAAAATGCCTCTGCGTAGGTTCCATCTGGGGAAACAAAAACCTCTTCCAGGGGTTTTTGTACATCCCCAAAGAGCATCACATTATTTGAACACCAGGGAGCAATTGCTGGATCAGATCCATAGCCCATTGGAACATCTGGATTAGGCCAATGGCCCCTCTGGTCCAGCATTCTGCATCAGAAGAATAACATTTCAAGGTTGGTTTTATAGGCTGCTGTTTGTGTTTTGATTTTGTGATGCCTGCATCCCATCCAGTGGCAGATCTACATTTCTGATGCTTGAGCTGTTGTGGGGTTCCCTTTGCAACCAGCAACGAGGTCTGGGTAACCCTTGTTATCTTCAATTTAAAGCAACCTTCACAATGTACGAGCTGCTGACTCTCAAACTCTGAGAATGCTGAAATACGTACAGCAAAAAAATGATCAATTTGAGTTGTGGGACTCAAATTGGGTCTAGCAGACAGACCCAATTTTTTAAAGCAACGTGGACTGAAATTGCTTCTGGGGGCCCTTCAGGGTTAGGGGCCCTGGAGCTTAAGCTTTATTAGTTTCATTGTAGATCTGCTCCCCCCAACCCCCCCTACTGTTGGCACTTTGCTTTGAAAGGTTTTCAAATATGAAATGCTCTAATTTTGTTCCGCCTGCTCCTTCTGTTGCTGTTTTCTGCTGCCTCCCAGCTGCTTAAAGGTAAAGGGACCTCTGACCATTAGGTCCAGTCGTGGCCAACTCTGGGGTTGCGGCGCTCATCTCGCTTTATTGGCCGAGGGAGCCGGCGTACAGCTTCCGGGTCATGTGACTAGCATGACTAAGCCGCTTCTGGCGAACCAGAGCAGTGCACGGAAACGCCATATACCTTCCCGCTGGAGTGGTACCTATTTATCTACTTGCACTTTGGTGTGCTTTCGAACTGCTAGGTTGGCAGGAGCAGGGACCGAGCAACGGGAGCTCACCCCGTTGCGGGGATTCGAACTGCCGACCTTCTGATCGGCAAGTCCTAGGCTCTGTGGTTTAACCCATAGCGCCACCTGCGTCCCGGCTGCTTCGAGTAATGCAATTGTTGCTTCCACATCCCAGAATAGGCACATCTCACATGCTGTTAGTGCTTTGGGGAGATGACCGAGGGAGACACATGTGGCTCTGCTCTCCCCACACACCTCTGAGCTGCAGCCTCCTGCCTGAAGGGAAAAACTGAATTCTGAAACCATAGACAGCCGCTGCCTGTCAGTGTAGGGCATCTTGAGCTTGATGGAGCAATGTTTTCATAAGTTTCGTCCAGATGGACCAGTGTTCTGAACTGCTGGAAAGCAACCTGTGCTTCATCTCCTTTCTCTCAGAGCTCAGCTTCAATTCTGCTACCCTTGGAGTTGGCTAAGCATTACCAATAATCCCCTTTCTGTACAGCTCAGATGGCTTGGATGGGTCTGCCGTCACATGCTTAAACAGACTGGCTAATTCTGTGCTTAAGAAAGGCTCAGAGATATTCCCACAATGCACCTGGCTTGCATATGCAGGGATTTCCATCTCATGCCAATACTTCTTGGCTGGTGTTCAAGTGGTTTTTCGTTTTCTTTTAAAAAAATGCCTTAGAAATATTATTTTACTTCTGACACGTGGGTCATGCTCAAGGCCTACATGAAACTGAAGAACTCGTCCTCCTTTGTTCACATCCACCTCCCTCCCGCTTTCTTTTTCCTTCCCTCCATTCTGTTTGAATTTGTAAGCTCCTCAGGGCAGAGGCCCCCCATCATCTTGATTTGTTGAAAAGTGCCACACACATTGGGTGAGGAAGTTAAATAACAGCAGCGATGCCAAATCAGCTCCTGCGTGCTGCTTTTCCATCATCATCTGCTGCCTTCAACGCTTGTCTGTCTCTTTTGTCAGAAAAAAATAGTAGGGGGAGCTTCTGGCACCTGCTGTTACTCCAACTGTTCTGCTGTGGGTTTGGCAGGGGAATTCCCCCCCAACCTGTGTTCTCCACCAGGGCCAGGCAACACCTTTCAGACAAAGTTGGCTGTGTGCCCACAAGCACAGAACTGAAACGCATTTTCACAAGAAGGTCCGTGCGTCTGCTTGTGTATGTAAGGCTAGGGATTTGATGCAAGTGAGCACATTTCTTTACAGCCACCACCACCAGGCATCACATAAATTCTGATGTTTTTGCATTGCTGCTTTAACAGATACAGCAAGGTCTTTCTTTATATATTCATAAAGGTAAAGGGACCCCTGACCATTAGGTCCAGTTGTGGCCGACTCTGGGGTTGCGGCACTCATCTCGCTTTATTGGCCGAGGGAGCCGGCGTACAGCTTCCGGGTCATGTGGCCAGCATGACTAAGCCGCTTCTGGCGAACCAGAGCAGCGCACAGAAACACTGTTTACCTTCCCTCTGGAGTGGTACCTATTTATCTACTTGCACTTTGATGTGCTTTCAAACTGCTAGGTTGGCAGGAGCAGGGAGCTCACCCCGTAGCGGGGATTTGAACCACCGACCTTCTGATTGGCAAGTCCCAGGCTCTGTGGTTTAACCCACAGTGCCACCCACATCCCACTATTTATTCACTACAGTGGTACCTCGAGTTACATACGCTTCAGGTTACATACTCTTCAGGTTACAGACTCTGCTAACCCAGAAATATTACCTCGGGTTAAGAACTTTGCTGCAGGATGAGAACAAAAATTGTGCTCCGGCGGCATGGCGGCAGCAGGAGGCCCCATTAGCTGAAGTGGTGCTTCAGGTTAAGAACAGTTTCAGGTTAAGAACAGACCTCTGGAACGAATTAAGTTCTTAACCCGAGGTACCACTGTATGTGTATTTACTAACTTGTGACTAGCAATGGGCGAATGGACCCAGCCTCAATTTAGGCAGAGTAGGGATGGACAAAGTTGTCCTTTTTTTCCTCTCCAGTTCTCATTTTCTAGTCTTCTGATCTCCATATTTCTGCATCAGCCTGCAATTTATTTATCTGAAGGCCCCGTGGAAATACGCCAGCATATTTTTGTTGTTGTTGCAAATTTCCAATAATCCAGGTTTGCGCCGAGTTCTCCTCATTTCTGCATCACTTTGTGATTTTTTTTAAAATCAGAAAGTCTTCATGAAAATTTGTTAGCCTTTCAGCATAAATTTCTCCAAATATTTTTGAATTGCAATCCGCCCCCCCCCCCATTATTGCAAGGAAATGCACTTTATACATGTTCGCTAAGATGTGCATTTTTATGAACATTCCCACAAAGCCACTTCCGACATCAGAAGGAGGTGGTGTTGCGGGCTTCACGCCCCCAACACGCGTGTGCGGAGGCTGGCTTTCAGCCCCCGCGCGATCAGGGGAATCTTCGGGCCGTCATCCCCTGACGGCTGGCTCGGGTTGTGTGGCTTGCCTCATTTAAGGCTAGTGCGACCCCAGGATCTCCCTCTTTGGCAAGCGCAGCTGCAGTAAACAAAGCCAGGAAGATCCTGGAATGCACAGTGGCTCATATAGTGGCAGCACTGGGGGGTTGGGTCATTGACCACCCCAACATCCAGTTCAGCAAGGAGGCCCTCTGCCGCGAGGATGGCGTGTATCTTTGCAATGAGGGAAATGATGTTTGGTTGAATGACATATTTGCTGGGATTAGGGATTGGTTGCTGGTTTGAGGGTACTGGCGGCGAGCTTCGCTCGAGTGGCGGCTAGGCATTGGTAGGGGTATTGTTATTTAGATGTGTTGGGGGGGGGGGAGGAGCGTCATCACCTCCCCCAAATATTGAAAGGTAGTCTGGTAAAGGATTCTGGGGGGCGTGGCCCCGTCCGAAGCCTATGGAGGTCAGGGCCTAAGGCACACCCTGAGCGATGACACTGGGAGAATCCCTAGTTGATGTGCATCAGCAAGACTCCCCCTACTGGTGGTTAACCCTTCCCGGTCTTCAAGCAAACAGG
The DNA here is from genome assembly GCF_964106915.1 of Podarcis gaigeae. Classification (NCBI taxonomy): domain Eukaryota; kingdom Metazoa; phylum Chordata; class Lepidosauria; order Squamata; family Lacertidae; genus Podarcis; species Podarcis gaigeae. The sequence goes on along the minus strand of NC_139693.1, from coordinate 28,288,604 downwards.
CTGAAGCCGGATAGTCGGATAGGACCAATGCCTAAGCCAATACTGTTCTTACCTGTAACCAATAAAGTTGTGGCCAAATTTAGCCCATTAGCCTTAATCAGTGGTGTCATGTGTCTTTATTTCTACTGGGAGAGGTGGGAACTCGCCACGCAATGCACTAATTTTTGGACACATTATACATACACACATGCATTGCCAAATTTGGAGATGGGTGCATTTCGAAAACCATCTCCATTTGGGTTGGTGTGTTGCTTTGGAAATTGCAAAGTGGGTAGAAAAGAGTTCACTCTCCCCCCGACCCCCAATTGCAGCGTTTAGTGCTAAGTGCCATTCTCTTTTGGGTACACACGTCATCCCCACAGATAGGTAAAAGGGAAATGTACGCAGACTCAGGGAGACCCTGAGATTTGCAGAAGCCCCGGAAGTCTCCAGGAGATTAAAAAAAACTCACGAATGGGGAAGGAAACCTGACCCCACACCACCCAATGTGTGCTGCAGAATGCTGTTATTTTTATTTATTTGATTTATGTACTGCCTTTCACCGCAAGATCTTGGGGCAGTTCACAGGATGAAAATACCAGTTAAAAACACAAGGAAGCAGTTAAAAGAACCACTCTCCCACAATCACATTTAGAAGGCTGTAGAATGACGCGCGTCATGGGACACGGGTGGCGCTGTGGGTTAAACCACTGAGCCTAGGATTTGCCGATCAGAAGGTCAGCGGTTCGAATCCCAGTGACAGGGTGAGCTCCCATTGCTCGGTCCCTGCTCCTGCCAACCTAGCAGTTCAAAAACACATCAAAATGCAAGTAGATAAATAGGTACCGCTCCGGCGGGAAGGTAAACGGCATTTCCGTGTGCTGCTCTGGTTTGCCAGAAGTGGCTTAGTCATGCTGGCCACATGACCCAGAAGCTGTACGCCGGCTCCCTGGGCCAATAAAGTGAGATGAGCACCGCAACCCCAGAGTCGGCCACGACTGGACCTAATGGTCAGGGGTCCCTTTCCCTTTACTTTTAGAATGACTCTCTGGAAAAGGTGAGTGTAAAGGCAGATCTAGGAGAGTGTGACCGGTTTGGTTGTGCCAGGTATGGAGCTGTCAGTAGCTTAGCATTTGGGGGGCTGCTGCTGCAGGGGGAGTTTCCCCTGGTGCAAAATTGTTTGGAGGCTTGAAACACCCGGTGCTACCTTGATACAGCTGTGTGCTTCTGTTGCTGGGCTCTTGAAAATGGCTTCTCCATGCAAACCAGGAAACTACCTCTCCAGAAAGGGAATGGCTCTTCTTTTCTTATCTCTGTGGACGTCATGAGGCGGTTGAATGCGCATGCGTACTCCGTCCGTTTCCCTTGCTTCCACCCACCCACCCCGGGCACTGGCAACCCTCGCTATGCTACTGGGTGCTATAGCAGGCGTCGCAACACTGCTGTACAATGGAAGGCGAGATACAGGGCTGAGGGGACACTGTATTTTGGCTTTGTGCAGGGCGCCACTGAAATTTGAGACGCCAAGGTCTGCCACTGGTGGGTTTTGAGGACACGGGAAGTGGCCTTGCACTGAGTCAGACCATTGGTTCATATAGCGTAGTATTGTCTCCACTGAAGAGCAGCAACTCTCAGGAATTTCATACAGGGGACATTTCCCAGCTCTGCTTGGAGATCATACCTGGGATGTTCTGCATGCAAAACAACTGATCTACCATTGAGGTACAGGCACATATAAGCAAGAGCAAAAAAGGAGAGTTGAGATCATGCAGGTAACTCTTTTTATTGCAGGCAGGGGTGTGCTCCAGGCATAAGAGGGCAGGAAGGTGAAACACATAAATTCTGGGCACGATTATTGTGTCCTCCGGGCCAGACGTTCCCCCCCCGTCTTGTACCTGAGTCACTCTTCAAGGAGATGCACGAACCTCGCTGCCAACGCTGCATTTAATATCGGCTCAGGCTGCGTCAGCCAGGAGCCTCTTTCAAGGCAATCACATTAGGGATGGGAAACTTTGTGCCAAACCAGTGAATGTCTTCATTTGCAAAGATCCAGCCCTGCAGAGCCCAGGCAGGCTCCCCGAATTTCTGTGATGCACAAGAGAGCTAGAAGCAGCCTGTCTTGACTTGCCAAGTTGCCAAAATATTCTCTCTCCCCCCCCCTTTTCAGGGTTGTCTTAAAAAGGAGAGATGCTCTGATCCCAGCCAGTTTAACTGTGAGCAGGGAAGGAGATGTCGGCGTGGACCCCTTGAATTTGGCTTGGGTCTGGAGCGCACCACGACTTCAAGTCTCATTTTGACCAGTGCAGATTTCGAAAGGTAGCCAAGGTGGGGGGCAGGAAAGGGCAGCTGCCCTCCCAGATCAAGTAAAACAGGTGTGGGTAAACTCTGGCCCTCCAGATGTTTTGGGACTACAATTTCCATCATCCCTGACCACTGGTCCTGTTAGCTAGGGATGATGGGAATTGTAGTCCCAAAGATCTGGAGGGCCAGAGTTTGCCTATGCCTGAAGTAAAACAATAGAAATACTAAACTAACTGACCAATCATGTCGGTTCTGCCCCCCCCAACAAAAATCCTGGCTTACACCCATGATCACTGCTATTCGTCCATCTCCAAAGGTGCAATCCACATCCTGTGAATGACAAACCTCTCATTGATTTTCTCTTAAAAACCAAAACAGAACAAAATGCTATATAAAGCCAAGAACAACAGAAAAAAGAGGGAAGGAGGCCCTTAACCAACAGACATAAAATTCACATCTCTGATTGATCGATCAGTTATATTCCTGGCTTTCAGAATGCGTGTGCCTAATGTGTGTGTGATTAAACCGAGAATTGGATTTATCTAAGTTGTGATTCAAAATTTGGGCCATCAGAAGCAAAAAGAGGGGAGGAAAACAACGGTCAATTTCAGGGGAGCAAACTTTCTTTTGTGGCTGTGGGATATCTTCTAACCATTGATCCTGTTTTGATATCTGTTGGGAAAGATGTACTGCTTATATGAAGGTGTATGTTTGAATCAGGACTCATATTCTTGTTGTTAATCTTAGCTGAAATTTCTTTTGGTTATATTTGCATATATATGTTTGTGTGTATATGTGCATATTTGTGTGTGTGTGTGTGTGTGTATAAAATGGGGAGGGGAATAATGGCAATTCTTTCTCAATTCTGTCAGAAGATATCAACGTGATGCTGCTCAAATGATAGATACATGGAAGGACCAGCCTCGAATGTGGCAACCTGGAAGCAACATTGCTTAAGAGGTTAAAGAAGGGGCAAATGGATTTCTTGGTTTAAAAAGAATTTTGAAACTGAAGGGCAAGCCCAGAAAGGAAATTTCAGGGTCCTCCTAAGTAGAAAACCCGAGAACGCCCCACTTAAAAGGAAGTTGGACCAGTGATCCATTCAGCTCAGTGATGTCTCCATGACTGGCAGCATCTCTCCAGGGCTTCAAATTCTACCTGGGGATAGAATCATTGAACTGTAGAGTTGGAAAGGGACCCCAAGGGTCATCTAGCCCAACCCCCTGCAATGCAGGAATCTTAACTAAAGCATCCATGACAGATAACCAGCCAACCTCTGCTTAAAAACCACAAAAGGAAGGAGAGTCCTTCTGAGGGAGACCGTTCCACTGGCAAACAGCTCTTACTGCCAGAGAGTTTTTTCATATGTTTAGTCGGAATCTCCTTTCTTGCAACTTGAAGGCACTGGTTCAAGTCCTACCCTTCAGAGCAGGAGAAAACAATTCCCTACCAGAGAAGAATGGCAAATCAAGTTGTTGGATTATGCCGAAATGGCTTAAAATGACTGGAAGAATCAGAAATCAGGAAGACCAAAATTTTAATAAGGAATGGGGAAATTTTTATAACTTATCTTAAAGACCATTGTAAACAGTTAACATTGTTAGTAGGCTTGGAATGTCACTTGTAGTTTAATGGTGTATTTTGGACACAATGGAGAGGTAAAAGATTTGGATTATTATAAAAGATGCAGGAGGAAATGATTAAGAAAAGGGCCCACAAAGGGGAGGAGGGAAGTCCAAGAGATTTCTCGGAATCTAGCTTTTTCATTGTACGTTGGATGTTGTTGTTGTTTAGTCGTTTAGTTGTGTCTGACTCTTCGTGACCCCATGGACCAGAGCATGCCAGGCACTCCTGTCTTCCACTGCCTCCCGCAGTTTGGTCAAACTCATGCTGGTAGCTTCGAGAACACTGTCCAGCCATCTCGTCCTCTGTCGTCCCCTTCTCCTTGTGCCCTCCATCTTTCCCAACATCAGGGTCTTTTCCAGGGAGTCTTCTCTTCTCATGAGGTGGCCAAAGTCTTGGAGCCTCAGCTTCAGGATCTGTCCTTCCAGTGAGCACTCAGGGCTGATTTCCTTAAAAAGGTTTGATCTTCTTGCAGTCCATGGGACTCTCAAGAGTCTCCTCCCGCACCAGAATTCAAACGCATCAATTCTTCAGCAATCAGCCTTCTTTATGGTCCAGCTCTCACTTCCACACATCACTACTGGGAAAACCATAGCTTTAACTATACGGACCTTTGTTGGCAAGGTGATGTCTCTGCTTTTTAAGATGCTGAATGTATGTTGGATATGTGACTGTAAAATTTCAATCTGAAAAACCAAATAAATAAAATTTTAAAAAGAAAAGAAAACAAGCTTGTTCCCTCTTCCATGTGACAGTCCGGAAGATAGCTATCATGTCTCCTCAGTCTCAGTTTTTGGGGATTGAATTTGGGATCTTCTGCATAGAGTAATAATAATAATAATAATAATAATAATAATAATAATAATAGGACCCTGTCCATTTGACTGCATTTTCCCAGGCACTCTAGATGCCAAAGCAGACTCTGTGCGCCTCAGCTATGGCCCCAGATAAGACGATTGATCCCACCATGGTGAAACCTCATTGGGACTAAAAGTTTGTGAGGCAGAACATCAAGCTGAGCATTGGGCTAGGCTGTGATTGTGACCATCTGTTCAGCCAGGTAGCTGAGGGTTAATTGCGTCGGAAAGAAGGCTTTTGTCTTAAGCTTGGGGCAGCTGCAAAAATCGCCTGCCCCCACCGCTATCCAACACAATCAGCCATTGAGCGCAGAAGAACAGGGAATCCAGAACAGGACCGTGGAGCTGGGAGGAGTCCTGAGTACTCAAAACTGGGCTGTTCTCTTCCACCTCTGCAATCCTGCCAACTGCCACAAAGACCAGCTATGCTAGCAAATGTCCCTGGTACGGGGAATTTGGCTGTGCTTGCATTTTCATGTGGTTCTATCTTCCTGGAACCGAATGCAAACAAAAGGGGGCAGGTATCCTTCTAACGTGGATTTCTGGGACGCGGGTGGCACTCTGGGTTAAACCACGGAGCCTAGGACTTGCTGATCAGAAGGTCGGCGGTTCGAATCCCCGCAACGGGGTGAGCTCCCGTTGCTCGGTCCCTGCTCCTGTCAATCTAGCAGTTTGAAAGCACGTCAAAGTGCAAGTAGATAAATAGGTACCACTCCGGCGGGAAGGTAAATGGCATTTCCGTGCACTGCTCTGGTTCGCCAAAAGCGGCTTAGTTATGCTGGCCACATGACCCGGAAGCTGTACACCGGCTCCCTCAGCCAATAAAGCGAGATGAGCGCCGCAACCCCAGAGTCAGCCATGACTGGACCTAATGGTCAGAGGTCCTATCCTTCTAACCGTGTACGTCTCTGAATTTTGCGGTGCGGTTCTGTAACCAAAAAGGGGCGCACAAACATATGTACTTTACGGGAAATCGTGCATAAAAATGCGTATGATTTTAGTAAAAGTAGCATGTGAAAGAGCATTGCATTACAGATAAGAGCTTGCAAAGGTGTGTGTGTTAGGTGCATGAATGGTGGGGAAATTTGATCAAGGTCTCATGTGAAGCTGAACCTATCGAATCTGCACTTTCCGAAAAGAATATGAGAATATGGATCAGAGCTATCCCTCAAAATTCGAACTATGGAGTTATCCAACCAAACAATGTTCACCAAAATGCCTATATTAGGGGAAAGCTTGCCTAAAAATGAATATATTGGTGAAGATAACACAGGCACAAACATATTCTGCTAGGGGAAGTTGCTTTAAAAATGTGTATGGTAGTCAAAACTGCATATGAAAACGCGTGTGTCAGAAGAAATTCACACTAAAAGGCCGATGAATTTTCAGGAGGATGTTTTAACATCCACCCCCCCCAATTTGCTTCAAAATGGGGAGAACTGAATTTACGACTGGGAAAAGGAGAAATGGAGAGGACCGAAACTGACAGAGCCTTCCATCGCTAGTGACAAATGAAGGGAACTGGGAGATGAGGATATATCCCGCAGAGCTGAAAAAGGTTCCTTGCTCATGTCTTAGAATTTGGGCATGTTTATCTGGTAGCTACTATGTTCCCTGCTGTAGTAAGGTTAAAGCTTACTGGGAAATGATATACAATGCACTGAAAAGGATGTTCAAAATAACTTTTGTAAAAACAAACCCAGAAGCTTTTCTTTTGGGAATTATGGAGACAGAACTACTTAAATTGTATAGAAATTTATTTACGCTACTTGCCCAGAAGTGGAAAGAAGCAGAAGTCCCAGTAAAGGAAGAACTGATAGAAGAAGTGATGGGATATGCAGAAATGGCAAAACTTAAGGACAAAGGAAAAAATAAGGACTCAAGATAACAAACTTTTTTTAAATAAAAGAATGGAAATGGTTTATTGAATATTTACAGATAAATTGCAAACAGATAAAAACATGAGCAGGATTACTGTAATAACTTGCAGTTTCCTAAGAGTGTATATTTAAAGTAGATAATGAAATGAGCAAATTAAATGAGCTTGGATATACAGAAGATTAAATAAATAAGTAAATTTAAGGAACCGCCGAAAGCGGGTTGGGGGGGGGGAGAAAGTGGGGGGGGAGAGAAAGTCAAACGTTGAAATGTTCAATTGATTGTACAGTGGTACCTCGGGTTACATACGCTTCAGGTTACATACGCTTCAGGTTACAGACTCTGCTAACCCAGAAATAGTGCTTCAGGTTAAGAACTTTGCTTCAGGATGAGAACAGAAATCGTGCTCCTGCGGCGCAACAGCAGCAGGAGGCCCCATTAGCTAAAGTGGTGCTTCAGGTTAAGAACGGACCTCCGGAATGAATTAAGTACTTAACCCGAGGTACCACTGTAAAACGAATGAAAAGTATAAATAAAAACTTAAAAGAAGAAGAAGAAGAGTGGTACAGGTCCCACAAGATAGATTCAGTGTGGGACTCTGAGGCTCCTGAAAGGTTGTGGTTCGGGTTTCAGCCCTCTGCCATTTATGATCTAAAGGATGGAGCATCGATCTCCTGTCATTTCATGGCTCAATGAATTGCGCCCAAGTGCTGAGCAAGCTAATTTGGTAGGTGGATGCAGAACTCAGCGTTTTGAGATTTCCAGCTTCCTTAAAATAGTAATAATTGCAAGCTTCCAGTGATTCTAGTATGTGGCAAAGTCTCAGCATCCAGAACTGGGGCTGATCAGGATACCAAGGGTTCTTGGTTGCCCCAACCACTTGTTTACTGGCAGAAGGAAAATTAACATTTTACCTGGTATTTGAATGATTGGTATTAATAATTGTATTATAAATTGGTATTGTCATAATGAGGCTATTATTGTAATTGAAAACTAATAGAAATCATTATTAATTGGGCAAAATGAGGAGATATTTGCACATTGTCTTTGAGTTTTCAAAGAGAATACTGATGTAGAATCTGATTTTTCTTGTTTTTTTTTTTTCATTTTGCTTTTAGCTCACAGCCCTCCTATTATATTGTAAATCATGTTGCATGTATTGATCGATGACAATAACGGCTGCATGCACCCGATTAATGTTGCTTACCATTTCTCAAAAATGACACTTAGGGCATGTGACTTCTCTTAAAACATAACAATGCAGAGAATGAGCTCTCACCAATATGGTGTTGTTCAACTGTACATTAAAGGTAAAGGTAAAGGGACCCCTGACCATCAGGTCCAGTCATGGCCAACTCTGGGGTTGCAGTGCTCATCTCGCTTTATTGGCCGAGGGAGCCAGCGTACAGCTTCCGGGTCGTGTGGCCAGCATGACTAAGCTGCTTCTGGCGAACCAGAGCAGTGCACAGAAACGCTGTTTACCTTCCCGCCAGAGCGGTACCTATTTATCTACCGTACTTGCACTTTGAGGTGCTTTTGAACTGCTAGGTTGGCAGGAGCAGGGACCGAGCAACAGGAGCTCACCCCGTCGTGGGGATTCGAACCGCCGACCTTCTGATTGGCAAGTCCTAGGCTCTGTGCTTTAACCCACAGCGCCACCCGCGTCCCAACTGTACATTAGGCTATGTGTATATTCCACATCCTACAAGTTACAATCATAGCCGGAGAATCTGATTCCCCTGCATCTTTAAAATATCAAGCAGTTAGCCCTCATGGTGGAGGAGAGACCATGCTTGAAATGCCTTCACTGTCCTTCCTGATCTGGATTCCCTTCTGCTTCCTCTTCTTTGTCCAAAATTCCAAGAGCTTTGAATTAACGACTTGTTTTAAAAGCCAGTGCGCTAGGCAGAACAAAGCAATAGTAAATTAGAGCCTCTGTGGTTTATTTAACAAAATGCATATACCACTTGATTGTAGGAAAACCTCCAAGCAGTTTACAAGAAATGCTAAAACCATCAATAAAAACAGTTAACAACAGTCAAAAACAGATAATTAAAATTAACAGTAAAAAGAAAAAGATTAAAACACCTCAACATCTACATGTCTGGATTTGTTGTTTAGTCGTTTAGTCGTGTCCGACTCTTCATGACCCCATGGACCAGAGCACGCCAGGCACTCCTGTCTTCCACTGCCTCCCACAGTTTGCTCAAACTCATGCTGGTAGCTTCGAGAACACTATCCAACCATCTCGTCCTCTGTCGTCCCCTTCTCCTTGTGCCCTCCATCTTTCCCAACATCAGGGACTTTTCCAGGGAGTTTCTCTTCTCATGAGGTGGCCAAAGTATTGGAGCCTCAGCTTCAGGATCTGTTCTTCCAGTGAGCACTCAGGGCTGATTTCTTTAAGAATGGATAGGTTTGATCTTCTTGCAGTCCATGGGACTCTCAAGAGTCTCCTCCAGCACCATAATTCAAAAGCATCAATTCAAAAGCATCAATTCTTCAACAACCAGCCTTCTTTATGGTCCAGGTCTCACTTCCATACATCACTACTGGGAAAACCATAGCTTTTACTATACAGACCTTTGTTGGCAAGATGATGTCTCTACTTTTTAAGATGCTGTCTAGGTTTTTCATTGCTTTTCTCCCAAGAAGCAGGTGTCTTTTAATTTCATGGCTGCTGTCACCATCTACAGTGATCATGGAGCCCAAGAAAGTAAAATCTCTCACTGCCTCCATTTCTTCCCCTTCTATTTGCCAGGAGGTGATGGGTCCAGTGGCTATGATCTTTGTTTTTTTGATGTTGAGTTTCAGACCATATTTTGCACTCTCCTCTTTCACCCTCAATAAAAGGTTCTTTAATTTCTCCTCACTTTCTGCCATCAAGGTTATGGAGTTAATCAAGGTTAGCGGAGTCTGTAACCTGAAGCGTATGTAACCTGAGGTAAAATGTAAATTGTATGTAACCTGAGGTACCACTGTATCTGATTTTTAGAAGACATCTGAAGGCAGCCCTGTTTAGGGAAGCTCTTACTATCTGATGAATTATTGTATTTTAATGTTTTGTTGGAAGCCACCCAGAGTGGCTGGGGAAACCCAGCCAGATGGGCGGGGTATAAACTATTATTATTACTATTACTATCATCATCATCATCATCACCATCCTAAGGTTCCCTTGAGACATTCTCCTTATTGTGCTGATTTGAGCTCATGAAGGTACTGGGGCCATTATACATAATGATATGGCTTTCATCATTTGTTTGCCAGTGTGTTTTTTGGGGGGATGGACACACTGTTTTGTGTCTAGTGCATGTATGTCTTTTAACATCCTGCTGAAATCCTGTAACTTTTTATACCCCAAATCCGATTTTTTTTTGTCCCCCCCCCCCAAGAGTGCTCTTCTAGACAGTAATGACACAGCAACATTGGGGAAGCATTGTAGAATGAAGACTAAAGCAAAAATGATCACTCTGTTGGTCATGCACTGGCATTAATGAGATATAGCAGAATACACCCCCCCCCAAAAAAAAATCACCACTCTGGACTGGTCGCAAGTTTTGCAATCAGTTTGCTTAATGCAACAGAAGGATAGCTAAGACATCCTCTTTTTTTAAAAGGCACCCTGCAATTTTTAAAAATAAAAAATTCCCTAAGTCCAAAGCAGGACTGTGATTAACCAGATCCCAGGAACTTAAATAGGGACTGCTTACCAGAAAGATAAGAAATCAAGATAACAAACTTTATATATAAACGAATGGAAATGGTTTATTTAATATTTACAGATAAATTGCAAGCCGATAAGAACATTGTAACCACCTGCAGTTTTATAAGAGTATATATTTAAAGCAGATAAATAAACGAGCAAACTAAATGGATTTGGATCTGCAGAAGATATTAAAAAATAAATTTACGGAACCGCAGAAAGAGGGGGGGGGGAGGAAGTCAAGTTTTGAAACGTTGGAACGATTGTAAAATTAATGAGATGTATAAACATGAAAAGCATAAATAAAATTGAAAATAAATAGGGACTGCTGTTGGATATAGCAAGCCTTTCTTGTCCTTAAGATCCTTTTGATCACATTGGCATCCTGCCCAGCCCTGATGTCAGATATCAGGGCTGGCAAATACATATTCTTTTTCAAGTGGGGGTTAACCCTCCTGTTGCCCCTCATTTTTAGGCTTGCTTCTTGTCAGGAGACAAAGAGTTAAGCGCTCAGCCTTGGTCTCCTTGCGATGAATATTTAACAGCAGCCGGTACAGAAGAGCTGGCGCTGGAAATCCCTTCTTCCCTGGCTTCTCTTGACAGCCGTGGCTGGTGTAGAAGGAGCTTCCTCCGGTCGGGGGTTTGATGCCCGGGGACTTTCTCCTCAGCAGCAGGAGGAAGAAGAAGAAGGGCGCAGAAGACAGACCTGAGGACACTGTTGGATCTTTCCCCCTGCCTGGGGTTTCCAGCGCATCTCATCCCTCGGGGAGTCTCCTGACTGCCAGGACCCGTCTGGCTGCAATGAGGATGCTGCGTCTTCCTGGGATAACTTTTCTCACTTTGCCTTTTGTCATTCAAGCGGGCACAGCAGGTGAGCTGGTCATTGAGAGATGATGCTCTTTATCTCTCTTCTGAATGGATGTGGTTAGGGATGGGTGCTTTAGTCAAATTTCAATTTCTCGGTTTGGTCCAGTCTTCCCTTCCGCTCTCCACCTTTTGCCCATCAATTTACATTTTAAAGCAAAAAAAAAAAAATTCTCAGCCCCCGTGAGAATTCGTGTTAGTGTCAATATCCTCGTTTTTCTTTGTAACCTTACCTAATACAAACATTTTTTTGGGCAAAGCCGGTTCCTCATACACCATTTTTTTTTTAAAAAAAACCAAATATATGCATTTTAAGGCACGTTTTGCCCTAGTGTGTGTGGTTTTGTTTTGTTTTTTAAAAAAATACATGTTACTTGCTGGAGAAGTGTGAATTTTGATGAGTGGCTGTGGTTTGGTTCAAATCGGGTAGAGTTTGCCTTGAATTGTGAACTGAACCTAATACCCCCCCCCCAAAAAATGACAAGTTGGAGGGACCCTCTCAAAGTGTGGGTGGATTGCTGGTCAATAGTGCAGTTTAGACCAGGGTTCAGCAACCCCTTATCTCCCACCTGGACCCACCTTGCTCTAGACACCTGTTGGTCCTTGGCCAACTCTGTTGAGGCTCCTCAGCGCTTCCTGCTGCTGTTGAACCGAGACAGAAAAACCTCCCTCAAATTCCAGACTGGGCTGCCATTGTTCGTCCTCGGCTGGGTGTCAATCTTGATTAAGCGCCGTGCTTTGTAATTTGCAGATGGGCTAAAAGAGAGGCAGGACGTGGGTGGCGCTGTGGGTTAAACCACAGAGCCTAGGACTTGCCAATCAGAAGGTCAGTGGTTCGAATCATGGCGATGGGGTGAGCTCCCGTTGCTCGGTCCCTGCTCCTGCCAACCTAGCAGTTCGAAAGCATGTCAAAGTGCAAGTAGATAAATAGATACTGCTCTGGCGGGAAGGTAAACGCCGTTTCCGTGCACTGCTCTGGTTCGCCAGAAGCGGCTTAGTCATGCTGGCCATATGACCTGGAAGCTGTACGCTGGCTCCCTCGGCCAATAAAGCGAGACAAGCGCTGCAACCCCAGAGTCGGCCACGACTGGACCTAATGGTCAGTGGTCCCTTTACCTTAAAAGAGAGGCATCCTTGTGCCAGAACTTTGAAGTCCTCTCTTCCCTATTTAACAGGAGTCACTGATGGGTTCTGTTGCTGTGTGTGAGAGATGGAGATACTTTTAAATGAATCATTATCTCAGAGGGCTGATTCATGGCAGGTAGCATGCACACCTAAGCCTTGAGAATATTCAGACTGGATCTGTGGCCACATTGTAATGGCCACATGGCCGTCTCTCTTGGCATCTTTCCAGCATGTGCCCATGCTTGTGATCATGCCACCCCCGACCAAACCACTGGCAGGGTGTGTTAATGGAGGTGCTGCAAAAGGCAGGGATGTGTTGGTGCATTTGGGATCGAGGCCCCTGCTGGAGTCGTTGACAGTGTGCGCATGTCAATGTAAAATTTGGCCACGCATCTTGACTCCAGTGGATTTGATTCTCAGTGTTATGTACTGAGTTGAATAGGATCCAAAAGGCAGCAGCCTGATTGGTCCTAGAACAATAGGGTCCAGAATGCAGCAGTCTGATTGGTCCTAGAACAATAGGATTCAGAATGCAGCAGCCTGATTGGTCCTAGAACAATTGGATTCAGAATGCAGCAGCCTGATTGGTCCACAGGAGCCACCCAATCCAGCTCCAGGTGGAAGTGAATCCGCAACCAGATTGGCCTACAGGTGAATCCCAGAATTAGCCAATCACGTGGGGCCCATTGTGTAAATAATGTATATAAAGCAGACATTCTGGGGGAACTTCTATCCTTCCTCACCACTATGAGCTGAATAAAGAGCATGAAATCCACTCTCAACTCTGAATATATTTCACTCAGGTTGGGTGTAAATCCAGAGTGATGCAACTGCCCCCACAGGGGAATCAACCACAAATGCATTTTAAGGGGGCGGTTGGTGAAAGTCGATTTGGAGTCACTCTGATTTGCTGATGGGAGGTGATTTTTCTGAACCAAATTCTCAGCTATGGCGAGGGCACTCCAGGATCGCAGTATACAGAAAGCTGGTAATCAAAAACAAAACAAATAGAGAACAGTAATAATAAATGTGTGTTATTCCAACAGAAATGGCAATGGGTGATATTCCACGTTAGTCCTACTCAGAGTAGATCCATGGAAGTTGACGTACATGACTGCTATTATTTATTGCACTTATTAGTCACCTTTTAAAATGACCAGTAAACTTAAAGCCATTTACAATATAATGCAAAAGTTTAAACTAATATAAAACTAAAATAAAAGCTTAAAACATGTATATACATAAAAGGCAGTCTAACACACCCCACTTGCTCATGAAGGCCACAGCATCTAAAACTTAATAATAATAATAATAATGATAATAATAATAATAATAATAATAATAATAATAATTAATTAAACCCCACCCATCTGGCTGGTTTTCCCTAGCCACCCTGGGCAGCTCCCAACAGAACACTAAAAACAGAATAAAACTTCAAACATTAAAATCTTCCCTAAATAGTGCTGCCTTCAGATGTCTTCTAAAAGTCAGATAGTTCTTTATCTCCTTGACATTGTGATGGGAGGGTGTTCCACTGGGTGGGTGCCACTACCGAAAAGTCCCTCTGCCTGGTTCCCTGTAACTTCACTTCTCGCAGGCCCTCGGCGCTGGACCTCAGTGTCTGGGCTGAACGATGGAGGTGGAGACGCTCCGTCAGGTATACTACCAAGCGAAAGACCAAAAGTCTGGCTGAAAAGAAGCAGGAAGCCATCACTGAAAAGGCCTGTGCTTGTTTTACCATCCTCAAAGGGAGAAGGGCCTCAGAGGATGAACTTACTAATGTTTACTAATAATCCCAGTGGGAAATTCTACTCTGAGTAGAATTTAGGTGACTACAACTCAATGAAAATAGAAATAAAAAAGTTTGATTTTGGCACACAGACATGCACACGACTGTGCCCATGCTGACTCCACTCACTAACCACCTGCCCACCCCTCACATTAACCCCCTAGAGTAGTAGCAGACCTTGGGGTCCCAAATTTCAGCGGCACCCTGTTTAGCGCCCCTTCCTTTCATTACATATTATGGTTGTAGTACCCCTGGTGGCACACCCAAGGCTTTGTGCCCAGTGTGATCGAAAGGGTCACTTTCCCCTGAATTTGCCTCTGCCTAGAGTTTCCCCACCCCATAGAATCATAGAATCATAGAGTTGGAAGAGACCACAAGGGCCATCGAGTCCAACCCCCTGCCAAGCAGGAAACACCATCAGAGCACTCCTGACATATGGTTGTCAAGCCTCTGCTTAAAGACCTCCAAAGAAGGGGACTCCACCACACTCCTTGGCAGCAAATTCCACTGTCAAACAGCTCTTACTGTCAGGAAGTTCTTCTTCCTAATGTTTAGGTGGAATTTTCTTTCTTGTAGTTTGGAACCATTGCTCCGTGTCTGCTTCTCTGGAGCAGCAGAAAACAACCTTTCTCCCTCCTCTATGTGACATCCTTTTATATATTTGAACATGGCTATCATATCACCCCTTAACCTCCTCTTCTCCAGGCTAAACATGCCCAGCTCCCTTAGCCGTTCCTCATAAGGCATCGTTTCCAGGCCTTTGACCATTTTGGTTGCCCTCCTCTGGACACGTTCCAGTTTGTCAGTGTCCTTCTTGAACTGTGGTGCCCAGAACTGGACACAGTACTCCAGGTGAGGTCTGACCAGAGCAGAATACAGTGGCACTATTACTTCCCTTGATCTAGATGCTATACCCATGCTAAGTCCGCTTTTCTTGGCCTCTTGAAATTTCCTCCATGAAAATCCAGGATTGTGATGTGGCACTGCCAGTCCTCCAGTGGGAGCTGTGTGATGACAACCTTACCTTTTTATGTATATAGGAAGATACAAGCAAGGATGCAACTAAAAACTACCCATTTTAACTAAAGCATGTGTCTTGCACTAAACAAACTACAGTCGAACCTCTACTTACCATTGCCTCTTCTTACGGTTGTTCCAAGTCATGACCGCGGCAAACCTAGAAGTAACCGGTGGGTTTGCCAGCGTTCACACATGCGCACAACGGCGCCTCTTCCAGCAACCCGTTTCGACCTCCAGACAGACCTCCGGAATGTATTATGGTCACAAATAGAGGTTCCACTGTATTGATATGTTCTTAAGAACGCAGGAGAACTCCACTGAGCCTTATTTCTTTCCCTTTCCACACATATGCAACTATATTTTATTCAGAATGGAACCATTGAAATTAATAGGCCTAGGTTTGTCATGGCTATTATTTTCCATGGGTGTACTCTGTGTGGGGCTATCTTTGGATATTACTTGTGGAGTGACACACACACACACACACACACATACACACATGGAAGGATTGGACCCTTACTTTCAAGAAGAGATAAACAGTTGGTTAAAAATAAAATATTTCTGGCCCAAGTACTACCCTGAGAGACCATTTCATTTCTAAGTGAGAAATTAAACTGCACCACCACGAACAACAAACATTAGCTTTCTTTCTTGCATGGTCCCCTCCAGCTGTTGCTCCCAGATCTTCTGGTTGTTAGGCTAGCTGTTTCTAATTTTGACACAGATATAGAAACATATATATATATTAATGGAAGAGCATTCATCTTTGACCCTCAAGATACTTGGAATGAATGTCAATGACCAATACTTACGCGCGCTCTCTCTCTCTCTCTCTCTCTCTCTCTCTCTCTCTCTCTCATCTCACACTTGTAATGAAATATATATGCATACAAAATGATTAAAAAACCCCATAGAAATAAGCCTAACGTGTAATGATAACAATTGGAGCAAATACGAATGACACAGGACAAATAATCCCAGAAAATATTGCAGAGGAAATGTGGAATGTCAATACGTACTAAGAGCATTATATTTCTTTTTATCTCTCAATATAATAAAAAAATAAGGATGTCATTGTGCAGCCGTCATTGGAGACTGTGTCCTCACCAATGCTGGATTTGCATGGAGTCAGGGGAGCAAAAAGGAAAGCAGGTTGTGAAACAGCAGTGGCTGAGAAGGGAGTGACATTAAGAGGGGGAAAGTGGTGATTTAAAATGACGACCCAAATTTGAATAAGGTTGGAGTGGGAGAAACCAAGAGGGAAATGGCAGTTTTAAACAAGAGGAGAGGTTTTTAGTAAAGAACTATGGAATACTTGAAGGCTCTACATCCTTGATCTTTCTCAAGCGAGGCAGCTTAGGAACAGAAGAGGGAGAAGTTAGAGTACACAGGGAAAGGAGGAATACTGAAAGGGGGAAAAGTGCCTGCTAGAAACAGTGGCTGGAGTTTGAGTAAAGTCAGTGGCATACCGTGAGGTGTGCAGGGGGGGCCGGCCGCACCGGGCGCAACATCGGGGGGAGGGGGGCGCGGAAGAGACTCGAGTGCTAAAATCCACGGGTAAGGGGGCGCAAATTACTTGCCTTGCCCCGGGTGCTGACAACCCACGCTACGCCACTGAGTAAAGTGTGGATGGAGAAACACTGAGAGGAAAATGGTGGTGTTCAACAACAGCCAGGGACTTGACTAAAGCAGGGGTGGAAAAGTACTAAGAGGGAAAAAGTGACAATTTTAAACATTGGCAGAGGTTTGAGCAGGAGGTGACGCTGGAATCGGTGAAGGGGCACTTAAAAACCAGGGGCTGAGTACAGTGTGGTTGGAGACTCTCATGTTGTGTTAGCTTTCTGGTGTTAGCTTTTGTGTTGCACCTTTTTCTGTTATTTCTCTTTGTTAACAACAACAACAACAACAACAACAACAACAACAACAACAACAACAACATATTTATACCCCCCACGCATCTGGCCAGGCCTCCCCAGCCACTCTGGGTGGCTTCCAACAGGATATTAAAAACACAACAAAACATCGAACATTAAAAACTTCCCTAAACAGGGCTGCCTTCAGATGCCTTCTAAAAGTCAGATCATTGTTTATTTCCTTGACATCTGATGGGAGGGCACCACTACCGAGAAGGCTCTCAGCCTGGTTCCCCGTAACCTCACTTCTCACAGTGAGGGAACCACCAGAAGGCCCTTGGAGTTGGACTTCAGTGTCTGGGTAGAACGATGGGGGTGGAGATGCTCCTTCAGGTATACTGGGCCGAGGCTGTTTAGGGCTTTAAAGGTCAGCACCAACACTTTGAATTGTGCTCAGAAACGCACTGGGAGCCAATGTAGTTCTTTCAGGACTGGTGTTATATGGTCTTGGCAGCCACTCTCAGTCACCAGTCTAGCTGCAGCATTCTGGATTAGTTGTGGTTTCAGGGTCACCTTCAAAGATAGCCTCATGTAGAGCACATTGCAGTAGTCCAAGTGGGAGATAACTAGAGCATGCACCACTCTGGGGAGACAGAGTGGGCAGGTAGGGTCTCAGCCTGCGTACCAGATGGAGCTGGTAAACAGCTGCCCTGGACACAGAATTGACCTGCGCCTCCATGGACAGCTGTGAGTCCAAAATGACTCCCAGGCTGCGCACTTGGTCCTTCAGGGGCACTGTTACCCCATTCAGGACCAGGGAATCCTCCACACCCACTCGTCCCCTGTCCCCCCAAAACAGTACTTCTGTCTTGTCAGGATTCAATCTGTTAACTGCCATCCATCCTCCAACTGTCTCCAGACAACTCACACAGCTAGTTTGTTAAAGCTAGTTAGGTTTTTTAAAAACAACAACTCAGCAGTGCCCAATCCCCCAACACCCCCCAGTGACCCCAATGACCTCTCACCCTCTTCATCCTTCACTTTCACTTCCTGTGAATCCATTGGCTATTATCTCTGAGCTCCTGAGCTCCCTGGCGTCCCTGGGGGGTGGATGGATGGATGAATGAAATGAGCGTGCAGTATTTTCTCTGCAGTGCCATTCAATTTGTAGCTCAGCAGGGATGGCGTTGCTTCCTACTGTCAAACACATTTGTTCTCTGCCAAGCAGGATATGAGTGTTGGGTTTTTTTACTTAGAGCCTATTACTTAAAAAAGGAGAAGAAGAAGAAAAAGAAGGAAAACCACCAACAAACTGAGTCAACAGGTTTGGAGCTGATTCAATGTAGTCTCATTGGAATTGGTTGGTATTTGCTAGGAAGGGTTTGGGTGCTCAAGAAATAAAAAATATTAAAAATATTAGCATGGAAAAGATTCACTGCTGCAAGTGGCAACTGAGATGATTTAGATTTGGGGATGAAATCAATGGTGCCTGGTAGGTTATAGATAGACTAAATGTAATGCTGAACACTGCCCTGGGAACTTTTGATAAAGGGTGACATATAAATCAAATTAACAACAACAATAGTAATAAGTGCTATTTTTTTTAGAAAAAGAGGTGCTGGAACACATCATTGTTTCTTTAGAATGGCAATGGCGTCCACCTAAGAGGTGCTGGAGCTGAGCTCTGGTGAGCTCCGGTTGAAAAAAGCCATATTATTATTATTATTATTATTATTATTATTATTATTAAGCAGCTGCTCTATCATTGAGCTACAGTTCATCCGCTGAATACAGGAATCTGTCTGCTGGCAAGTCCAACCATTGATCCATCTAGTGCAGCATCTAACAGCACTGGTGTTTATGATGCATCAGTCAAATCTCAACCGTGGAATAAGAATAATAATAAAATTTTATTTATATCCCGCCCTCCCCAGCCGAAGCCGGGCTCAGAGCGGCTAACAACAGTAAAATGATACAACATTCTAAAATCATTTCATTATAAAATCAGTTCAATGGCAACCATTGGGCTAGAGTTCTGTGAGGATTGCCAGAGGAGGGGGTCAGGCTGTGCCCTGGCCAAAGGCCTGGTGGAACAGCTCTGTCTTGCAGGCCTTGCGGAAAGATGTCAAGTTCCGCAGGGCCCTAGTCTCTTGTGACAGAGGGTTCCACCAGATCGGAGCCACAGCCAAAAAAGCCCTGGCTCTAGTTGAAGCCAGCTTAACCTCCCTGTGGCCTGGGACCTCCAAGATGTTTTTGTTTGAAGACTGTAAGTTCCTCCATGGGACATACCAGGAGAGGCGGTCCTGTAGGTACGAGGGTCCCAGGCCGTATAGGGCTTTAAAGGTTAAAACCAGCACCTTAAACCTGATCCTGTACTCCACCGGGAGCCAGTGCAGCTGGTATAGGACTGGATGAACGTGATCTCGCAGCGAAGACCCCATAAGGAGTCTCGCCGCGGCATTCTGCACCCGCTGGAGTTTCTGGGTCAGTCTCAAGGGCTGCCCCACGTAGAGCGAGTTACTATAATCCAGTCTGGAGGTGAGACTTGTCTTATTGGGCCAATAAGAACATGTCTTATTGGGCCAATAAGAACATGTCTTATTGGGCCAATAAGAAAATTCGAATTTTGGACAGCAGATAAACACAAGCTTAAATAATTAGCTTCCTTCGTTTAATCTAACTAACAGAGCAATCCTAACCAGATGTACTCAGAAGCAGATCCTACTGGATAGGGCAGTCAAGATGGCAAGCAAAAGGATCAAGGGGATGGTCTGACTTTCCTACGAGCAAGTGGGAGGTGACATGCTCACTTGGATGGCTTTAAAAGCAGATCAGACAAATCTATGGAGTTCAAGGCTATCAGCGGCTACTAGTCATTGTGGCCAAGTTCTCCCTCCACAGAAGCATTAAGCCTCTGAAAGATCAGTTGCTTGGGAATTGCAGGTGGGCAGAGTGCTGTTGTGTTCATGCCCTGCTTGCAGGATTCTCTCATGCTTTGGGTCAGCCACTATGAGAACAGGATGCTGGACTAGATGGGCCAGTGGTCTGATCCGGCAGGCTTGCCTTAGGTTCTTATATTCTAATGGGATATGGGTGGCACTGTGGTCTAAACCACTGAGCCTCTTGGGCTTGGTGATTGGAAAGTCAGTGGATCGAATCCCCGCGACAGAGTGAGCTCCCGTTGCTCTGTCCCAGCTCCTGCCAACCTAGCAGTTCGAAAGCACACCAGTGCAAGTAGATAAATAGGTACCGCTGCAGCGGGAAGGTAAACAGTGTTTCTGTGAGCAAGTAGATAAACAGGTACTGCTGCTGCAGGAAGGTAAACGGCATTTCCATGTGCTCTGGTTTCCATCACGGTGTTCTGTTGTGCCAGAAGCGGTTAGTCCTGCTGGCCACATGACCCGGAAAAGCTATCTGTGGACAAACTCCCTCGGCTTGAAGCGAGATGAGTGCCACAACCCCATAGTCACCTTTGACTGGACTTAACTGTCCAGGGCTCCTTACCTTTTTTACCTTTTATATTCTAGTACGTAGATAGGGTTAGGATTGCAGTCATCACCATCAAATTCTGCCATTCTGGATAGTTTATTTCTTTTATATAGCGGAATTTTGGCCCCATCAGTTCCTCCTGTTTTTCACAATGCTCAGGCTGTGAGTGCCATTGGCTCACATAATGAAAACAGGAACACAAGATGAAGACATCTGCAAACATGGGTAAAACCTCAGTTTGCAGAAGTTCAAAAAATTATCAGGAAGACAAACCCTTAAAGGAAAATTAATAAACATCGCCATGAAGACCGCACGTGCTCAAGTGCATTTGGAGAATGCTCACTGGGAAGTGAAAAATGAAAATATGTTGGAGGGGGGAAATGTCAAAGCGATGATTCTTCAACATTAACTTTGTTGGACTGGTCATGTTGTGCAGATGCCTGATTATTGTCTTCCAAAGCAACTACTCTATTCCAAACTTAAAAATGGAAAGTGTAATGCTAGTGGTCAACAAAAGAGGTTTAAAGACTCTCTCAAGGCAAATCTAAAAAAATGTAGTATAAACACCGGCAACTGATAAACATTGGCCTGCGAGTGCTCCAATTGGAGAATATCCTTTACCAAAGGTGTCATGGGCTTTGAAGACGCTCAAACTCAGGGCAAAAGGGAGAAATGTGCTAAGAGAAAGGCATGCTTGGCAAACCCTCACCGTGATCAACTCCTGCCTGGAAACCTCTGTCCCCACTGTGGAAGGACATGTGGATCCAGAATTGGCCTCCCCAGTCACTTACGGACTCAGTGTTAAGACTGTGTTTATGGAAGACAATCTTACTCGGCTACGAGGGATCGCCAAAGAAGAAGTTGTTAGATCATTTTTTTTATTTTGCACATGTCAGCAAGAACAACAAAGGATCCACATGGAGTTTCCTTTCTGGATTTGTAGCTTCTGTGGCCCGTCCGGACTGGTAGGGTGGCAGGCAGGGAAGAAACCAGCAGGGGACACCAAAACCCCCAAACCAACTGACAGGCAGAGCCAATGATGCAGCTAATGCTCTCTCCCTCCTCCTCACTGCTGAGTCAATACTGAAAGGAGGAAGAAGAAGCTGGCAGCCTGGGCCATGCCCTGGGCTGGTTGTCAGTAAGAAGGCAGACCAGTGGAGCCTAACTAAGGGCAGACTAAGCTTGGTGGACCATTTCACCAGCCGTCACTTTTAAACAGAAGGAAAGGCTTGCTGTCAATGACAGGACAGCTGATATTTCTTGACTTTCTCCTTCTGAAGGGCAGTGGAGTTTGATGCCATGATCACTAGATGGTGCTCTTTGCTCCTCCTCATCTTTGATTTCAACTCCACTCCCTGGCTCTTACTTACAGTCTCATCCATGGATAGCCCTTTCCTCCATGAATTTGTCCAATCTTCTTTTAAAGCCAATCAATCCCTCTTCCCAGAGAATTCTGGAAACTATAGTTTTCTGAGATAAGTAGGGAGCTCTAACAACTCTCAGCACTCTTAACAAACTACAGCTCCCAGAATTATTTGGGGAAAGCCATAACTGTTTGAAGGGACACGGGTGGCGCTGTGGGTTAAACCACAGAGCCTAGGACTTGCCGATCAGAAGGTTGGCAGTTCGAAGCCCCGCGACGGGGTGAGCTCCCATTGCTCGGTCCCTGGTCCTGCCAACCTAGCAGTTCGATAGCACGTCAAAGTACAAGTAGATAAATAGGTACCACTCAGACGGGAAGGGAAATTGCGTTTCCTTGTGCTGCTCTGGTTCACCAGAAGCGGCTTAGTCATGCTGGCCACATGACCTGTATGTTGGCTCCTTTGGCCAATAAAGCGAGATGAGCGCCGCAACCCCAGAGTTGGCCACGACTGGACCTAATGGTTAGGGGTCCCTTTACTTCTACCTTTGTAACTGTTTGATGTGGTAGGATGCTGCATTTAAGGTGTAGAGCCAGTGGGGTCTCAGACTGGGTCTGATACTCTTCAATATTCTGTGCGAAGTGGAGATGATAGCACTGCTAGAGTCATGGAGCATCTTCAGTTTTGGGGGCCTCGTCAAATGTTCCATCTTCTGGAACTGGCCTTCCCAGCTGCCATCACTTGGCCAGTCAAAGGGAAGCTTTCTACAGACAAGTCACTATGAGAGACAGACAGACATGTGGGAATGTAGATACTAGGAGGGGATATATTGATTTAATAGTATCCTTCCTAAATCACGTTTGTGAGTCAGCAGCAGAGTGACATTCCCAAATATATAGCAGGAAGCTAGTTGGTAGATTCGTTTGAATCTCTTTACGCAAGCAATCCAATCTGGCTTTGTTCAAATTGGGTTTTGTTCCTGGTAAGTCCCCTTTTAATCTCTCCTAAAAAGAATAAAGCTTCTTTTAAAAGTAACAATAAGTTTACTCACATTCAGTTCATGGTTGGATCCCTGAAGGCAGGCTTTAGCTTAGAGTTACAGAAGAGGGTTTGAGTTTATCCCATATGGGAATGAGCCCATGTCCTGCTGGCTGAGAACCAGCAGACAGCAAAATACATCAGTTTCAGGAGAGCATGGCATGAAGAAGAAGAAGAGGAGGAGGAGGAAGAGGAAGATGGCTGCGTGACCAGCCCCTTTTATGGGGTCTTCCAGGGTCCTGCCCACCTACCTGGTCACATGCAGGGGGAGGAACTCCAGACCAGGGGTGACAGGAAGTCCTCCTAGTTGGAGTAATACCCCCCTGTGTGTCCACTCTGGGCAAACAGGAAGTGTTGTACTTAATAATAATAATAATAATAATAATAATAATAATAATAATAATTTATTATTTGTACACCGCCCATCTGGCTGGGTTTCCCCAGCCACTCTGGGCGGCTTCCACAGAGACCAAAAATATACTAAAATGTCACACATTAAAAACTTCCCTGAACAGGGCTGCCTTAAGATGTCTTCTGAATGTCAGGTAGTTGTTTATTGCTTTGACATCTGATGGGAGGGCATTCCACAGGGCGGGCGCCACTACCGAGAAGGCCCTCTGCCTGGTTCCCTGTAGCTTTGCTTCTTGCAATGAGGGAACTGCCAGAAGGCCCTTGGCACTGGACCTTAGTGTCCGGGCAGAATGATGGGGGTGGAGATGCTCCACTTGACTGCTTATGTTACATCCCACAAGACAGACAGACAGAAAGAGAGACAGACAGACAGACAGACTTTAGCACTTATGGAAGATCAGGCTCTGTTCCATCCCGCACGGTCAGAGGCAATATGCTTCAGAATTCCAAGTCCTGGGAATCACAAGTGGGGACAGTCGCTGCTGCACTCGGGTGACACTGCCACCCCAGCCTGAGACCAGGTGCTTCAATTTTCCAGTGCCAAACTGAGTTTAACAGACTTTGAAAACCTGCTTTCCTCCTGGCGAAAATAATAATAATTCTGGATCTGCAAGATAAATCTCACTTAAAACAAAAATTTGGAAAGTTGGAACGAAAAGGATTTGCTTGAGGGTTCTCCTCAACACCTCTACCTGCCTGCGCCTCTGCTTTGGTTCAGACACAGCTGTCGCCAACCAATAAGTGAATCAAAGGCTCCTCTGGTTTTCTCCAGCTGGGAAAGGATGGAGCAGAATGACTGATAGCTAATAAGCGCACATTGAGGAGGCCACAGGGTGGAACTCACCCCGTTCTTGCTGCACAAAACAAACTTCCTCATTACTTCCATCGGTCGCAGCCTGAGAAGGCAGCGTTGGCAGCGTTTGGGTGTGTTTGTGTGCGCGAGAGTCTTATGCTACCTGTGCTCATTTCTCTGGGTTCACTGCGTCTTGGATGACATTCCAAGCATGGTGGAAACTAGCCTGCCCAACAGAGCTGAGTCCAAATCCGACACTTGCTTTTCCTGATTGCTTCTACGGAGAAAGGAGGTAGGGAGGAATCTAGGAAACTACGTTAAACCGAGTTAGACCTAGCTAGCTCCATACTGCCTGCACTGAATGACAGCAGCTCTTCAAGATTCCATGCAGGGGTCCTTCCCAAGCAGGGAAACCTACTTGGAGGTGGAACCTGAGACCTTCTGATGTTCTCTGCTGAGCTCTGGACCTTCCCCTGCTAAGAAGCAGCCATACTGAGTCAGGACCTGGGACCTCCAGGAGGCAGTGAGGGCCTCCAACTTCGATCATCATCATCGCCATCATCATCATTTATCATTTATACCCCACCCATCTGGCTGGGTTTCCCCAGCCACTCTGGGCAGCTCCCAACAGAATGTTAAAAACACAACAAAATATCAAACATTAAAAACTTCCCTAAACAGGGTTGCCTTCAGATGTCTTCTAAAAGTCAGATAGTTGTTTGACATCTGGTGGGAGGGCGTTCCACAGGGCGGGTGCCACCACCGAGAAGGCCCTCTGCCTGGTTCCCTGTAGCTTCACTTCTCACATTGAGGGAACAGCCAGAAGGCCCTCGGTGCTGGACCTCAGTGTCCGGGCTGAACAATGGGGGTGGAGATGCTCCTTCTGCTATACTGGGCTGAGGCCATTTCAGGCCTTAAAGGTCAGCACCAACACTTTGAATTGTGCTCGGAAATGTACTGGGAGCCAATGTAGTTCATTCAGGACTGGTGTTATCTGGCCTCGGCGGCCACTTTAAAAGATAATTGAACAAACTCATGGAGGAGAAAGCTATTGATGACTATGAGTCCTGATGGCTCTGCGCTGCCTCCATAGTTGGAAGCAGCTACATTCTGGGTACTAGTTGCTGGAAGCCATACAAGGGGAAAGATGATGCTGTACTCCAGTCATGCTTGCGGGTCACCTGCAGGAATTTGGTTGACCACTGGGAGAACAGGATGTTGGACCAACAGGGCTGTAGGTTTGATCTAGCTGGTTCTTCTTATGTTCCAAGGAGGAGGGAGCTAAGAGGCAATGACATCCCCTGGACAGGTTTCAGGAAGGAAGGTGGCTGGAATTGGCTGAGGGCCGCTGATGTTGCTGGAGAACTGCCCCATATGCAGGCCTTAACTCAGGCATAGGTAAACTCGGCCCTCCAAATGTTTTGGGACTACAACTCCCATCATCCCTAGCTAACAGGACCAGTGGTTAGGGATGATGGTAGTTGTAGTCCCAAAACATCTGGAGGGCCGTGCTTGCCTATGCCTGCCTTAACTGCACAACTGCTAGAAAGGGCTCAGATCCTGAGCTGAACTCTTTCTTGCCTTTGGGGAAAAGAGAGGGAGAGAGAGAGAGAGTAATGGCCGTCAGTTTGCATTTCTTAGCGCATAAAGTATTGATCTGATGTGTAGAGATCTTTCCTATTCTAATTAATTCATGAGGGTTCTGGAAGCTTTTCTGTGTGAAAGAAGCAGAAGGTTCATGATGTTTGGGTTATTCCTTCAGAGAAGCTGAATAGAGCTGGCTTAAACTGGATCTGTTATCTGTTTCTGTCAAGGTCATGCTGACTATAAAAGTAAGGCCAGAAGGAGAGCCTGGGTTTCACTCTTTTCTGTCTCTTTTTTTCCTTCTGGTGTGGTGTTTTGTACATAGTATGCTTAGTGTTAAGGTTTAGACTTATTGTAATTTTAAGTTAAGTCTGCTGCAACTGGATTTCTTACAGACAGTGTCAATCCCGAATGTATTGGATTCGTGACCATTATGCTCATTTGCCTTCAGTAGCTGTAAAGCTCTGCTGAAATACAATGGCCTCTGGTCTACTTTTGGGGAATCCTGCAACATGTTTATGTTTTTACTCTGCTAACTATACGTTGGAATCTGCTCTGGATCAATATTGATTAGAATTTCAATGACAGTGGTTGGGGAAGCAATTTGGTTTGGTGTGGGTCTTAATGCTACTGTTATGTACTGAAGTTCTCACCCTGGGCCAGCAGGGGGATACTGTAGATAGTTATGCAAATAAGGGATGGAAAGTGACATTCAGTGATTGGATAGTTTTAGAAAATTGTTACAGTTACATTGTACTGGAGCTCTATATAAGCAGGCTGACTGAACCCTTCAGTTCAGTTCTGTTCTGGCCTGTGAATAAACAAGAGCTGTTTGAAGAATCGCTGTGTCGTCTGATATGTTCACCCACAACCTAACACCTACCAAATTCACACTTTTGAAAACGACACACCAACTGAAGTACAGCCACCTTTCCCCCCGCACTCCATACTTCTACAGATGTTGTGATGCAGTTCTCCAACCCAATTCTGGGTACAAAATCACTTGCATCAAGAAAAATATGCCTAAAGAGGGCATAGCTTTGTGAAAACAACATATAAAAAATGCATTACATTGGGGGAGTATTGATCGCACAAATGTGTTGGTAAGGAGTAATTTGCACTGAAATGCTGACAAAAGATTTCTAACCTAATTTTTATTGGTTTTTCACAGATGCATAAAAAGATAACTAGATAAACTAAACATGGGCATAAAAAAAACAACACAAACATTTCCCCATCTCACAAGCATCTTTACAATATTCATTCCTCTATTTAGTTTTGCTACGGGATTCTCCTGATGCTGTTCCCTCAGGGTTGTATGGAAACATCTGTTCCCGGATAGATCATCTTCTCCAACTAAATTATCAACAGGTTTACATGTGCCGCCCGCCCGCTTTATAGTAATGCGGCTGATAACGTATTTTGCAAACCCTTTTCGCTAGTATATAAAACAATTGAATTTTCAAGACTTAAAAAAAAGAAAGAAGCTCAGCTCAGTGGTGTAGCATGGGGGGTGCAGGGGGGGCCGGCCGCACCGGGCGCAACACCTGGGGGTTAGGGTTAGGGGGCGCAAATCCATGGGTTAGGGGGCGCAAATTACTTGCTTTGCCACGGGTGCTGACAACCCACGCTACGCCACTGGCTCAGCTGGTTAGAGCACGGTGCTGATAATGCCAAGGGAGTCGGTTCGATTCCTGTATGGGCCAGCTGAATATCCCTGCAATTCAGGGGGTTGGATTAGATTATCCTTGGGTCTCTTTCAACTCTACAGTTCTATGATGCCAAAGACACTTTTGGAAGAAACTTGTCAGGGAACGGCCATCAGCTCAGAGGCGAGAGGTGGAAGGGCAGCTGGGTTACAGGGAGCCCCCAAAGATTGTGAGAAGCAGCACTTCCTCTGCGGAGGAGGGAAGCCACGCCTCCAGTGGGGAAGGGCTCAGAGGATGCAAGGGAGAGCCACAGCATCGAGCAGGAGCAAAGCGTGGGGGGGGGGAGGCAGGTCCCCCTCTGCCCATGCCCTCTGCACAGTCAGTTTATGCGCAGAGAGGGGAGACATAGGATGGGGGTCAAAAGACTACTCTGCTGGGGGAAAGTTTAAGGACCACCCACTCCCAGATTCTGCTGGTGACTGAGCAAGACATGGAATTGAGACGTACTGCACTGTGAATCTTTTTGTACCGATAATAAAGCCTTGAAAAGACCAGAGGGGGTCTTGCCTGTTCGCTCTCGAGCAACCATGCCGGCACACATAACAAAACTGATTTTCTGGATCCATTTCAGGCGGGGTTTAGGCCTGGTTTTGACACAGAAACTGCTCTAGTCGCCCTGTACGATGACCTCTGTGGAGAGAGAGACAAGGGAAACATGTCCCTGTAGATTGTTCTTGGCCACTCAGCGGCTTTCGATACCATCGTCCATGGTATCCTTCTGGAGAGACTCTACAAACTAGGGGTGGGTGTCACCAATTTGCAGTGGTTCCAGTCCTACTTGGATGGTTGTTCCCAGAGGGTGTTGCTAGGGGGATGCTTTTCAGCCCGGTGGTACCTTCAATGTGGGGTTCCACAGGGCTCAATCCTATCCCCCACGTTGTTTAACATCTACATGAAACCACTGGTGGAGTGATCTGGAGGTTTGGAGTACGTTGTCTGCAGTATGCTGATGACACTCAGCTCTATTTGTCCTTTACTCCTGCAGGTGAGGCAGTGGAAGTGCTGGACCAGTGTCTTGCCTTGGTAACGGACTGGATGAGAGCCAACAAACTGAAGCTCAATCCAGATAAGACTGAGACACTATTAGTGGGTGGTTCCTTGGAACAGAGGGATGGGAGATTGTCTGCTCTTGATGGGGTTACACTTCCTCTGAAGGAATAGGTTCGTAGCTTGGGGGTTGTTGTTGTTTAGTCATTTAGTCGTGTCCGACTCTTCGTGACCCCATGGACCAGAGCACGCCAGGCACTCCTGTCTTCCACTGCCTCCCGCAGTTTGGTCAAACTCATGCTGGTAGCTTCGAGAACACTGTCCAACCATCTCGTCCTCTGCCGTCCCCTTCTCCTTGTGCCCTCCATCTTTCCCAACATCAGGGTCTTTTCCAGGGAGTCTTCTCTTCTCATGAGGTGGCCAAAGTATTGGAGCCTCAGCTTCACGCTCTGTCCTTCCAGGGAGCACTCAGGGCTGATTTCCTACAGAATGGATAGGGTTGATCTTCTTGCAGTCCATGGGACTCTCAAGAGTCTCCTCCAGCACCGTAATTCAAAAGCATCCATTCTGTGGAATGCTCTCCCCAGGGAAGTTTGCCTGGTGCCTTCATTATACATCTTTAGGCACCAGGCAAAGGTCTCTTTAACCAGGCCTTTGGTTGACCTGATTTACATCCTATGCCCTTTTAAAATGTGGGTTTGTTCGTGGGGGGTGGGGCTATTGGGTTGTTGTTTTTATTATTTTTATTGTGTATTTAGTGGTTTTATATCTTGATTTTATTCTGTGAACCGTCCTGAGACCCATGGGTACAGGGCGGTATATAAATTCAATAAATAAATAAAAGGTGGAATATTGGCCTGGAAAAATGAGGGACGGAAACAGTTCTATCCATCCTTAGAGAGGCGTAGAAGGGAAGGGAAGAACAGTGAAAGTTTTGTAGGAGAAATAAAGAGCACAGCAGGAGCAGGAGCAGCCAGAGTCCCTAAGGTCTCCTGGCTTTGGCTGTGCCTTCCCGCTACTCGAAAAAGAGAGATGTGTGTAATTAAAGAAAATGGGAGCCTCATTTTCTGTCAGTCCCATGGCCGTGTGACTGGAAGTTTGCCGATAAGTCCTTTCCCCTCCTCCTGTGTTTGCAAGGCATCTCCATGTACTTCAAAGATGGTGTTTGTTTTAAGACGCTCCTCTACTGAAACATTCAGTAAGGTTTCATTTATTTTATTTATTTAAAGGAAACTGACCGCCCTGTGTGGCGATCGCACAGGGTCCCCGGACGTTTCACCGTCTATTGATCCCTGTGCCACCACTTTATTTCTCACTGCCACCACCCAGGCCCTACCTGGGACAATACTGAGTCCAGTCAGGGTTAAATTGGAACATAAACTTCTGTTTATTTATTGCAGTTTAACAAGCGTGTGGTTTCATAAAAGGTATTGGTCAATTACAATCATGGGGTGCCTATCCAGACCTATAACTTCCGCTACCTGCTCTCATTTACTAAACCACCTCTCAGATTTTACTTGTCTTCCTAGCCCCTAACTGTTCCTGACTCAGCTTATTTCGCTACACTAACTCAACCTACCCACAGACTCTATCCCAATTCACTCCCACTCCAACCAACCACCCAACTCCCAACAAACTCTTCCCTTCGCTCCTCCCAAAGCTGGTTTTATAGTCCCTTTGACTCCACCCCCTGGGTTCTGATTGCGTAACCTGTTTAACTATTTCACCTCCAGCACTCTCATATGTTAATGTCACACCCTGTTATGAGAAAAAACTGCTCCTTTTCCCTTATGGCGTATCCAAGAGCCCGTAAAGAGTCCTTAAGTGTGTTCTCTATCGGTAGGAGAAAATAACAGAGGCCAACCAGAGCATATTGAGAAGCAAAGCGGTTAGTAAGCCTGATCTTTATTAAACTGTTGCAACAGGGTCCTCACTCAACCTACGCAGGGAGGGAAGAGGAACCCAGAACAATGGTGTGCAAGTTCACCCTGTAGCTCAAGACCACCTCCCAAAACATCATACATACATCACTGAAGGGGGTGGTCTACAGCAGAAATACATCACAGGAGGTGAAGCAGCAGAAATCCTGTTTGCCAGGCTACCTGAGAATGGTCACTGATTGCATTACCTGGGCAGCCTGGCCATTTTTTGGTGATAGTTGGGACGTGGGTGGCGCTGTGGGTTAAACCACAGAGCCTAGGACTTGCCGATCAGAAGATTGGCGGTTCATATCCCCACAACAGGGTGAGCTCACGTTGCTCGGTCCCTGCTCCTGCCAACCTAGCAGTTTGAAAGCACGTCAAAGTGCAAGTAGATAAACAGGTACCGCTCCGGTGGGAAGGTAAACGGCGTTTCCGTGTGCTGCTCTGGTTCGCCAGAAGCGGCTTAGTCATGCTGGCCACATGACCCGGAAGCTGTACGCCGGCTCCCTCGGCCAATAAAGCAAGATGAACACTGCAACCCCAGAGTAGGTCATGACTGGACCTAATGGTCAGGGGTCCCTTTACCTTTACCTAATACTTTAGTTCCTGAATCCAGGTCACAGGCTTACCCTATTCATACACAAACATGCCCATAATACAGGATTTGTAAGCAAAGAGACAACGGGAAGGCTTTCCCCATTTCCCTCCCTACTGCAGAGGAATATCTGAGGTCACTGGGAGAGTCAAAATGACTTCAGGATTGTTCTCTTGTACTATTTCAGACACGTGGTTGATATACTTATGGATGTGTTTCCCTTGTAAATTTATATATTTGAGACCTTAAATTCTAATAACAACCCTCTAGAGGTGCAACTGACAAGAGAGTTTGCCTTGTACACAAGGTGGTTGCTCCACTTTCTGGCAGGTGGAGAGGTTGGGTAGGCAGACAATGGCATTAAGCAGTGTGGCACACTCTATGGCCTTTGTCAACATGGCGCCCTGCAGACATTCGGGACTACAACTCCCATCAGCCATGCTGGCTGGAGCTGATGGGAGTTGTAGTCCAATGCATCTTCAGGCAGCTCTCCAGAGTTTCAGATGGGCCCTCCCAGACACTGGGGATTCAGTGGACTTGATAGCAATGGGTATCTATGCATCATGGGACGCGGGTGGTGCTGTGGGTTAAAGCACAGAGAAGGTCGGCGGTTTGAATCCCCGCGACGGGGTGAGCTCCCATTACTCGGTCCCTGCTCCTGCCAACCCAGCAATTCGAAAGCACGTCAAAGTGCAAGTAGATAAATAGGTATGACTCCAACGGGAAGGTAAACGGCATTTCCGTGCGCTGCTCTGGTTCGTCAGAAGCGGCTTAGTCATGCTGGCCACATGACCCGGAAGCTGTACGCCGGTTCCCTCGGCCAATAAAGCGAGATAAGCTCTGCAACCCCAGAGTCGGCCACGACTGGACCTAATGGTCAGGGGTCCCTTTACCTTTACCTTTCTCTATGCATCAGGCATCCTGATTCACAGCACACAGAATTCACGCCTGCAATGGGGGTCACCAACGTGCATGGCTTTTAAAGTGAAGATTAGGCACATTTGTGGAGGATAAGGCTTGGGACAGAGGCAAGCAAACACAAGAGAGTTTTCTTTGCATTATTCTACACATTTTAAATAATTCCCCGCTGAAATATAAAACCACTGTATTTCTTCTGGGTCTGGAGCTATAAAATGTTAAGTGCTTTTCTGGAAGAAATAATAAGGCCAGATCTCACGAGTCTTGACAGGGACGCATATTGTGGAAATATTTAAAGAGTAGCTGGAAGGGTAACTCTAGCGGAATTTCATTTTGATGGAATCTGACGTAAACACCCGGCAAAGGGCACCTGGTTAAGAGGAGATGTAAAGAAAAGAAGGGGGAGAAAGACACACACACACACACACACACACACACACACACACACACACACAACTGTATGCAACCAGTTTGCAAAGGGGACGCTAGGAAAACAAACGCAGGCAGGTTCCAGGGATAATTAGAAGAGAAAAGCAAATATTGAATGCCGAACAAGAGATTCTCTTGGCTAAATAAAATACAGGCTCTTCAGATCTATTATTAATAGACAGAAGATGAAAGCAAAAAATAGATAAAAAATAAATAAATCAACCCAGATAAAAAATAATAATCCAGGAGGGGTCTGAATGTTTTAATTTAAGGAGTGGGCAGATTTGCCGCTCCCTTTGAAGAGTCCGAAAGAAGGCATTAAAAGGGCCTTTAAGAAAGGGAATGAGTTTGGTTTTAATGGGACAGGTGGCTGTTAATGGTGGGAGGACTTTTTGTGTGGCCTGGGGGCCACATATCTGTCCAGGCAACCTTCCAGGGGCCACATGGGGGCTGGCCCAGAGGAAAAAGTTCGCAAAGCAATTAATGTAACTTTTGCCTTTGTGCAGTAGTCTAGTTTCTGTACGCAGTCATTCTCCCTCCTCCATACAGGCAGGCAAGATGCGTGAGCAGAGTTCAAAGGCACATTCTAGCCAGTCGAAAGCATACAATGATGATGTATATCTGAGGAGGAATGTGGCCAAATGGAGAGGCCTCAGGGGGCCATATTTGGCTGCTGGGCCCAAGGTTCATCATATAATGGAAGGGGGAGACTAGGACAGTCCACTTCCTTGCACAACGGCCTTGCAAAGTAGGCCAGTTGCAACCCCCGTGGCTGCCATAAACTCATCGGAGATTATTTGATAGTTTATGAGCAGCGGACAGGGATTGCAATGTCCCATTTTGCCGCTTGAAGTGAAAGCCCCTCTGTCGCTGGCACTGCAACCATGCCACCTGCCTCCACCGGCGTCCCCACTGTGCCACTTCCACCTCCAATTTCCAGTGAGATCTCACTGAGATCTTTCGAGATCTCTCACCCTCCATGAGATCTCACTGCTGCCTGAGATGGCTGCTTCACCCTACATCACGGCTGGGCCAGCCCTGGCAGCCTAAATATTAATTGCTTCCAAATACAGTGGTGCCCCGCAAGATGAACGCCTCGCAAGACAGAAAACCTGCTAGACGAAAGGGTTTTCCGTTTTGGAGGCGCTTCGCAAAACAAATTTCCCTATGGGCTTGCTTCGCAAGACGAAATGTCTTGCGAGTTCCTGCGGGTTTTCCCCCTCCCCCCTTTCCCTAAGCCGCTAAGCCGCTTATCAGCTGATCCGCTTTGTTGTTGTTTAGTCGTTTAGTCGTGTCCGACTCTTCGTGACCCCATGGACCAGAGAACGCCAGGCACCTCTGTCCTCCACTGCCTCCCGCAGTTTGCTCAAACTCATGCTGGTAACCTCGAAAACACTATCCAACCATCTCGTCCTCTGCCGTCCCCTTCTCCTTGTGCCCTCCATCTTTCCCAACATCAGGGTCTTCTCCAGCTGATCCGCTAGAAGCCGCTAAACCGCTAATAGCACTAATCCGCTAAGCTGCCAATGGTCTTGCTTCGCAAGACGAAAAAACCACTATACGAAGAGCCTCACGGAACGGATTAATTTCATCTTGCGAGGCACCACTGTATACTGTCTCCCTGAGAATGGCCAACTAAAACAGAGAATGGAGCTGAATTAGAGGGACTGGCAGCAGACTTGATAAGAAGTTGAGGCAAAATAGTACTCTTACAGGAATTCTAAGGTCTCAAATATAGAATAAATGTTGATAATTGCACAAGGCAAACAGATATACATAAGTATATAAGCTACATGTCTAAAATAGTACGGGAGAGCAATCCCAAAGCCACCTTGACTCTCCTAAAGACTTTCAATATTTCCTCTGCCTTCTTAAGTCCTCCTTGCCTGAGAACAGATAGGCAGATAGCAGTCAGGGGATGTTCCTGAAGGGATTCCTCTCCTATATCTATGAACCTCCTTTGTATTAATTATCATTGTTTGCCCAGATGTTCTGTACTGAGGGACATTTGACAGGCATCCCAAATTTCTTACCAAATGCTAATGTTTTGTGTAAACTGTGTCTGGAACTGTGTGAAACTTGCCAAATCCTCAGGAACATCACACCTTGGCCTGCCTGAGCCACAGCAACCCCACTTTATGTGTGATGTAATTTCTGACTCTTTGTAGAGGGGATGTGCTTCTTCTCCACACCAAAATGCAAACCCTTAAAAGAGACGTTTCTTCTTGGTTCTGGGTCTCTCTTGCCTCCTTGTAAGGAGGGGAGGGAGGCAAGAGAAAAATAAATATCTCCCTTGCATTCACTGCCTCCTGCCTCCATCCATTCATCTCTGAGCGATCATGGACTTAGGGGGACCCAGCCCCTTGGGGAGTTGGGCAGCAAAAGCCAACCACCCCTATTTTTCTATACAGTGGTACCTCTGGTTACCTACTTAATCTGTTCCGGAGGTCCATACTTAACCTGAAACTGTTCTTAACCTGAAGCACCACTTTAGCTAATGGAGCCTCCCGCTGCTGCTGTGCCGCCGCCGCATGATTTCTGTTCTCAACCTGAAGCAAAGTTCTTAACCTGAGGTAATATTTCTGGGTTAGCAGAGTCTGTAACCTGAAGCATATATAACCTGAAGCGTATGTAACCTGAGATACCACTGTATCAGCTTGGAAAAAGACTATTTGAGCAGATTCTCTCCTCTACCCCCGATTTCATATATAAATAAAATCAATTACCTACGACCCAGTCCTTCTTTCTACACAATTAGGGCCCCAAATGAGACATTTTTCAGACATGGGCTCTCTCTCCTGTCCCCCAACACATCCCTGCTTAGATCATTTCACATTAGGAGTGTGTGTGTGTGTGTTTGTTTGTTTGTTTGTGTGTATTTCCTGTTCTGAAATGGATCAATCGCAATAGAATTGTTCTATATTTTTATGAGCTAGCCTTTAGCCCTGGATGCTGGCCTTAAATTACTTGGATCATTCTGACATACCCTCCAACGTTTCTCCAATGAAAATAGGGACGTCCCATTCCATCATGATAATTTTTCTATTTATACCCCACACATCTTACTGGGTTGCCCCAGCTGCTCTGGGCAGCTTCCAACATGTATAAAAACATAATAAAACATTAAACTTTTTTTTTTTTTAAAGTTCCCTATACAGGATTGCCTTCAGACGGCTTGGGGGGACAGATAACTCCATACCCTCCAACATTTCTCCAATGAAAACAGGGACATCCTAAGGAAATGTGGGACATTCCAGAATCAAATCAGAAACCAGGACGGCTTCTCTGAATCAGGGACCTCCCTGGGAAATAGGGAGACTTGGAGGGTCTCTTGTGACAACTCCCCACCCACACAATGCCGGTTGGTTCATCCCTGACGATTTCTGATAGTGTGCAATGAAGTTGGACCTGACTTTATCCTCTGAGAAACAACTTGAGGGATCACTCTCCCCAAAGCACGATGCATGGAGATTAATCACTGTGCATACTTGGTCGCAATCCATCAAGTCCTTAATCGATGCCTCGCTGTTCTTTCTCCAGCCCAATTTGAATTCCTCTGGGGAGCTGCATTAACATGCTTCACTGAACCCGAGACACCACAGATATATAAAGAACCACCCTCCATTTGGTCATCCCACCAAAATGAAGAGGGACAGTACAATTATGTGGCTGGTTGGTTCTTTATGATCAGGGGGAGGCTGTAGCTCAGTGGCAAAAGATCTGCTTTGCAGTCACAGAATCATGGAATTTGAAAAAGACCAAAGGGTCTTGGTCTAGTCCATGGGTAGGCAAACTAAGGCCTGGGGGCCAGATCCAGCCCAATCGCCTTCT
This sequence comes from Podarcis gaigeae, assembly GCF_964106915.1. Lineage (NCBI taxonomy): Eukaryota > Metazoa > Chordata > Lepidosauria > Squamata > Lacertidae > Podarcis > Podarcis gaigeae. Next base: position 28,252,548 of record NC_139693.1, on the reverse strand, counting down.
GAATCCAGCCCGTGGACGGCCAGGGAATCAGCGTGTTTTTACATGAGTAGAATGTGTCCTTTCCATGTTTAGATTCCACCTAAACATTAGGAAGAACTTCCTGACAGTAAGAGCTGTTCGACAGTGGAATTTGCTGCCAAGGAGTGTGGTGGAGTCTCCTTCTTTGGAGGTCTTTAAGCAGAGGCTTGACAACCATATGTCAGGAGTGCTCTGATGGTGTTTCCTGCTTGGCAGGGGGTTGGACTCGATGGCCCTTGTGGTCTCTTCCAACTCTATGATTCTATGATTCTATTTCAAATGCATCTCTGGGTTATTTGTGGGGCATAGGAATTCGTTCATTTCCCTCCCCCAATAATATAGTCCAGCCCCCCACAAGCTCTGAGGGACAGTGGACCGGCCCCCTGCTGAAAAGGTTTGCTGACCCCTGCTCTAGTCCAAACCCCCTGCAATGCAGGAATCTCAACTAAAGCATCCATGACAGAAGGCCAACTAACTGCTGCTTAAAAACCGCCTATAAAGGAGAGTCCACAACTGCCTGAGGGAGTCTGTTCCATAGTCAAACAGCTCTTATCCTCAGAAAGTTCGTCCTGGTGTCAGAAGATCCCAGGTTCAATTCCTGGCATCTCCAGGTAGGGCTGGGAATGTCCCCTGCCTAAAATCATGGGGAGCTGCTGCCGGTCGGTATATAATAATAATAATAATAATAATAATAATAATAATAATAAATTTATACCCCACGCATCTGGCTGGGTTTCCCCAGGCACTCTGGGCAGCTCCCAACAGAATTAAAAGCATAATAAAGCATCAAACATTTAAAGCTTCCCGATACAGGGCTGTCTTCGGATGTCTTATAAAAGTCAGGTAGTTGTTTATTTCCTTGACATCTGCCCTCTGCCTGGTTCCCTGTACCTTCGCTTCTCACAGCGAGGGAACTGCCAGAAGGCCATCGGAGGAAGACCTCAGTGTCTGGGCAGAATGATTGGGGTGAAGATGCTCCCAGGGGCGGAGCAAGGTGGGTGCTGTCCACTCCGGGTGCCACCTCCGAGGGTGGTGACAAAATGTTGTGTGGCACTGAACATCTGTGAGAGAGAGTCTGTGAGAGAATCTGTGAGAGAGACACTTCGCCTCAGCTGTAGAGCTGTAGAGCTGCAGGCAGCCTCCTTGTCACAAGGCACGTGATCTCCATTAAAAAGAAGCTCAACAACTCTGGCTCCCCTCAAAAGTATGCAATACAGTGGTACCTCGGGTTAAGTACTTCATTCGTTCCGGAGGTCCGTTCTTCACTGAAACTGTTCTTAACCTGTAGCACCCCTTTAGCCAATGGGGCCTCCTGCTGCCGCCGCACCACCGGAGCACAATTTCTGTTCTCATCCTGAAGCAAAGTTCTTATCCCGAGGTACTATTTCTGGGTTAGCAGAGTCTGTAACCTGAAGCGTATGTGTAATGAGATAAGGGGCTGCTTGTGCGTGAGCGCTAAAACTCTCACAGTTTTGTAGTTAGTTTTAAAACTCTCCCTCTCCGCGCAGCCATCAGTGCATGGCTGCCTTAATCGCTGGCAGAATCCGTCAGTGGGCGTTTCCTGAATTTCTTCCAGCATAAAAGTTCTTTGACAGAAAGTCTCCTCCTTGATTCCCTACGTGACAGCTTTCTGCGCAGAGTAGGCGTTCCAAGGGGAGGTCCTGAGCTCTCCCCACTGGTCTCGCTGGAAGCGTCTCTGAGCCTCACCTCCGACTCTGTCTCCTCCGCCTCCCCTCCTGCTTCCACGGAAGCTCTCCCTCTCCCCCTGCTGGTTCCCTCCTCAGCATCAGAGGGTCTCCCAGCATCCGAGAGCCTCTCCACCACCCTAAGCTCCGATGGCAGTTCCCTGACAGTATGTAACCTGAAGTGTATGTAACCCGAGGTACCACTGTAAAGTCAAACCAGTTTTGCAGCCAAAAATTTTTTCCCCCCAATGTGACAAGAAATTTTCTACACCAGGTACCACCCAACTTTGCTTTGCCACCGGATGCTCTGTCAGGTATACTGGGCTGAGGCTGTAGCCAGCCCCGAACTAGAAAGACCAATGGCCTGACTCAGTATAAGACAGTTTCTTTTTAAGGGAAGGCTCATAGCTCAGGGACGGAGCTTCTGATTTGCAGGAAGAAGGTCCCAGGTTCCATCCCTGGCATGGGCTGAGAGACACCAGAGGAAATGAGGCACAGAACCTTTTCCAATCCAAGCATCAGATCAAGGGAGCTCTCTACTAAAGGTAAAGGGGCCCCTGACCATTAGGTCCAGTCGTGGCCAACTCTGGGGTTGCAGCGCTCATCTCGCTTTATTGGCTGAGGGAGCTGGTGTACAGCTTCCGGGTCATGTGGCCAGCATGACTAAGCCTCTTCTGGCGAACCAGAGCAGCACACGGAAACGCCGTTTACCTTCCCGCTGGAGCGGTACCTATTTATCTACTTGTACTTTGACGTGCTTTCGAACTGCTAGGTTGACAGGAGCAGGGACTGAGCAACAGGAGCTCACCCTGTCGCGGGAATTCGAACCACCAACCTTCTGATCGGCAAGTCCTAGGCTCTATGGTTTAACCCACAGCACCACCTGCATCCTATTAGCTCTCTTCTACAGGTCCCTTTTCATATTCACTTCTCTCTCTGCTTCTCCTTTCTCTTACTGCAGCAGGCCCCAAGAGGAAAGGAGCAGGTATGGTTTGGCATGCTGGCTTGGGGGAGGTTTGGACAATACAAGCGGAGAAAGGAGCATGACTGAAGATTTGGGGGGGGGGGCGGGATTAAGGAGACCGTGTGTGTGTGTGTGTGTGTGTGTGTGTGTATGTATGTAATGAATGGCCTATGAAAATATTCCGGCCGAAAACCTAACGGTCCAGTCAAGTGCTCTGAAACAAAGATTCCTGACTGGGGTTTCATTTAGAACCCATAGGACCTCTTTTGTAAAACAGCCGAACTGGTTGCTTCTGAGCCAGATTCCAGGCATATCCTGCAAAATTCCTGGGCGGGGGGAAATGGGACACCCCATTTTTTATTGCGGGGGAATGATGGCTATTTTGGTTGCTGTGACCTCACACGATTTCGCAGCAGAATATCTCACAGAAATCAATGCCCTTTTCCGCACCTTTCCCAGCTCTATGATCCTTTGGTTTGTTTCGTTGGAGAATGCATGTCTTGTCCACCCCCCCCTCCATTGGATATGCAGGTCCTGGTTCTTGACTGGTTCTTCCCTTCCGATCAGCTTACACGTTTTCTTTCTTCATCCCTCCCATGCCCTCTAATCCAGGTACCTGGTGCTACGATTCACAAGATCCTAAGTGTGGTAAGTACTTGAAATGAGGTTTTCAGTTTTTCTCTGTCTGCACTTCCATTTCTTCGCCCAAAGAGCCATGGGAAATATAGTCTGTTAAGGGTGCTGCGAAGCGTAGCTCTGTGCAGGGCAAATGACAGTCCCTGGGTTTCTGGGATAGAAGTCACGTGCATCAAATGTGCTTTAAATGCATGGGGTGTCTGGGCCCTAAGACAGTTTCCCCTCAACCTGGGGCCCCAAAAGATGTTTTGGACCACAACTCCCATCAGCCCCAGCTATGTCCCCCAGGCCTCTTGGTCTAGCTTGGAGCTTTCCAAACTTTCCATGTTGGTGACACACTTTTTCGATATGCATCATTTTGTGACACAGTAATTCACTTTTGCATCATTTCATAAAACTTAATAATTCAGTTTTACTAGCAAATTGGAGGTTAAAAGAATCCCTTTCCATGGATTGTAATTGAAAACTCATAAAAATTACACACACACACAAACCTTGGTTCTCAAATGGCTTAGTTGACGAACAAATCGGAACCCAAACGCCTCAAACCTGGAAGTACTGTAAGTGTTCTGGTTCGAAAATGTTTTTCAGAAGCCGAATGTCCAGTGGAGTTGTAGGCTATTGTTTCTGGGGCACCAGCACCAATCGGAAGCCGTGCCTTGGTATTTGAACATTTTTGGAAGTCGAACGGACTTCTGGAATGGATTACGTTCGAGAACCAAGGTACCACTGTATACAGTCACACCTTGGAAGTTGAACGGAATGTGTTCCAAAAGTCCAAATCTCGGCTTCTGACTGGCTGTAGGAACCTTCCAGGATGCTCCCAGAGGCTCCAAGCTGGTTGGCTAGTAAATTATAAAGACAAGGAAAAATTTCTTACCGTCCTTTTTTATTTCAATCTTTAAAGAGAGAGGCTATCGAACCCAGCCCCTTGAATAATGGCGTTGTCCCGAGTGAACCTCCACCCTCCATCTCTCCCACTTCCTAATTCGTCACTTCTACGGGTGCTTCTATGTGCCCTCTGTCTTTGAGCTCTTTGATCTCCTACTTTTAAGGCTCGCAGGTTCTGGGAGATGGTGGGTCTGGGATGCTTTCTAAAGACATTGTGTCAGCCAGCTGCCATTCCGCTTCTGCCTCCTCCTCTTTCATTATTTCCCAACTTTCCCCCTCATCTGCCTCTGAGCTGTGACCTCCCTCCAACCCTTGTTATGGATCTATACTGTCTTCCTTTTCCTCCTCCCTGGAAGGGTCAGGATAGGGAGGTGGTCTCCACTATTCCTCCTCCTCTGCCCAGTCCCTGACATTATCTCTCAGAACAACTGAAGAATCATAGATGGGTCTTATGTGGCAGAAAGACGTGGGTGCAAATGGTGTCCAGGCCAGAGCTTTTTCCAGCAGGAACTCACTGGAACTCAGTTCTGGCACCTCTCAGGTGGGTGCCATTGCCATTCTACGAGAACAAGGGAGGTATTCCCTTGGTGAGTTCTGGCATCCCTTTTTCTAGAACAATAACACTGGTCCAGCCTACCTAAGGGTTTCAGGCAAAAGGTGCTACCTAAATATGATGCGGATTGAACCCGAGTCCTTCTGCATGGAAGATAGATGTGCAGCACTGAGCTACATCCCTTCTCATAACAGTCCTCTGTAAAGTAGGGATGCTGTGCACTCACAATATATGTATATATTCTGCCCCTGAGCTGTAACCAACCAATCCAGGGATGCCTTGAGAGAAGGTGGATATAAATAGGAATTTGGAATGGAATTGCTGTTGGTCTTCAGAGGCGATAATGCACACCAAAATAGCTCGTTTATCCTGTCAGACTAAAGATAGGTCCGGTGAGGAAACCCTGCTGAATTATAAATAAGAAAAAGCCCTGCTTCGTGATTATTAATGAAGGTCAGCTCAGCCAGAGGGCATCTCCCGTTGGTGGCAGGAGGCAAGGAAGGAAGAACAAAGAGACTAATGAGCGTGTTGGCTGAGGCATCTGCGTGGCAGACGTTTGCTGGCGGAGGTGTTGATTTTAATCGATACAAATAGCCTCCATTTAACTCAGGTGCAGGGGGAAGCCGTTTCCAATTCGAGGACTGCATTCCCTTCTGGGAAACCTTCCAGGAGCCGCAGGCCAGTGCTAAGTGGTGGGACTGGGTGTTCATCAGTATGCGGATGATACCCAGCTCTACCTCTCTTTTAAATCAGAACCAGTGAAGGCGGTGAAGGTCCTGTGTGAGTGTCTGGAGGCGGTTGGAGGATGGATGGCGGCTAACAGATTGAGGTTGAATCCTGACAAGACAGTACTGTTTTTTGGGGACAGGAGGCGGGCAGGTGTGGAGGATTCCCTGGGCCTGAATGGGGTAACTGTGCCCCTGAAGGACCAGGTGCGCAGCCTGGGAGTCATTTTGGACTCACAGCTGTCCATGGAGGCACAGGTCAAATCTGTGTCCAGGGCAGCTGTTTACCAGCTCCATCTGGTACGTAGGCTGAGACCCTATCTGCCTGCGGACTGTCTCGCCAGAGTGGTGCATGCTCTGGTTATCTCCCACTTGGACTACTGCAATGCACTCTACGTGGGGCTACCTTTGAAGGTGACTCGGAAACTACAACTAATCCAGAATGCGGCAGCTAGACTGGTGACTGGGGGCGGCCACCAAGACCATATAACACCGGTCTTGAAAGACCTACATTGGCTCCCAGTACGTTTCCGAGCACAATTCAAAGTGTTGGTGCTGACCTTTAAAGCCCTAAACGGCCTCGGTCCAGTATACCTGAAGGAGCGTCTCCACCCCCATCATTCTGCCCGGACGCTGAGGTCCAGCGCTGAGGGCCTTCTGGCGGTTCCCTCATTGCGAGAAGCAAAGCTACAGGGAACCAGACAGAGGGCCTTCTCGGTAGTGGCGCCCGCCCTGTGGAACGCCCTTCCAGCAGATGTCAAAGCGATAAACAACTACCTGACATTCAGATGACATCTTAAGGCAGCCCTGTTCAGGGAAGTTTTTAACGTGTGATATTTTACTGTATTTTTGCTTTCTATGGAAGCCGCCCAGAGTGGCTGGGGAGGCCCAGCCAGATGGGCGGGGTATAAATAATAAATTATTATTATTATTATTATTATTATTATGGGACCAGGGGAAGAAGAGCAACGGGTGAGACTCTTATCTTCGTTCCAGCCATGCAGGAGCCGTCCACCCTTGAGGGGAGGTCAGGTGACCGCCTCAGGTGGCAGGATTCCTGGGGGAAACAGATGTGGACTCCAAGGAATGCATCACCTGCTGCCACTGCCACAGCCGCAGTGTGCTGACGTCAGTTGCACATGCTGCGGGGCATGCTGATGTGCCATGCGGATGCCCCACGGCTTGACCGCATAATGCGAGCACACCCTGTGGTGTGTGTGCATGGCCGCTGCAGAACCTGGGGAGGCGGCCAGCCCTCTGATTTGAAATTTTTGGGGAGCCCAGGCCCCCTAGACTCCACTACTCAGCGCCCCTGAACAATGGTGTCACAAGTACTCAGCCAGCTGCCCCATGATGTTCATCACGGTCAGGATGCTGTCAGTGGCTGCCGGCTGGATGCCCAGGAAAGTATAAGACAAGGAAAAGTTTCTTATTGTCCTTTTTTATTTCAGTCTTTACAGAGAGAGGCTATAGAACCCAGCCCCTTGAACAATGGCGTTGTCCCGAGTGAACCTCCACCCTCCATCTCTCTCACTTCCTCATTTGTCACTTCTACGGGTGCTTCTATGTGCCCTCTGTCTTTGAGCTCTTTGCTCTGCTACTTTTAAGGCTCGCCAGGTTCTGGGAGATGGAGGGTCTGGGATGCTTTCTAATGACAAGGTGTCAGCCGGCTGTTGTTCTGGCTCTCCCATTATTTCCCAACTTTTCCCCTCTTCTGCCTCTGAGCTGTGACCTCACACAAACCACTGTTGTCAATCTATACTGCCTTCCTCTTCCTCCCCCCTGGAAGGGTCAGGATGGGGAGGGGGTCTCCACCATTCCTCCTCTGCCCAGTCCCTGACAATCACATTCTGCACCAGGCCCAGGGATAACCCCACATAGAGTCCATTGCAGTCATCCAGCCTTGAGGTTACCAATGAATGGGCTACTGGAGAGCCAGTGTGGTGTAGTGGTTAAGAGCGATAGACTCGTAATCTGGTGAACTGGGTTCGTGTTCCCACTCCTCCACATGCAGCTGTTGGGTGACTTTGGGCCAATCACACTTCTTTGAAGTCTCTCAGAGTGTTCGTTGTGGGGGAGGAAGGGAAAGGAGAATGTTAGCCGCTTTGAGACTCCTTTGGGTAGTGATAAAGCGGGATATCAAATCGAAACTCTTCTTCTTCTTCTTCTTCTTCTTCTTCTTCTTCTTCTTCTTCTTCTTCTTCTTCTGTGATCAAGTTGTCTCCGGAAGGCCAAAAGTTTCCCTCACCTTCCTTCTGACAAGAAGCTTTGCTTCTCCACCCTTTGTAGAGTAAGGATTTCATCTGCCTTTGGGCCCATCTCTTCCTTTCTACCTCACTCTTCCCTTCTCCTTAGGTCCTTTGCACTGGAAGGACATCATGATTACCTGTGGGGGAGAGAACCAGTCACCCATTAACATCGACAGGAGGAAAACTCAACGAGACAGGAACCTCGACGAGATCTTGTTTGAAGGCTACGACCAGGCGCCTCCTGGCAGGTGGAGACTGATAAACGATGGACACTCAGGTGGGCATGGAGAGGACACAGATTCTTCTGGAGATGTTTTCCAAGTCCACATTCACACTATACATTTAAAGCACGATGAGAACACATTCAACAGTCATGGCTTCCCCCAAATAATTCTGGGAGCTGTAGCTTGTTATGGGTGCTGAGAGTTGTTAGGAGATACCTAATTCCCTCCCAGAGCTACAATTCACAGAGTGGTTCAACTATCAATCCCACTTCTCTGGGAACTCTGGGAACTGAGGGGAAAAGGAGGTCTCTTAACAACTTTCAGCACACTTATTGAACCACAGCTCCCAGAATTCTTTGGGCAAAGCCATGACTGTTTAACGTGGCATCACAGTGATTTAAAGGTCTGGTGTGAATGTGGGCCAGGTGTTTTCTATATAGTACTCATTTTTGCATCATTAAGATATCAATGACGTCCCTTCTTCTCTTTCCATGGTTCATTTTACATATCATAAATCCCTGCAAATTTTACAGAAACTATACCATTCAGTATTCCATTATTACATCCATCAAAACTTATTTACACTGTTGAATTTATTTTAATGCTGCCAACATTTTTAAGTGTACACAATTTCCCCCATATATTCAATAAACATTTTCCAATCTTCTCTAAATGTATGTTCTTCTTCTTGTTCTCTTATTCTATATGTTAAGTCTCAACTTGAGTTGCCATTCTTCTTTGGTTGGAACCTCGCTCGCTTTCCATTTTTGGGCTAACAAAGCACGGGCTGCAGTAATAGCATACATAAATAACCTTGGGCCAAGTGTTTTCTAATGCAAGTTTAGAGAACCTTTCTAAGGTCTTGTGTTGCATTAGTGTAGTACTGTCTGTCTCTGAACTCTCTCTTTTTGACCGGGCCTCCTTGGCAGTTGTCATGAACCTAGATGGAGCATCTGCTGCAGATCAAATTAACATCACCAAAGGAGGACTTCAGGACACGTACCGGGCCTTGAATTTCCACTTCCACTGGGGGGACCTCAGTCGAAATGGCTCAGAGCACACCGTTGATGGTCAGCAGTACCCAATGGAGGTACATTGAGCTTCCCAACTTTGATTTTCTTAGCAATGTCGTGCGGCATTGAAAAGGCCCCACCTAGAATAGTCATAACCCATGTTCACACTATACATTAAAATCACTAGGATACTATTTTCAATAGTCATGGCTTCCACCAGAGAATTCTGGGAGATAAGTGCACTGAGAGTTGTTAGGAGAGACCTCTGTTCCTCTCACAGATCGACAGTTCTCAGACTGGTTTAACAATCCCTCCCTCTTCCCAGGTGGCGCTGTGGTCTAAACTATTGATCTCTTGAGCTTGCCGGTCAGAAGGTCAGTGAATCCCCGCGATGGGGTGAGCTCCCGTTGCTCTGTTCCAGCTCCTGCCAACCTAGCAGTGTGAAAGCACGCCAGTGCAAGTAGATAAATAGGTACTAATGTGGTGGGAAGGTAAATGGCATTTCCATGCACTCTGGCTTCTGTTGCAGTGTCCCATTGTGCCAGAAGCGGTTTAGTCCTGCTGGCCACATGACCCGGAAATCTGTCTGTGGACAAATGCCGTCTCCCTCAGCCTGAAAGCAAAATGGGCACCACAACCCCATAGTCATCTTTGACTGGACTCAACTGTCCAGGGGTTTACCTTTTTTTAACCTTTCCAGGGAACAATTGGAACTATGGCTCTGTGAGGGGAATAGGGGGCACTTAACAACTCTCAGCACCCTTAACAAACCACACTTCCCAGAATTCTTTGGTGGAAGCCATGACTGTTTGAAACTGTATACTTGTGAAAGCCAATGTGATGTGGTGGTTAGAGTGTTGGACTAGGGCCTGGGAGACCTGGGTTCAAATCCCCACTCAGTCATTGAGCTCACCAGGTGGTCTTGAGCCAGTCACTGCCTCTCAGCTTAACACCCCTTGCAGGGTTGTTGTGAGCTTAAAATGGGGAGGGACAAACCACGTGTACCACCTTGAACTCCTTGGAGGAAAAGGGGGATATATAAATGCAAGAAATAAGTAAAAATTGTGCTGTAAATCTGTGGTGCAAATGTGTTTTTAGTCATAATCACAGTCGTAGGCCACGTTTCCCCCAAGTACATCTATGCTCAAAGAGGTTCGTGTAAAACAAAACAAAAATACAGTACAGTGGTACCTCGGGTTAAGTACTTAATTCGTTCCAGAGGTCCATTCTTAACCTGAAACTGTTCTTAACCTGAAGCACCACTTTAGCTAATGGGGCCTCCCCTTGCCGCCGCACCGCCGGAGCATGATTTCTGTTCTCATCCTGAAGCAAAGTTCTTACCCCGAGGTAATATTTCTGGGTTAGCGGACTCTGTAACCTGAAGCGTATGTAACCCGAGGTACCCCTGTAGTACAATAAAATAAAATCAAGAAATACAGTGCCTGAAATGACCCCCATAACCACACCACCTACAATTTTCCAAGACTGATCTATTCAGAAATTGATCTGTCTCCAACCTTCAGGGTAGAAGTGGAGACAAGGTTCCGATATTGTTTGTTGGAATAGGGAACAGCCACTCCATTAAATGGCGTACAGTGAATAACCCTAAATCAGCTCTCTGTATTATATTTAGCAAGAAGCTACTAATTAGGCAAGACCCCTGGCCCTTCCACCTTTTGATCTTGCTAAACGATGGACAAACCAGCCATTCATCATGATAGTTGAAATGAGGATGACATGAAAGGGTTCCTTTTCTTTATTAAAAAAAATGAAGACTCTGGGATGATAACAGGCAACTAGTCCTATCATTGCGATTATCTTTAACTGTTAAATACAGAGTATGAAAACAGGTTGTAAAAATATAATGAGGTGTTTTGTTTTTACCTCAGAGCTACAATCGGCCATTTTGGGGACAGCATGTCAAATGCCATAATAGTTCCATGGAAGTGGGATCGGTCTACAAAATGATGTACAGAGCAATTCCGCAGAGATAGTGGAAGTGGCAAGAGAAGGGGTAAAAGACATACAGGTCCCATCCAAACCATACGCTCATACCATGACGCACCTTTCACAGTCATGGAGCATCCTGGGAACTGTCATTTGTTAAGGGTGCTTGGGGTTGCAGCTCTGTGATCTCAGTGCTCTTAACAAACCACCATTCCCAGGATTCTCCGTGACTACTACCGCCGTATCTGTTGCCCTGACCATTAGACGCACCTATCTTTTAGAAGGGGAATGCAAGATTTTTTTTTTTTAAAGGGAGCACTGAGCACAGCCTGTATGCATCCCAGTGTGCTGGACCCGGGGGGGGGGGGTTACCGAGAGGCGTGGTCAGAGTCTGGTCCTGGGTCGAGGGTCTGGAGACTGTCCACCAAGGGCGAAGCGGGGTCCAAAGCAAGAAGCCAGGCGTGGTTGGGAACTCCGGAAGAACAGGTCTGGGTGCTGGCAGAAACAGGTTTCCAACTACGTTGCTCCTGCAACCTGGGACTGGGCTGACTGGCCTTTATCTCCTCTGAGGCCAGGGGTGGTCCCGGCCCACAGGTGACCCGCCTTTCCTGGCCTTAAGGCGAGCACTCTTCCTGAGAGAACCCAGTTCCCTCCGCCTCTCTGCCCTAAGCCTCTGTAGCTCAGGAGAGGCTGGAGGGTTACTGGACCCAGAGGCAACCTCACCTTCTCCTGACAGAGCTGGGAGAGGAGCACCTGCAGGCAATGGGTCTTCAATCACCTCCGGAGCCAGAGTGGATACATCTGGTGTCTGCTCCTGAGGACCCGGCACAGGTGCAGGCCCTTCAGATTCAAGCCCCTGGAGGTGGGGACTCCTGTGCAGGCTGGGACTCCTCAGGTTCAGCTTCTGAATCAGATTCCCAGGCCATCACACCCAGGCTCTGCTCAGCACTCCCTTTCACGAGCCGCGTGGAACGTGTGTGCGGCGCTTGCAGGCTTTTCCCCAGGAGGGAGAAGCCCCCAAGAGCCCCACACACGCTCCACGCGGCTAGTGAAAGGGAATGCGGCTCTTGGGGGCTTTTCCGGGAGGTGGGGGAAGGGACTGAGGGGCTGCCCTCTGTCCCTTCCCCCACCTCCCACAAAAGCAAGCAAGAGCTGCGCGCTCTTTAAAGGGTGTGCGGCTCCTGCGGGCTTTTCTACGAGGTGGGAGAAGGGACTGACGCCATCAGTCCGTCCCTTCTCCCTCCTGGGGAAAAGCCTGCAAGAGCCACACGGAGCGTGTGTGCGGCTCTTGGGGGCTTTTCCTGCCTGCCTCCCACCTGCATTCACTCCATAAGATGCACACACATTTCCCCTTACTTTTTAGGAGGGAAAAAGTGTGTCTTATGGAGTGAAAAATACGGTAAATAATGATAATAAGAATAATCTTTATTGTGGTCCAAAAACCAGTAACATAGATTCAGAATAAAATGCAGATTCATACAGACAACCCCCCGGGAGAGGGAGACCGAGACGATATTTGTTTAGTCTTAATGCCACCTCTGTCTTGTACCATCTGGGCTATGATACCGCCCTTGAATCTCTGAGGCGAAGGCTTGGGACATATCACATAGCGATCTCCAATCTCAATCTCATGTTATCTGTGGTCCGATAGCAGTAGGAATTCATTACGGGTACGATTTTCCTGCATATCTTAGAAATCTGTCTGTGCCAACTTATCGGCGTCTCTTTACCAAAGGCAGATTTAATGTATTTCCATCAGAAGTGCTAAATGGCAGACTGAGAGGCATCCCTTATCAGAATAGGCTCTGTGTATTCTCTCAGGGCGTCGATAGTATGAGGCATATCCTACTGCATTGCAAATAATATGAGCAAACTAGGGATCTATTGGGATGCGGGTGGAGCTGGGGTCTAAACCACTGAGCCTTGGGCTTGCCGATTGAAAGGTTGGCGAATCGAATCCCTGCGACGGGGTGAGCTCCTGTTGCTCGGTCCCAGCTCCTGCCAACCTAGCACTTCAAAAGCACGTCAAAGTGAAAGATAAATAGGTACCGCTTCGGCGGGAAAGTAAGCGGCATTTCCGTGCGCTGCTCTGGTTTCACCAGAAGTGGCTTAGTCATGCTGGCCACATGACCTGGAAAAGCGGTCTGTGGACAAACGCTGGCTCTCTCGGCCAGTAAAGCAAGATGAGCGCCACAACACCAGAGTTGTTCACTATTGGACGTAACTGTCAGGGGTCCTTTACCTTTACCTTTTTAGGGATCTATTGATTAAACCCCTACTGGCAAATCAGCCGGGTAAATCTGAAGACTACTATACTAAATATCTTCTGGACGACAAGTCTAATGATATCACAGTGGCCGTGGCAAAGTTTCTTTTGGTAGTCTTACTAAATAGTGTTTTAAGTGTAACCATAAAAGGTAAAGGGACCCCTGACTATTAGGTCCAGTCGTGACCGATTCTGGGGTTGCGGCGCTCATCTCTTAATTGGCTGAGGGAGCTGGCGTACAGCTTCCGGGTCATGTGGCCAGCATGACTAAGCCGCTTCTGGCGAACCAGAGCAGTGCAGGGAAATGACATACACCTTCCCGCAGGAGCAGTACCTATTTATTTCCTTGCACTTTGACGTGCTTTCGAACTGCTAGGTTGGCAGGAGCAGGGACCGAGCAACGGGAGCTCATCCCGTCGCGGGGATTCAAACCGCCGACCTTCTGATCGGCAAATTCTAGGCTCTGTGGTTTAACCCACAGCGCCACCCGCGTCCCATAGTGTAACCATAGTTGAAGGAAAGAATAGGGTGCTTTGGAGCACATTCTAGACCACAGCTTCCCAAACTTTTCATGCTGGTGACACACGTTTTAGACATGCATCGTTTCGCGGCACAGTAGTTCAGTTTTACTAGCAAACCAGAATGAACCCCTTTCCAGCCCTTGGAGGAACGTGGGGAGTGTTCGTGTGACACACCTACACACTGCAGCCGACACACAAATGTCGCGACACAGGGTTTGGAAAGCTCTATTGTCAGGGCTGCCATATGTCTATCAGTTCTAGCTCTTTGACTTTGATTTCAAGACTGAGTTTGCATTCTTTTGAGACAAAATTATCCCCTGGACAACTCTCTTAATTTCAGCTGCTGGATTTAGGCAGGGGAAAGTCCTGTTTGTTGTTAAGCAAATTGGGAATCGGAACCCTTTGTCAATCTGTGATCAGTCACCCAGGGACCTACCAGTTGACCCCCCCTGCTTTAAAGTCTGCCAGTGAATGAATATCCCCAAAGTTGCTCTGAATAACTCTCGCTTTGTTTTCCACAGCTCCACATTGTTCACATGAACACCAAGTACAAAACCATCACAGAAGCCAAAGGGCACCCCAACGGATTTGCTGTCTTGGGCTTCTTGTTTAAGGTATCTCCTGAGAAGCAGCTGCTGTTATGTTATTTAAAGTACCTACAGGAGACACACATTCATATATGTTCATTCTCTACCATCTATCTATCATCTATATCTATCTATCTATCATCTATCTATCTATCTATCTATCATCTATCTATCTATCTATCTATCTATCTATCTATCTATCTATCTATCTATCTATCTATCTATATCATGTATCATCTATCTATCTATCTATCTATCTATCTATCTATCTATCTATCTAATCTATCTATCATCTATCTAATCTATCTATCATCTATCTATCTATCATCCATCCATCCATAATTTAGGTTCATTTGCAAAATTCTAAGTGAAGTACTTGAAGCAAGGTTTTCAGAGGCCATGTTTATAACGTGGGGAGGAGACTGTATCCAGTTTGGTTACCTTTGTTTGTCTGCTTGATGCTGGAGGGGTAACAGCTTGAGGGCAAAGGGACTTTGCAATGGGTCAAGCACCAAAGATGCATACTAGATTTTTGCACTGCAGGTATCTGATGCAGACAATACCAATTACAACACCATCGTCACTGGCCTGAGGAATATCACTCGTGCAGGTGAGCATCAAACCTCAGGCAATCCTTTAGAATGCTTGGATTTGGTGGATCAGGGCCACATGCACACCATACATTTTTGGGGCTCTTGCTAGTGCTTGGTACCAATTGATTATTGCCTAAGGGAAAGCAACATGTCAGCATGTTTGGGTGAATCTACCAATTTCAGTTTCTTTTCTTTTCTTTTAAATAATATTTTTATTAGTTTTCACTTACAATCCAATAATAGCTTCATTATAACAATGCCAATTATTGATACCAATTGTTCAAATACTGAATTATATCATTTAGATAGTGGGCCCCCGTGTGCTAGATTTGATAAATTGATTATTTGCTTTATCTCTGCGCTCCAAAATCTTATTAATTTCCATTACATTCCGGTCATCATAATAATCTCTTATACAACAACTGCAATATTAATAACTTCTATTCATGTTGACACGTTAAATGATTTATAAAGTTACAAGTGAGGAACTTAAACTATATCTCTGTTCTTCCTGTGTGTGGCAATTATTCTGTCTGTGGTGTTTATTCCTCTCCTTGTAAGATGTTATGTCTTTCTTTCCCCTGGTTGTTGCTGTTAACCATCATGCCTTAGGCGGAGCTAATATCCCGTTGTTGTCCCAGAAATCCAGTTTCTTATTTTCATAGTCTTGTGTTCCCCCTTCACATCAATTTATTTAAAAAACAAATAAAAGTGCTCATGAAAATCCAGCAGGATCTTAGTGCGAATTCCCCTCACAGGCACGTTTTAGCAGAGCAATTTCCCCTACGGCAGGGCATTTCTGTACATTCTCCATTTGAAATGGAGTTGCGTGTTGAGGACCCCCAAGACACCCCTGAATAAAAACACGTTCGCACATCATTTTTGTTTTGGTTTTTGGCATAATTTTGGCCACAACTTTATTGAATTACAGTAAGTGAGTGACACGGGTGGCGCTGTGGGTTAAGCCACAGAGCCTAGGACTTGCTGATCAGAAGGTCGGCGGTTCAAATCCTCGCGACGGGGTGAGCTCCCGTTGCTCGGTCTCAGCTCCTGCCAACCTAGCAGTTTGAAAGCACATCAAAGTGCAAGTAGATAAATAGGTACCACTCCGGCGGGAAGGTAAACGGCGTTTCCGCGCGCTGCTCTGGTTCGCCAGAAGCACTTAGTCATGCTGGCCACATGACCCAGAAGCTGTACGCCGGCTCCCTTGGCCAATAAAGCGAGATGAGCGCCGCAACCCCAGAGTCGGTCACGACTGGACCTAATGGTCAGGGGTCCCCTTTACCCTTTACCGAGTGGTTGCTTAGGCCTTGTTTAGCGATTATCTGTTCCCACTTGGAGGTAGGAACAGAACTGACAACCACACCTGCACGGAAGTCAGTAAGGGTAAGCCATTTTGAGGAGAGAAAAAGCTGGGCGCCAGGCTCACACCTCTCCCTAAATGCTCCCAGGTGCTCTTGCGTGGCCCTAGCCCATTGTAAGGGATAAGGACATAGGCGCCGACTCCATGGGGCCTGAGGGGGCCCGAGCCCCCTCAAAAATTCGTTTGGGGGGGCTCCGCCCCCCCAATAATTTAAAAAAATTATATTACCGCTGCGAAGAGGCGGGAGGGAGAGGAGGCCCCTTGGGAGGAGCGGGCAGGTGCTGGGGCGGCAGCGCCGGGTGGGGGCCGAGGGGTGGGCGCCCCCCTGCGCGGGCATCGCCTCGCCGCCGCCGCGGGTTTGGCTGGGCTGCCGGCCGAGGGGAAGCGACAAACAAGGCCAGGATCCAGGCCCGCCCTGCTCTCCTTATTTGGTGCCCGGTTCCGGCTCCCGGGTGGCCTCCTCCCACCCGCTCTCGCTACCAGTGGAAAGAGAGACGGAGGAGCAGCGGAACCTGCAGCCTTTGCAGGCGCCGCCTGGCCGGGGGAGGGGAGCGCGGAGGAGCCCCGCGGGCCTGGGCCCGGCCAGCCGAGCCCTCCCGAATTGCGCCCCGCAGCCAGGATCTTGTGGCGAGGACCCCGGTATGGCCCCCCCCCCAATATTTTTTATAAGTCGGTGCCCCTGGATACGGACGAAAGCATGGTGAGCCCCTGGATTCCTTTAATGGAATACCCTTGCAGCAGCAGCATTGGAGGGGCAGGCACAGGCAACCTCATCCCCTCTACCAACCAAAAAATTAACCAATGCCTAAGCGCAACTTACAAGTTGTGACGATTTGCTACGCAGTAGGCAAAACCCAAATGGCCCCAGCCAATCAGCCAAATGGTAAAATTCCTACCAGTCCCCTGCTCCAAAACAAACGATCCCATGACAGGCATAGGAAGGTCAGCGCAAACAAGCCCTAAATAAAGGGAGGGTGGGTGGGTAATCCGATGAGCGCAGCGAAAAGAAGCAGCTCGACGCTGCACATAGGGGGACCTATAGAGCACCCCCATCAATCAAATAAAATTGCAACAATCAATTTTCCCCAGCAACATTGGAGGTGCCCAATCAAATCCGCGGCCATCCAAACTAACCCGCCCAGCAACAGGGGATGTCATGGTTGCTCGCACCGCAACACGTGCTCTCCATGAAGGAGAACCCACTTTCTCATTTCCCGTCCTCACACCCCAGTGAGAGAGCCAGTGTGGTGTAGTGGTTAAGAGCAGTGGACTCGTAATCTGGTGAACCGGGTTCGATTCCCCACTCCTCCACATGCAGCTGCTGGGTGACCTTGGGCCAGTCACACTTCTCTGAAGTCTCTCAGCCTCACTCACCTCACAGAGTGTTTGTTGTGGGGGAGGAAGAGAAAGGAAAATGTTGGCTGCTTTGAGACTCCTTTGGGTAGTGGTAAAGCGGGATATCAAATCCAAACCCCAATTCTCTGTTTCTGTTTCTCTGCTTAGAGGATTATGTCGAGTTGGCCTCCACGTTTTCTCTGAGCAACCTCCTCCCCAACATGGCCTCACTCTCCAAATATTATCGCTACAAGGGCTCCCTCACCACCCCAAACTGCGAAGAAGTGGTGCAATGGACTGTGTTTGAAGAGAACATCCCAATCAGCAAGTCACAGGTGAGAAAACCAAACATTTCTATGTCCAGTGTTGCTCTTGTTTCTCATTTTAGCTGAAAAAGGCTGTGGCTTTCGAAAAACAAAAATGGCTCCCAATCTAAAATGACACAAGAAGAGCTTGCAGGATCAGGCCAATGGCTTATCTAGCCAAGCATCTTGTACAGTGGTACCTCGGGTTAAGTACTTAATTCGTTCCAGAGATCCGTTCTTAACCTGAAACTGTTCTTAACCTGAAGCACCACTTTAGCTAATGGGGCCTCCCGCTGCCGCCGCGCCACCGAAGCACGATTTCTGTTCTCACCCTGAAGCAAAGTGGAGTCTGTAACCTGAAGCGTATGTAACCTGAGGTACCACTGTATTCAAAGAAATACTGCCTCTGTCAGCTGAAAACACAGCCGTTGTCAGCCACAGTGATTTGAAGTCCATATTGTGTTATAGGTTTCATTTTTTTTTGACCTGGCAATATCTTGTGAATCACAATGTGTGAGTGTGTGTTATGCAAAAATCACAATGTGGGGAAAACCGTCAAGCCAGCCAATGCTTCTCTTGATTCCTGCAGCCCTTGTTAACTTGGCCAGCTCAGCTCTCCCCAGCCTCATGCAGGGGGGCATCGAATCACAAGAGCAGGCGCCAGCAGAAATCACAATGCGAGGAAAACCATGAAGCCAGCCCATGTCTCTATAGAGCTCCATCCCTATTTCAGTTATCATGATATACTGGTATATGTCAGGGGCTCACAAAGACCGTTTTACCAGCCAACGAGTTGCCCCCGAACTGAGCAGCCCGCTCGACAAGTCCCTTGCGTGCTGCGCTAAACCAGTGCAGCGCGGCGCGGGGACTTGCCGAGTGGCGCCGGAAATCGTGTCTGCACATGTGCAGATACTGGAAAGCATGTCTGCGCATGCCCAGACGCCGAAAATCGCTTCTGTGCAGGCATCTGGGCATGTGCAGAAGCAATTTCTGGCACCGCAGACATGCGCAAACGCGATTTCTGGCATTGCACTGCACCAGTCTGGCCCATGGCCAGTAAACCTTGCTGACCCCTGGTATATGTTGTGATATTTTGGTATATATTGACATATGTCATTGAATTTCCACTCAGTAGTGATCAGAGGCAGATTCCAATGTACCTCGGGTTACATACGTTTCAGGTTACATATGCTTCAGGTTACAGACTCCGCTAACCCAGAAATAGTACCTCAGGTTAAGAACTTTGCTTCAGGATGGGAACAGAAATCATGTGGCGGTGGCGTGGCGGCAAGGGGAGGCCCCATTAGCTAAAGTGGTGCTTCAGGTTAAGAACTCTTTCAGGTTAAGAACGGACCTCCGGAACGAATTAAGTTCTTAACCTGAGGTACCACTGTATAGTTAGCAGAGTAAAAACTTAAACACGTTGCAGGATTCCCCCCAAATAGTCCAGAGACAATTAATATTTCATCCAGCAGAGCTTTATTTTTAGAGAAGGCAAATGAGCATAATGGTCACAAATCCATTACATTCAGGACTGGCACTGTCCATAAGAAATCCAGTTGCAGCAGACTTAACGTAAACTTACAATAACTTATAAAAAGTCTAAACCTTAACACTAACCAAGCTCTGTACAGAACACGACACCAGAAGGAAGAGAGATAGAAAGAGGAAAGCGAAACCGAGGCTCCTTCTGGCCTTATTATTATTGCCAGCATGACCTTGACGGAAGAGATAAGAGAACCAGTTTAAGCCAGCTGTATTCCGCTTCTCTGAAGGAATAACCCAAACATCACGATTCTTCTGCTTGTTTCTTTCACACAGAGAAGCCTCCAGAACCCTCTTGAATTATGGTACAGTGGTGCCCCGCAAGACAAATGCCTCACAAGACGGAAAACCCGCTAGACGAAAGGGTTTTCCGTTTTGGAGGTGCTTCGCAAAATGAATTTCCTATGGGCTTGCTTCGCAAGACGAAAATGTCTTGCGAGTTCCTGCGGGTTTTTTCCCTCCCCCCCCTTTTTCTAAGCCGCTAAGCTGCTTATCTGCTTATCCGATAAGCCGCTAAAAGCCGCTAATAGAGCTAATAGAGCTAATAGAGCTAATAGCGCTAATCAACTAAGCCATCAATGGGCTTGCTTCGCAAGACAAAAAAACCGCTAGACAAAGAGACTCGCGGAACAGATTCTTTTCGTCTTGCGAGGCACCACTGTAATTAGAATAGGAAAGATCTCTACACATCAGATTAACGCTTTCTGCACTAAGAAATGCAAACTGACACTTTCCACTTTCAGCGTCATATGACAAACGGTTTATAAATCTTTCTAAATGAATACAGTGGTACCTCGGGTTAAGTACTTAATTCTTTCCAGAGGTCCGTTCTTAACCTGAAACTGTTCTTAACCTGAAGCACCACTTTAGCTAATGGGGCCTCCTGCTGCCGCTGCACCACCGGAGCACAATTTCTGTTCTTATCCTAAAGCAAAGTTCTTAACCTGAAGCACTATTTCTGGGTTAGTGGAGTATGTAACCTGAAGCATATGTAACCTGAAGCGCATGTAACCTGCAGTGTATGTAACCAGAGGTACTACTGTACATGCCAGCACCTAGCCCCTAGTAACTGCTAAACCATTCTCTCATTCCTCTATTTAGCTGAATGCATTTGTCAACACCCTTTACTACAAAAGCGCTGGAACGACTTCCCTGAAAATGACCAACAACTTCCGCCCACCGCAGCCTCTTCATGGTCGCGAAGTCTATGCTTCCAGAGACGCCACCATTAGCCATGGCTCCCCGCTGGTTGTCAATCATCTCTTCCCTCTGCTTTTGGCTGTTTTGATTGGCCAGCTTTCTGGCACCTCCTAGGTGTCTCTATCGAGTTCAACAATTATGATGGGTGATGGCTTTGTGGCATCTTCATATCCATGCATCTTCACTGTGATCCTTTTCTAGCCGCTGATCTGAACATTGAACGAGTTGGAGCAAAACTGGCAACGAGAAAAGAACGCAACATCTGACGATTGTATTTTGCTTATTTTGGGGGGAAAGGTGCTTTCTTCCTGTTAACAGACTGGCTCAAAATCCTGAGGAGGCCTCCAGAAATCCCGTTGGCATTGCTGAGGAATTAGTGGCAAACTGGTGTTCCTTAGCAAAAAAAAAAAAAAAAAAAAAAAAAGTGTGCTGAATCAAAAAATGTAAGGTGCCAAATTTTCTGATGCCTGAAGGCAGCCTTGTTAATCTTTCGGCATTTTCCTGCAAAGGTGGCCTGTTTATGTTGTGTGGTGAGTTCCTGCCCTTCCCCAGTCGAAATAAAGACACATGACACAAATATTAAGGTTAATGGGCTAATTAAGGCCACAACTTTATTGGTTACAGGTGATGAGCGATATTGGCTTAGGTATTGGTCCTAACTAAATATATCTGGCTTCAGCCAGTCCGCTTGAAGTTAGATCAACTAGGAACTCCCCCTGGGTCACCGCTCGGGGGCGTTCCTTAGCCCCTCACCTCCATAGGCTTCGGACAGGGCCTGGCCCCCGGAATCCTTTATCGGACTACCCTTCAATATGCGGGGCAGGTGATGGCACTTCCTCCCCTCTTCCATCTACAAAGCAATACCAATACCTAACTGCCAATACCAAGAAAGTTGTGGCGATTTGCTATGAGGTAAGCGAAAACCAAGTGGCTGGTACCAATTTGCCAAGTGGAAAAAATTCCTACCAGGCTCCTCAATGGTGACCAACCGAGGTCCATAGCAAGGTCAAGGACGAAAACCTTAAAGGGCGGGAGGGTGGGAAACAGGAGCAGCTGGAGGAAGCAACAGAGGGAGATCCCCGGCCGTGCCCCCTTTAAATAGGTCAGGCCTGTTGAAGATAAGCAGTGTCCAGTGCACAGCGGAATGATGAAAAGTACGTGCCAACATGCTCTATATTACTTTATTTACACTTCAAAGCTGGTAATTTACAGAAAAAACATCTTCCCTCTGCCGGAGCAGAGAAAGGCATCCTCTCTCCTCTAAAGCACGGAGAGAAACAACACTGAACTGCAAAGAACAGTGAAAAACAGGAAACCAGTGTACGTCACATCCAGTCTCCTTTCCCGTGAGAAAACCCAACAGCACTTGACTGTGGAATGTAAACATTGTCTTGTGACAAGCACTTCGCTGCTCAGTGAAGGAAGCAGAAACCAACATCCTCCCCCTTTCTGTGAACATCACTGGGCAGCGTGTTCGTACAATATCAGTACAAACCCAACTTCTGCACATAGGTACAGTGTTGATCCCTTGATACAATCTTGGACAATACATCAGCAGGAATTTCATTACCTGGCATATAGGACACCGTTACGAGTCCCTTTTGAATACGTTCCCTAGCATGTTGCAACTTCAATTGCAAGTGCTTCGTGCTTTGCTTACAACCTTCAGAATTCAGCAAAGCCAAACATGCTTTGTTGTCCTGGTAAACCTGGATTGGACATTTGACAGGAATTTTCATGTCTTTGCACAATTGTAACAACCATTCACAATCTTTAAGTGAATAAGACAGTGCATTCAGTTCAGCTTCACAAGTACTTAAGCTAACTGTTGTTTGCTTCTTGCATGACCAATCAAATAGACCCTGATTGTACTTATAGCAAACTCCAGACGTACTTTTCCTGTCTGTAGTGTCACTTCCAAAACTTGCATCTGCAAATATCTCAAGACCACCAGACTTCTGATTGTTAAATCTCAGTCTGTAATGCATAGTGCCTTTCAAATACCGCGCTATGCGTTTCAGAGCTTTCCAATCCTTAACAGTAGGATTGTTGACTTGTCTGCTTAGCAAATTACAGCTAACAGCAATGTCAGGTCTTGAACATCTGGCAATGAAGTTTAGCTTGCCTAGCACACTTCTGTACAGTGTAGTGTCAGAAAATGCTTCTTCAGTGTCATCTACCTGATAACTTGTTATCATCGGTGTGTCTACAGGGTTAGCATCCATCAGGTTTAGTTTGCTTAACACATCAGCAATTTTCCGTGACTGGTGTACTAGAATGTTACCATCTTGATCTCTCTCTATTTCCAGAGATAGGTAGTTGTTTACCTCACCAAGATCTTTTATGTCAAAGTGCTCTTTCAGTTGAGCTAGGGCGTTATTGTACATTGTGACATCTTCCCAAAAGAATAAAAGATCATCAACATAAAACAAACAATACAGTTTCTTTTGCCCCTCCTCTTTGACAAATACGCATGGATCAGCTTTCCCTTGCTTAAAACCTAGAGAAAACAATACTTCAGTGAGTTTTGTGTGCCAACACCGTGCACTTTGTTTGAGACCATAAAGGGACTTCTTCAGAGCACAAACAAATCCCTGTTTTACCTGTACGCCATCAGGTGGAAGCATATAAAGTGATTCATCTAGAGATCCGTACAGAAAAGCTGTATTCACATCATGGTGACTAATGTGTAGATTCTCTTCTGCAGCTAGCTTGAGCATAAGCCTAATGCTCTCATACCTCACGGTGGGTGAGTAGGTCTCGTGATAGTCTTCACCTGGTACCTGTGCAAAACCTCTGGCTACCAATCTGGCTTTGTGTCTGACTATCTTGCCATTTTGATCAGTCTTCGCTTTGAAGACCCATTTGCTTCCAAGCAGTTTCATTCCTGGAACTACTGGAACAAGGTCCCATGTTTTGTTCCTTTCCAAGGAATCAAGCTCAGCCTTCATGGCATTTAACCATGGCTCAGCTTCCTTTGAATCCAAATCCTGGATTTCTTGGAAACTTGAAGGTTCAAATACCTTCTTGGAGCTTTTAACAGCTGTTACTGCTATCTTAGCAAACTCATCAGCAAATCTCTTTGGAGGTCTGCCTTTTGTTGCTCTCTGTGACCTGCGAATTAGCCTTAAGTCTTCAATACTCTCCTCTTCCTTCTTAGGAGAAAAGTGACCTATTGTGAACAATGGTTCCTCCAATTCTTGATCAGAGCTTTCAGAGGGTCGCATAGAGGCTTTCGCACTCTTGAAATCCTCTGAATCACCCGATTCAGTTTCAGACTCAGACTCAGAACCTTCATCAGTGGGTGTGGGTTGTTGCGGTTGCTTTTGACTATCCTCAGTTTCATCACTGTCATCAGGATAACATTGGAAAATTCCCACATTCTCCCCCCACTTGGCATTGTACTCAACACTTCTTGTGAGCTTAATTTCCTTAGAGTCAGTCATCATTATTCTGTAAGACCCTTTCTGATAACCTAGAAAGATACCATGCAATCCACGCTTGTCTAACTTGGAGTTTTGTGGTGAGTGAACCCACATGTCAGAACCAAAAATTTTCATGTGTTTGATGTATGGCTTCTTGCCAAACATCTTCTCATAGGGGGTACAACCAATCGCTGAAGATAACCTGCGATTATAACTGTAAGTGAAACATGAGAGAGCTTCGGCCCAATAACTCTCTGGAAGATTGGCATCATGCAGCAAGGTTTTTAACCCTTGAAGCAATGTCTGATTTGCTCGTTCCGCAAGTCCATTCTGCCATGGCGAGCGAGGACTAGACAAATCGTGTTGAATTCCTTTCTCAGTCAGAAAAGCTTCAAACTGCTGAGAAGTGAATTCTCCCCCGCGATCACTGAAAAGAGTCTTTACCTTCTTACCATGCACATTTCCCAACCAAGCACAGAATTCTTTGAACCTTGGAAAAGCCTCTGATTTCTGCTTGAGATTGTACACATAAATATACCTGGAAAATGCATCAATGAGAACCATGAAGTACCTGTTTCCACCCAAAGAGGGCGCTAGTGGTCCAACCAAATCAGCATGAACAACCTGGTATGGTTCTGTAGCTTGCCTACTAGACATCTTACCTTTCGCAGCCATTTTTACCTTGTTTGCTGCGCATGCCTTGCACTTCATGTGGTACCTGCAGGGTTTAATAGTCATACCTTCAACCAAGGCAGGCATTTTAGATACTGCCTCAAAATGCAAATGACCAAATTTTCGATGAAAATCGTGAATACATTCTGCATGCAAACTTTTGTTAGAACCTGCAATGCAACAAGTGTCATCCTGCACAACATCATCAAAATACAAAACATACAAACGACCAACATATTCAGCATGCAATACATAATCATTTTTCTTTGTGATGATGCACCTTTTGTTCTTAAAGGAAACGTCAATTTTCCGCTCATTCAGCTGTCCAACGCTGAGCAGATTATGCTTGGCATCTGGCACATAAAGCACATCCTGTATCGATAAGTCCAAACTGTGAAGAACAACAGTTCCGTAGCCTTTACTGGGGATTGTGTGGTCATCCGCCTGGTGAATCGCACCTTCCTGCGGTGTAAAAGACACGAACAGTCGCTTATCGTTGCACATGTGGTGGGTCGCCGCTGAATCAACAACGAAAAAAGATCTAGACGTCTTCTGGACCTCTGCAACCTTTGGAGTGAAGCGTGAGACCATTGCCTTGTGCTGCGTTGTCCTGGACACCGGACCTTTGCCTTTGCCTCGGCCTTTTCCACGCGATGAGCTTTTGCTGCGCTGCTCTGTCTTGGCCCTGGGATTTCTGCATTCCCTCTTCATATGGCCTAGACGTCCACACGAGTAGCATTTCACTGCCTTCAAAGCTTTGGCGCCATCTGGTGGTTCCACTGCACTATGGGATGACGTCTGTGAAGTCTCCCCCTTGCCCATGCAGCTATCACCCTGGCGGTCTGCTTCATTCTGAATCATGGCAGTATCACAGGCTACTGTGAGTTGAGCATTTGGCTGATTGGCATCAGATTCCCCACTTGCATCAGCCAGCCTTCTGCAGCTAGCCATCATGACTCTGGCATTAGCCTTCTGCGTCATCTCTGCTGCTTTAAATCAAGCTGCTTTATACAAGCTGCGTCTGTGTACAGCTGCAGCTGCTTCATTCCAAAAGCAAGTTCAAAAGTACTTTCAATTTCCAGCCTCTGCCTGTGAGCCTGTGCCACTCTGCTTATCTGCAGCTGCTGCAAAACCGCATTCCAAAGGCAAGTTCAAAAGTGAAAGTTCTCTCTGCTGTCTTAAATTCATGCTGCGACACTGCTGCAGCTGCTTTACTTTCGATTTCCCCAGCATAGGAAAAATTTATCCTTCTAGCCTTTTGCCTGTGCCACGGCAAAACCGGCTATAAAAGTTCAAAGTCCAGCCATAAAGCCATTAATTAGAAGCTGGCAGGCTGCCCGGAGCTGTAGCACATACCTCATCAAATCATCTTGACGCGCAGAGATATCGTCCGATCCGGCCCTCTGCATTCCGATCCTTTGCCGGCACTCCAATTCTTTGCTCCTTTGTTCCTTTGCCAGGAGCCCGACTTCTGGAGTCCATTCTCAAAACACTGCGTTTTTCTGGGCCCGGAACCAAATATTGGAGATAAGCAGTGTCCAGTGCACAGCGGAATGATGAAAAGTACGTGCCAACATGCTCTATATTACTTTATTTACACTTCAAAGCTGGTAATTTACAGAAAAAACATCTTCCCTCTGCCGGAGCAGAGAAAGGCATCCTCTCTCCTCTAAAGCACGGAGAGAAACAACACTGAACTGCAAAGAACAGTGAAAAACAGGAAACCAGTGTACGTCACATCCAGTCTCCTTTCCCGTGAGAAAACCCAACAGCACTTGACTGTGGAATGTAAACATTGTCTTGTGACAAGCACTTCGCTGCTCAGTGAAGGAAGCAGAAACCAACAAGGCCACGCCCCCAGAGCCAGCTGATTGGCTGTCCAGGGGGTGATGCGGTCGGGGATTCCCCAATCACGCGGAAGCTGAGCGCCAGGCACCGTGCGCATGGTAGGGGCATGAAGCCCGCAACACCTCCTCCTCTGCAGGGCGGAAGTGGCTTTATCACAAAAGTTGTGACCTACACAATTATCAAAATTTTCTGATCTACCCTCCAGAAAGCACATGGTGCTTCACGCATTTCAATAGTACTAGGTTGAATATATAGAGGCAACTTATGTATATAGCAAGGTGCTCTTTTAACCTCTAATTAAACTTTAGTCCTGCCCTTGAATTGCTTCGAGGACAGAACTGGACCAGGTCAGCTATTCCCTGTGTGGAGCCCGACTGTTAAGATGCTGCAGCCAACTTGTTTTTAGATGATCTCACTTCAGCAAAAGCTCCAGCTGCCACAGTGTCCTTGTCATTTGGTGCCTTTGCCATTACCTGAGTTGCTAGACATTTTGTGGGGTCTGCCTTGCTGCCAGCTAATGTCCTGTAATCCTTGCGAAGGTAGCTGCAAAATATTCAAGATGGGGAAAAAAAAAAGTTGATAGGTTTGATAGACCACTTGCAGAAATCAAAAACAGCAATATTGGTGGCCATTTTCCAAGATGGCGGCCAAGTGCCTAAGCAACAAAAAATTAGCATCCTTGATATTTAAATTCAGCACACTTCCGTCCCGTACAGAAATAGCATCACTTGCACCTAATTTCCCCCTGTCTGTCGTTAGTCTTGGAAAAGAAATCTAGCCTAGACTTGGATTCTCAGATGTTGCTGGACTAGAAATCCCATCATCCCTAGCTGGGAATCGCCATTATTATAAGATGATGGGGGTTTAATCTAGCAGCATCCAGTAACTCAAAGGGGAAAGGCTGGCTTAGCCTATAAGACACACACCTCAATCTACAAGTTGTGTATAGTTGCATTGAAATGGATAGCATAGCCCCACAATTGACTCACCAAGTTGGGGGCAGCCTTGGGAATAGAATTGTGCCAAACTTTCAACTTTGCCAGATGTCGTGATCTGCTTTGCGGAAGAGGGAACATAACGCACAATGTGAAACAAAAGCTG
Source organism: Podarcis gaigeae (assembly GCF_964106915.1). Taxonomy (NCBI): domain Eukaryota; kingdom Metazoa; phylum Chordata; class Lepidosauria; order Squamata; family Lacertidae; genus Podarcis; species Podarcis gaigeae. The sequence continues at coordinate 28,224,882 of NC_139693.1, read as the reverse complement.
AAACGATGTAAACTGAAATTATAATGAATAAATCCAGAGTTCTTAGTTTTTCCATGATGGGAGGCCTCTGTCCCATTCATTCCCCATCCAAAATAGTAAATATCTGCTTCGCTGTCTGTCTCGGGCAGCCCCTTCCTGTTGAGTTTGTGGAAGAAGTCCTTGTTAGAGACATTCACACTTCCATTGTAAGCGTGCAAGCCATGAAATGCACACACATGAACAATAAGGCAACAAACAATTAAGAACACAGCGTTGTACCCACCACAATCTCCAAGGAGTGAAAGATGCCATGGTGCTGGGGTGATTTCCCAGGGTTGTTTTGTTATAAGAAAAAAACTGCTCCTTTTCCCTTATGGGGTATTCCAGAGCCCATATAGAGTCCTTAAGTGGGTTCCCTATGGGTAGGAGAAATAACAAAGGCCAAAGTTAAAAACGCAAAGCAGCTAGTAAGTCTGATCTTTATTCAAGGAACTGTTGCAACAGGGTCCCCACTCACCACACGCAGGAGGGAGGAGAACCCTGAACAATGGTGCGCAAGCCCTTATATAGACTTTTGAAACTGCTCACCTTGTAGCCCCAGACCACCCCCAAAACATCATACATCCATCACAGAAGGAGGCGGTCTACAGCAGAAATCCTGTTTGCCAGGCTACCTGATAATGGTCCCTGACTGTATTACCTGGGCAGCCTGGCCTGCCATTCTTTTGTAATGGTTAATAATACTTTAGTTCCTGAATCCAGGTCACAGGCTCACCCTATCCATACACAAATACGCCCTTAAGACAGGATTTGCAAGCAAAAAGAAGACAATGGGAAGGCTTTCTCCATTTTCCTCCCTACTACAGAGGAATGTTTGAGGTCATTGGGAGAGTCAAAATGGCTCCAGGATTGCTCTCCCATACTATTTCAGACACATGGTTCATATATTTAGACGTGTGCATTTATGAATATTTATTCTATATTTAAGACCTTAAAATTTTTATAACAGTTTCCTTGGAGGGACATAGCTGTCAACTTTCAGATTTGAAAATAAGGGATCAGCAGCCTCGCCTGTCCCGGGGACAGTCTATGGGATATCTAACAATCCGGGATAGCAGCGAGAAGCAGGAGGAAACGGCACTGGAATAAGGGAATTTCCCACAAAAAATGGAAGGTTGACAGCTATGTGGAGGGAAGGTTAGTGGAGACTGGTGTCTTGAGGACATATGCCCTAGGGAGCAGCTGAGCCACTGTGTTTTGCGCTAGCGGCAGCCTCAAGTTGCAAGTCCTATTTCATCAGGACGGCCAGTATGCTGTGAGCCCAGGGAGGGTGGGTGAGTGGATGGCCAGAGAAGAACTTCTATCCCTGTGTCAGGACAGTAGCTCACCTGGTAAAACCTTCAAGATCAGGAGACCCGTCTCAGTTATGTATTGGTATCTGCACATATGCACCCACCCACGAGTCTCAGCTCAGTGGTTGTCAGGGTCAGAGGATCCAACCCCCATAATAGGTTGCCAGGAATGGAGAAGACAAGGAAAGTTCTTACCAGTTGCTTTTTATTCAATATTCACAGAGAGAGGCTTAGAAATGGGAGTAATGGTGTTGCTTCTAGTGAGTCTCCACCTCCTCCCTCTCTCCCTTCATGTGTCATCACCATGGGTGCTAAGATGTGCCCTCTGCCTCTGAGCTCTGTAATAAATGAAAATCTGCCCTTATTCCCTTATGGGGGACACGAGAGCCCTTATAGAGTCCTTTGTAGGTTCTCCATCGGTCGGAGATAAGGACAGAGGCCAACCAGAGAATACAGTGGTGCCTCGCAAGACGAAATTAATCCGTTCCGTGAGTCTCTTCGTACAGCGGTTTTTTCATCTTGCGAAGCAAGCCCATTGACAGCTTAGCGGATTAGCGCTATTAGCGGTTTAGCTGCTTTTAGCGGATCAGCTGATAAGTGGCTTAGCGGCTTAGGAAAAGGGGGGGGAAGGGGAAAAAACCCGCAGGAACTCACAAGACATTTCGTCTTGCGAAGCAAGCCCATAGGGAAATTCGTTTTGCGAAGCGCCTCCAAAACGGAAAACCCTTTCGTCTAGCGGGTTTTCCGTCTTGCGAGGCATTCGTCTTGCGGGGCACCACTGTATTGAGAAGCAAAGCAGCTAGTAAGCCTGATCTTTATTGAACTGTTGCAACAGGGTCCCCACTCAACACACGCAGGAGGGAGGAGGAACCCAGAACCCAGGTGTGCCCGCCCTTATATATACATTTTAAATTGCCTGCCCTGGAGTCCAAGACCACCCCCAGAAACATCATACCTACATCACAGAAAGGGCGGGCTAAAGCAGAAATCTGAGTGTGTTGTTTACCTCCTGTCTGACAAGTTACCTGTTAATGCTTACTGGATTGATACCCTGGGGAGCCTGGCCAGTCTTTTGTAATGATAAACACTTAGTTCCTGAGCCAAGTCACAGGCTCACCCTATTCATACGCAGACATACCCTTAAGACAGGATTTGTGAAGGAAAATACATTTGGCTTTGCAGAGAAAACACCTGGTCAGTTTGGGAGTCAAAATGGCTTCATGGCTGTTCTCCTGTGCAGCTTCAGACATGTGGCTTATATATTTATGTACGTGTTTCCTTGGGACATTTATGAACCTTTATTATATACATAAGACGTTATTTTTTTTATTTCAGCTCTCTGCTCTCCTACTTTCAATGCCTGCCGGGTTCTGGGGGGGCGGGGTGGGTGGGCGGAGTCTGGAATGCTTTCTAAAGACACTGTGTCTGTCAGCTGTCCCCCCCCCCTCCGGTGCATCTTCCTCCTCCTCTCCCATTATTTCTCAGCTCTTCCCCTCATCCCCCTCTGAGCTGTGACCTCCCTCAAACCCCTGCTGTAATTCTGAACTGTCTTCTGCTCTGCCCAGTCCTTGACAGTGGTAGAGAGTTGGTTTTAGATGCAAAAGGTCCCAGATTCAGTCCCCACCATCTCTAGGCAGGGCTGGGGGATGTGATAGGAATTTTATGGTCTTAGATATATGTTAAATGTTCATAAGTGTACCAACCAAGCACATACATAGATCAGCACAAGAAGACCGACCTGGAACCATTTTGATTCCCAAACTGTCCCAAACTGACCAAATGTTTTCTCTGCAAGGTCAAAGGAAAATGGAAAAGCCTCCCCATTGTCTTCACAAATCCTGTCTTAAGGGTATGTCTGTGTTTGAATACGGTGTGAGCCTGTGACCTGACCCAGGAACTAAGTATTTATCACTACAAAAGACTGGCCAGGCTCCCCAGGAAATCCAATCAAGTAACCTGCCAGACAGGAGATAAACAACGACAGGAGAAAAACAACATTCAAATTTCTGTTTTAGACCACCTTTTCTGTGATGTAGGTATGATGTATCTGAGGGGTAGGTCTTAGGTTACATCCCTTCTGTGATGTATGTATGATGTTTCTGGGGGTGGTCTTGATCTACAGGGTGGCAATTTCAAAAGTCTTTATAAGGCCTTGCACGCCATTTTTCTGGGTTCCTCTCTCCTGCGGGTGAGGGGAGCACCCTGTTGCAACAGTTCAATAAAGATCAAGCTGCTTTGCTTCTCAATATTCTCTGGTTGGCCTCTGTTATTCTCTCCTACCAATAGGGAACCCACTTAAGGACTCTATGTGGGCTCTTGGATACCCCATAAGGGAAAAGGGCATTTTTTTGTTTACAACAGAGGGGACCCCGTCTGAATTATTGGAGAGCCACTGCAAGTCTTTGTCGACAACCCTGAGCTGTTTGGACTTGGTATCTGGCAGTGTCCTATGTTCTTCCTACATCCTTATTCTGCTCCTGCCTGGAGGAAGTTCTGCTCTGTCAAGACAAGCAATGATCAATGGATGGTCCTTTAGAAGGAACTAATTATAGGCTGAGAGCGACTGAAATACGATGCGAGTAGAGCTGTGACAAATAGATGGAGCTGCCACGTTAGCTTGTCACCCCCGTTCCACTCCATAACTTGCCCCAGGTTAGAATGGGGAGTTACAGGGAAGAGGAGCGATCAAGTCTTTCCCTTAGAGTTGGTAATCGGAGCAGGGAAGCAAAATGAGGATGGGAGTGAGCAAAAGGGCCTGATCCCAGCACTCTTTAGGGCCTCTGCAGGGGTCATTTTTATTGCATGTATGCCAACACCTCGTGCTCCTTGGAGGAAACAGATAAATATGAAAGTACCAAACAGAGAGAGAGAGAGAGAGAGAGAGAGAGAGAGAGAGAGAGAGAGAGAGAGAGAGAGAGAGAGAGAGAGGCTATGGAATGTCATCCTATCAAATAGTAATAATAATATGATATAAGTTTAAAAAACGGCTCTTTTTCCCTTATGGGGTACCCAAGAGCCTACAGAGTCCTTTTGCAGGTTCTCTATCGGTAGGAGAAAATAACAGAGACCAACCAGAGAATATTGAGAAGCAAAGCAGCTAATAAGCCTGATCTTTATTAACTGTTGCAACAGGGTGCTCACAATCACACGCAAGGAAAGAGGAGGACCCAGAGCCATGCGTGCAAGCCCTTTGTTACGGTAAAATCTGGGTGCGAGGCTGCTCTGTCACCCAGCTCGTCGGACTAAGTCCGTGGGTCCCTGCGGAGGAAAATGAGCTCAGCCGGAGACAGGAGCAAGCTGCAGAAGATCCAAGTTTATTGCGCAACAGGTTCAAGGCGAGATTGAACCGCGAGAAAGGGGTGACATGAACTTTTGAAATTTCCCTCCATGTCCCAGAATACAGTGCAAAATACATCCCAGTTACATCATGAATACATTAAGAAGAGGTTGGGTTACACAGATTACATGATGAATACATTAAGAAGAGGTTGTGTTACACAGGATTAACATATGGAGGAGGGAGGGGGAATATGCAGAGCTGGAGATATGCGCAGATAAGCACATCCTGAGTACCGGTGATGAGAAGACAATGGTCCATGTACTGGCATTGCCCGGAGGAAAGGCTTGGCAGAGTGATTTGACAGGATTAGGGTCTTGACACCTTGCTTGAGGGGTTATGGAGGACAGGGGAGGTGTCATGGAGTCCTAGAGAAATTGAGCAAATTGGCACATTGATTTTCTATGAAATTTATAGATTTTAGTCCCTTTTGACATTGACAATTGGAAATAAATGGATATATTGTAGCGAAGAAGGTGAAGAAGACATGCCCCCCCTTCCGTATCACCTTATATAGACATTTTAAATTGCCCGCCTTCGAGTCCAAGACCACCCCCCAGATACATCATACATACATCACAGAAGGGGTGTAGCCCAAGACCACCCCCCAGATACATCATACCTACATCACAAAAAAGGCGGTCTACAACAGAAATCTGAGAGCGTTTTTTATCTCATGTGTGGCATGTTACCTGATTGTATTTTCTGGGTTTGGGCCACTCTTTTGTTATAATAACTACTTAATTCCTGAATCTAGGTCACAGGTCACAGGTCACAGGCTCACACCCTGTTCATATCTTGAATGTGCCCCTAAGAAAGGATTTGTGAGATAATGGGGAGGTTTCCCACTTTGACCCTGCAGAGAAATATTTGAAGTCAATTTGTTCAGGACCTAATCTGTGGGGTTTCAGACATGTGGTTTATATACACTGTTATGAACATGTAATTTTTTTATATATAACCTTAAAGGGAAAGCGGAGCATTCCTGGATCAAATCAGAAACTGGGATGGCTTCTGTAAATCCAGGACTGCCCCTGGAAAATAGGGACACTGGGAGGGTCTGAAAGGGTCTCTGGGACATGGAACAGCACCACTCTGAATTGCAACATTTTGCTGTGAATCCCATCGGTAACAATCCACTTTCCTTTCCAATTTGCACCACTGGAAGTTTGCATTATTTACTTTCCCTAGGCCTGCTGCATAGATTTTGCTTCACTCCTCTCCTGGGGCTTTTAGCACGACTCTGCCATTCCCACCAATTTAAATTTCAAAGGAGCTCTGAGGAGGAAAATCCCATTGAGAAAAGCAGACAGAATAGGCAAACCTCCAACCCCCCCTCCCATCATTTGTCAGGAAAGCAGAAACCCAAGGAAATTGAGCTCTTCTGCAAATAGCAAACCTGTTAAGGAGACACTGAAATTCCCCCCTTTTGTTCTCCCTAATTGCAGGTTTAAATTTAGCACCGACAAAGAAAGTTCTCCTGTTCCAAAATTAGCTTTGAGAAGAGGCCAGCTGGATCTCAGCGTGAATAAAAGAAAAACAAAACACCTACATGCTTCTTGCAAATTAGACTTTTGCTGTGTGTGGTTGTTTTGATTTTTAACAAAATCTTTGGCCTATTAGCCTTGATTCTAATTTCAGCAGCGTACCAAGAGTGGGTGAGATTGGGCCTGGGAGAATAATAGGGATTACGTATTTAACCATTCTGAAGTTTTAACAATCAACCCCTTTTCCCAGGGGATTTTGGGAATTGTAGCTCTCAGAAGAGAATAAGGGGGTTTCCTAACAACTCTCATCACCCTTAACAAAGGGTCTCTTCTGCTAAAAATATGTACAGTTCTGCTATTTAAATGAGGAATTATAATTAGGGTTTATGTCTCAATTTAAATATATTTTCTGCTTTTGTGTTGTAAACTGCTTTTGTTGTAAACAAAACCTGCCCTTCTTCCCTTATGGGGTATCCAAGAGCCTGTATAGAGTCCTTAAGTGGGTTACCTATCGGTAGGAGAAAATAACAGAGGCCAACCAGAGAATATTGAGAAGCAAAGCAGCAAGTAAGCCTGATCTTTATTAAAGCTGTTGCAACAGGGTGCTCCCCTCACATGCAGGAGGATGGAGGAGGACCCAGAACAAAGGTGTACTTGCCCTTATATAGACATTTTAAATTCCCTGCCCTGGAGCTCAAGACCACCCCTCCATACATCATACATACATCACAGAAAAGGCGGTCTACAACAGAAATTTGAGTGCTGTTGTTTTTCCTGTCTGGCAGGTTATCGGATAATGCCTTATCTGATTGCCTTTCCTGGTAGTCTGGCCATTCCTTTGAGATGGCGATTACCCAACTCCTGAGACAATGGGAAGGTTCCCTCACCCCCTCCCTCCTTGCAGAGAAAACATTTGGTCAGTTTGGGAGTCCAAATGGTTTCAGGGCGGTCTTCCTGTGCTGCTCCAGACATGTGGTCCACATATCTATGTACGTGCTTGGTTGGTACATTTATGAACATTTATTATATATATATAAGACCTTAAATTTTTTATTACAATTTTGATAACCTTATATGTAAATTTGCCTTGAATTAACCGTAAGGTGGCAAGGCAACTTAAGGATATGCAGATCCCAACCACCAGAGCGGGACACATGCCTCATCTGCACTATATGTTTAAAGCAGTTTCATACTACTTTAAATAGTCATAGCTTCCTCCAAAGAAATCTGGGAACTGTGGTTTGTTCAGGGCTCTGAGAGTTGGTGAGGAACAAAGACCCAGAGTGGTTGAACAATTAATCCTCTACCTATGGAACTTTGGGAATTGTGAAACAAGCGGACACTGGTGGTAAAGACCTATTCATCCAGCTGGGACAGCCTGCCAGAGCAAAAATATCTTCAGGTGTTTCTGGGATGTGCTGGTAGGCGGTCACCTATTAGATCTTAGGGATGTGGGTGGCACTGTGGTCTAAACCACTGAGCCTCCTGGGATTGCCGACCGGAAGGTTGACGGTTTGAATTCCTGCAATGGGGTGAGCTCCTGTCCCAGCTCCTGCCAACCTAGCAGTTCGAAAGCATGCCAGTGCAAGTAGATGAATAGGTACCGCTGCAGAGGGAAGGTAAACAGTGTTTCTGTGAGCTCTGGTTTCCGTCACAGTGTCCCGTTGCAGTAGAAGCTGTTTAGTCATGCTGGCCACATGAGCCGGAAAGCTGTCTGCGGACAAACGCCAGCTCCCTTGGCCTGAAAGCGAGATGAGTGCCGCAACCCCATAGTCACCTTTGACTGGACTTAACCGTCCAGGTGTCCTTGACCTTTACCTTTTTTACCTGTTAGATCTTGGAAGGCATGCTGTTTCACAGAATAGTTGGTTCTGATGAGGCATCAGCAAAGTGTGGGCTTGGAAGGGGGGAAGATGATCTGTGGGGTGTGAGGGAGACAGGGTTGACTGTGTTTATTTGTGTCAGAGTTTGTAAATTGCCAGTTTAACAATCAGTACGGTTCACAACGATCCCAAGCACGCCCTTCATTGCGGGAACACAACAGCTCAATTACACTCGAAGCCATCGAACGAACGTCTGTCACTCTGTCGATCCCAGCAGCTTCCCGGCGAAATGATTGAAGTAGCATCGTTACGAGATTGACTGTACAGAAAAATAAGCAGCAGGAGATGACTGTGTCTTCTCTGACGACTGGTGGGGATGTTTTGTCCCAATGCGTTAGATCTTAACCAATTGATGAAGTCTTTGATTCTTTCAGGAAGGAAAATTTGAAGAAGAGTTTGGATTTGATATCCCGCTTTATCACTACCCAAAGGAGTCTCAAAGCGGCTAACATTCTCCTTTCCCTTCCTCCCCCACAACAAACACTCTGTGAGGTGAGTGAGGCTGAGAGACTTCAGAGAAGTGTGACTGGCCCAAGGTCACCCAGCAGCTGCATGTGGAGGAGCGGAGACACGAACCCGGTTCCCCAGATTACGAGACTACCGCTCTTAACCACTACATCACACTGAAGGTCAAGAGCACACTATTTTGTCAATGTTAAGGAGCTCTCTGAGCAGTTTGTGCTCTATATATTTGCACACTCAAAGGAGAATTCCGAAAGAAATGTTTACAGGGGTGGAAATTGAGGATCCTCGCTTATTTGTCCCATGTCCAGAAGCGAAATCAATCCAATTGTTTTCAGTCTGCAAATGAGACATAGTTGATTATGTTTCCCCCTGTCAATTTGCATAGAGTTTTCTTTGCATTAAAATGAATGGGGTGGAATAACGTAATGGTAACAATAACAATAACAATGATTTATTTATTTATACCCCAGCCTCCCCAGCCAAGACCGGGCTCAGGGTGGCTAACAACCAATAATAAAAACAAGTTGATTAAAATACAACTTAAAAAACAAGATTAAAATACAACATTAAAACATTAAGTTGCAGCCTCTTCACAGAAGGGGAAAGGAAAAAAGAAAGAGGGGGAGGGAATCAAATTGACTCTAAGCCAAAGGCAAGGCGGAACAACTCTATCTTACAGGCCCTGCAGAAAGAAATCAGATCCTGCAGGGCCCTGGTCTCATGAGACAGAGCGTTCCACCAGGCCGGGGCCAGTGTTGAAAAGGCCCTGACTCTGGTTGAAGCTAATCTAACTTTCTCTAGGGTGTTGCTATTTATGGACCTTAAGGTCCTCCGTGGGGCATACCGGGAGAGGCGGTCTCGTAGGTACGAGGGTCCTAGGCTGTGACATAATTAACAACACAAACATGAACTAAATCAACTTTCTCCCCCCATCCTCAATCGGGAGACATAGAAAACTCTTAACTCCCATGTATCCTGGCAGAAAATAAAGATGCTTCTCTCCAGACCTTAATAGCAAGGTCTCCTGACCTCAGTGAGGACTCCTTGTCATCGGTCCCCACTTCTGGTCCACCCCCATCCCTAATCAGGAGACATGGGAAACACTAATTTCCATGCATCCTGGCAGAAAATAAAGATGCTTGCCTCCAGGCTTAACAATGAAGCATCTTCTGTTTTCAGTGAGCCTTCTTTACTGCTGGTTCCCTCCTCCTTCGTATGGATAAGACAAGACTTGATTATGGATTACATTGAACACAGGTCCAAGCTGTATCTCTCTCCCTAGGTAAAGGGACCCCTGACGATTAGGGTCCAGTCGTGACCGACTCTGGGGTTGCAACGCTCATCTCGCTTTATTGGCCGAGGGAGCCGGCGTACAGCTTCCAGGTCATGTGGCCAGCATGACTAAGCTGCTTCTGGCGAACCAGAGCAGCACATGGAAACGCCATTTACCTTCCTGCCAGAGCAGTACCTATTTATCTACTTGCACTTTGACGTGCTTTCGAACTGCTAGGTTGGCAGGACCAGGGACCGAGCAATGGGAGCTTACCCCATCATGGGGCTTCGAACCGCCGACCTTCTGATCAGCAAGTCCTAGGCTCTGTGGTTTAACCCACAGCGCCACCCGGTTCCCCATCTCTCTCTCTACACACAAGCTTATTTATTCAGGTCAGCTAAATTTATGCAGAGACTATGCACTCACTGGACGTTACATGTGAACAACTCAATATACTGCTCAAAGTTTTCCTGTACACAGAGGTGACCCACTTGTTGTGAAGATCCCTTAAATATATTTCAGAAGTGGGAGGAGTTGGCAGGAAAGGTTTGCTGATAGCAAGGGGAAAACTGTTGCAAGGCGAGGCCCAAACCTCTGATAATAATTTGGGCTGGACATGTAATAGGCTATGGATTTCCAAAGTGTCTGTGCAGGGGCTGATGTATTTGTTCATAATCCAAAACCCTTAAGGGCCGATACCGGCCATTATTGTTAGTTTGAATCTACAGAAAGCACTTATGCTTGCTAACAGACAACCTCCCTGATTTATTAGGTCTGCATGGTGTGTTCTGTCAAGAGTGCCAGAAATTCCCTGCTGATCTATTACTCACCCAGCAGCTCTCAAACACTCCTAATTGATGTAACAGAAACATATTGACAGTGACACAGTAACGTGCTCTATGATAGGGTTACAGAAATGGACTAGACAGTTGTTCCCAGAGCTTCAGTGCCCGTTGACGAATGAAAATGCATCTTCCTTTATCTTGCATCAGATGCTGGCCACTCACAGATCAGTGTTTTTTCCCCTCCCCAGATCTCACACTGAAATTAAGAAGGCTGGTTTATGCATTATCCATATATCACAGCACCCGTTGTTTGAATGTTCCATGTTGTAGCAGTAAGTTATCAAAACTCCAATTATGCGTGTGCCTGGGGTTACTAAGGATGAACAAATCTGTCAGTCTCAGTTTCTCTCAGTTTCTCATTTTACCAATCCTTAAATTAAGTTCTCCACACCAGCTTGCACTGTTTAAACAAAAAATTCTCAGGGAAATCTGCCAATTTTTTTGGAGGGATTTTCTCTTAGTAGCCACCTTTTTCTATGTAATTTTGTCTGATATTCACATTCTTTGCAGAGCAGTTTTCCTAATACGATGTACATTTGTTTGTTATTTACACTAACATATGTATCTGTGTGCCAAATAAAAGGTAAAGGTAAAGGTACCCCTGCCCGTACGGGCCAGTCATGTCCGACTCTAGGGTCGTGCGCCCATCTCACTTAAGAGGCCGGGGGCCAGCGCTGTCCGCAGACACTTCCGGGTCACGTGGCCAGCGTGACAAGCTGCATCTGGCGAGCCAGCGCAGCACACAGAAACGCCGTTTACCTTCCCGCTAGTAAGCGGTCCCTATTTATCTACTTGCACCTGGGGGTGCTTTCGAACTGCTAGGTTGGCAGGCGCTGGGACCGAGCAACGGGAGTGCACCCCGCCGCGGATATTCGAACCGCCGACCTGATGATCGGCAAGTCCTAGGCACTGAGGTTTTACCCACAGCGCCACCCGCGTCCCTGTGTGCCAAATAGTGTTATGCATTTTTTTTGCACAAATTAATTGTCTGCAGAACTGCATTACAAAAATTCAGATGATGGTGTATTTTGAAGGATGTCTGTTTTTCAGTTTGCATATTGTTTCAGAAGCTGCAAAATAGGTTAGTTTGCCTTTAAATGCAAACTGAATAACATTTCTCTTCAGTCCTCAATCCGTAAGTGTCCTTCAGACTGGAGTAGGGTTGGCATACGAATCAGGCTGCATGTAGGATGTTTTTATATATTTGTTAAAAAGCTTTAAAAATCCAAGAAAAGCCCAAAATTTGGGGGGGGGGGAGTTGGGGTGTGTGTGGAGATTGGAGGTAGCTGACATGGAACAGTTCAAATATTGCTGGACTACAACTCCCATCATCCCCCATTGACCATGCTAGCTGGGGCTATCTATATATCATTTTCATATATTTTTTTTCTTAAACCATAATATGCTGTCAATTTTTTATCCATATTCCACACTTGTTCCCATGCTTCTAACTGTGTATTATGATCAATGTCTATTGCCCAATGTATCATTGAGGATTTTACTTGTTCATCCTTTGTTTCCCATTCCAACAGTATATTGTACATTTTAGACAGAACTTTAACATTACATTCTAACAGGTCTCTCTCCAAATGTGATATTTGTTTCCCAAACCCTTGTTTCCTCTCTTTCTTAAATACTTCAATACTTCATTTAAGTGATAATATTGTATCCCTGTTGTTAACATTCCTGATAAGTTCTTAGATTCTTTTAGTTTAAACTCTCCTCCCTCTTCTCTTAATAAATTTCTATAAATTGCCGAACTTTCCAACATATTCCTTTTCATTACTGCTAGGATTTGCCAATCAGAAGGTTGGCGGCTCGAATCCCCGCGACAGAGTGAGCTCCCATTGCTCGGTCCCTGCTCCTGCCAACCTAGCACGTCAAAGTGCAAGTAGATAAATAGGTACTGCTCCGGTGGGAAGGTAAACAGCATTTCCGTGCGCTGCTCAGGTTCGCCAGAAGCGGCTTAGTCATGCTGGCCACATGACCCGGAAGCTGTATGCTGGCTCCCTCGGCCAATAAAGCGAGATGAGCGCCGCAACCCCAGAGTCGGCCACGACTGGACCTAATGGTCAGGGGTCCCTTTACCTTTATGGCTTCCAATGGAGAAAGCCAAGGTGGTGTTTTTGTCTCCAAAGAGTTTTAATATTTATCCCATACTCTACATAATCCCCCCCCAATTATATGTTTTGTAAATCCTTTATGTACTTTCATTTTTTCATGCCACAAGTAGGCATGCCAATGGCTGGCACCCCCTTTTCAAGCCATCAAAGTTGGTGGCTGCTGCCCCCACATGGTGGTGAATCCCATAGCCCCATTCTTCAACTGCTTCCAGTGTGGCATACTTCCTCTCGTCTGTTCCATAGTCAAAATTCACACAATTCAGGTGCATCAGATTACCACAAGGTTGTAGTATTAAGAGAGAGAGAGACAGGTGAGAGATGAGAGATGGGAATTATATCGACTGGCATTCCTGCCTCTAGGAAAAAAGTTTTCTTATATGCAGCCGCTGTGGCCAGAATGATTATAGCAAAAAATTGGAAGGGGGAAAAAACTCCCTCCATAAGAGAATGGCAAATAAGATTTTGTGTATATATAGAATCAGCAAGACTTACAGCAGTGGTAAGAAGCCAGTCAGACCAAAAACTGATAGAGGAGTGGACTTGCATGAAGGAATACATCAAAAAGCATTGTTCTGGTATTAATATATCAGTATGCAATGAATGAAACTTATAGAGTAAAAAATTAACAAGAAATGGGTATAAGATGAGATAGTCAAAAATAATATTGATAACACAGCGAAAAGAAGAAAAGAAACAAAGGAAGGCACATATAGGTGGAGGGAAGTCAAAATTTATGTCTGTATGTTTAGTTTGGATGTTTATTTTCCTTTTTTGTAATCTAAGTTGAAAGGTGTATGTATCTATGGATATTAAGTTTGTTTAGTGTTCTGGTTTGTGGTTGTAAGTACTGCATTTATCAATAAAAGTTTTTTTAAAAAGAGAGAGAGATGAGAGAGAGAGAGATTTCATCTCCACATTTGCTGCCCAACAGGCATTCTTTTGGATAAAGAAAACAAACAAACATAAATTCCAAAATCTGTATCGGCAATACCTTTATTAGGCTAACCAAAATATCACAGAAAAGGTGAAGGCATTCATAAGAATGTAAGGCATAAGAACATAAGATGAGAAAGAAAACCCCATGTGGATCCTTTGTTGTTCTTGCTGACATGTGCAAAATAAAAAATGATTTGCGTGTTGAGTCCCACAGTGCCACCCCCCAAAAATTTCACACTTCACACTTCAATTTTTGTTTAAGGTTTTTGGCATAATTTTTGGCCACAACTTTATTCAAATACAAAAAATGTGAGTGGTTGCTTAGGCATTGGTTATGACTATCTGTCCTTGCCCCCCAAGGACAGAGCTGGCACTTCCGGACACCAACGGAAGCCAGCGTGGGAAACAAGTATTGGGCGAGAAATGAGGCTGGGAAACAGACCCACACTTCTCACCCTCATGTTCCGGTGGGGCTTGCACGGCCCAAGTCCGGCTCCACGGACAAGGACGAAATGAATGGCAAGCCCCTGGATTCCTTTAACGGAATTCCCTTTCCACATCATTTGGAGGGATGGGCACTTACCCCTCCAAGCACAAATTTAACCAATGCCTAACCACCAACCTTACAAGTTGTGACGATTTGCTACGTAGTAGGCAAAAACCAAATGGCACCAGCCAATCAACCAAATGGCAAAATTCCTAGCAGGCCCCCGCTCAAAGGCGGACGACCCCATGACAGGCATAGCAAGGTCAAGTGAACCAAAACCACCCTATAAAAGGGAGGGGGGCAGGTGATCCGGTGCAAAACGGCCAAGAGGACGTCCCATCGTCTGGCCCCTATATTTAAAGCCTCTAACCCCTCCTCCGAATTGGCAACACACAAAAATCCCCAGCAACCCAATTAACCCTTTAAAGGCTTGGTTCCACCAAATTTGCCTAGTCATGACACAGTGGCCTGTTTCCCCAACCGCAACACGTGCTCTCTGTTAGGGAGAACACGCTCTGCCAACAGAACGACATTCTCATATGTGATATCCAGGACCTGCCACAAAATGCTGCAGAGCAGAGTGCTGAATTTCAGTACGCCAACTCTCCATGCTCGTTTTTGTGGTACCCAGTTCCTTTCCACCCAATTTTCATTTTTCACTTCCCAGTGGACAGTGGGCATTCTCCAAATGCACTTGAGCACATGCGGTCTCCATGGCGATGTTTATTAATTTTCCTCTAAGGGTTTGTCTTCCTGATATTTTTTTGTACTTCTGCAAACCTGAGGGCTTACCCATGTTTGCTGATCTCTTCATCTCGTGTTGCTGTGAGCCAACAGCACTTGCAGCCTAAGCACTGCGAATAACGGGGGGGGGGGGGGGACGATACCCAGAGATGGAAAGAAGATAAAGTCCCTACCAGAAAAGAATGGCAGATCAAGTTGATGGATTATGCTGAAATGGCTAAAATGACCAGAAGAATCAGAAATCAGGAAGACCAAAATTTTAATAACGAATGGAGAAAATTTATAACTTATCTTAAAGACCATTGTAAACAGTTAAAACCGACACTCGAACTCAGGACACAAGGGAGAAACATGCTAGGAGGAAGGTATGCTTGGCAAATCCACACCATGATCAAGTCCCGTCCGGAAACCAATGTCCCCACTGTGGAAGGACGTGTGGATCCAGAATTGGCCTCCACAGTTAGTTACAGACTCGTCGTTAAAACCGTGTTTATGGAAGACAACCTTACTCGACTACGAGTGATCGCCAAATAATAATAAGAAGGATTGGAATATCACATGTAGTTTAATGGTGAATTTTGGATACAATGGAGAGGTAAAAGACTTGGATTATTACAAAAAGATGCAGGAGGAAATGATTAACAATAGGATCCACAAAGGGGAGGAGGGAACTCCAAGAGATTCCTTGGAATCTTGTTGTTGTGTTGTATGTTTGTATGTATGTTGTGTTGAATTTTTTTTTTTAAAGAAGAAATGATGGGGCCAAAATTCTGCGATAGAAAAGAAAAAAACTCTCTCGAATGGGCCGACAGAATTTGATGGTGATGGCTGCAGTCCCAACCCTACCTACCTGCTGGAATATAAGAAATGAAGACAAGCCTGCCAGATCAGGCCACTAGCCCATCTAGTCCAGCATTCGGTTCTCACAGTGGCTGACTAGATGCAAGCAGAATCTGATTGCAACAGAGCTCTCCCCGGTTGTGATTCCCAGCAGCTAGCATTCAAAGGCATACTGCCTCCAACAGAGGAGGTAAATAGTGACAATGACAAGAGTCCCCTATTTTCCTCCACACTCCCTCTGAATTCTCTGATCAGCCCCCTGTCCCCAAGACCAGCTGCTCTGATGCGGTGTCCTTTTTAACAATAAATTTCAGTGCTGCATCCCTTGGGATCAACAGAGCACAAATCCATCTCTGGCTACATCCAAACATAACAATTCAGTGTTCCTTCGTGGAACAAAATGTGAATGTTTTGAAAGAGGTTGCCTTCTGCCCCCTGGTTGTGCATATTAACGGATAAGTACGTAGATTGGCTGAAGGACTGGTTGGCAAGGTTTACCTCGCCTGGGCCGGTTCACTCCAGCGGAGATCCCTCTGTGGGCCGGATTGCACCCGCGCGTGAGCGTGCATGCCCAGGATTTCTGCCATCTGTACAGACGTGATTTCTGGTGTTGTGGAAGCGAGTCCCTGTGCCGTGCTGCACCGGCTTAGCGCAGTACGCGGGGACTCGCCGAGCAGGAGTCTTGGTTCGGGGGTGGTTCGTGGGCCGGTTAAACGACCCCTCTGGGCCACTTGTGGCCCATGGGCCTTAGGCTGCCTATCCCTGGATGTGAAAAAGACTGGAAATGAATGTGCTGCTTTCAAAAAAGCTCACTAAGTACTTCAAGATCTGGGACTTTTACTGAGAGCTGTTTGGGTAATCTGTGTGCCATGTGGCTTTTGCTGGAGCCTATCCCTCCCCTCCCCTCCTCAACCCCTGAAGCCCTCTCTCTCTCTCTCTCTCTCTCTCTCTCTTGTTCGGGCTTTGACTGCAGATGTTCGATTTTCTTATCGGTATTATGAATTGACACACTTTGCAGCTATGTTCCTGTTTTTTCTTTATGTTTTTCGTATTGTTGGGTAACTTTTTTTAAAATACTAATAAACTATACATTAAAAGGATGGCGAAATTGATCGGAAAGCTCAGGAACCAAGAAGACCAAAACTTCAACAAAGAATGGGGAAGTTTTATAATTTATCTTGGAGATCACTGTGAGCAGATGAAAACAGTAGCAGGATTGCAATAACACTTGTAATGTAGCAAGTACTATGGAGATAGTGGAGTTATATAAAACACAGACTATTGAAAACAATGCAGTAGAAAAGGTTTAACAATAGGACACATGGAGGGGAAGGTGGGAAGTCCAGAGATTCGGAGGAATTTTTAAACTGTTGATGTGTGATTGTATTGTTGTAATTTTGTATTGGGGGCGCGGGTGGCGCTGTGGTCTAAACCACTGAGCCTTTGGCTTGCCAATCAAAAGGTTGGCGGTGCAAATCCTCGCAATGGGGTGAGCTCCTGTTGCTCCGTCCCAGCTCCTGCCAACCTAGCAGTTTGAAAGCACACCAGTGCAAATAGATAAATAGGTAGCGCTCCGGTGGGAAGACAAACAGCGTTTCCGTTCGCTTCTCTGGTTGTGCCAGAAATGGCTTAGTCATGCTGCCCACAAGACCTGGAAAAACTGTCTGCGGACAAACGCCGGCTCCCTTGGCCTGTAAAGCGAGATGAGCGCTGCAACCCCAGAGTTGTTCGCGACTGGACTTAACTGTCAGGGGTCCTTTTACCTTTACCTTTAATTTTGTATTTGTAAGATCAAATAAAAATTATTTCAAAAAAGCAAACAAACTATACATTAATAAGAAGTTCGTTAAACAGTTATGCAAAGTGGTTGCAACAGCTCAGTGGTTTAGAGATAACGCCAAGGTTGCAGGTTCGATCCCCGTATATGACAGCTGCATATTCCTGCATTGCACGGGGTTAGACTGGATGATCCTCAGGTCCCTCCAACTCTTTGATATGACATGATAAGGCAAGCAGATGGGCAGATGGCAACTGGTGGGACCTTACCCTTAATGGCTCAGCCTCCACCAGACTGAGTTCTACTTAGAGGAGATCAACTGAATGTACCTAAATTAATGAGGTCTTCTAGTCTTCTTTAGGACGCGGGTGGTGCTGTGGGTAAAACCTCAGTGTCTAGGGCTTGCCGATCGCATGGTCAGCGGTTCGAATCCCCGCGGCGGGGTGAGCTCCCGTCTTCCGGTCCCAGCTCCTGCCCACCTAGCAGTTCGAAAGCACCCCTAAGTGCAAGTAGATCTCCATACTGAAGGAAATCAACCCTGAGTGCTCACTGGAAGGACAGATTGTGAAGCTGAGGCTCCAGTACTTTGGCCACCTCATGAGAAGAGAAGACTCCCTGGAGAAGACCCTGATGTTGGGAAAGATGGAGGGCACAAGGAGAAGGGGACGGCAGAGGACGAGATGGTTGGATAGTGTTTTCGAGGTTACCAGCATGAGTTTGACCAAACTGGGGGAGGCAGTAGAAGACAGGAGTGGCTGGCGTGCTCTGGTCCAGGGGGTCACGAAGAGTCGGACACGACTAAACGACTAAACAACAATTCTAGCGGGAAGGTAAACGGCGTTTCCGTGTGCTGCGCTGGTGCTGGCTCGCCAGAGCAGCTTCGTCACGCTGGCCACGTGACCCGGAAGTGTCTCCGGACAGCGCTGGCCCCCGGCCTCTTAAGTGAGATGGGCGCACAACCCTAGAGTCGGACACTGAGCAGGGGCAGGGGTACCTTTACCTTTTACTAGTCTTTTAATGAGACTACAGTGGTACCTCGGGTTACATACGCTTCAGGTTACATACGCTTCAGGTTACAGACCCCGCTAACCCAGAAATATTACCTCGGGTTAAGAACTTTGCTTCAGGATGAGAACAGAAATCGTTCTCCATCGGCACGGCAGCAGCAGGAGGCCCCATTAGCTAAAGTGGTGCTTCAGGTTAAGAACATTTTCAGGTTAAGTACGGACCTCCGGAACGAATTAAGTACTTAACCCAAGGTACCATTGTACTAGTCTTGGATGCAGCTCTGCACATTGACGTTTCACGGGCGGCAAACATTAGCCTTGTAACAAAAGCGGCTTTCAGACCTTGCATGTTTCAAAACATATTTTTTTTGCACCTGTGATACAAAAGCAAACACACCTTTACCCACTAGCATCTAGCAGTCCCCACCTTTCAGCAACCCCTCCACCCCCGAAGATAACTCTGTGGGCTCCCCGCCGTTGCCTGCAAGTTTATCCTGCAAGCCCGCTTTTGTGTGGGTGCATCTCCCCCTAGCTGTTGACCGTCTAGCATGCTATCCACTTGTCACAAGATTACCTTTCATTTCCCTTTAAGCGCTGGTCACTTTAAAGCTCGCAGGGCTGGAACTGATAGCAGGGCTCGCCGCAAGAATATTCAGCAGGAAGATCAAGCGCTTGGCAGAGAAAAGCTGTAGCTTAAAAGCCTTGAGCTGTGAAGGAAGCAGTGGCCAGAGGCGTTTTCTCACAGCTGCTCCACAGAGAAGGAACTGGAGTCCCTCTACGTGATGCTGGACTTGGAGCTGGCCCTACCATGAGGCAAGGCCACTGCCTCAGGCGGCTGATATTAGGGGGCAGCAGCAACAACAACAACCCCATGGCTTTTCTTCCTGGTCCACCCTAGTCATCCACTTCTGATGAAGGTCAGAGTTGTGACGGCCACATGGCAAGTCCTGCACCCCCTAAAGTAATGAAAGATGCCCCCCTTTCTATAATTGAAGAAGGAATCAATCGCTGGCAAAGTTAGCTTCCATACATGGGAATGGGGTGAGATGGGGAGGCGCCATATTAGGCCAGTCCTGGGTGGACTCTAGCTATCATCATCCCTGGTCATTGGCCAAGCTGGCTGGGGCTGATGGGAGTTGGAGTCCAGCAACATCTGGAGGTGTTCCCCACTACCAGGGCCGGGTTTAGGTTTGAGGAGGCCCTAAGCTACTGAAGGTAATGGGGCCCTTTATATGTCCAGCTGTCCTTTGTCAACAACAAACTGTTGCTGTTTTTTGTGTTGAATATATGGCATAAGGTAATTTATGGACCCAATAGGTATCTAAAGCCATTGGCACACAGCAAAATATGTATTTTATCAAAGTTTTATCAAAGTAATTGTTGAAAAGTCAATGCAGAATGCAAAATCTATGCAGAATGTAGGCACCCTATATATAGAAATGAGCCAACCAGTGATATTTTAGGGAGAAGTATATTAATAGTGAAATACAATTAAGAAGAAGTATATTAATTGTGAAATAAGCTCTAACTTAAAATTATTATTTTTTATAACAAACTTAATAATGCAAACACATTGGCATTTGGTAATAACAAAAGTTCCTTTAGAAACACAATTTACAAAGACTCATAATTTTGGGGGGGTCCCCAAGAGAGTGGGGCCCTAAGTTATAGCTTGTTTAGCTTATACATAAATCTGGCACTGCCCACTACTCTGAGAATTGCATAACACCCTTCCCCTAATACCATCAATTTGGTATGCAGCTGAACTAGACTCTCTGGCCACACTCACACCAAGCATTTAGAGCACTAGGCTACTGCTTTAAACAGTCAGAATGGTTAGGAGACTTCCATTACCTTCCCAGAGCTACAACGTCCAGAGTTCCTTGGGAAGAAAGACTGATTGCTACACCACTTTGGGAACTGTAGCTCTGTGAGGGGAAAGATGTCTCCTATCAACTCTGAGTGCCCCAAACAAACTACAGCTCCCAGAATTCTTTGGGGGAAGCCGCAAGTGGTATCAAAATCCTTTAAATGTTTGGGGTCACTGTGGCCCTAGACCTCTGAGGCAAAGGTGGCGCATAGGAAGGAGAAAACAACTCAACAAAATCCTGAGGAAATATTTTTTACTGCAGGCAAAACCAGCCAGGGAGAACCCAGAGCTCGTCATTGTTCTGAGGATGCTACCTTCATAAGACTTGTAGTGGTTCCCAAACTGCCAGGTGACCAAAGTTCACAAGGAGCGTCCATGCTTTCCTCATTTCCCTTCATTAATGCTGAGGGGGGAAGCCTTGGGCTGGTCAGTGAGGTCTGTTTTCGCTGCCTCCACATGGTGGATGAGGTGCCACTGTCCTGGAGGCTACTTTGCTGCCGTAGGTCCTGGAAGCGGGAGGTGCCATCATCTTTGTGGGGTGCTTCTTGGGGGCTGCTTTGGCGATTGCAGGTGGCAAGATAGTGATATTAGGCTGCCCAGGCTCCACAGGGTCGGAATTCGATCTGGACAAGCTTGAGACAAAGCCGTTCTGAGCTGTGATGGTGTTCACGGCTCGGAGCATCGCCTGGTTCTTGCTGGAGATGGGCAGAGGATGGAGTGTCGGCACTGACCAGGATTTGAATTTCTCCTCTGTTGAAACCTTTGCACTCCCCAGCTTGGAAGCCAGGGCAATCCTGTGGTGGCTCCCGTTGAGCTGGTCAAGGAACCGCTCATCGAGCTCCTCAAGGGGGCTCAGGTCTGAAACCTGGAGGAAGTGATGGTCATTATAGGCCTGGACGGTCTCACGGAGGCTGCTCAGCTCTTCCACGACCTCCTTCTTCAGGGACTCGATGCTGGCTGTTACCTCTCCCTTCAGTTCTGCCAGCTCCTTCTGCAACACTTTTTCTATCTCTGCAGGAAGTCCGTTGGTACAGGAGCAGGCGCGGGTGGTTGGGTAACTATGCAGTCCACAGGCTGGGCAATGCTCATCTAACCCTGCGTTGCTGCTGGCTGGTGATACTCGATCATCTCCTTTCCCGTGGACCATTCTCCCCACCAGCTCTGCCAGCTGACTGTTCAGGTTTTGATCTTCTTGCTGTTCCTGGATGGAAAACTGGGCTTGGAGATGACTCCGCAGCTCGGCCATACGCTTTAGATCTACACTCTTGCTCTTGGACTTGGGAAGTTTAGGGCAAAAACTTTCCTCTTCGCCCTTGCCTCCACCATCTTGCTCTCCCCCTCTTTCTAGAGATGCAGAGGACTTCTTGCCTCCACCATCTTGCTCTTCTCTTTCTAGAGATGCAGAGGACTTCTTGCCTCCATCATCTTGCTCTCCTCCTCTTTCTAGAGATGCAGAGGACTTCTTGCCTCCACCATCTTGCTCTTCTCCTCTTTCTAGAGATGCAGAGGATTTCTCACCTCCATCATCTTGTTCTCCTTCTCCTCCTCCTTCTAGAGATGCAGAGGTCTTCTTGTCTGCATCATTTTGCTCCTTCCCTGTTTCTGGAGATTCAACGGACACCTTCTCTCCATTGTTTTGCTCTCCTCCTGTTTCTTGAGACCCAGAGGATGCCATCTCCTTCTTTTTCTTCCCCTCTTTCTTCTCCTTCTTGTGGCCTGTGGAAGACTCTCCGTCCTTCCGCAGCTCCCCTGTCGCTGCGTGAACGAGGCGCACATGATTCCAGGCCTTGGGGCCCTCTGAGGTCATCTTGCACCTACAAAATTATGTAGCAGCAGACAACAGCATGTGTGGCTGTTTCTGCCTGCACACTGGAAGCTGAGTGCTTTAATCTTACCTAACAGATCAACAGATGAGTGCTGGAGAATCCCACAGGGAAGGTGCAGAGGGACCTGGAGGGGGGGCGTGGCCTAAAGCTATTGCTATAGTTACCGAGACGCCTTGGCCTTCCAAAGTTTGTAGCTGCAGTGAATTCTCCAGAGATGCTGCAGCTTACGATGTCGAGGATAGTCTAGCAACCTGGCAAAAAAGGCTCATTTTGAAGAAGAGGACAAAATGACTTCTCCCACATTCTATGGGATTTTTATCCTCGCCACTCTGCCGTGGATCTCTAATTAAAAAGAGGATAGCAGACCTTCCAAGTGTCCCTATTTTCCAGAGACAGTCCCGAATTTACAGAAGCCATCCCAGCTTCCCTATACAGTGCTGCCTTCAGATGTCTTCTGAAGGTTGTATCGTTACTTGTCTCCTTGGCTCAGGAGTCACATAATTCCATCCCCTCCAACATTTCTTGGATGAAAATCGGGACGTCCTAAGGAAAAGTGGGACATTCGCCAATGTTATGGTTTAAGAGAAAATTATATGAAAATTGATATATAGATAGCTCCAGCTAACATGGTCAATAGGGGAATGATGGGAGTTGTAGTCCAGCAATATCCGAACTGTACCATGTCAGCTACCTCCAATCTTGGGTTTCCATATCTGGATGAGTTGTTGGGCCTTTTTGGGAACATCGCCCCCCTCCCAAAAAGGAACAATTTCTTGGATTTTGAAAGCAGCACGATTTGTATGGCAGCCCTGCTCCAGTCTAAAGGACACTTACAGATTGAGGAGAAATGTTGTTCAGTTGTTCAGCAGTCATGGTTTCTTGAACTGGTCTTTGACCGTAATAAAAAATAAATAAAAATGAAATGAGCAGTCATGGTTTATGCCAAAGAACCCTGGGAGTTGTAGTTTTGTTAAGGGTGCTAAGGGAGTTACAGTTCCCAGAGTTCTGTGAGAGGAGGGATTGACCTTTAAACCACTCTGAAAATTGCAACTCTGTGAAGGGAATAGGGGTCTCCTAACAATTCTCAACACCCCTAACAAATTTCATTTCCCAGAATGCTTTGGGGGAAACCACGGCTATTTAAACTGGTATGAAACTGTTTTAAGTGTATAGTGCAGACAGGGGCCTAAGTATAATTGCATAACAGCATTTGAAATGGACTTTGCATCCTTTACTGTGAAGAGTGTTCATTTCATGCCTGTTAGGGAGACAAATCGTGGGCCAAATGAAAGGAAGTGGCTACAATCGCTTTGGCGTTCTCTGTGTCCTTTGCTTGTCTGCTTCAATCTGTCCTCTCCCTTTAAGATATAGCCTTTCAAGATAATAACATGAAATATAATTGCTCAGTCGGCCCATCCATGAGTCGCATGCAAAATGCCTTGATAGGCTTTGATCCTAAGCTAAGATAACTTCAAGAAGATCACAGAAAGAAAGTTTCCTGTCCTCTCCTCCTCTCTGCAGCAACACCCTCCAAAAGGTCTCTCCAGAAGGTCAAGAAATCCCCTTGAACAATGAGGGATGGGACATGGTGGGGCTGTTGGAGTGGGCAATTACCCCCATATCAGGCTTGGATTCCAACTTAAGTGGAAATGCACAGTGACACCACTGGGACAGGGGAGAGAGGAACATGGGAAGTTGTTTTACGCCAAGTGAGGCCATTGATCCATCTTGCTAAGTTGTTGTTGTTGTTTAGTCATTTAGTCGTGTCCGATTCTCCGTGACCCCCTGGACCAGAGCACGCCAGGCGCTCCTGTCTTCCACTGCCTCCCGCAGCTTGGTCAAACACATGCTGGTAGCTTCGAGAACACTGTCCAACCATCTCATCCTCTGTCGTCCCCTTCTCTTCTCTTCCCAACGTCAGGGTCTTTTCCAGGGAGTCTTCTCTTCTCATGAGGTGGCCAAAGTATTGGAGCCTCAGCTTCAGGATCTGTCCTTCCAGGGAGCACTTAGGGCTGATTTCCTTAAGAATGGATAGGGTTGATCTTCTTGCAGTCCATGGGACTCTCAAGAGTCTCCTCCAGCACCATAATTCAAAAGCATCAATTCTTCGGCGATCAGCCTTCATTATGGTCCAGCTCTCGCTTCCATACATCACTACTGGGAAAACCATTGCTTTAACTATATGGACCTTGGTCGGCAAGGTGATGTCTCTGCTTTTTAAGATGCTGTTTAGGTTTGTCGTTGCTTTTCTCCCAAGAAGCAGGCATCTTTTAATTCCGTGGCTGCTGTTACCATCTGCAGTGATTGTGGAGCCCAAGAAAGTAAAATCTCTCATTGCCTCCATTTCTTCCCCAATAACTGACAGCAGTTGTCCAGGGTTTTCCCTAGCCTTACCTGAAGATGCCCTGATTATTTTCTATGACATATTGGAGGGTAATAATCATTCAACAACAGGCCTGACATGGTAGCATGGGAACAATTGTGGAAAATGGATATAAAATTTACAGCATGCTACGGTCTAAGAGAAAATTACATGAAAATGATACATTGATGGTGTCTAACACCGAGTTGGCAAAAATGTCTAAATCTAAATCAAATAAGTGTCAGAAATGTAAAGAGAAAGAAGGTTCTTTTTATCATATGTGCTGGTCTTGTAGTAAGGTTAAAGCTTACTGGGAAATGATATATAATGAAATGAAAAGGGTGTTTACAATAACCTTTGTAAGGGAAAGAACTACCTAAATTTTATGGAAACATATTCATGTTGATACTACAGCAGCAAGAATGTTACTCACCCCAAAATGGAAAGAAGTCACAGCAAAGGAAGAATAGATACAAAAACTTATGAAATATGCAGAAATGGTGAAACTTACCTGAAATGGTTTATTGAATATTTACAGATAAATTATAAACAGATAAAAACACTGGCAGGATTCTTGTAACAACCTGCTGTTTTATAAGTGTATACTCAAAGAAGATTAATAAATGAGTAAATTAAGTTAATTTGGATTTGCAGAAGAGATTAAAAACAAATTTAAGGAACCACAGAAAGAGGGGGGAGGGAAGTCAAGTTTGGAAATGTCAAAATGATTGTAAAATTAGTGAAATGTATAATTCAGCAACACGCCTGAGCACTCCTCGTCTCTCTGTTGAAAGGGGTCTTGAGGGGTGCTCCTCTCAGTCGCATGGCTACAGCAGCAGCCTGACCTCTCAGCTCCACAGAAATCTCTATGCTCTTCCATGTATTGTTTGCATCTGCGCCCTGGTAAGTTAATTGGGAGCTGAGGTGCTGTTTTCATTCTTTTGTCCTTGCTGTGTGGGTTCATTATGGATCCCTCAGCGCACCCTCCCTTTCCCCTGGGCCTCCTCATTGGCATGGCCACTCAAAATGCACACAAGACGGCTGAAACCCGTAGGTGTCTTTTGGCACGGGAGCTGCGGCGGGCAGTGACCTTGGAGGGACGTATCTGGGCTCGAGACGCCTGCAGGAACAACAGCTTTATGCTGTGATAATATAATGGGGAGAGGTGTGCAACAGCTCAGGTTTCTGCCTTGATGTATCTCAGATTCCTGTAACCAGAGGCCCTGGGATTTGCAACAGTGGTGAAATTGGGAGAAAATGTGCCAAGTAAAATGGACTGATTCCCCCTCCCCTCTAAATACTGTATTTTTCGCTCTATAGGGCGCACCGGACCATAGGACGCACCTAGATTTTACAGGGGGGGGGATAAAGGAAAAATATATATCCCCCCCCAGCCCCAAAGAGCAAAGAAGCCGAGACAGCAAGCGGGATGGATCCCGTTAGCTGTCTTGGCTTTGTTTTTAGCCGTGGGGCTGGGGTGGGGGAAGCCCAAGCTTCCCCCCGACCCCAGCCCCCAGAACGGGTCTGGGAGTGGCGGAGTTTGCCGGGCTGGGGACGGGAGAAGCCCGAGCTTCGCTCCCGGAACTTGCGGGTAGCTGCCTGAAGTTGGCGCTGCACTCCCTTCAGGCTGCAGGCTGCTATCCGCAAGCCTTCGGAGCCCGGCGGGAACTCGAAGGCTTGCGGATAGCTGCCCGAAGCCTGGGGTGCGCAGCGCTGCGCTCCCTGGGCTTTGGGCTGCAGGCTGCTATCTGCAAGCCTGGAGAGTGAGAGGGGTCGGTGCGCACTGACCCCTCTCACTCTCAAGGCTTCAGCGAAAGCCTGCATTCGCTTCATAGGACGCACACACATTTCCCCTTCATTTTTGGAGGGGGCAAAGTGCATCCTATAGAGCGAAAAATACGGTACCTTGTGATCACAAGTTCAGTCTCAAGAGTGCATGATGCTGTCACATTACTCACGGGTGTGGTGAGCGATTCCATAAGAAGACTCTACTCGATCATTCCAGTGGTCCATCGCGCTCCCACATTGGCCAACCATATGCCTATGGCATAACCTCCAACAACTTTGAAACCCAAATCCAGGACGCCATTTTTCCGGACGCTAACTTCCCGGTTTTTATTGTGAGAGCACTGTGGGCACTTTGGTTGCCATGATCTTCCATGAACTCATGACTGTCAGGGTGGCAGAGGAAACAACCCCCATGGCAGGTTGCCAGGAATGGATAAGACAAGGAAAAGTCCTTACCATCTGCTTTTTATTCAATATTTACAGAGAGAGGCTTGGAATAATGCCATTGTCCCTGGTGACTCTCTACCCTCTTTTTCTCCCACTTCCTCATTTGTCATCATCTCCCCTACGGGTGGTGCCGAGGGCCCTTTGCTTCTGAGTCTTTTGCTCTCCTACTTTCAAGGCTCACCAGGTTCTGGGAGAAGGGGTGGGATCTGGAATGCTTTCTAAAGACACTGTAATGGTTCTAAGGGGTTGCTCGTGCGTAAGTTGCCGCCACTCCTGGCTAGGTTACCTGGTTGAACCCTTTCTGTCTGGACAGCCCTTCACTTCGTGGCTGTCTCAGTCGCTGGCAGAATCCGTCAGTGGGCGTTTCTTCCAGCAAAGAAGTTCTTTGACGCCAAGTCTCCTCCTACTCTCCCTGCGCGGAAGTCTTCTGCGCAGGGAGGGTGTGGGCAACGGAGGACCCGTGCTCTCCCCGCTGGTCTCCAGTGAAGAGTCCTGGAGCCTCCTCTCCGATTCCCCCATCTGGCCCCTTCTCCACTGGTGTTATGCTGATTTCCTTCCCCAGCAGATGGGCTGCCTGTCTCCCTACTGGGACCCTCTCCGGCATCCCTCTGGAGCCTTCCCTCCGCCTCTAGCTCTGATGGCAGTTCCCTGACAGACACTGAGTCCATCAGCTGTCTCTAATCCTCGTGCTTCCTCCTCCTCCTCCTCTCCCATTATTTCCCAGCTTTCCCCCTCATCTTCCTCTGAGCTGTGACCTCTTGTGACCATCTTCCTCTGAGCTGTGACCCCTGTTGTAATTCTGAACTGCCTCCTCCTCCTCCTCCTCCTCCTCCTCCTCTTCTTCTTCTTCTTCTGAAGCGTCAGGCTCAGGGCCGTCTTTTCCTGGGAGTGCAAGGGGTGTGGGGCACCTGGGCGCTGAACTCTGGGGGCACCCATCGCCCGCCTCTGAAGCCGCCTTATTGTATTGAGCTGCTTTGAGACAGCGGGGTCAGCGGCACCTTTGACACGACTGATCTCACACCACCTGCCTGCTAATGCTGCTGCAGGGAGAGCCCTCTGGAAAGTCTTGCTCACCAAAGCCGGGAGGAGGGGGAGTGACAG
Source organism: Podarcis gaigeae (assembly GCF_964106915.1). NCBI lineage: Eukaryota > Metazoa > Chordata > Lepidosauria > Squamata > Lacertidae > Podarcis > Podarcis gaigeae. The sequence goes on along the minus strand of NC_139693.1, from coordinate 28,196,953 downwards.
GAAACAGGGAGAGACAGACAGAAAGAGAACACACCTATCTACTGATAGGATAGATTGCTGCCACAATTGTTCTCTGGTTTGCCTGCAGGAGAAGAGGGCAGCACTGTACACTCTTGCCCCCAGGGCCGGATTTAGGTTTGATGAGGCCCTAAGCTACGGAAGGTAATGGGGCCCTTTATATGTCCAGCTGTACTTTGTCAACAACAAATTGTTGCTGTTATTTCTGTTGAATATATGCTATATGGTAATTTATTGACCGGGACGCAGGTGGCGCTGTGGGTTAAACCACAGAGCCTAGGACTTGCCGATCAGAAGATCGGCGGTTCGAATCCCTGTGACGGGGTGAGCTCCCGTTGCTCGGTCCCTGCTCCTGCCAACCTAGCAGTTCGAAAGCACGTCAAAGTGCAAGTTGATAAATAGGTACCACTCCAGCGGGAAGGTAAACGGCGTTTCCGTTCGCTGCTCTGGTTCACCAGAAGCGGCTTAGTCGTGCTGGCCACAAGCTGTACGCCGGCTCCCTTGGCCAATAAAGCGAGATGAGCGCCGCAACCCCAGAGTCGGCCACGACTGGACCTAATGGTCAGGGGTCCCTTTACTTTTAATTTGTTGACCAACACAACACAAAACACTGTTGCTGTATGTAGGTTTTATTTTATTTTGGAAATGTACTTCCAGTCCCCCCCTTTAAATATTTTTGGAGCCCCCAAAAGAGTGGGGCCCAAGCTATAGCTTGTTGAGCTTAAACATAACTTCGACACTGCTTGCCCCCATTACAAAATTTGTAGATCTTGCACTGGCTGCAGATCTTTATAATTCCCTGATATTATCTTCAGGCTCTTTCGCCTCAGGAGCCTCGCTTGTTTGCAGTGCAATTATAAGCAAGCAGCTTTTCGTACCCTTTGTGTTGTGTTCTGAGCCGGAGTTCAAAGGGATAGGATGATACAGCAGTGAGAGAGCTCCCAAGGGTTCCATTTTAAATATAAATTGGCAAGAAGCGCTTCAACAGATGAAAGTCTCCTTCTTTCATTTCTTCGGTATGTCTTTTTCCTCGCTCGATCTCCACAGGCCACAGGTGGAAGGGTTAAAAGCCGTTTTTCACATGGAACACTCGCAGGACAAGCACAATGATCTGTTTGTAAGAATTTCATCCTCTGAGGTATTCAGGAATGGGTGTGTCATACCCGCCACTGATCTGTGCCCTCTGGAAAGTTGCCTCGAAGGGAATACAGTGGTACCTCGGGTTAAGTACTTAATTTGTTCCAGAGGTCTGTTCTTAACCTGAAACTGTTCTTAACCTGAAGCATCACTTTAATGGGGCCTCCCACTGCTGCCGCGCCGCTGGAGCACGATTTCTGTTCTCATCCTGAAGCAAAGTTCTTAACCCGAGGTAATATTTCTGGGTTAGCGGAGTCTGTAACCTGAAGTGTATGTAACCCGAGGTACCACTGTATTATGGCTCCTGGGTTGAAAAATGTCCCCCCCACCCTTTTTATCATATGCGGTGGGCCTGTAAAGTGCCTTTTTAAATTAGGAATTATTGGTATTCCAAAAGATCAGAGGAGACTTTTTATGTACGCGACAACAGCTGCATGGATGTTATTAGCCCAAAGATGGAAGGAACAAATAATCCCGACCAGGGAGGAATGGCAAGCCAAGCTGCTAGATTATGCTGAAATGACAAAACTAACTGGGAGACTCAGGAACCAAGAGGACAAGAACTTTAAAAATGGGGAAAGAATTGACGGAATCCTGCCGTCATTGATGGTGCTTAGCATAGCATAGAAAGAAGACACAATGAGGCAGCGAGTATTTTCATAATGGCCGGGCAGCTCCTTCAAACCTCTCTCTTCCCCGGTCACTTTTATTATCCTTTGTCCTCACCAACAGCATGGTCATCTGGCAATGTCTCACGTTACATGCCTGGTAATGGTTTGACACGCCCCTCTCCATATAAGGAAACACTACCCAGAGGAAACACAACTCCATTTAAGGTCCTAATACATTGTAAAGCACAGAGTGCTGGTCAGCCGAGGTCAGGGGGCACCCTGTGGTATTTACAAGCCTCTGCCTTGGCTTTATGACTCCCACAAGAATGGGGAAAATTCATAATCGACTTAGGAGACCACTGAAATCAAATCAAAACTTTTGCTGGACTTTAACCTCACTTGTAAAGTAACAAAAACTATGGACGATCTAGAAGGATAAAAAAATATGGATAATGGACTGATAGGCAGTTGTAAGGACTGTCATTAGGACCCTGAAGAATTTATTATTTATACCCCGCCCATCTGGTCAGGTCTCCCCAGCCACTCTGGGTGGCTTCCAACAGAATATTAAAAACACAATAAAACATCAAACATAAAAACTTCCCTAAACAGGGCTGCCTTCAGATGTCTTCTAAAAGTCAGATCGTTGTTTATTTCCTTGACATCTGGTGGGAGGGCGTTCCACGGGGCAGGTGCTACTACCGAGAAGGCCCTTTGCCTGGTTCCCTGTAACCTCACATCTCACAGTGAGGGAACCGCCAGAAGGCCCTCATTGCTAGACCTCAGTGAATGATGGGGCTGAACGACGGGGGTGGAGACGCTCCTTCAGGTATACAGGACCGAGGCCGTTTAGGGCTTTAAAGGTCAGCACCAACACTTTGAATTGTGCTTGGAAACGTATTGGGAGCCAATGCAGATCTCTCAGAACCGGTGTTATGTGGTCCCAGCGGCCACTCCCAGTCACCAGTCTAGCTGCTGCATTCTCGATTTGTTGTAGTTTCCGGGTCACCTTCAAAGGTAGCCCCATGTAGAGTGCATGGCAGTAGTCCAAGCAGGAGATAACTAGAGCATGCACCACTCTGGCGAGACAGACTGCGGGCAGGTAGGTAGAAATCACTGCAGGCTCTGTGATGATGGAGACTCTCGTCTTGAGAAGACAAAGCCCCTCCCCTCCCCTAACGACACAGCAAAGAGAGGCCCAACTCGTGTTTCTGTTGAATCATTCCCTCCGTTGGGCTTTCTTTGCAACTTCAATGCCGGTAATACAGTTTCCCTGGTGTGTTAATTAAGGTGGGCTCCCCTCGCCCCACTCCCATCCCAGCCAGCTGTAATTAAAACATTTCTCCCTAATGAAATAAGCTCACCTTAATAAGTAGTAAACAGCACTCTGAGCCTGTAGAAAATAATCAATTCTGGTCTTATCTCAAGGCAGCGGACAAAATATTCCCAGGCATAAAAATCATTTTTGTTGAAGAAAAAAGAATTCACACTTTAAAAAAAAAATCATAACACCAAGAAGCAGAGAGAGAGAGACAGAGAGGAGGACATTATCTTATCATTTGCGTTCCAGATGATGATAAACACCTACTTTTTGATGACTCTTTCCATCTACATTCCTAAGAAACATGCTACATTATTATTAAAATGTTTTTTGTTGATTTTTAACATACAGGAAAATAAGATATATTTTAGTATAAATGACTGAAATTAATTTAAGATGATGATGATTTTGGTTTATTGCCATCCCCTCACCCTGAGGCATCTTCGTTTTACTGCTTTTGGCAAATGCCGAACACATTGCCCTGTCTTTTGACACCTGAGATGAATATTTTTAGAGCTCACCTTATTTCTGTGATGGTAAGATGTTTTAAATTTTTCTTAACATCAGGCCAGAGGGACGCAGGTGGTGCTGTGGGTTAAACCACAGAGCCTAGGACTTGCCGATCAGAAGGTCGGCAGTTCGAATCCCAGCGATGGGGTGAGCTCCCATTGCTTGGTCCCTGCTCCTGCCAACCTAGCAGTTCGAAAGCACCTCAAAGTGCAAGTAGATAAATAGGTACCGCTCTGGCGGGAATGTAAATGGTGTTTCCGTACACTGCTCTGGTTCGCCAGAAGCGGCTTAGTTATGCTGGCCACATGACCCAGAAGCTGTATGCCGGCTCCCACGGCCAATAAAGAGAGATGAGCGCCACAACCCCAGAGTCGGCCACGATTGGACCTAATGGTCAGGGGTCCCTTTACCTTTACCTTTAACATTGGGCCTTAGTTGTCTCAGCCCAGGCTTGTATGTTAGGCTGAAGTGTGGGTTAATCATAAAAATACAGAAGTTTTTTCCCCCCAATCAGCACCCAACCTGCTAGCTTCCTGCTGAAATCCTGCCACTTTTCATACCACCAATGTCCTGGTTTATTATTATTTCCCCCCACCCGTGCTTTCATTGCTATATAGCTCCAGAGTGCCCCTTCAGATGGCAGTAACATTCAGGAAGCATAATCGAACTATGAATTCAGAGGAACGATGTGTGGACCGTTCAGTACAAACCTACCACTAATGTGCTATTATGGCATCGACAAGATGCTCCAGAATAAGACTGAAAAAAAGATTGCCAATTTGGAAGGGCCACAAGATGACAGCATGAAATTTCCTCAGTAGGAACCAACAGTTAGGGGATGTTTCCTGAATGGGGAATTTGCCCACCAGAGAAAGCTTCTGAAGCTGCATTCACACAGCACATTTAAAGCACATGTCTCTCCTCCCCTCAAGAACCATGTGAACTGTTGCAAGTGCTGGGAATTGTAGCTCTGTGAGGGCTTACCCTCCAATATTTCTCTGATGAAAATAGGGACGTCCCATTCCATAATGATAATTTTACTATTTATACCCCACACATCTTACTGGGTTGCCCCAGCCACTCTGGGCAGTTTCCAGCATATATAATAACCTCACCATCATCAAACCTTTTATTGGCATCACATACTAACATCCAAAACAAATCAATACAGAATTACCACTTCCCCAGCGGCACAAAACATTTGCTAAAAGAAAGGAGGCAGAGCAGTCTATCGTCACATCTCTAGGTCTCCAGGGAGATCAGGCGTCTGCAGTGTATTCCGACGACACAAAACCAAATAGAGATATTTAGCCACTAACTTGGTGAGCTCCTGATCGTTCCCCAGTAATAGAAAATGTATGACCTCCAACTCTGGTTTCCATTTGGGGATACAGAGTTGATCTAGAAATTGCTGATGGAGATCAGCATATAGTTTATAATAAAGAATCGTATGTGTAAGGGTTTCCACCAGGTGGTTTTCACATGGGCAAGTTCTTTCTCCTTCCACCCTGCCTGAGAACCTTCCCCAAAGGAGGTTGGATGGATTTGAATTAAACCTGACCAGCAAAAATGCCCTTCTTTCTTGAGGGTTAAGCAGAAATTCAAGGTAATTGTGGTTAGTTTCATGTGCCCAAGAAAGTTGAAAATAAAGAGGGGAACATGTTTTCTCTGCTGCTACTGTTAGTTCTTGGCGTTCAATATCCCACAACCTAGTTTTTCCCTATACAGGATTGCCTTCCGATGGCTGGGGGGACAGATAACTCCATACTCTCCAACATTTCTCCAATGACAATAGGGACATCCTATGGAAAAGTGGGACATTTCAGGATCAAATCAGAAAATGGGGCAGCTTCTTCTTCTTGAAATAACAGGTTTGCAATTGCCCAAGAAAAATGTTGAACTATTTTTGTATGCCACAACTGCAGCAAGAATTTTGTCAGCGAAGAATTGGAAAACACAAGAAATACCAACAGTGGAAGATTGGCAGATGAAGATGATGGATTTTTCGGAGCTGGCCGACCTGACTGGAAGAGTCCGCAACCAGAAGGAGGAGGGAGGAATAGCAGGAAGAATGGAAGAAATTTAAAGACTATTTAGCTAAATATGTCAAGATAACTTAATTGGAAAAGCTTGTAAATACTAGATAGGCTTAGGATTTAAGTATGTAAGGATAGGATTTAAGATGTTTAAAGCTAAATTAGAAAGAATGAAAGATGTGAAGTGCTTAAGTTATTTTTTTGAGAAAATTGATTTTGGAAAACTGTTAAAATGATATATAATGAATTCAACCAAGGGGATTTGAGGAAGTCACTTAATAATGTTACCAAGATTCAAACAGGATGTGTGTATGTGTGTTTGTGTGTTTTAAATTTTTTGGAAAATTAATTAAAAAAAAGAAGAAAAAAAAGAAAACTGGGCGGTTTCTCTAAATCAGGGACATCCCTGGAAAATAGGGACACTTGGAGGGGCTGTAAAGGGGTAAACTACATTTACCAGGATTCTTGGGGCAGGTGGGGGCGAAGTCATGTGCTTTGAATGTATGATGTATATGCAGCCTGAGAAAGGAAGTTGGTGTGTACACTTTGAACTCAAAGCGAATAAGAGAACTGGAGGAATGAGGAGCAGATTGATGGCAAAATGCAGGAACGCTCTCCATCTCTGGGGGTCCATCTGTCAGAGGAGTGCTTAGTTATCATAGCCTGTTTGTTTCTCATAGGAGTGGCCGGGCATTCAGTATTCTCTCCCTCTCTCCCTCTGTTATGAAGCAAGCCTCCATCCATTTGTGGAGAGATAAGTCAAAAGCCTGCAGACACTCAATTATTCGGCAAGGCAGTCCTTCCAGCAGAGGCACCAGGGCATTAATAAAGCCATATTGTATGCAATTACGTATCGTGCTACCAGCATCCATATAGCAATTTTGCATTGCATCCTCCTCCGGCTTTTCTCGTCACAATATTTCTGACAAAGGGTTTTGCTTTGCAGCACAATTAGGAGCTGGATGGCAATGGCTTGCACGGCTGCTCAGTGTGACGGTGCACATTTTGTATGCGAAAGGTTCAAATGCTGATATCTCTGGGTTGACCTAGGAGAGAAACTCTGGAGAATGGCTTCTGGTCAGTGAACATAAGCTTTGTGTGAAGGGTTGTTTTGTTTTGCCTGAGGACCACATTTCCTTCTGCACAACCTCCACTAGCCACATGTCAGTGGTGGGCAGAGCACTGAATATTGACCTGAGCTTTGTGAGTGCGGCTTTCTCCTGATTGAAGTACAGAGTGTTTGAGGACCAGGACATTTGCAGGGAAACGAAAATGCTTGTTTACAAAGCTATTGCACTACCAACCTTACTGTATGCTTGTGAAACTTGGCAGTGGCTCCCCATTTGTGGAATGCTCCCCCCAGGGAGGCTTGCCTGGCGCCTTCATTGTACACCTTTAGGCGCCAGGCAAAAACATTTCTCTTTAACCAGGACTTTGGCTGATGGACATCCATCGCCCTTTTAAAATGTGTTGGGGAAGGGGGGATAATTGGGCTGTTCTATTTTTTATTTTTATTATGTACTTTGTGTCTTTATATTGTGATCTCATCTTGTGATCCACCCTGAGACCAGGAGGTACTGTATAGGGCAGTATACAAATTTTAACGACAAGAACAACAACAACATTTTTACTGCAACATTCCTTCAAGGAGCTGAATTTGGTATGCATAGTTCTTCCCCATTTTATCTTCACAACAACCCCGTGAAGTAGGTTAGGCTGAGAGTGAGTGACGGGCCCAAGGTCACCCAGTGAACTTCATGACCAAGTGGGGATTTGAACCCGGATCTGCCAGGTCCTAGTCTCATGCACTAACCACTACACCACGCCTATTCTCACAGCCACAGTGGCAAGCCTTGTGAGGAACCTGTTAAATAGTGGGTAGACATAGCAGACAACGCAGCGATTTCTCCAAAGCAGCTCTTTATTTGTAAGCTGGAACAGAACTGAACTGCAAACTGCTCAGCCGTCCTGCTTTTATAGGCAGCCGGCTGTCAACATTGTAGCAACAACAACCTAGGGTTTCCCGTCTAAAGTAACTGATGTGGACCTGAGTGAAAACTACATACACGATACTCCTGGTGGCCAGGGTGAGAACTTCAATACATAACACCCCTCCCCACCGAGATAAGGCATTATAGTGGTACCTGTGGTTACGTACTTAATTCGTTCCGGAGGTCTGTTCTTAACCTGAAACTGTTCTTAACCTGAAGCACCACTTTAGCTAATGGGGCCTCCAGCTGTCGCCGCGCCGCTGCATGATTTCTGTTCTCATCCTGAAGCAAAGTTCTTCACCCGAGGTACTATTTCTGGGTTGGCAGAGTCTGTAACCTGAAGCGTCTGTAACCTGAAGCGTCTGTAACCTGAAGCGTCTGTAACCCGAGGTACCACTGTAGTTACAATCACAGTGGTTCCATTACATACTGCAATACCCTTATTGGTTTCAGTAAGGCACATAAGCATACTAATTGACTATATTCACCATACAGCTTTAAATGTGCAGTTTGTCCAGGGAACATAGGATTTAAAATACGCTGGGCGCTTGGAAACCCTGCTGGAGGGCCAGTACCAGAGTCCGGGTGGCCTTCCGATTTCGGCTGTGACTGTGGTGCAACCAAATGTGGCATTGAGTCCGAGTTCCCTGACTTCGCTGTTGCCGAAGGAACTGCCGTGAGTGGACTCGGCGGACGGTCATATACATGATACTCCTGGTGGCCAGGGTGAGAACTTCAATACATAACAGAACCAATCAGAGCAACATTCATCATAGCTGTCAACCGTCCCTTATTTGGAGGGAAACTCCCTTATCCCAGCGCTGTGTCCCACTGCTGTCCCTTATTGATGATGTCCCTTAAATTTCCAGGGTTTCTTTCTTTTTTCTTTTTTTAAAATAATTTTTATTAACAGGCCAATCACATCACATTATCCAAATCACATTAGTTCCAAATTATACAGCCAAATTTTAAATTTTGTTGGGGGTACCCATACATCAAGCTCCGAACGAGTCCAAACATCACTTGTATTGCTGCTTTAATTAAACAGTTCTATCCAGTTCAATCCAGATAGTCCTATTTTTACTTTCTTCATCTTCTTGTTGTTATCATCATATATTCCTTTCTTTGCAATCTCTGATAATCTTCAGAAGCAGATTAGAGACAGGCATCCTCTGCGTGGGTTTAGTACTCTCCAAAGATCATATCATTCAGGGACAGCCGCCATTCCACGCTTCCATAAAAAATTAATCTTCTGTCTGTCCTTTAATTTTCTCAGGCTTGCCAAGTATATCAGGAGGACTCTGTCAGGTTAAGATCACATTCCAACCATCCTTCTCATTCCAATGGTCCTGATTCTCCTCCCCCTGTCTTTCTTTCTCAGGCAAGCCTGTCTTAGCGAGACGCCATTTTAAGCTGTGTCATAAAATTTTCCTCCGTTCTCGTTGTTTACCAATCATCTCTTTAACTATAATCCACTCCACACAGTTCTTAAATTCCTGCTTGTTGTTAGTAAAACACAACAATCTTATTTCTTTCTGGGGTGGAGGGTTATTAATATCACATAATGCAAAGGAAGAAAAGTTTTTTCCTCCACCCCCCCTTCATTCCAAACATACAGTCTCTTAATGGTGGTTCATCAGTTGATTTACTTATCCATCCGTCACACTGGTCACAGAGATCCATTAATCAGCAGTCTTATCTCCCGAACGTTGCTTGATGTATGTGCTTCAGCTTTATTCCAATCATATGTTTCCAATTATAATTCCGAGCTAAAGCAAACCAGCACGCGCTGATTGGAACCGGCGTCAGGAAGAGCCGACCTCATAGAGGGCTCGTGCCAAGTGTCCAGACCCCCTTCTCTCGAATCCGGGGGTGCGTTGTGGACACCGCTGGCAAGGCAGCCTCCCATCTCCTTGGGGGGGGGGTAGGAAGACTGCATACTTCCCATAGCAGCCTCTTAATTACCTCGTATGGGTCGGAGAGATGTTATTGTCGGCCATCTTCCAAAGCACCACCTGGTGCCCCCCCTAAATTTCCAGGGTTTCAAAGGAAGCAGCTCCTCTCCCTCCCTCCCTGCTGGCCAGGGAGGAGGGAGGCTCCAACTGTGTTGCTTGGCTGCATTGGTCACCCAATAAGGAATCTAAGAATGACTGAGGGGTGGAGCTTGGTCTTGTGCCGATCAAATCGGCCGCGTTGCCTGGGGACTCGCCTTTGCTCAGCGCTTCCCAGCGGAGAGGTCATGGTGGTTTTCCTTGCTGCATCCCCTTTGCCGGGTTGCTGCGCTGTGGGAACCACCACTTGAGGCTTCATTTGGTTGCTGGCTGGGCTTTCTGCCTTTGGCACGGAGGGGCTCAGAAGTTGAACATACCTGTGCTTCAAAAATCCCTTCTTTTGGCTGCTGATCCCTTCTTTTTGAGGCTGCTGGCCCCTTATTTTCAAATCTGTAAGTTGACAGCTATGACATTCATACATACCTAAACAGCTGAAGTGAAGAAGAAGAAAAAGAAGAAGAAGACGACGGTAAGATATTCACCTTCATCACAAATCCATAGATTGTCTGACCTCTTATCGAGATGGTGGCTAGGAGACCGAGTAAGAAAAACGAAGGCGACCAGCAATCCAGATTAGTCTCCAGGGAATGTGCACTAATTATGCTGGTTTTTCTTTCTCCATATTTATGCACTGGCTGACTGTCCAAACATCAAAATATATGTGTCTCATTGAACGATGCATAAATGCATACTAATAATGACAAACACCTCCTTTTCCATCTCTACCCCCTTCCCTATAGTGTACTTTCAATAAGCCCTGTGTTTCAACTTCCCAGCTTGGCTCTCCGCCTCCACAAATATCTGACATCTGAGGCGCAAGCCGCCTAAATCTATTCTCCCCCACTTTCGTAATTGCCAGTAAAGAGCTCATTAATTTGGGGAAGGCTATTCCCCCTATTCTTTCTTCCAATATTCTGCAGCCATTAAGGGTAGATGCATGGTCCTAAGGGCCAACTTTAGAATTGATCTATTATTGAATGCAGATCTACGACAGCCAATTAATTTGACTTTTTATTTTATTTTAAGGATGGGATTTTCTGCTTTGTTCTTGAAGATCAGAGCTGAGCATTCACTCTCCCCCCACAAATAAACCAAGGGCGCTTTGTAATGCAGTAACAAACTTTACTTTCCCCTGTATGGAAAAGTTGTTTAGGAAAACTGCCCGCTTCAAGGTTACTCCATTACATAACCTCTACTGAAAGGTGAATGGGAAAGACTGGGCTGACTGGCTGCAGCTAGTTTGGAGAGGCCTAGTCTAGGAAATTCTTGCTCCCGTCTGCTGGGAAATGGTAGTATGTATTTATTTGAAAGCTCTCTGCTCTCCTCTAAATTAACAGTCCACCCCTCCCTTTATCCTCCTGACATTTATTCCCTGCAGGCAATAAGTAAGGCGCTTAAACACCTGCAGCGATCTCTTGAGGTTTTTCCTAAGAAGAAAAAGTCACCCTGGTTACCCTGGTTAAAGGCAACTAACAAACACAGGAGCCAATGAACCACACAAAGAAGAGTTTTGCTGCATCAGTTCAAAAGCTGATCTAGCCAACCAGCCTGTTTCTCACGAAATGCTTCTATGTGTTATCAGCGCTACTTAAATATGGAGTCAAGAGAGAAAATAAATCCAGATAGCACTTTACTGGGTAAACCGAACAAAAGCAGCACATCATACGCAAAGGAGTAAACAGAGAGGTGTTGCTTTTATTTTTTTCCTTTTTAAAAATTTATTTATGTGGTTTTTCAAATCAACGTTTTACACTCACATATCCAACATATGGTGGCGCTGTGGTGTAAACTACTGAGCCGCTTGGGCTTGCCTATCGGAAGGTTGGCGGTTCGAATCCCCATGATGGGGTGAGCTCCCATTGTTCGGTCCCAGCTCCTGCCAACCTAGCAGTTTGAAAGCACGTCAAAGTGCAAGTAGAGTGGTACCTCGGGTTACATACGCTTCAGGTTATAGACTCCGCTAACCCAGAAATAGTACCTCTGGTTAAGAACTTTGCTTCAGGATGAGAACAGAAATCGCGTGGCGGCAGCAGCAGCCTGGAGGCCCCATTAGCTAAAGTGGTACTTTAGGTTAAGAACAGTTTCTGATTAAGAAAGGACCTCCAGAGCAAATTAAGTTCTTAACCCAAGGTACCACCACCATGAGGTAAATGGCATTTCCGTGCGCTGCTCTGGTTTTACCAGAAGTGGCTTAGTCATGCTGGCCACATGACCCAGAAAAACTGTCTGCGGACAAACTCTGGCTCCCTCAGCGAGATGAGCGCCACAACCCCAGAGTCATTCGCGACTGGACTTAACTGTCAAGGGTCCTTTACCTTTTGGTAATCCAACATACAATATAGAAACAAGATTCCACAAAATCTCCTGGACTTCTCTCTCTCTCTCTCCCCTCCTCCTCCAAGCCCTGGGCAATGAACTTTCCACCAGGGTCCATGTTAGTAATTACCCAAGTCCAGAATTACCATGAAGGTCAAGCGACTGCTGTTCTTGGAAATGAATGAGGGAAGAAGGACATTTTCATGCCTGACCTTTCCTTAATTATTTCATTAGGGCAAGTAGTGGGCCTTCCAACATTCCATCCAGCCTAATTGTTTGGGTTGGATACGACCTCATTACACAAAGGGCCTTGTGGGGCAAGAACATAATGTAAGAACATAAGGACGTAGGCCTGCTGGATCAGGCCAATGGTTCATCTAGTCCAGAATCCTGTTCTCACAGGAGCCAACCAGATTCCTGTGGGAAGCCCATAAACAGGGTCAGATCAATTATGAAACTTATGAAGCTTACGCTTTAGGGCCCCTAATCCTAGAGGGGTACCAGAAGCGACTTTAGTCCATGTTGCTTAAAAACTTTGGGTCTAGTCGATCCAATTTGAGTTGCGTAATTACAGGCCTCAGCCCTGTATACCCGAAGGAGCGTCTCCACTGACATCATTCAGCCCGGACACTGAGGTCCAGCTCCGAGGGCCTTCTGGCGGTTCCCTCACTGCGAGAAGCCAACTTACAGGGAACCAGGCACAGGGCCTTCTCGGTAGTGGCGCCCTCCCATCAGATGTCAAACAGATAAACAATATTTGACTTTTAGAAGACATCTGAAGGCAGCCCTGTTAAGGGAAGTTTTTTTTATTTTGTTTTAAATATTTTTATATGATTTAAAAAAGAAATAAATGTACAACAAATTCAACTGCGAATCCATAAAAAGAGATTGCTCTGAATCTCAGCCCCCCATCCTTTCCATGGGTCCTAATATCAGCATTTACAACCGCATATCAATCTGTTATCCATGTTTTTGTTATCCATCTGAGTTATCCATAGTTTTCTGTTCAGGGAAGTTTGTAATGGTTGATGTTTTCCTGTGTTCCTAATACAGTGGTACCTCGGGTTACATACGCTTTAGGTTACATACGCTTCAGGTTACAGACTCCGCTAACTCGGAAATAGTGCTTCAGGTTAAGAACTTTGCTTCAGGTTGAGAACAGAAATCGTGCTCTGGCGGCGCAGCAGCAGCAGGAGGCCCCATTAGCTAAAGTGGTGCTTCAGGTTAAGAACAGTTTCAGGTTAAGAACGGACCTCTGAAATGAATTAAGTACTTAACCTGAGGTACCACTGTATTTTGTTGAGAGCCGCCAAGACTGGTTGCGGCAGCCCAATCAGATGGGTGGCATATGATGATGATGATGATGATGATGACAACCCTGTTGAATCAACCCTACTGGATCTATTCTCAATGTATCCAACCAGATGCTTGCATGGGAATCCTGCAAGCACAACCTGAGCACAACAGAGACTCTTCTCCAGCAAAAAAGGGGAGTGGTTGTGGGCGGGAGCCGATCTCCGCCTCAAGCAGGGGGCGTTAGCCCCCTGTCTACCACTCACCTGGCTGGCCCACCACGTCCACTGGCAGGCACCCAACCAGGTGCCTTCGGGGGGGGGCATGGACGGCAGCATAAATCGCTGCTGCGCCAGCCACGCGGCCTCACTCTTCGTCGTGCTTCCCAGCAGCCTGCGTTTGGAGGCATACCGTTGCTACAGGTTCCACATAATATTTGTTCCACATTTGTAAGAAATTAATCTTTTAGTGTGGGAGCACCCACACTTTGACATCAGACAGGCACCTTCACTGTCCTCTTTTAAGGGTAAAGGGACCCCTGACCATTAGGTCCAGTCGTGGCTGACTCTGAGGTTGCAGCGCTCATCTCGCTTTATTGGCGGAGGGAGCCAGCGTACAGCTTCCGGGTCAGGTGGCCAGCATGACTAAGCTGCTTCTGGTGAACCAGAGCAGTGCACGGAAACGCTGTTTACCTTCCCGCCGGAGCAGTACCTATTTATCTACTTGCACTTTGAGGTGCTTTCGAACTGCTAGGTTGGCAGGAGCAGGGACCGAGCAATGGGAGCTCACCCCGTCATGGGGATTCAAACCGCCAACCTTGTGATTGGCAAGTCCTAGGATCTGTGGTTTAACCCACAGCACCACCCACGTCCAACATTTTTCTTTAGGCAAGCCTGCCGAGATATGTAGAATGCTGACATGTCTTTTGATCTCTTTGTAAGCTGACTGTGGGTTTTGTGTATCTTTGGATTGTTTTTGTTAAATTGCGGGTGAACATATCAGACAACACAGCGATTCTTCAAACAGCTCTTGTTTATTCACAGGCTAGAACAGAACTGAACTGAAGGGTTCAGCCAGCCTGCTTATATAGAGCTCCACTACAAAGCAACAGTAACCACTTTCTGTAACTATCCAATCACTGAATGTCACTTTCAATCCCTTATTTGCATATGTGGACCTGAGTGAAAACTATCTACAGTATCCCCTTGCTGGCCGAGGGTGAGAACTTCAGTACATAACAGTTTTCAAATGCCTGTCTTGCGTTGATAATTTTATTCTTTTTGAAAACCGCTTTGGGATTTCTTCTTTAAAAAGCTGTCTGCTGCTGTTAACAATTGTGAGCGGGCCCTGTGACAAAACGTGGCTTGGAGTGCTGCTGTCCAGGATTCTCGCCATTCCATTTTCCCACCCCCAAAGTCTGGCAACTGTCATTGGGCAATGAGCTTGTCCGTTTGGGGTAATTAAGAACATCACAAGAATCTGCTGGATCAGGGCAGCAGTGATCTAGGGCAGCAGCTTGTTCCCAGAGTGGTCAACCAGAGACCCACAAGAAAGACATGAATACAGAAGTACTCTCCCCACTGGAACGTTCTAGCAAGGTAAAGGACCCCTGGATGGTTAAATCCAGTCAAAGGCGACTATGGGGTTGCAGCGCTCATCTCGCTTTTAGGCTGAGGGATCCAGTATTTGTCCACAGAAAGCTTTCCGGGTCATGTGGCCAGCAGGACTAAACCGCTTCTGGTGCAATGGAACACCGTGGCGGAAACCAGAGCTCATGGAAACACTGTTTATCTACTCGCGATGTTGTGCTTTCAAAATGCTAGGTTGGCAGGAACTGGGGCAGAGCAACGGGTGCTCGCTCCATCACAGGGATTTGTACCGCCGACCTTCTGATTGGCAAGCCCAAGGCTCAGTGGTTTAGACCACAGCGCCACCCGCGTCCTGCTTCTCCTTTACAATCAAGCAATACATAAAATTTATAAAATGAAGTGCCATAGCAGTGTACAGAAAAATTACTAGAAAATCATAGATCTATAATACCCAAAAACTGAGAGCAAAGGGCCACCGCTGAATCAAATACATTCTGTAAAAACACCTGCTGAAATTGAGACTTTTTCAGCAGGAGATGAAATATCGAAATCGTAGGTGCCTCTCCAGTGTTAGACCATGCTGCTGCTGCCAAAGCTGTTTGCCAGATGTGGCTGGTGACTTTGCTGGAGTCCGGTGCCTTCAGCTGCTCCCAGCCACCTCCTGCTGTGGAGGCGGAAAGCAGGAAAATAGCAAACAGTCCTTCGAAAAATAGAGAGAATAAGAGCGGGAGAGGGGGAAAGGGAAGGCTGGAGAGCAAATTAATGAGAAAACGTGGAGGTGAAGGTAAGGCCAAGTAGCCAAGGGGCCAGAGAGTGCCTGCAAGACGTGGAGCAATTAAAAACAGAAAATAGCTAAGATGTATTAGCTGAGTTAATTGAGGTGAGGGCTAAAGGAGAGAAGAGGAATGACAAAAGCCCCAAGGGCATTCCCCCCCTTTTCCTTTTGGGGTGGTGGCATGCAGATGGTTCACCTTGGAAGTAATTGCCTGTCAAATGTTCTGACTTGGGTTGTGTTCGGATGTGGTGTTTATATGCTTTTCCTGGTAGCAGTGGCGTAGCGTGGGGGGTGCAGGGGGTGCCGGCCCCACCGGGCGCAACATCGGGGGGTTAGGGGGCGCAAATCCACGGGTTAGGGGGCGCAAATTACTTGCCTTGCCCTGGGTGCTGACAACCCATGCTACGCCACTGCCTGGTAGTGAATCTCAATTGTTCTTATGCTGGAACCACTCATCAGCTGGTGATGCTGTTTGATTGACAAGTGGGATGCCATTGTGGCACATACCCTACAGTATTTCTCTGATGAAACTAGGACATCCTATTCAATAATAATAATAATAATAATAATAATATATTGGCAGTATGTCTCGGGACATCAGGTGGTTAGTAGGAGGATGTCACACTATCCAACATTTCTCCAATGAAAATAGGGACGTCCTAAAGTCGTACCTTGGTTTTCGAACAGCTTGGTTCTCAAACGTCTTGGCTCCTGAACGTCGCAAACCCGGAAGTGACTGTTCTAGTTTGTGAACTATTTTTGGAAGCTGAACATCTGACGGGGCTTCCACAGCTTCCGATTGGCTGCAGGAGCTTTGGTTTTTGAACATTTTGGAAGTCTAATGGATTTCCAGAACAGATTCTGTTCGACTTCCAAGGTACGACTGTATTCCATAATATATTTTTTAATTTATACCCTGCCCATCTGACGGGGTTGCCACAGCCACTCTGGGCACCTTCTAACATATAAAATCATAACAAACCATTAAACATTTTTTAAAAAAACTTCCCTATACAGGGCTAGCTTCAGATGTCTTCTAAAAGTTGTACAGTTACTAGTTACTTATCTCCTTGGCGCAGGGGTTGCCTAACTCCATACCCTCCAACAGTTTTTCAATAAAAATAGGGATGTCCCACCATACCCCCTCCAACATTTCTCTAACGAAATGACATTTTCCCTCTAAGGAAAAGCGAGACATTCCAGGATCATATCAGAAACCAAGGCAGCTTCTGTAAATCCAAGACTGTCTCAGAAAATAAGGACATTTGGAGAGTCTGGTGGCATAGCGATTAGAGTGTCGGATTAGGTTCTGGAGACCAGGGTTCAAAACCCCACTAGGCCATGAAGCTCACTGGGTGACCTTGGGCCACGATTGCTGCCTCTTGGGGTTTTTATGGGGATTAAATAGGGAGGGGGGGCCATTGTGTGCTCCCTTGTGGTTTTGGGGAAAAGGTGGGATGGAAATGCAATGGAATGAAATAAAAATGGCCAATGAAAGAAGCTCTGGCCCACAAAACCATAAAGGTTCCTTGTTCCTGACATCTGGAGGGCCACAAATTGCTAACCCCTAATGCAGAGAGATCCCAGAGAATGTATTTTTTAATCATCTTGGCCAGAGCTTTCCAAACAGTGCGTCGCAACACATTAGTGTGTTGGCTGCAATGTGTAGGTGTGTCGTGCGAATGCTCCCCATGCTTCTCCCGGAGTTGAAAAGGGGCTAGCTTAGGCTCCGCGAAAAAGGGTCGTCCGCTACGGCAAAGCGGAGACCCATCAAGAAAAACCGCAGGCAGAGCGAGCCTGCGGCCGTGGGACTCGGCAGGCGCCCAAAGCCCCCCCGGAAACGAAGAAGGAGCTCCGTAAGGGGCTCCGGAACGCGAAAGGGGGAGCGGCGCTGTGAGTTCATCGCTCTTTTCGTGGATGCAAAGCCGCGCTGCTGCTGCTGATGAGCGCTGACCTTTCTTCTTGAAAACATCAAAATTGGCTGCTACATACCCGTGAGTAAGGGGAACATCGGAAAAATTTGGGAATTTGGTTGAAATTCGGCTGAAAACGGGAGGCGAGTAACAGGAAGTCCGCCTCCCGATCCTGCTAACCAGATTAAAGCAATTGCGCAGAAGAGCGCTGAAGCGCTTAAAAGGGACTGTAAAAGTAAAACGAGGGTGCATTTGACAGAAGTGAAAAGATAAGCTGGAAATCTTTGCAAAAGTTGTGGATCTTATTTTTGGGACCTTCTTCCTAATTTTGAGCTATGTGGAGTTAAAAGGGACAACCCAGCTATCGGGCTGTCAGTGTGTAAAAGAGAACTGTCAAACTGCTGATACTGTTATTGGAGTTTAAACTGATACATTGACTGAGGCACTAGAGTTTAAACATTGTTGCTGGGACCTTTCTTGACACCTTGTGGCCTTTCTTCAGGAGAAAGAAAGCCTGGGGAAACTTCCTTTTGTGCTCTGGAACTACTAAAGATTTAACATAGGGAATATAAGAACTTCAATGGCGGACAAGAGCTCTCTCCTTCCTTGAAACTTTGAAATACCCCCACCTAGAGGATTGTGGAGATATAGAGGCCTGGGAACTGTACTTTATTGTGACTCTCTGTGGTTAAATTGTTTACACTCTGGTCTTGTCTAACTTATGAAACAAAAGAAAACTTGACCTTGAACAGAGGCAGGTGTGGAATGAGTGGCACAGGGAGAACAAGAGCAGCTAAAGCTAAAGAAAAAGAAAAGAAACCAGGGCAACTTGTTCAAACAACCCTATCTCATCAACGAAGATCATCCGTCCCAACTGTGCTGACAGCACAGGAGGTGGAAATTGAAGAGCCTGCTGTAGAGCCTGCTGCAGAAGATATGGCAACTGGAGGATCTGAAACAGTCCTGAAACAAATCCTGGAACAACTGGCAATTTTAAACCAAAAAGTGGACAATCAATCATCAAAAATTGACATCCTCTATTACTAAATTATCCGAGCAAGTTTCTCATCACACTCAGGCAATTGAAAAATTGCAAGGGGCAACGACTGAAAATTATAAACTTGCTGTGGAAGCTAGTCAAAAAGCAGAACAGGCGAACAAAAAGGTTGATGAGATTAGGGGGGAAGTAAGGCCTCTGAAAAGACAGGTAGGGGAACAACAAGCCTACCTGTCATTGGTTGAATTGAAAAGTAAGGAAAATAATCTCAGATTAAGGGCTATCCCAGAACTGGAGGAAGGAAATCTACAGGGATTTTTAACACTTTTGTTCTCCAAATTCTGGGGGATTGAGGAAGATAAGGATTTTAAGATTGTGACTGCCTTTAGACTGGGAAAATTGATAAAGAAGGACAAGTCCAGAGACTGTTTGGTTATTCTGAGATCGAGAGAGGAAAGAGACAAGATACTAGGCCTACATTTTAAAAAATCTTTGGAGATAGAAGGTAAAAAGGCTGAAATTTACAGAGACATTCCTAAACACCTTTTGGATCTTAGGACCACTTATACAGATTTGACCAAACTGTTGAGATACAACACAATCCCTTATAGGTGGGAGTTTCCGCAAGGACTATCATTTACCTACAAAGGAAGGAAAGTAAGAATTAAAACACCGGAGGACCAACAGAAGTTCCTACACGACCACGAGGAGGACCTCCAGAAAGGAGCTGCAGCTTCTTGGCCTCCACCACCACCGGGACCATCTCCAAAGCCTACACCGTCTGGATCTGGACCAGCATTACCACCTCCTTGATCGGAGGGAAACCTAGACACCCCATTGTAGACCCACCAATTAGACCAGGATGTCGCTGCAGCTTCTTAGTTGGAATATAAATGGCGGAAATTCTCCGGAAAAAAGAAGAAAAGTATTTCACATTTTGAAAAAAGAACAATTGGACATTATTTGCCTGCAGGAAACGCATGTGACAAGGCTCCACAGAAAAGTGCTAATTAATAAAAGACTAGGCCAGGAATTCATCTCTTCGGACAAAGTGAAGAAAAGAGGAGTGGTGATATATGCAAAGGAGAGCCTGTCACCGAAATTCTTATTTAAAGATGAACACGGCAGAATTTTGGCGATTGAAATTCAGACACAAGGAGAAAAATTTTTGATATTAGGAATATACGCCCCAAATGAAGGAAAATCGGAATTTTTCAGGAAGCTGCATGAGATTATGCTGGATTACTTAGACTATAACAACATCATCATCATGATGGGTGATATGAATGGGGTTGTGTCTGTAAATATGGATAAGTCGCAAAGTGCTAACTTAACGAAAGATGGCAGACTACCTAAAACTTTTTTTGAAATGACTGACAATGTGGATTTAATTGACATATGGAGGGTTAAGAACCCCCTAGGAAAAGAAGGGACTTTCTTTTCTGAAGCTCATCTGACATGGACACGAATCGACCAAATATGGATAACTAGAGGACTGGCACCCAAGACTAGAAAGGTGGAAATCTGCCCAAAAACCTGCTCCGACCATAATGCTTTGAAAATGGAATTGAGACTAAATACAACCGGATCCTTCAGATGGAAAATGAATGACAACTTATTAAGGGACGAGAAGATTGTTAAGAAGGCCCAAAAAACTTTAAAGGACTATAAATTTAAATACCACTGTGGAAAAAAGAATAATCTGGGACGCAAGTAAAGCAGTCATGAGAGGGTTTCTAATACAACAAAATACGATCAAGAAAAAACTCTGGAATGAAAAGAAGGAGAAGATATTGGCAAAAATAAGAGATGGAGAGAAAAAATTAAGATCCAGGCCTAAGTCGAAGGAGGTGCTGAGAGAAGTGAAATTTTTCCAAGCACAATATTTGAAACTGATAAATCAAGAGGTGGAATGGAAAATTAAACAAATGAAACAAAGATCTTTTGAATCAGCAAATAAGTGTGGGAAACTGCTAGCATGGCAGTTGAAAAAGAGACAAAAACTTAATACTGTTACAAATCTAGAGATTGAAGGGAGAATGGTTCAGAAACCCGAGGAAATCAGAAAGTGCTTCCAGAGATATTTCAAAGAACTTTATTCACAAGGGCCACAGAAAGATTCGGAGGTGGACCAATTTCTCAAAACCAATGGATTACAGAAAATACCTCAGGAAATGAGAACAATCCTGAATAGTAATATCATACAGCAAGAAATTGAAAGCGCCATTCAGAACCTCCAATTAGGCAAATCTCCAGGCCCGGATGGACTTACCTCCAAATACCATAAGGTTCTGAAAGACTATTTGATACAACCTTTGTTGGAGGTCTGTAACCAGATTATGGAGGGGAGGAAGGCACCGGAAACGTGGAAAGAAGCCTTCATCACATTGATACCCAAACTAGAAACTGAGAAGATCCAGCTTAAGAACTACCGCCCCATCTCACTCCTAAATGTGGATTACAAAATTTTTGCAGACATTTTGGCAAGTAGGTTTAAAAAAGTGCTTAATGAAGTGATCCACAAGGACCAGGCAGGCTTTCTCCCTG
This sequence comes from Podarcis gaigeae, assembly GCF_964106915.1. NCBI lineage: Eukaryota > Metazoa > Chordata > Lepidosauria > Squamata > Lacertidae > Podarcis > Podarcis gaigeae. The sequence goes on along the minus strand of NC_139693.1, from coordinate 28,175,848 downwards.
GTAGGCATTTGTGTGACAACACAAGAAACATCTTCGACATTTTGGAACTTTTACAAACAAAGCTTAACACTAGAGCGGTGTTAATCTTCATCGATGCGGAGAAAGCCTTCGACAACATTTCTTGGATGTTTATGAAGAAAAATTTGGAAGGGATGGGAGTGGGGCGGGGGTTTGAAAATGGAATAGAAGCAATATATTCAGAACAAAAAGCTAAATTGATAGTAAACAATGTGGTGGCAGAGGAGTTTAAAATTGAAAAAGGGACATGACAGGGGTGCCCTCTATCCCCTCTATTGTTTATTTCAGTTCTGGAGGTGCTATTGAACATGATTAGAAAGGACCGGTTGGTACAGGGAATTGAGGTCGGAGTGAAACAATACAAATTGAAAGCATTTGCAGATGACCTGGTATTAACATTACAGGAGCCAGTCTCTAGTACTAAAAGAGTGCTAGAATTAATTTCTGACTTTGGTCGGGTGGCGGGATTTAAGTTGAATAAGCAAAAAACTAAGGTTTTAGCAAAAAATTTGACAACTGCAGAAATAGATGAGTTCCTGAAAGAAACAGAATTAAATGTGGTTAAAAAAGTAAAATACCTAGGGGTGTATCTGACCTCCAAAAATTTGAATTTGTTTAAAGACAACTACGAGAAATGTTGGTCAGAAATCAAAAGAGACTTGGAAACGTGGTCAAGATTGAAACTTTCCTTGTTGGGCCGAATAGCAGCTATAAAGATGAATGTATTGCCAAAAATGTTATTTTTGTTTCAGACCCTACAGATCGTGGACAAGGTGGAATGCTTTGGAAGGTGGCAGAAGGATATCTCTAAGTTTGTTTGGCAGGGCAAAAAGCCCCGAATAAAGTTTAAGATATTAACTGATGCGAAAGAAAGAGGGGGATTTGCCCTGCCAGACTTGAGGTTATATTATGAATCTGCAGCCTTCTGCTGGTTGAAAGATTGGATCTTACTGGAAAACACTGATGTCCTAGATCTGGAAGGGTTTGACAACGCTTTTGGGTGGCATGCATATTTGTGGTATGACAAGGTTAAAGTGCATAAACTGTTTAAAAACCACATTGTCAGGAGAGCAATTTTAATGGTCTGGACAAAATATAAAGACTTATTGGAGAGTAAGACTCCGAGGTGGCTCTCACCGGTGGAGGCCAAGGCACGTAAGAGACCTAATATGGAAGCCAATTGGCCTAAATATGAGGAAATTATTGAAAAGATTGGAGACAATTGGAGGTTGCAGAGCTTGGAAAAACTAAAAAACAAGGTGCGAGATTGGTTGCATTATGCACAAATTCAAGAGGTCTTTAAAGTAGACAAGAAGGTTGGATTCCAGGTGGAAAAATCGAAACTAGAGACAGAACTGTTAGAACCAAAAAGTAAACTACTTTCGAGAATGTATAACCTGCTGCTTAAATGGAATACTCAGGATGAGACAGTCAAATCCGCCATGATAAAGTGGGCGCAGGATTTGGGGCATAACATTATGTTTGAAGACTGGGAAAGGTTATGGAACACCGGAATGAAATTTACGGCATGTAGTGCCTTGAAGGAAAACATTATGAAAATGATATACCGGTGGTACATGACCCCAGTCAAGCTTGCTAAGATATATCACCTGTCTGATAATAAATGCTGGAAATGTAAAGAGGCGGAAGGGACATTCTTTCACCTCTGGTGGACCTGCCCGAAAGTGAAGGCCTTTTGGGAAATGATTCATAATGAACTAAAAAAGGTACTTAGATTTACCTTACCCAAGAAACCAGAGGCCTTCCTCCTGGGCATGGTGGACCAGAGAGTGCTTAAGAAGGACAGAACTTTTTTTATGTACGCTACTACAGCAGCAAGGATCCTGATTGCAAAACACTGGAAGACACAAGATTTACCCACACTGGAGGAATGGCACACGCAGTTGATGGACTATATGGAACTGGCCGAAATGACTGGCAGAATCCGAGACTTGGGAGAAGAAACAATTGAGGAGGACTGGAAAAAATTTAAAGACTATTTGGAAAAATATTATAAGTTGTATGAATGTTAAAAAACGCACCTTTTAGGAAATTCTAGCTTCAGTAAGGTTAAATTAAAGAAATGGAAATTAAGGTACAAGAAGTCAGAGATAGAATAATGAAACAACTTTATTGTGTTAAAATGAAAACGTACATGATTTGGGTCATAATATATTTGAAATTGGGTAACATGATAAAATGGAAGATACAATAAGTATTGAAACAAGTTAACAAATTGCAGATGTTATGTATCACAGAGAATGCAGGGTTGGGAGGACGTGGGGAAGTCCAGTAGATTTGGAAAAAAGAACAAGAAAATTTGTAACTTTTTTTCCCTACTTTTATAATATGTTCTTTATTCTTTTTTCTGTATTCATAAAACTAATAAAATATTATAAAAAAAAGAAAAGAAAAGGGGCTAGCTTAGCATCTGGTTTGCTAGTGATATAGAAAAAATAGGGGTGGTTGGCTTTTGCTGCCCAATTCCCCAAGGGACTGAGTCCCCTAAGTCCATTGGGTAATTCCTTTTATTTTTATTTTATATACTGTGATTTTTTTTATGTGAACCGCTCTGAGACCTCCGGGTATAGGGCAGTATATAAACTTAATAATAATAATAATAATAATAATAATAATAATAGGTCAGAGATGAATGGATGGAGGCAGGAGGCAGTGAATGCAAGACAGATCTTTATTTTTCTCTTGCAACAGAGTTCCCTCCCCTCCTAGCAAGGAGACAAGAGAGACCCCAAACCAAGAAGAAATATCTCTTTAAGGGTTTGCATTTTGGCATGGAGAAGAAGCACATCCCCTCTACAAAGAGTCAGAAATTATGTCATACATAAGGTGGGGTTGCTGTGGCTCAGGCAGGCCAAGGTGTGATGTTCCTGAGGATTTGGCAAGTTTCACACAGTTCTAGACACAGTTCACACACAAAAATAGCATCTGATAAGACAATCAGGATGCCGGACAGACACCCCTCAATGCAGAGCATCTGGGCAAACAATGACAATTAATACAAAGGTGGTTCATAGATATAGGAGAGAAATCCTTTCAAAAAATTCCCCTGATTGCTATCTGCCTACCTGTTCTCAGGCAGGGAGGACTAAGGAGGCAGAGGAAATATTTAGTCTTTAGGAGAGCTAAGATGGCTTTAGGATTTCTCTCTTGTACTATTTTAGACACGTGGCTTATATACTTATGTATGTGTGTTTACCTTGTGCAGTTATCAACATGTATTCTATATTTAAGACCTTAGATTTCCCAAAACACTAGTAAAACTGAATTACTGTGTTGTGAAATGATGTCTAAAAAGTGTGAAAAGTTTGGAAAGTTCTGATCTAGGCTATCTTCTGTTCCTGCCAAGCTTTTTGCTCTCCACTCACAGAGTCAAACCAATTCAGTTTCTCCTGGCCTGCCGAGGTATTTCCCATCCCTGCCTTTTTGCAGGAGACCAGGAAGGGGAAGTCAAGCTTTATTGCAGAGTTGAATTGTTCCAGGGAGATGATCTTTGCCCTTTTTACATTTCGCTTGGGCCTGAGTTATGAGCTTGTAAAGGACCACAACGGGCTGTTCCAGTTGGTCTGGAAGATAACTGGAAGCTAATGAAGTCTCCATGGACCTCTGGAGACTCAATTTATAAACCTGACAAGTGAGATACTAAAAAAAAAAGTTGGCCTGGTGTGCTGTTAATCATGGTGAGAACTTTAGGTGAAAAAGTGTGGTGGTTAGTAAAAGGTAAGGATAAAAGACCCCTGGACAGTTAAGTCCAGTCAAAGGCGACTATGGGGTTGCAGTGCTCATCTCACTTTCAGGCCGAGGGAGCCAGTGTTTGTCCACAGACAGCTTTCCAGGTCATGTGGCCAGCATGACTAAACCGTTTCTGGCACAACGGGACACCGTGACGGAAGCCAGAGTGCATGGAAACATCGTTTACCTTCCCACCGCAGCACTACCTATTTATCTACTTGCACTGGTGGGCTTTCAAACTTCTAGATTGGCAGAAGCTGGGACAAAGCAACAGGAGCTCACTCTGTCATGGGTATTCGAACCACCGACCTTCTGATCAGCAAGCCCAAGAGGCTCAGTGGTTTAGACCACAGCACCAAGAAGCCGTAATATAAAGGCAAATGAGGATATAGCTATCAGCAGCCAGCAATGTAAGACTTGCCGCCATATTGGGCTAGGTGAAGACCTCAGAGGACCTCAGTGAGAACCTCTGCCTGGTGATGCCTAAAGAAACCAGGTGCCAGACAGTGTAGATTAGTGGTTAGAGTGCTGGATTAAGATCCAAGAGGTCAGGGTTCAAATCCCCACTCAGCTATGAAGATCACTGGGTGACGTTGGGCTGCAGCCACAATCTCTCAGCCTAATCTTCTTCACAGGTTCGTTGGTGAGATATGACAGGGCGGGAAAATACCATGTATCCCACTTTGTGTTACTTGGAAGCACACTTATAATTATAATTAAAAAAAATATTAAATGGAGGGGGAGGTGTTAGTAGGTTACTGTCTTTATTTTGATTATATATACAGTCGTACCTTGGTTGACAAACAGAATCTGTTCCGGAAGTACGTTTGGCTTCTGAAAATGTTTGAAAACCAAGGCGCGGCTTCCGATTGGCTGCAGGAGCTTCCTGCACTCAATCGGAAGCTGCGGAAGCCCTGTCAGACGTTTGGGTTCCAAAGAACGTTCGCAAACCAGAACACTCACTTCCGGGTTTGCGGCGTTCGGGTGCCAAAACGTTTGAGTTGCAATGCGTTCGTCAACCGAGGTACGATTGTATTGTGGTTTTGTATTTTGATTTTTTTTGCTGTTCTGTGAACCGCCCTGAAACCTCTGGGTATAGTGCGATATATAAATTCAATAAAAAATAAATAAATAAATAAATATCTTCTGTTCTTGATACGATGCTTGCGTGTGATTGCTCTGCGCAAATCTTTCATGAGTGGCTTTGGGATATAAGACTTCCAAATAATTCCAAACCATCGTTCAAATAATTCTGAATAATTAAAACATTCTAAACAAATAATTCTAATTAATAATATTAATAGTAACAACTTGTGCTGCAGTATTATAGATTCTATTATTATTATTATTATTATTATTATTATTACATTTACATTATGCTTTCTTCCTCCACAATGAGCAGGTGTAATGATAGATTGCTTAGTGAGGAAAACACTGCCATCTGGTGGCTCACTCAAGTTTGGACTTTTCTCCTTGTCTTCACTCTTTAAAATCAATATGACGTTATATCAGATCAAAGTCACAAAGGTATTTAAGACTATTGGTGATGCACCTTGAGCAACCTTAAAAAACGGGGATGATGGCGCAAGACTAAGGTTGGACCAGATCTGAAATCCTGCCATTCTATACCTGCTCTCTGATCTAGGGATAAAGTGGGGAGACATAGATCAGAATCACATTTCTTTTACACGTTTTAAGTTCTGCAGACAAGTGACAATCTCTAATGCAGCATACGTCTGTGCATTTCCCCCTGTACTAACAGAAAAGGAAGCCCTTATGATGAACAAGCTAAGCTCACAAGAGCTGAGGTGAATGGTTGTGAATTTTCAAGACCTGAGATGCAACTCAGTTCAGATTAGACCAGGCATGGCCAAACTTGGTCCTCCAGATATTTTGGAACTACAATTCCCATCATCCCTGACCACTGGTCCTGTTAGCTAGGGATGATGGGAGTTGTAGTCCCAAAACATCTGGAGGGCCAAGTTTGGCCATGCCTGGAATACAAGCAATCGGTTGGGATTTAATTGAAGCTCCTATTTAGCTCTAAAAAAAATTACCCCATATGTTCACACCTCTGTTTTGCTTTTAGTATTTTTTGTTTGTTTGTTTCAGATTAATGTTTACAACCCACTTGATTTGCAGATTTGAGATGGTTGGGGGTGGGCAACGCTTCAGATTGATCATGATGCCTCGACAGCTGGCGGAACTCTACTTAAATGTCACTACATAAATACGCAGCGCTATTATGACAGTTTATTAATGAACAGCATCTCTGGGGGCAGAATCTAATACGGCGGCTGAAATGTTGCTAATGAACCCCCGAGGGATCATGGGACAGCTCCTCTGTCTTCTGTTGTGCAGCAACTACACAATCTTGAGTTAGCTGTTGCCTCTTTTGAATAAGCGAGGTGTTGCCAATTTCACTCGGGGAACCCTTTACCTCCCTCTGTCTTACTGGGGTGCCAATGTGCACATCAGTACCTCAAATGGTGCCCGTGAAAGGTCTCTGTGGTGTTTGGCCACCCAGGTGCGTGACATCATACTGGGTTCATAAGGAAAGGGTTAACTAATTGTAAAATGACTAACCAATGGGAACCCAAAAGAAGAGAGTTAGAGTTAGGGTGGTTGAGAAGACAGTCTGGTGTTAGAAGAGATAGAGAGGATAAGTCTGTGGGTTGGGCTAGTCTGATGTGAGAGAGTGAGAGAATTTGTTAAGAGGAGTCAGTCAAACAGTTGAGATAATCAGTCAGAAGGTCCTAGGAAGGTAAAGCTAAAGGTAAAGGGACCCCTGACCATTAGGTCCAGTGGTGACCAACTCTGGGGTTGCGGCGCTCATCTCGCTTTATTGGCCGAGGGAGCCGGCGTACTGCTTCTGGGTCACGTGGCCAGCATGACTAAGCCACTTCTGGCGAACCAGAGCAGCGCATGGAAATGCCGCTTACCTTCCCGCCAGAGCGGTACCTATTTATCTACTTGCACTTTGAGGTGCTTTCGAACTGCTAGGTTGGCAGTAGCAGGGACCGAGCAACAGGAGCTCACCCCGTCGCGGGGATTCGAACCGCCAGCCTTCTGATCGGCAAGTCCTAGGCTCTGTGGTTTAACCCACAGTGCCACCCGCGTCCCTCTATACCTATACCTATACCTATACCTAGGAAGGTATAGGCCGGTAAAGAAACTAAAGTTAAGATACTGACAGGAATATTATCTGAGAAACCATAAACTTGTTAATGTTTATAAAACAAACTTGTTTATTTGGTTCACTTTTAACAACTGTCTAGACTCAGTGTTTTACCCGAGAGTAACGGGTTGGTGGCAGCAGGGAAGTGAGCACAGTGGTGACACAGGGATCAATAGACCGTTAAACGTCCAGGGACCCTGTGTGATCGCCACAGTCTCAGTAAATATCCTCTTAAAAAACTATGATGTAACTCTTCCAGACAACTCTTCTTTGGTAGACCAAAGTTATGGAGCTTTTTTTAATAGGAGAAGCTCCCCGCCCCCCCCCCCAATGTTTTCTGCAACTTTTTTCACATTTTCCTTTTCCTTTTTCATTTAAATACCTTTATTGTGCATCAGAATCTCTAAACATACAATACAATGCATATATCAAACAATACAATACATACATACATATTTACAAAACATACATTACCAATATACATACCCAACGTCAACACATCCTCAGCGAATTGACTTCCAACCATTCTCATTGTGATAGTTTACATTTATTTAATCGATACACAATTCATTTTGGATGCTCTGTTCTTCTAAATATTTTCCAAGCTAATTTCGTTATATTCTCTTTATTTTCTAGATACATTCAATGTCTGTCAGGAGATGTACCTTCTCCACATAGTTTTCAAGATATTCTTTAAAGACAGTCCATTCCTTATTACATAACTTTTTGTAAGGTGTTTCCTCTTACTCTCCCTGTTGATTTAGCAATGTGTAAGTATTCAATCATTTTTTGCTAAGCAGTCTGTTTTTGTGGGGACATTATTACTTTTCCAGTTCTTGGCAATTAAGATCCTTGCCGCTGTGGTTGCGTACATGAATAATGGTCTGACTGTTTTCTTAATTTCTTTGGACATGATACCAAATAGGAAGGATTCTGGGTTTTGTTTTGTTTTTACAAAAGAGAATCTGAACCTTTTTTAAAGTTCATTATGAATAAAAAAAGTAATGAACTTTTTCACATTTTTCACGTATGGCCCCCATTGCCATAAGTTGGTCGGCATTTTGCTGATTCCGGGAATTTCCCCCTTGCACAGTTTTTTCATTTTTTCATTTTTTTAAATTTTTGATGCAAAATTACAACAACATTTACAAATATTGAATCCAAAATAAAACAGTAGAAAACAAAACAAAACACAATAGAAATAAAGAACACAAAAAACAAAAACACACATCTACAAATAAAACCATATCATCATTCTAATCTAATCATTACATACGTATACACATATTGACTTGCTTCCTTTGTTCTGATACCTCGAAATTTTTACTTTTTACTCATCTTTAAGGGCAGAATCCAGGATATGTCCAGGGAACCCCATATGTATAGCAGCCCTCGCACTTCCTGCTCACTCTGAATTTACATGGGCTCTACTTCTGCTGCACTGAACATGCCTGGATTTTGTTGGATTATTACTACATTGGTGCCCCGCAAGACGAACGCCTCGCAAGACGGAAAACCCGCTAGACGAAAGGGTTTTCCGTTTTGGAGGCGGTTCGCAAAACAAATTTCCTATGGGCTTGCTTCGCAAGACGAAAATGTCGTGCGAGTTCCTGCGGGGTTTTTTCCTTTCCCCCCCTTTTTCTAAGCGCTAAGCCGCTTATCAGCTGATCCGCTAAGCCGCTTATCAGCTGATCTGCTAAGCCGCTTAACAGCTGATCCGCTAAGCCGCTTATCAGCTGATCCGCTAAGCCGCTTATCAGCTGATCTGCTAAGCCGCTAATGGGCTTGCTTCGCAAGACAAAAAAACCACAAGATGAAGAGACTCGCGGAACGGATTCTTTTCATCTTGTGAGGCACCACTGTATAGTGGTACCTGTAGTTACGAACTTAATTCATTCTGGAGGTTTGTTCTTAACTTGAAGCTGTTCTTAACTAGAGGCGTGCTTTTGCTAGTGGTGCCTCTTGCGGCCGCTACGTTGCCAGCACACGATTTCCGATCTCATCCTGGGGCAAAGTTCTCAACTCAAGGTAACTCTTCCAGTTAGCGGACTTTGTAACCTGAAGCATTTGTAAACTGAGGCATTCATAACTCGAGGTACCACTGTATTATTTATTGGCTGCTTTTTTTTTTTTAACCAAGGCAATTCAAAGCAACCACCAAGGATAAGTAAACAAACACATACATAAAAAGAAAAATCTAAAAGACAATCCTATTGTTAAAACCAGGGTGAGCAAGCCTGGGTCAATGAGATATGGAAGATCAGCGTTCTTTATCATTCAGGAAGCTTCCACAAGTAGAAAAGTCTCCCTGCTGCAAAAATTACATTAATTATTATAATTATTATTATTATTGATCTTCTAATTTACATTTTAAAATGTTCATTTAAACAACCTTAAACTGATGACTTCCCTTCTTCTCCTTTCGTGGTACCACACATCCCTGCATATTTTACATAATCCAAACCACTCAGTATTCCAATCTTGCATCCATCTAACTTATTTACACTGTTGAATTTATCTTAATGCTACCAGCGTTTTCACATGTACACACTTTTAACCCATATATTCAATAAACATTGTCCAATCTTCTTTAAACGTTAAGTCGGCAAGCTGCACATCTTCCATCAGTTTAAGTTGCCATTCTTCTTGGGTTGGAACCTCACCTGTTTTCAATTTTTGGGCTAATGAAACATGGGCTGCAGTAGTGGCATACATGAATAACCCTTTTTGACACCTGGGAATTTCCATCTGAACTATCCTCAACAAAAAGGACTCTGGTTTTTTTGGAGAGGTACTTTTAAACACCCCTTAATTCATTGTAAATTATTTCTCAATACTTTTTTTACCCTTTTACAAGTCCACCACATATGATTAAGGCGTACCCTCAACCTCATTACATTTCCAGCTCTCATCTGATTCGGACCCATAAATGTATAGGCTGCAAAAGTTACATTAAAACTGCCTTCCGCAACTTGGTGCCCTGCAGATATTACAGAGAGCAGCTTCCTTCATCCTTGCCCATTGGCCATACTGGCTGGGGCTGATGGGAGTTGGAGGCCAACAATATTTTTAGAAGACCACAGTTCCCTTCTCTGTGTGCTAAGAGCAGCTGGTTTGTATTCCCAACCATGGCTAGGCTATTCCTTCCCTTCATTAAATCAGGCAAGCACATGAATATATATAAACCAGCCGTTTCCCACCGACGGATCCCCAATTTTGCTTTAAGAGCCCCACAGCTAGCAAAATCAGATATTCCCATTGATTCCCTCTCTTCAATTAAGTCTGCCTATCAAAAGGAAACAGAGCGCTTTGGAGTAGATGTTACATCCATGTATTATTCATTGATTAGTCATTCGTAAAATTCTCACTTACAAACTGCGGTTGAGCAAACCCTTTAATCAATAATTAGTGAGGTTTCCTCCCCCTGAAGCAAAACAAGAACTTTGGGGTTTGAATTAAACTTTCTTTTTATTCTTCAGGTACCTCAAAAATAGGAGGAGAGCCTGCCGAGGCCATGTGTTTCCCTGTATGTTTCCGAGCACAATTCAAAGTGTTGGTGCTGACCTTTAAAGCCCTAAACAGCCTTGGTCCTGTATACCTGAAGGAGCATCTCCACCCCCATCATTTTGCCTGGACACTGAGGTCCAGTACTGAGGGCCTTCTGGCGGTTCCCTCAATGCGAGAAGTGAGGTTGCAGGGAACCAGACAGAGGGCCTTCTCGGTAGTGGTGCCCACCCTGTGGAACGCCCTCCCATCAGATTCAAGGAGATAAACAACTATCTGACTTTTTTAAAAGACAACTGAAGTTAGGGAAGTTTTTAATATTTAATGCTGCATTGTTTTTAACACTCAATTGGGAGCCGCCCAGAGTGGCTGGGGAAACTCAGCCAGATGGGTGGGGTATAAATAATAAATAATAATAATAATAATAATAATAATAATAATAATAATAATAATTATGTGGTGCGGCAGAGAGCATTCTGGTGCAAGAGTCATCCATGTAGATCACTTGCCATGAGCCATGAATCCAGTAGCATCCTGATACAGAGATGAAGGCTGTAACGTCTCCCACAGGCTCTCACTGGTCTTCTGGCACTGGGCACTTACCAAGCAGGTTATGAAATGGAGTACCCATCTTCAGGCCAGAGGTCTGATCCATTAAGGCTCTGAGGTTCTCCACAAAGGGGTAGAACCTGGAAGAGGTAGTCTGGCGGCAGAAACTGAAAGGACCTCAGTCTGCTCTCAACCTTTGCTGGAACAAGTTGCTCACTCAGAGCTGTCCATGGTTCTGAAACTCCTGACCATTAGGGACCCCTGACCATTAGGTCCAGTCATGGCCGACTCTGAGGTTGCGGCGCTCATCTCGCTTTATTGGCCGAGGGAGCCGGCGTACAGCTTCCGGGTCATGTGGCCAGCATGACTAAGTCGCTTCTGGCAAACCAGAGCAGTGCACGGAAACGCCGTTTACCTCCCCGCGGGAGCAGTATCTATTTATTTATTTGCACTTTGATGTGCTTTCGAACTGCTAGGTTGGCAGGAGCAGGGAACGAGCAACAGGAGCTCACCACGTCGCGGGGATTTGAACCGCCGACCTTCTGGTTTAACCCACAGCGCCACCTGCGTCCCTGACCTGATGTTACTTGCCCCAAAATGGAAAGAAGCAGAAGTCCCAGCAAAGGAAGAATGGATACAAAAACTTATGGAATGTGCAGAAATGGCGAAACTTACCGGAAGAAGAAATCAAGATAACAATTTTTTAAATAAAAGAATGGAAATGGTCTATTGAAAATTTACAGATAAATTGTAAGCAGATAAAAATAACCTGAAGTTTCACAAGAGTATATATTTAAAGAAGATGAATAAATGAGCAAATTAAGTTAATTTGGATATGCAGAAGATATTAAAAATAAATTTAAGGAACTGCACAAAGAGGGGGTAGGAAGTCAAGTTTTGAAATGTCATAATGATTGTAAAATTAGTGAAATGCATAAAATTGGTGAAATGTATAAACTTGAAAAGTATAAATATATATTTTTTTAGAAGAAAGAAAGAAAAGAAACTCCTGACCTGATTTCTCCGTGAGATCTGGCCTCAGACCAGAGCTTGTCATCAACTGGTGGTGGTGGAGAATCTTGGCCAGTTGCTATTGCTTAGTTTAAACTACCTTGCACAGGGTTGTTGTGAGGATAAATGAAAAAGGAGGATATTGTATAATATGAATCTGAGCTCTGGGGATACAAGAGAGGCACTGAGATGTAACTAATAGTACTATCACCAGCTCTCTGAACATCTGTACTTCATATCACTGATGGTTTCTCTGCTGACTTGGAGAACCTAGAAGCAATGCCCCACCTTTAATTTGGTTGAATTCAGGTTTTTAGTTCTTTCTTGCATCAAAACCAAGCTTACTGCAGCACTGCAGAGGCTGGAAATGGTAGCTCTGTGCAAGTCACCCTGCAATCCATTAATGTATTATTCATCTGAGATTCCCCTTGAAATGAATGCCTCCAGCTTTCGCAAGCTCTCTGATCAATAATTAGCGAGATTTCCACTAAAACTAGGAAGAACCGAACCCGCAGGACACGGGCACATTTTGCTATAATTAAAAAGATCTCCATATGCGTATATGGCTTGGATAGCTCAGTTGGTTAGAGCGTGGTGCTGATAATGCCAAGGTTGCAGGTTCGATCTCCATGTGGGATAGCTGTATATTCTTGCATTGCTGGACTAGATGATCCTTAGGGTCCCTTCCAACTCTTTGATATGACATGATAAGGCAAGCAGATGGGCAGATGGCAACTGGTGGGACCTTACCCTTAATGGCTCAGCCTCCACCAGACTGAGTTCTACTTAGAGGAGATCAACTGAATGTACCTAAATTAATGAGGTCTACTTTACTTAAAGTAAGTAAATACTTTACTTGGTATCTATCTATCATCTATCTATCATCTATCTATCTATCTATCATCTATCTATCTATCTATCTATCTATCTATCTATCTATCTATCATCTATCTATATCTATATCGATCTATCTATCTATCTATCTATCATCTATCTATCTCTATCTATCTATCTATCTATCTATCTATCTATCTATCTATCTATCTATCTATATCTATCTATCTATCTATCATCTATCTATCTATCTATCTATCATCTATCTATATCTATATCGATCTATCTATCTCTATCTATCTATCTCTATCTATCTATCTATCTATCTATCTATCTATCTATCTATCTATCTATCATCTATCTATATCTATCATCTATCTATCTATCTATCTATCTATCTATCTATCTATCTATCTATCTATCTATCATCTATCTATCTATCTATCTATCTATCTATCTATCTATCTATCATCTATCTATTATCTATCTATCTATCTATCTATCTATCTATCTATCTATCTATCATCTATCTATCTATCTATCTATCTATCTATCTATCTATCTATCTATCTCTATCATCTATCTATCTATCTATCTATCTATCTATCTATCTATCTATCTATCTATCATCTATCTATCTATCTATCTATCTATCTATCTATCTATCTATCATCTATCTATCATCTATCTATCTATCTATCTATCTATCTATCTATCTATCTATATCTATCATCTATCATCATCTATCTATCTATCATCTATCATCATCTATCTATCTATCTATCTATCATCTATCATTTCTCTCTCTCTCTCTCTCTCTCTCTCTCTCTCTCTCTCTCTCTCCTCATCTTCTATCATCTATCTATCTATCATCTTCATAGAAGAGGAGAATAATGTGGTGCCTCTTCTCAAAGATGCAGTGCAGGAATATTTTGCTTAATATGAAGCTCAAACCCACAACCCTGAAATTAAGAGTCTCATGCTGTACTGACTGAGATTTCTTGAGCTGGTTATGCAACACATGTCTATATTTGTGGGTTTTCTTGCTGACCACATTTAAACCCAATATTTGCACCTGATTTCTTCTCCGTTTAGGAAGGCCCTGAAGATGGCAGCAGATGGCAGCAGAACCTAAGAAATGGAAAAACAAAATATTCTGGTTGCGAAGTCAAACCTATGCTTTCCAGCAGAGGTCAGATGTACACACAGTTAGCAACGCCTGCCGTGAAATAAAGGAAGATTACAGAGTAATCACACCGCTCTCGGCAGAGGGAAAGCCTCAATCGAAAAAGTTGCAGTTTCTAGATAGCTTGCATCACAGACAGCAAGGAATCAATAACTTGGGGTGGGAAAATTCCTTTTTAAGGAAGTGAAAAGAAGAAGAAGCTAGAATAGATTTATAAAAATAGAGTTATGACAGAGATGCAGAAGGGAAAATCATTATATTAAGATCCACAATGGGGTGGGGAGGGAAGTCAGAAGGGATTATATGTTTATGTTTTTAATTCATGTGTTTACGTAAAATAAGAAAATGCAAAAATAAAATTTATAAAACTGGGGGGGGGGGAGTGCACAAAATGGATTTGGAAAATATGGATTTTTGAAAGTAACATGGAAGAGCCCCGACCTTTCTGGTTTCAAATCAAAATGAGGATAGACAAGGCATGTACAGTGGTACCTTGGGTTAAGTACTTAATTCATTCCGGAGGTCCGTTCTTAACCTGAAACTGTTCTTAACCTGAAGCACCACTTTAGCTAATGGGGCCTCCTGCTGCTGCTGCGCTGCCACCATAAGACTTCTGTTCTCATCCTGAAGCAAAGTTCTTAACCCGGGGTACTATTTCTGGCTTAGCGGAGTCTGTAACCTGAAGCGTATGTAACCTGAAGCCTATGTAACCTGAGGTACCACTGTACATCCAATTCCACCTCTGCTAGGAGGTACCTGAAGATGGCAGCAGAAGACAAGAAATGGTAAAGTTATTCTCGTTTCAAATCAAACAGAGGGTAGACTGACACTTGCCAGCAGAGGTCGGAAGTACTCAAAGTCTGCCACAGAGAGTGAAAATCTCAATAGAAACAGCTGTGGTTTCTAGAGGGTTTGCATGACTGACTTCAAGTGATCAATTCAGGGAGGAAAAGTTCCTTCTCAAGGAAGTGAAAAAGCAATCAACTAGAATTGTAAAAACTCTCACTGGCACCTGTGCTTTAGATGCCCTGGCCACAAAAATATTAATATTTATTACATGACCTCCCTCAGAAGGTCCCAGGTTGGGTCACAACCATCTAAAATACAACATTAAAAACAGTTTTAGACTAATTGCAATCAAGCTGCCAAGTACAGTTAGGTCTGGCCTCACCGTTGGGCATCCTTGGGCAGTTGCCAGCATCTCAACCAACCAACCAACCAACCAACCAACCAGACTCATTGCTAATTTGTGGGATGCCCCCCTTGAATTCACCATGTTGCTTTGAGCAGTGTCAACGAACTGGGTCTATGTAGCTGCCAGGATTGGAGGCAGCACGTTCCTGAATGTAAGTCACTAGGGAACAAGAGAGGGCAAGGACTGCTGCCACTCTCGTGTTCTGCTTGTGGCACCTGGTGGATCACCGAGAAAGGCAGGATGCTCGACTCAATGACCATTGGTGTGATCCAGCAGGACTCTTCTTAAGTCCTTAGTTTGTAGATGTGAAGCTAGGCTTCCTTCCTTCCTTCCTTCCTTCCTTCCTTCCTTCCTTCCTTCCTTCCTTCCTTCCTTCCTTCCTTCCTTCCTTCCTTCCTTCCCTCCCTCAAATTTATATTACTTTTTGCTTATTTACATTGAACTACATTTGCCATTTTAATGACCATTCACACACTTTGGAGAAATGCATGCAATCTTATTTTTTTGTTTTTACTGCCATGAATAGGTAAAGGACCCCTGGAGGGTTAAGTCCAGTCAAAGGCGACTATGGGGTTCCAGCACTCATCTCGCTTTCAGGCCGAGGGAGCCGGCGTTTGTCTGCAGACAGCTTTCTGGGTCATGCGGCCAGCAGAACTAAACTGCTTCTGGAGCAACAGAACACTGTGATAGAAACAAGAGAGCATGGAAACACCGTTTACTTTCCCGCTGCAGCGGTACCTGTTTATCTACTTTCACTGGTGTGCTTTCGAACTGCTAGGTTGGCAGGAGCTGGGACAGAGCAATTGGAGCTCACTCCGTCATGGGGATTTGAACCGCCGACCTTCTGATTGGCAAGCCCAAGAGGCTCAGGGGTTTAGACCACAGCGCCACTCATGTCCCTACAAAATAATACAGTGAAGATCAATGAAAAGTTTAAAAATTGCAATGGAAAAACCCTCACACCTATAATTACACTGAAAAGCTTTCAGGATAGGACATAGCAAGAAGAAAGAAATATGCACACCCCACAACTTCACATTGTTGTATCTTCAAAATGATCCGGTCAAATCACTCAGAGCAGTTATTTCAATTGGGCGTTATTTACTCTCCTGTGAAAGGTAGTAAAGCATTTTACTAATCTTACCTCCAGGGGGAGCTCCTGCTCAATATGTCAACCTATATGGCTTGGACTCTTCTTGTTGGCATTGTGAGACAATGGAGTGTACCTCCAGGGGTGAAGTCAAACTGCTGTGTTAGCATATGGTTACCAGTCGTCCCTGTTTCTCAGGGACAGTCCCCGGATTTCTAAATCTGTCCCCGGACAAAATCTGTCCCCGAAATGTCCCCAGATTTCATTTAATGTCTCCGGATTTATATTTTAAGTGTTGTAGATTTATTAGTAGGGAATGAATGTTGTGTGATTGGTTCAAAGGCACAAGACACATCATATGGGGACTTCTGGCGAGACAAAATGGTGGGCACCATGGCAGTGAGCAGCTCCTGAAGCCAGCCAGAGCCATCTGCGCTACCAGGCTGGCTCCGGGCTGCTGAGACTGCCGCTGCTGCTGCCACTGCTGAGGGGGAACCAAGGTCACCCAGCACATCAACTGGGGGAACCACTGACACACCCAGCCCTGCGACCCAAATTGAGCGTGGAGTGAGAGCACCCGGCCGACTACCCAGCGGTGCTCCAGAGCCAGGAAAACCCCGGAGCTGACGCAGGGAGAAGGAGGAGAAGAGAAGGAGAAGGAAGAGAGAGAAAGAGGGAGGAGAAAAAAGAGGGGAGCCCCAACCTTGCTGCCGCCACTGCTGCTAAAGAGGAGAGGTGGAGGACTGGGAGGGCAAGGACACAAGGCTGAGCCCAGGCCCGACCCGAGCCTACTCCAGGCAGCTAGCACGCCAAGAGAGCAGGCCAGGGCCCAGAGGAAGGTTTCAGGACAGAGGAGACCACAGAAGAGAAGATATTACTTTAAAAAACAAAACAAAAAACCCCCACCATTTCTAAAATAACTTTTTTTTCTCTTTTCAAAAAAAAAAAAGTGTCCCCGGGATTCTTTGAAAAAAATCTGGTAACCCGATTTTAGCAGCACCAAAGTGACCTCCTGGGCAGTGTGCATGGAGGTCATGGGCTGCCCAGACCGCAAGACTCCCCTCTTGGCCTTGCCAGTGTGGTCCAAAGGAAAGAAGAGCAAGATGTCTGGCACCAGCTTGGCTGCAGGAGTTGCCGGAAGGAGGCGTACAAGATGCCATCCAACCATCTTAGGGACCCTACTCTGGATTTGTGTAGGGTTTACTCCTTAGCCTTTTCTTCTCCTGAAGATATCCTGCAAGGCAGCGGAGGTTTAGGACCAGAGTTTCCCTTCTCCTAGATGGGGTACTTTCTCAGGTAGATGAGCCCCATCTGCCCTTCACTTTTCTCTGCCGCTCATGTAAAAACTGCTTTATTGACTGTTGGGCTTGCCGATCAGAAGGTCAGCGGTTTGAATTGATGGAGTGAGCTCCCGTTACTCTGTCCCAGCTCCTGCCAACCTAGCAGTTCGAAAGCACGCCAGTGCAGGTAGATAAATAGGTACAGCTGCAGCGGGAAGGTAAACAGCGTTTCCGTGCGCCGCTCTGGTTTCTGTCACGGTGTTCCGTTGCACCAGAAGCGGTTTAGTCCTGCTGACCACATGACCTGGAAAGCCATCTGTGGTCAAATGCCGGCTCCCTCAGCCTGAAAGCAATCTCATGGTCGCCTTTGACTGCACTTAACCATCCAGAGACACCACCTTGCCAACAAAGGTCCATATAGTTAAAGCTATGGTTTTCCCAGTAGTGATGTATGGAAGTGAGAGCTGGACCATAAAGAAGGCTGATCACTGAAGAATTGATGCTTTTGAATTATGGTGCTGGAGGAGACTCTTGAGAGTCCCATGGACTGCAAGAAGATCAAACCTCTCCATTCTGAAGGAAATCAGCCCTGAGTGCTCACTGGAAGGACAGATACTGAAGCTGAGGATCCAATACTCATAAGAAGAGAAGACTCCCTGTAAAAGACCCTGATGTTGGGAAAGATGGAGGGCACAAGGAGAAGGGGACGACAGAGGATGAGATGGTTGGACAGTGTTCTCGAAGTACTGTGATGACACTTTAAGGCAAGCAATCATGGCTTCCCCCAAAAGATTTCTGGGAGCTGTAGTTTGTAGAGGGTGCTGAGAGTTGTTAGGAGACCTTTATTCCCCTTACAGAGCTACAGTTCCCAAAGTAGTTTAACAACCAGGAAATCTGGGAATTTTAGCTCTGCGAGGGAACTAGGGGTCTTCTAACAAATCTCAGCACTGTTGACAGCTCCCAGAATTCTTTGGGACCATTTAATAGTGCTTTTCCCTTCATGGATCACTGCCTTACCGTGGCAAAGGGGCTTGAGTAACTCAGAGAAGCTATGAACTATGCCGTGCAGGGCACCCAAGATGGACAGGTCGTAGTGGAGAGTTTTGACCAAACGTGATCCACCTGGAGCAGGAACCGGCAAGCCACTCCAGTATCCCTGCCAAGAAAACTCCATGGACAAAGACAACAGGCATATAAAAGTTATGACGCTGGAAGATGAGCCCCTCAGGTCGGAAGGCGTCCAACATGCTACTGGGGAAGAGCAGAGGACAAGTACAAGTAGATTCAGAGCTGATGAAGTGGCTGGGCCAAAGCCGAAAGGTCGCTCAGTTGTGGGTATGTCTGGACGTGAAAGGAAAGTCCAATGCTGTAAAGAAAAATATTGCATAGGAACCTGGAATGTAAGAACCATGAACCTTGGTAAGTTGGATGTGGTCAAAAATGAGATGGCAAGAATAAATATTGACATCCTGGGCATCAGTGAACTAAAATGGATGGGAATGGGCAAATTCAGTTCGGATGACCATCATATCTACTACTGTGGGCAAGAATCCCGTAAAAGAAATGGAGTGGCCTAGAAGGGGACGACAGAGGACGAGATGGTTGGACAGTGTTCTCAAAGCTACCAGCATGAGTTTGACCAAATTGTGGGAGGCAGTGGAAGACAGGAGTGCCTGGCGTGCCCTGGTCCATGGGGTCATGAAGAGTCGAACACGACTAAATGACTAAACAACAACAACAATAGTGCTTTAAAGTTTGAGGTTCACTCTTCTTCCTTCGTGTTTCTCTTTCTTGCATTTTAAGCTGCCCTCACTATAGCCAGTTTACTTGTTTTATTCCCTCTGTAATCATTACATCAGGTGTGGGAAACTCTTGATCTTCAGATGTTGCTGAACTACAACTCCCATTGGCCACAGCAAGCATGATGGGAGTTGTAATTCAGCCTCATCTGATTCCCCATGCCTGATTAAAACCTACTGCTGAATGCTCCGAAAAGATTGTCCAAAAGGTTCTTCATCTCTTTGTTTGTTCCATGCGAGCCGAGCGATGCATTTTGTTCCAGATTCTCAGCCGAGAGTCTTTTGATCTTACTTGAAGTGCTTACGTGTGTAGAAGTTCATCTGAGCTGAAAGGGTTCCCTGCCTCGACCACTAGGCGGCCATAAAACCTACGGTAGGTTTCATTTTAGACCCCATCTCTGACTGACTGCTTATTTCCTTGCATCAAAATTACACTGGCTCCACTTACTGCAGGAGCCTAAATGTGTGGCGTTAACGTCAATAGTACTGTGCAAAAGATTTCAGCCTTATTTTAAAAATTGTTGTTAAATAAATCAGTATGCACGCTAGGCTTTAAAAACAACAACACCTTGATCTATTACCCAGGACTGCTGCAATCTGTTGCCTCCATTTCCTTGAGTTATTTTGATGCTAGCAATATGACATTTGAGGTGTCTTTCATGATTCCCTTAACAGGAGTGGATTGGTTATTGGCAGTGCCAGATTTACGTATAAGTTAAACAAGCAATCGCTTTAGGGCCCCACTTTCTTGCCCCGCTCCCCCCAATATGCTTCTTCCTAATTGTATTTCAGTTCAACAATTGCTTTAATAAAATACATATTTTGTTATGGGCAAATGGTTTTAGATAGCTATTTTCTTGTTGTTTAGTTGTTTAGTCGTGTCCGACTCTTTGTGACTCCCCCGGACCAGAGCACGCCAGGCAAGCCTGTCTTCCACTGCCTCCCACAGTTTGGTCAAACTCATGTTAGTAGCTTTGAGAACACTGTCCAACCATCTCGTCCTCTGTCGTCCCCTTCTCCTTGTGCCCTCCATCTTTCCCCAAACCAGGGTCTTTTCCAAGGAGTCTTCTCTTCTCATGAGGTGGCCAAAGTATTGGAACCTCAGCTTCAGGATCTGTCCTTCCAGTGAGCACTCAGGGCTGATTTCCTTCAGAATGGAGAGGTTTGATCTTCTTGCAGGTCCATAAATTACCATGTAGCATATATTCAACACACACAAAAATGACACTTTGTTGTTGACAAAGGACAGCTGGACATATAAAGGGCCCCATTACCTTCAGTAGCTTAGGGCCTCCTGAAACCTAATCTGGCCCTGGTTATTGGCCACATGCTCACCATACATTTAATGCACTATGATACCAGTTTAAACAGTCATAGCTCCCCCCAAAGGATTCTGGGAAGTATAGTTTGTTAAGGGTGCTGAATTGACCCTCTTTCCCTCCCAGAGGTACAATTCCCAGAGTTCCTTAGAAAGCAGGATTGATTGTTAAGCCACTTTGGGACTGTGTTTGGGGAATGGCTTCCGCCCTTGTAATGCCTCACTACAGGCTCCTAGATGAGATTCCCCCAAACCCCCTTGAACAGATCATGAGTGATCTGCTGAGAAATAAGTCTAATAGTGTAACACTATGCATTTCCAGTCAGAAGCAAGTCTCATTGATTGCAGTGGAGCTTGCAGGCCCCCTCTGCACTAAACACTTAAACTGTCATGGTTTCCCACAAATAATTCAGGGAACTGTAGTTTCTTGCAGGCCCTGAGAGTTGTTAGGAGACCCCCATTCCCTTCACAGGGCTGGAATTCCCAGAGTTCCCTGGGAAGAGGGATTGACTGTGAAAACACTGCAAATTGTATCTCCGCAAGGGGTTCTCAGCACCCTTAACAAACTACAGTTTCCAGGATTATTGGGGAGAAGACATGGCTGATTAAAGTGATGTGATACTGCTTTAAATGTCTAGCGCAGGTAATGCACTATTAGAGAAGTGGTTCTAGGTTTGTTGCCTTAACGTGTTTCCAAGAGGCTTGAAAGTTTTCTTGTAAAGTGCTGGAAAAATGAGGAAGGCTATGTACATTCCAGTTGGGGGCATCTCAAAGGAATCAAAACCATTTTATTTAGTGTTTCGTGGAAATGTGTCCTGTTCATTTCAGTATACCTGAAGGAGCATCTCCACCCCCATAGTTCTGCCCAGACACTGAGGTCCAGCAATGAGGGCCTTCTAGCAGTTCCTTCACAAGTTACAGGGAATCAGGCAGAGGGCCTTCTCTGTAGTGGCGCCCGCCCTGTGGAACGCCCTCCCATCAGATGTCAAGGAAATAAACAACTATCTGAACATTTAGAAGACATCTGAAGGCAGCCCTGTTTAGGGAAGCTTTTAATATTTGATGAATTATTGTATTTTAATATTTTGCTGGACTCTGGGGAGGCTAGGGAAACCCAGCCAGATGGGCAGGGTATAAATAATAAATTCTTCTTCTTCTTCTTCTTCTTCTTCTTCTTCTTCTTCTTCTTCTTCTTCTTCTTCTTCTTCTTCTTCTTCTTCTTCAATGTGCATAATGTCATGCAGCCAGGGAACCTTTGCCCTCCCAGATGATTATTTATTCTTTATTTATAAAGATGTTCATGTACCACCAGCTCATAAAACTTCAGCATACAATGATATGTAAACAACAAAACTGTTAAGAAACAGTACAAAATTACCATTAATAAATGCCCGGCTAATAAAAAAAGTCTTTACACAGCTCATGAGCCTGTTGGCATTTTTAATTAAGTCTTCAAGTGACACTGGAAAGTCAAAAGCAAGAATGCCTGCCGAATCTTTGCTGGAACGGGTGGCACAAAATGCCTGAATTTTAGGAGAGGGGCCTCTGTAACACAGGGGACGTGTAACAGTGCGGAAATTCCAATGGATCAGAAAAGGCTGTTTATGTATGCGACCACTGCTGCTCAGATGTTATTAGCTCAGAGATGGAAAGAAGATAGAGTCCCTACCAGAAAAGAATGGCAGATGAAGTTGATGGACTATGCTGAAATGGCAAAAATGACTGGAAGAATCAGAAACTAGGAAGACCAAAATTTCAATAAGGAATGGGGAAAACATATAATTTACCTTAAAAAACCATTGTAAGCAATGAAAAGTATTAGTAGGATTGGAATAATACTTGTAGTTTAATGTTGAACTTTGCGTATAGTGAAGATTGAAAAGATTTGGACTAATAGATAAGAGGCAGGAGGAAAAGGACCCACAAAGGGGAGGAGGAAAGTTCAGGAGATTCTTCAGAATTCTCCTTTTATGTTGATTGTTTGAGAATTGTTTGAAAACTGTTAAAACTGTAAATTGCTGTACTGTAGTTCCCATCAGTTCTTGATAGCATGGTCAATGCCCAAGGAATGATGGGAGTTTTACATCTTGAGGGCTCCAGGTTCCCTAGTCTTGTGCTATGACCTAGATCTGGGTTTCCCAAAATTGGGTCTCTAGCTGTTTTTGGATTACAATTCCCATCATCCCTAACAACTGTTCCTGCTAGCTTGGGATGATGGGAGTTGTAGTCCAAAAACAGCTAGAGAGACTCAAGTTTGGGAAAACTTGACCTTAGATGGACTAAATCATTGACTGATGTATTTGTTCATGAAATATTTCATGCATGCACCCGAGCAAACTATTATTGCTATTATGATTGTGATTTTACCTTCTTATTATTCCTGATTATTTGGATATATTTCCTGGATGCCTATCTGCTTAATTTATACACTCTGGTATTCTAACTCACATGGATAGTTGGCCTTGGTGAAGATTCGACGTTTTCATCCCTAAAACGTTTTTTGATTTGAGTTCTACTGAAATG
The DNA here is from genome assembly GCF_964106915.1 of Podarcis gaigeae. Classification (NCBI taxonomy): domain Eukaryota; kingdom Metazoa; phylum Chordata; class Lepidosauria; order Squamata; family Lacertidae; genus Podarcis; species Podarcis gaigeae. Next base: position 28,152,613 of record NC_139693.1, on the reverse strand, counting down.
AGGCTGCATTTTAATGTTGTATTTTAATCTTGTTTTTAAGTTGTATTTTAATCAATTTTTTAATACTTGGTGTTAGCTGCCCTGAGCCCGGTCTAGGCTGGGTAGGGCGGGGTATAAATAAAATTATTATTATTATTCCACATAAAATGGACTGTACTAATTAGGTTGTAATCTTGCACACGCTTACCTAGGAGTCCCATTGATTGACACTGGGGTAAACACCTTAAGGATTGCACAGTCTGAAATGTGAAAAACGAATTTCTAAGATAAAGAGTAATTAAAAGATACACAGCAGCAACAAGGTCTGGTTCTTGATGGAGTAAACAAGTCCTCAATTTGAATCAAATGCGCAACATTTTGATGAACTCGGCATATGTGTGTGGGGGGTGGAGGGAAACGGTTCTCGCTGTCCTATTTTTAGGAGCCATCTGGTGGCCGACACAGCTAGTTTCTCTGGTTTCCTGCCTGGTCATAATTTTAGCAACGCTAAGAGGTGCAAAAACAAGCCTTGGGTGTTTGGGTGAAATTCCGATCGCAGCTTCTGTAGATCATGATTAAGGATGAAAGAAAGGCCATTTTATTTTGCACGGTTGCTAGCGCATTATCGATTTGCACAGCACTTCGGTGTAATGGTTCCATCTCCCTAATGTGGAATGCTCTCCCCAGGGAAGTTTGCCTGGTGCCTTCATTATACACCTTTAGGCGCCAGGCAAAAATGTTCCTTTTTAACCAGGCCTTGGGTTGACCTGATCGACATCCTATACCCTTTTAAAATGTGGCTCTCTTTTGCGGGGGCTGTTATTGGGTTGCTGTTTTTATTTTGATTTTATATATTGTGATCTTTTCTGTGAACCGCCCTGAGACCTCCGGGTATAGGGTGGTATATAAATTCCAATAATAATAATAATAATAATAATAATAATAATAATAATAAATATAAGCCATGAACAATAGGATGATGACTAGTTTTGCAGGACAACACTCAGGCTGTGTATACATCATTCCTCCCCTACAAAGAATCCCGGGAACTGTAATTTACTTATTTATGTGGCACATAGCTAAACTATGAAACAACAACAACAACAACAACAACAGCAACAGCAGCAGCAGCAGCAGCAACAACAACAAAAACTTATTTATACCCCGTCCATCTGGCTGAGTTTCCCCAGATAGTTGTTTATTTCCTTGACATCTGATGGGAGGGCGTTCCACAGGTCGGGCGCCACTACCAAGAAGGCCTTCTGTCTGGTTCCCTGTAACCTCGCTTCTTGCAGTGAAGGAACTGCCAGAAGGCCCTTGGAGCTGGACCTCAGTGTCCAGGTGGAACGATGGGGGTGGAGACGCTCCTTCAGGTATACTGAATCCTGCAGGAGACAGTGAGGGCCACCAACTTGGTTGGCTTTAAAAGAGACCCGGACGCATTCATGAAATATAAGGCTATCCATGGCTACTTGGAATGATGGCTATGCTCTGCCCGCAAGGCCAGAGGTGGCAATGCTTCTGAATACCACTTGCTGGGAACCACAGAAGATGAGAGGGGCTCTTGTGCTCAGGTGCTGCTTCAGGGTTATCTGAGTGGCCACAATGAGGACAGGATGGTGGAGCATATGGGCCATTGGGCTGATGCAGCAGGCTTGTCTTATATTCTTATCCCTCACAGCTACAATTCCCAGCACACTTCAGTCAATCAAATACCTTTATTGGCATCACAGTATAAAACATTTCAAGTAGTTGGAATAATTAAGAAGACAAGGGTAAAGCTATCAAGGATTATAAGGTCATGCTATGGTCGTGTGCATTTGGATATATAAATAAATAATAAATAAAATTTTATTCATATCCCGCCCTCCCCAGCCGAAGCCGGGCTCAGAGTGGCTAACAATAAAAAAATAATACAACATTCTAAAATCAATTCATTATAAAATCAGTTCAAATCAAATTAATGGCAACCATTGGGCTAGATTTCTGTGAGGATTACCAAAGGAGGGGGGGGGTCAGGCTGTGCCTTGGGCAAAGGCCTGGGGGACAGCTCTGTCTTGCAGGCCCTGCAGAAAGATGTCGAGTCCCTCAGGGCCCTAGTCTCTTGTGACAGAGGGTTCCACCAGATCGGAGCCACAGCCGAAAAAGCCCTGGCTCTGGTTGAGGCCAGCCTAACCTCCTTGTGGCCCGGGACCTCCAATATGTTTTTGTTTGAAGACCGTAAGGTCCTCCGTGGGACATACCAGGAGAGGCGGTCCTGTAGGTACAAGGTATTCTGCCACGCCCTGTCTGTTTCCTGAAAGGATAGTTCTTTTGGGGGAAATTGTGGCTAAAAGGGAAGCAATAAGATCTTTGTCCCGATCTGCCAGAAGAAACCTTATTTGGCTTCTTCTTGGAGTTGTGGGCCGGATGTCTGACATTTTGCTCAGCATCAGTTGGCGAGGTCTGCAGTGTAAAGGGCAATCTAAGAGAATGTGGTCCATTGAATCAGGTACTTCTTGACCGCAGGCACACAAACGGGCTTGAAATGGAATGTGTGAGAATCTGCCTTTGGTCACTGCAGAGGGCAAAGCAAGCATAAAAGCTCTTCGATGGGAAGGGAGTAGTAGATCCTTTAGCTATTTGGCAAAGGTTCCATAGGATTGTTGTGATACCTGAGGCCTCCAGAGATCAAGATGAGATAACAAGCGCTGTCTTTCGTGGATCGCAGCACACTTAACAGCCTATAGTTCTTAGGATTCTTTTTCCCCCCCAATAGATTTTTATTGAGATTTTAAAGGTTACAAAAAGAAAAAATAAAGAACATATTTAAACAGAAAAAAAATAAATGAATGGTGATGGACTATATGGAACTGGCGGAAATGACTGGCAGAATCTGAGACCAAGGAGAAGAGTTGGTGGAAGAAGATTGGAAGAAATTTAAAGTTTATCTACAGAAACATTGTAAAATTAAGGAATGTTAGAAGGATGTTGGAATGAAGTAATGTGGTTTTAGCAGAAATGATATAAAGGATTAAGTAAAAATGGATTGTTAATTGGTGAAAGAACAGAATGTAAAATTATAGTATATTAAGATAAATCATTAGGATAAAAATAAAGATGGAAAGGATTTGCTGAAATATCTAATTGAATTAGAATACAAAAAAGGAGGTGTGAGGAGGTCAAGGAAATAAGCAAAGGAAAGAAAGTTATGTAAAGGATTGATTTGGTTTTTTTTAATTATCTCCATCTTTTTTGTGTGTGTTTTTTCCTTTTTTCTTGTATTGTTCTGTATTCTTACTTTTTTTATAGTTCTCAGGATTCTTGAGAGGATGTGCATGAAATGTGCTTTAAATGTGTACACAGCCTAAATGTTGCAATGTGAGGACCTGTAAAACGTTTGTACTGTATCTTCTTGGAGGGGAATGTTTAACCCCTCTCTCTCTGTTGATGCTCCCCTGAAATTTGTATTTGGTGCTATTCGGCTCCTGAGCAGGCAGGTTTACTATCATGAGTGTCTCACGAGAAACCTTCATAAATTTGTCCAGTCGTTTAAAACAAATAATAATAAGAGGCCGGAAAGATTAGACTCAGTAGCCCAACTTCCTGTTATCTACAGTGACGGGTCAGATGCTCCTCACTGTTATTAATAGTATTTCTTTGTTTTATTAGTGGCCTGATACAGAAATAGAGAAGAGAAACATGAGATAAATAAACAAGAACCCAGAAAATCTTAAGAACAAGCTAAATAAACAAGAACCTGGACAATCACATCCACGACAGCAAGAGCAAAACATCATCAACTCATCAGCTATGATAACCTGTCGTAATTTAGCAAATGCAACAAAAAAATGTCAAAGGTGGTGCCAGGTGGGTCTCACTTGGGAGAGAATTCTGCAGCATTCGCTTTTGCATTGCAATGGACTAAATATTGATCATGTTTCTTTGCCTTCAGAGGATGCTGAAAGCAAAATGGACTGTTGATGTGCCAGATAATTTATTCCCTGCATTCCAACCTTTGGCATTTATTACAGCTAGAATCCAATGGTTGAAATAATGGGGTGGGTGGGAAATGGTGTTCCATGCTTGCTGAATTTTTTTAACTGAATCTGGCAGCAGGGTAGATTCTCAAAACAGGTGCATGAATTCTTGACAATCAGCTTTCTTTTTTTGAAAGCAGATTTTGACTGTGAAGAAAAGGGTTGTGTAGGCGATATGGTAGGGAGGTTCGTGCACTCAGATTTAACCCCTCAGCTACTTAAAAGAGGAATCCACAACAAAATATGGGTCTACTTAGTGGGTCTACTTTGAGTAGGACATAGCATTGGATACAACCCTATGATTCTATGCTTTGTTTTAGGGGGAGGTGGAAATCATATTAGAAGGATGAAAAGGGCTAATATATACAAGTCAATCGGATTCAGTTAAAGGAAACTAGTTACCATGGTAAATAAAGGGTCAGATGTAGCATTTCTACACATTTTTACTCCTCCTTCAGTTCTATGCCACGATTCAGACACATTTTGGGGTGCTTACGCAAAATGTCAAGCAGCAATAACACAAGTGCAGTAACATCATAATGAAACGTGAGTCAAAACCAAAGGAGAGCAAAGGTTTAAGAGATCTCTCCACTTTCCAGTCTCCTCTAACTGTGTTGCAGCCAACAAAGTTTGATTCAGAGTAGACCCATTGGAATTAATGCCCACCAATTGAAATTGTGTCCACTAATTTCTACTCTGAGTATGACTACCATTGGAAATGACCCATGGATTGGAGTGGGGGGGACCTTTGGCCCCCAAATGTTGCAGGACTCCCCACGCCCATCAGCGCCAGCCAAGATGACTAGCAATCAGGGATGATGGGAGCTGTAGTCCAACAACATCTGGAGATGTTCACTGGTTTTTGCTCCTGCCACAGATCGTAGCCTGAGCAGCTGTTTTGGATAAACAAAAGAAAACCTCAGGAGGGTAAACATGTGATGAACGTGATGTATAGCTTGATCCTAAACATAGAATCAAAGAAAAACACGCCATACTTCACTTGGTCGGCCAACAGAGACGTGGAACGGCAGCCTGCAACTTCCCCAAATTGTTTACTAACCGAAAACAATTCTTAGAGGTTTGATAAGGGGAGGGGGTAAATTTATCGAAGGGCAATCCAGTCCTTTTCACTGCTATTGCTTCCAATGGAAGAGGCAAGCCTAAGATTTAGTTACTTGCTTTTATATGGACTTCCTTTTAGTAGGATCACTAATACTACTTGAGAGCCACTTTTGATCATGATCGATGCTATTTTTCTAGAAAAAGAGCTGCCAGAACTCACCATGAACACTGCTTTTGGTCTCTTATAATGGCAATGGCGCCCACCTGAGAGATGCCAGAACTGGTGAGTTCTGGCTGAAAAATAGTCCTGGCCATGTTATTCAGGTATATATTGTTGTTGTTGTTGTTGTTGTTGTTGTTGTTTAGACGTTTAGTCGTTTAGTCGTGTCTGACTCTTCGTGATCCCATGGACCAGAGCACACCAGGCACTCCTGTCTTCCACTGCCTCCTGCAATTTGGTCAAACTCATGCTGGTAGCTTCAAGAACACTGTCCAACCATCTTGTCCTCTGTTGTCCCCTTCTCCTTGAGCCCTCAATCTTTCCCAACATCAGGGTCTTTTCCAGGGAGTCTTCTCTTCTCATGAGGTGGCCAAAGTATTGGAGTCTCAGCTTCAGGATCTGTCCTTCCAGGGAGCTCTCAGGGCTGATTTCCTTCAGAATGGATAGGTTTGATTTTCTTGCAGTCCATGGGACTCTCAAGAGTCTCCTCCAGCACCATAATTCAAAAGCATCAATTCTTCAGCAATCAGCCTTCTTTATGGTCCAGCTCTCACTTCCATACATCACTACTGGGAAAACCAGGTATATATGGGAAGCAGTAATGTTTTTGGTTTGACCCAACCAAAGCTACGCATAATAATATGATAAGGGCCCTGCCAGATCTGGACAAAAGCCCATTTAGGCCAGCACTCTCAGCTCACAGTGGCCAACTGCTGCTTCCATATGGCATGGTGCCAACCCCAAGGTTTTACCATGCACCAACCACAGATCTTTTTATTTACCAGTGTTTCCAGCTTGTGTAAGAACATAAGGCAAGCCTTCCTGGATCAGGCCAAAGGCCCAACTAGTCCAGTATCCTGTTCTCATAGTGGCCAATCAGATGCCTGTGGGAAGCCCACAAACAGGACCTGAGTGCCACATCAGTTTTCCTCATTGCGATTCCCTGCAGCTGGTTTTCAGTGAAGTTAATGGGCAGCCATTGTGGCTCACATACATTGTTTGCCTTATCCTCCATGGAAAAATGGATGTGATATATAAAAAAAGCGTAATTGGTTGGGAATGATGGGTATTGTAGTCCAAAAGCACCGGGGAACACAAGGTTGAAGGACACTGAACGAGATGAACTTTGAGGGACCTTCCAACTCTATGATTCTGCAACACACATCCCACACTATGGACATTACATGGAACAGAATGTCAATCTTTCCTCCAGTAATACTCTCATAAGAATATAAGCACATAATAATAGTCTGCTGCATCAGGCCAATGGCCCATCTAGTCCAGTATCCTGTTCTCATAATGGCCAACAAGATGCTGTGAGAAACCTGCAAGCAGGATCCAAGTGCCACAGCACTCTCCCTTCTTGTGTCAGGGACTGGGCAGAGGAGGAATGGTGGAGACCACCTCTCCATCCTGACCCTTCAGAGCAGTGGCGTAGCGTGGGGGGGTGCAGGGGGGCCCGGCCGCACCGGGCGCAACATCTGGGGGTTAGGGTTAGGGGGCGCAAATCCACGGGTTAGGGGGCGCAAATCCATGGGTTAGGGGGCGCAAATTACTTGCCTTGCCCCGGGTGCTGACAACCCACGCTACGCCACTGCTTCAGAGGAAGGCAGTATAGGTTTACAACAGTGGTTTGAGGGAGGTCACAGCTCAGAGGCAGATGAGGGGGAATGTTGGGAAATCATGGGAGAGGAGGAGGCAGGACTGGAACGGCAGCTGGCTGACACTGTATCACTAGTAAGCATCCCAGACCCTCCATCTCCCAGAACCTGGCGAGCCTTAAAAGTAGGAGAGCAAAGAGCTCAAAGACATAGGACACTTAGCGGCATCCATAGAGGAAACAATGAGAATGACGAATGAGGAAGTGGGAGAGATGGGGGTGGAGATTCACTCAGGGTAACGCCATTATCCAAGAGGCTGGGTTCTATAGCCTCTCTCTGTAATATTGAAATAAAATAGGATGATAAGAAACTTTTCCTTGTCTCAATACTTTCCTGGGCAACCAGCCAGGAGCTGCTAACAGCATCCCGACAGCCTCTGGGTTCCAGAAACCAATATTTAGAATCATTATTGCTTCCGATCATTGAGGCAGAGAAAGCCATCATGGCTAGTAGTTGTTGATAGCCCAATTCTTCATAGATCCTCTTTCAAAACCACCCAAGTTGGTGGTCACCACTGCCTTATGGGAGAGTGTGTTCCATAGTTTAATTATGTGCTGCATGATCATCCAGCACCATCCAGCCTTTCCTTTTTTCCAAGGTCCCAAATCTATCTATCTATCATCTATCTATCTATCTATCTATCTATCTATCTATCTATCTATCTATCATCTGTCTGTCTATCTATCTATCTATCTATCTATCTATCTATCTATCATCTATCTATCTATCTATCTATCTATCTATCTATCTATCTATCATATCTATCTATCTATCTATCTATCTATCTATCTATCTATCTATCTATCTATCATCTATCTATCTATCTATCTATCTATCTATCTATCTATCATATCTATCTATCTATCTATCTATCTATCTATCTATCTATCTATCTATCTATCATCTATCTATCTATCTATCTATCTATCTATCTATCTATCTATCTCTATATCTCTATCCATCATCTATCTATCTATCTATCTATCTATCTATCTATCTATCTATCTATCTATCATCTATCTATCATCTATCTATCTATCATCTATCTATCTAATCTATCTATCATCTATCATCATCATCATCATCATCATCATCATCATCTCTCTCTCTCTCTCTCTCTCTCTCTCTCTCTCTCTCATATCTATCTATCTATCTATCTATCTATCTATCTATCTATCTATCTCTATCTATCTATCTATCTATCTATCTATCTATCTATCATCTATCTATCTATCTATCTATCTATCTATCTATCTATCTATCTATCTATCATCTATCTATTTATCATCTATCTATCTCTATCTATCTATCTATCTATCTATCTATCTATCTATCTATCTATCTATCATCTATCTATCTAATCTACCATTTATCATATTTCTCCTCCAAGCTTTCCCTTGGCTCTCCCCCTCCTCACAAGGTTAGATTGAGAGATAGCAACTGGCCTAGCATCACCAAGCCCACTTCATGACCGAGTGGGGACTGAACCCTGGCCTCCTAGGTCTCCGTCTGACACTGACACTACTACATTATGCTGAGCCCTGTGGCTCAGGGCCTGGAGGTGGTGAAGGAAAGTTTGGTGAGGATTTTGAGAGATGCTCATAGGCTTTCCATGTTGGATAATGGCACCAGGCACCTTGCTAGCTAGTCAGACAAGGAAGTCCCTTGCTTATACCAAAGAACAAAGAACCCTGGGGAGCACACGTTTTGTAAGAAATCTTGGGGATAGGACTATTTTGGAGGGAGGAAGGAGGATGGAGGCAACTTGAGATAATAGTGAAATCAGTTTCATGTATGCACATATTTACCCTACTTCTTAACAGGCATGAAGGCCTTCCTTAGCAGGGGTGCTGAAACTTCAGCCTTGCAGATGTTGGACTACACTCTCATCATCCCTGACCATTGGTCATGTTGATTGATGGGAGTCCAACAACATCTGGAGGGTCAAAGGTTATCCAACCCTGATGCAGAGCAACTAGATTTTCCTCAGAACAGACCCACTGAAATGAATGAACCTAAGTTAGCCATGTCTATTACCTTCAGTGGGTCTACTCTACTCCTACTCTGCCTAAGAGTAGGATACAACCCATGGAGTTGTACACAAATGGGGAAGAACTGGGTCTTACTTTCAAGAGAAGAGATTTTAATAAATAAAACACTTCTGGCCAAAGTGCCAGACCATTTCATTTCTAAGTGAAAAGTAAAATATCCCACCAGTTTAATCAAAAGCATTTTCTTTCTTTCTTTCTTTCTTTCTTTCTTTCTTTCTTTCTTTCTTTCTTTCTTTCTTTCTTGGTTTCAGCCAGCTGCAGCTTTCAGCTCTTCAGGTGCTAAGCTCGCTGTTTCTAATTTTGACACAGATATGCAAAGATATTTTTTCACTGGAAGAGCACTCTTTTCTGATGTTCTCGATGCTCGGAATGCATGTCAACTTCCTATCCTGTCATCTTGTAATTTTTTTATATGTAAAAAATATGTTTGAGTGAATCTCATACCTGTGGGAAAACATATACATCTCAGATCACACCTCAGCCATATAGAAATAATCCAGATGCCCAATAATACTAACACAAATAATGATTAAAAATTGGAGCAAATAAAACTGATAAAGAATAAATAATATTGGAAAATATTGCAGAGTAACCATTGTGGACTGCTAAGGCCATCTTACATTCAACTCTATTTTTTTTTAATTTCCCTGTTCATAAAACTCCCAGGCAAAGATGGAGACCGGCCCAATTCCTCCATGCCTGTAAAAGCAATAAACTCATGCCATACTTCCAAAAATGAATAATTTCTACCCCGGCACTGCATCATCTTTCTGTATTAGTGTATCAGTGGGGTAGCCAAAGTGGTGCCCTCCATATTTTGCTGTACTCTAACTCCCACCATCCCTGCCCATCTCATTCTGGCTGAGGCTAATGAGAGCTGGAATCCAACAACACCTGAAAGGGACCACAGTGACTATTTCTTCATGTAGTCCATGGCTGAACTATGGAACTCTCTCCCACTGGAGACAGTGATGGCTGCCAAATGAGGTGGCTTTAAAAGAGGATTGGGCAAAGTCATGGAGCAGAAGGCCATCAATGGCACCTAGTCACAATGGCTATGGTCTGCCTCCTGTCAGAGACTGAGGTTAAGGAGGGCTGCGCTGAAGAAGAATGGTGGGAGCCAGCCCCTCTCCATGATCCTGACCCTGAATCTTCCCAGGAGCAGGAGAACAGTATAGATTTGGAACAGTGGTTTGCAGAGGGGCATAGTTCAGAAGGCAGAAGCTGGGAAATCCGATGAGGAACAGCTAGGAGAAGAAACACTAGAAGAGAGAGAGTTAACAGATTCACAGTCTCTGGTCAGCATTCACCCCTGTCTCCAAAGTCACAGAGAACTCAGAAAATCTTCTTATCTATAGAAATGCTTGAGGAATTTGATCACACACTTTTCCTAATTTTGTGATGCAGTTCTAAAAAAAGCCACAAACTATCAAAAATACATCACAAAATTAGGAAAAGTGTGTGATGCAAAGGATATCTGTGCTCCAACCCACAGGAGGACAGGGATCCATACCTTGATTCACAAAGATCAAATTCCTCAAGCATTTCTATTGGATCCCAGGTATTATGTGAAAGAAAGGCACTTTCCCCATACACTGGCAATTAAACTGAGGCTGCAATCGTAAGCATACTTCCTTGAAAGATAACTCCAACTAAATCAGTAGGACTTGCTTCGCAGAAAACACATTTAGGGCGAAACATTATCTTTCAAAACTAACATGTGGGTCCGCAATCAATGTGTCTTCTCCCTTCTATGGTTCCTATTTATTTTTTGGTGCTGCATCTGTCACTGATTGCCTCACCCCATGCAGCTATACTTCTCAGATGGCACACTGCTGAATGTCTCATGTGGCCCTGAGGTGTGCATAGATTGCTGCGGAAACTGGGCTTTAAGTGTTGCGGCTCCAGCTCTCTGGAATGGGTTATCAGCCCAAACTGGACAGTCGCCTCATGCCATGATGTTTAGGTGACCCAGCCCTTTACAGAAGAACAGCTCTATATCTACTACACTTTTAGAAGTTGTAAAGATGGTTTGCTGGTTTTTAGGTTCGTTGAAATGTTGCTGAAATAATTTCATTATGTTCGGAACTTGTGCCTTTGAGTTTTATCCTGATTTTATCTTGCATACAGCTTCTGTGGTCTTTGGCCACATTCACACCATACATTGTCAGCAGTATGACTGCTTTAAATGGTAATAGCTTACCCCAAATAATTTTGGGAGCTGTAGTTTGTTAAGGGTGCTAAGAGTTGTTTGGAGAGCCCTATTTTCCTCCCGCTGATAATTTCTAGAATGATTTAACAATCAACCTCACTTCCAAGGGAACTGTTGGAATTGTAGCTCTGGGAAGGGAATAGGGACCTCCTAACAACTCTAAGCACCCTTAGCAAATTACACATCACAGGATTCTTTGGAGGAAGCAATGGCCAGGCCCTTGCAGAAGGGAGGCAGCCCTGTACCCTTGCCCTAAGCCTCGGAGGCCTAAGCAGGCTGGGCAGGGGGTGCCAGGGGCCTGCCAAACTTCTGCTGTCATGCCAAGGACAAGACTCCCCCCCCCCCCGGGGCTTCAGACAAGCTCTGCATAGGCCTGGCAATAACTGTTTAAAGTGGCGTCATAGTGTTTTAAATGACTGGTGTTAAATGTAACCTTTATGTTACAAATGTGCTAAACCAATAAAGGTTGTTGCAAGCATTTATCTGTTTGGAAGAATTATAAACTGCCTAATCAAATAGCTCTCTAAGAAGTGTACAGTAGTTGCAAATACAGTAAAACTGAGCAAAATCTGTAATACAATTAAAAATGATAGATAAGAAAGAAAGAAAGAAAGAAAGAAAGAAAGATGATAGATGATATAGATAGGTAGGTAGGTAGGTAGATGATAGATAGATGATATAGATAGATAGATAGATAGATAGATAGATAGATAGATAGATAGATAGATGATAGATAGATGATAGGTGATAGAGTCCCATCACTAAAATGCAACTAAGTTCAGAAAAACCTTTAAAACAAAGATAGCTAATGAAGTTTTATGTCTGGGTAGGCTGACAAACAAAAATAGATTTTAGCAGGTGTTTAAAATGATATAGCAAGGGTGTCCTAAAGTGGGGTTGAATCCACAATGCATCCCATAAAGTCAGAAAACAGGGGTTGGGGAGTTGTCAGCATTGAACAGCACAAAAGGATGAATTGGCCCCCTGTGCCCACCCCACCTGGGTTTCAGTGCAGCTGCGCTGGCTACAGGAAACTCCCCAGTTCTAAAATTATCCTCTCCTCTCAAGAGTGGCGAATCAGAAACTAGAACGGGTGAGCCAAACACCTCCAGAAAAGGAAGTGAAACTGTGTGAAGAGACCCAGTGACTCATGAAAGACAGAAAGGAGAAAGAAAAACATGTTCGGTGTGTTGCCCGGCAGAACTGAAGTACACGTCGCCGTTCCCCCAAGGCCCAACCCTACTGATTCCACATCTTGTACAACAGCAATCAATTAGTTTGTTTTCTTTCGTTGAATAGCCGTTCTAAAGGAAACATAATGTCAATAAGCCTAAGAGTGGGTCTGCCTCGAGAAATTCACAGAAGTAAATAAAAGACACTTTAATCCTTAGGTTGGTTGACTTGGTCTTTCGACGTGCTTTGTCATCCAAGCCAGAACAAGAAGAATGTAAGAACAGATCTGCTGGACCAGAGCCACGGTTTCACAAATCGCAGATACAAATCTATAATAAAATTGCAGGATTTTAGAGTGGGGCCTTGGCTGTCCTGCTAACTGGCCCACGGCTCCATGCAGGAATCTTGCAAGCACAATATTCTCAGTCTCAGTCAGTTTTATTGCACATAGCCAAAGGCTGCCGCAATGTACACAGAATTATTTGACAATTAAAAGAAAATATACTGAATTGATAAAAAAGACTTAAAACATTTATATTATCAAAACATTACGTACTCTAAACAGAGCTATAAAAGTACCCAATGTACAAATCAAGACATTAAACAATAAAATCCATAAGCTAAAATCATCACATGGCCACTAATGTTAAAAGCAATGTCAATTAATACAGTGTGCAATCTATACTCAGAGTTTGGTGACAAAGATAGAGCATAGCCTGAGGTAGATAGATAGGATCAAATAAATTCATCTCCTTTACAGTTAATGGCTACCTTGGCTATATAATTTGCTCTAATTTTCCTAGTTGCAGTTGCAAAAAGTGCTACATGCCAGGTCACATACTTATCTGTGTCTGCGAGGAGATATAAAATCATGTCAGAGGGGTTCTGGCCAGGGGACCTTGTCATTATAGGTACTAAAAATCTTTTTCATGTTGTACAGTAAGATGTATCTAGCATGGCCTTGTAACTACAAAATTCACCTTGTACAGTCTTGCAACTTCAGCATTCAGCTTATACAGTCTTGCAAGAGTCATCTTGCAACTTCCGGGGCCATCTTGTACGCTGTTCACAATGGTGGCCAGGCAGATGCTTTCACAAAAGCTCACATTCGAGGCAGGTTAAAGTGATGAGCAGGGCCATCTCCCTTGGTGGACTTGCAATCCAAACTTCAAGCGAAAGTCAATAATATAAGCAAGGTATCGATTAACCAACCATAATTGCAAACAACCACAAGCCCTGCAGCACCTCAGGACTAAATTTAGTGTGACCTAAGCTTCTGTGGCCTAGAGTCCACTTTGTCAGTTTCATGAAGGATTGTCCTAGGTTCACCTGCTCACAGTACAGGCTGGGGTGATGGGTTGGAGCCTCCTTCCAATAACTAGCAAGAATGCAGTTTGCCTGGCTTGGTCTTCCCAGGTGATGTGTAAAAATTTTCCGAGACACCATTAATGGCATCTTTGGGGGAGTTGGAGATAGCAGTCGTGGTACCCTGTCCATCTGACTGGGTTGTTCCAGGCAATCTGGGCAGCTTCCAACATACAGTGGTACCTCGGGTTACATACACTTCAGGTTACATACGCTTCAGGTTACAGACTCCGCTAACCCAGAAATAGTACCTTGGGTTAAGAACTTTGCAGCAGGAGGCCCCATTAGCTAAAGTGGTGCTTCAGGTTAAGAACAGTTTCAGGTTAAGAACAGACCTCCGGAACAAATTAAGTTCTTAACCCGAAGTACCACTGTATATCAACATGTAATAAAACATTTTAAAAAACTTCCCCATACAGGGCTGCCTTCAGGTGTGTTCTAAAGGTTGTATAGTTACTTATCTCCTTGTCTTGGGGGTCGCATAACTCTGTAACCTCCAACATGTGCTGAATCTTCCAGCAGATGTTCTGTCATGCAGTTTACTTTGGCCATGTTATGGGGATGTTACCTATTTCTTTCCAAAGGGGATTAGACAAATTCATAGAGGGCTATCTATTATTATTATTAATAAAAAATTGCTCAGGGCCACAATACCTCAAGGACTGCCTCTCTCCCTATTCACCTGAGATCATGTTCTGAGGCCCTTCTGCAAGTGCCTCCTCCACAAGAGGTCCAGAGGGTGGGAACACGGGAACGGACCTTTTCTGCAGTGGCTCCCAATTTGTGGAATACTCTCCCCAGGGAGGCTCTCCTAACACCTTCATTATACACCTTTAGACACCATGCTGATTGACATCCAATGCCCTTTTAAAATGTGTTGGGGAAGGAGGGATCATTGGGTTGCCTTTGTTTTTGTTTTTATTATGTATTTTGTGTTTTTATATTGTGATTTTGTGTTGAGAACCACCTTGAGACCTGCGGGTATACAAATAATAATAATAATAATAATAATAATAATAATAATAATAATAGCCAGCTTTTGGAGCATCTGCTTTGGGAGGTATGTATGTTTTGCGTGGACAGGTGGAGTCCCCAGATCCCGCGCGGTCCCCCCGTCATGTGGAATAACGACTCAAGACAACGTGCTATGGGATTAAATTGGCCACAACTTTATTAAATTTCAAATGTGGGTAGACCTTGGCTCAGGCATTGGGCGTTCTCCCTCCCCAGTCCCCAGCCGGCGACCTAGGGAGCATCAGGGTTATCCAGGGTAGGGGGAGATGGGCCGGCTCTGGAGAACATATGTTCTAGCAGAGATAACGCCGCCGCCGCAGGGGAGGGCAATGACGACCTGAAGGGAGGCATACGGTCAAAGCCTCCCTTCAGAAAACCCCTTTAACGGGGAACCCTTTTATCGCCGCCAGCAAAGAGGAAGATGGACTAAAGGATTCCGCCCAAGGCCTGATACCGCCAAAGTTGTGACGTTTTGCTACGGGAAAGGCGAAACCTGCCAATGCAGGGAAATTCCTTTCCGGCCCTTTAACAGCGACCTTAACGTAGCAGCGCCCGCATACCTGTGAAGAAAAGTTAACCTGCAAAACCTGTGAGGAAAAATTAACCTGCAAAATAAGACATTAAGTGAGGGTGGGTAGGGTGGGAGAAGCTCTGGAGCCAAGTGAGAATTCCCAGGTAAGATCCTCCCTCTATTGTGTGGGCAGGTAATCCCACCCCTACCTGGCCTGGTCTCCTTGGCAACGCTTCCCCCAGGTGGGATTGGACAACTGACTGAGGTAGGCGGGGACCTCCAGGTATCCCACCTGATGGAAGGCAAAGCCAAGCCTATGCTGTTGGAGCCGCTCCAGATCTAGGGGCTGCACGCGTCCACGCAAAGGGCACCCCCAGTTTTAAGCGGGGAGTGGTCATTGTGCATCTGAATACCAGACCCTGGGAATTAAAGGTGAGGAGACCACTGTTGTTTCACTCAGATTCTGAAGGAGCGTCTCTAGCCCCATCGTTCTGCTTGGACACCTTCTGGAGGCTCCCTCCTTACAAGAAGTGAGGTTACAGGGAGCCAGGCAGAGGGCCTGTTTGGTAGTGGCACCTGTCCTGTGGAATGCCACATGTTTATCGTGTTTTTAATATTCTGTTGGGAGCTGCCCAGAGTGGCTGGGGAAACCCAGCCAGATGATGATCGGGGTATTAATAATAATAATAATAATAATAATAATAATAATAATAATAATATTTCTACTACTACTGCTACTAATAATAATTATAATAATTCCCTCTTCCCCAGTAACTGGGAGCAGAAGAAAAGTCCTGCTGCATTGTACTAAAAGCCCACTGACAGTGAGCAACAGGATGCCTCTGGAAAACTCACAAGCAGGGCATGAAGACCTCACTACACTGTTTCCCCCTTTACTGTATGCTTGTGAAAGATGGACCACTTATAAACACCATCTCCAACTCCTCGAAAGAGTCCATCAATGGTGTTTATGAAAATTTGCACACATAACCTGGGAAGACAGGTGAACTAATGCCAGTGTACTTGAAAAAGCAAAGATGTCCAATGGTGAAGCAATGATTCTTCAACATCAGCTTCGTTGGACTGGTCATGTCGTTTGGATGCCTGATTATTTTCTTTCAAAGCAACTACTCTATTCTGAACTTAAAAATGGAAAGCATAATGCTGGTAATCAACAAAAGTGGTTCAAAGACTCTCTCAAGGCAAATTTAAAAAAATGTAGTATAAACACCAACAATTGGGAAACACTGGCCTGCGAGCGCTCCAGTTGGAGAACAGCCTTTACCAAAGGTGTCACGGGCTTTGAAGACACTTGAACTCTGGATGAAAGGGAGAAATGTGCTAAGAGGAAGGCATGCTTGGCAAATCCTCACCGTGATCAACTCCTGCCCGGAAACTATGTCCCCACTGTGGAAGGATGTGTGGATCCAGAATTGGCCTCCACAGTCACTTACGGACTCACTTTTAAAACTATGTTTATGGAAGACAATCTTACTCAGCTACAAGTGATCACCAAAGGAGGAGGAGGAGGAATAGAAGAAGAAGTTGTTGTTGAATAGGACATCCCTATTTCCATCAGAGTCAAGTTAGAGGGTATGTTGATACAGAAGACCATGTAGGCCACTAACCAGTATGAAAAAGGTGTGTGTTCATTGGGGGAGCAACGCATTGCAAGCACATTGCTATTTCTGCCTACAAAACGTTGGCATCTGTGCTGTTCTGCTCTGTTAATGGAATTCAAGCAGCAAGCTTCAATAACACAAGCTTGGCCGAGCGGAACAAAAGCAATGGACCTTGTCGTCGCCCTCACCCTCTGCCGTCACCCATAGTAGCTCAGCCTGGCACCTGTGGGAAGGCAACAATGACCTGAGCCTAAATCTGCCACACCCCCACTGCTCTCTGTCTCTTCCTCCCTGCTCAAGCTACAGCTGGTTGCCCAGGCCCCTCTCGCATTTCCTCCTGCTAACTCGTCTCATCTCTTGGTTGCAAAATGGGTGGTGCTATTCTAGGAACTGAAAGACCATTATTATTTTTCAGTTGCAGTCCCTGTTGTCCACGTCTTTCTTCTGGGCTGAGAGCTGCTTGTTCATCTCACAGCTGCCTCCGCAGAGCAATCGGAAACCCCTTTTCGGTTAACTGTCATTTAACTGGTTTCTGATGGAGCAGAAGGTGAGGACACGTCAGCAGCCACGGGCTGGTAGTCTCTTGTCTACGTGGCTGGTTTGGTCGTACACAGTCCTGATACACACATATATTTTTAATGTCCCCAAGTTTTAGGATATACTGGACCCCATTATGTTTGTTTTAAAAAGGGGTTATCAAAGGTATCTAACTGTTGGAGATGTAATAGGTACAGTGGTACCTCAGGTTAAGTACTTAATTCGTTCCGGAGGTCCGTTCTTAACCTGAAACTGTTCTTAACCTGAAGCACCACTTTAACTAATGGGGCCTCCTGCTGCTGCCGCGCCGCCGGAGCACAACTTCTGTTCTCATCCTGAAGCAAAGTTCTTAACCTGAGGTACTATTTCTGGGTTAGCGGAGTCTGTAACCTGAAGCGTATGTAACCTGAAGCGTATGTAACCCGAGGTACCACTGTATAATGCTTCTCTAAAACATATGTGTTTTCATTGTCCTATATTGAAAAGTTTTTGGCAGAAGGTAACTGAAACTATCAACAGAACTGTACAGAACAACCTTACATTTACGGAGCAAAATGTCCTCTTCAATTATATACCCAGCACATAGAAACTTACAAAAGGGCAATACGAGTGGACTCTCTGTGCCATTTGTTGTTGTTGTTGTTTAGTCATTTAGTCGTGTCTGACTCTTCGTGACCCCATGGACCAGAGCACGCCAGGCGCTCCTGTCTTCCACTGCCTCCCGCAGCTTGGTCAAACTCATGCTGGTAGCTTCGAGAACACTGTCCAACCATCTCATCCTCTGTTGTCCCCTTCTCCTTGTGCCCTCCATCTTTCCCAACATCAGGGTCTTTTACAGGGAGTCTTCTCTTCTTATGAGTATTGGATCCTCAGCTTCAGTATCTGTCCTTCCAGTGAGCACTCAGGGCTGATTTCCTTCAGAATGGATAGGTTTGATCTTCTTGCAGTCCATGGGACTCTCAAGAGTCTCCTCCAGCACCGTAATTCAAAAGCATCAATTCTTCAGCGATCAGCCTTCTTTATGGTCCAGCTGTCACTTCCATACATCACTACTGGGAAAACCATAGCTTTAACTATACGGACCTCTGTTAGCAAGGTGATGTTTCTGCTTTTTAAGATGCTTTTTTAAGATGCTCTGTGCCCTTACCACATCAAAAAGACTGATACTGATGAATTGGAAAAATAAAAATGTGGCTCCCTTCTATGATTGGATTGAAGACTTATACAAACTTGCAACATATGAACAACCTGCATATAAATGCAGACTTGCCATGGACAAATTCAATGATATTCTTACAAATACTGTAATAGGTTAAGATCTTTTGAAGTACAATAACAACTCTGTAAAGTATACAGTTTTGGGTTCCCCCTCCCCCCTTTATTTTCCCTTCTACACAGGTGCTGTTTCCCTTTCCCTTTTTCTCTCTTTTATGTACGTCTCATCATGTTTAATGCACAAAGTACTATGTACTTTTTGAACTTTCAATAAAGATGTCTGTGGGCAGGGGCGGGAAATGTCCCTAAGATGAATGCAAGCGACCCTCAAATTTCATAGATGGCTCAAACAGTATCGAGTCTAGAAGAGTAAAGCAAAGAGATGCCTTTCCTTCTGTTGAAAGCTCATTATTTTTGGTGTTTACTTTCCCATGTAGGCTCTTTTGTAAAATAAACATGTGGGGCACAACCCAGCCAAACCTGAGCATTTCAGAGCTCCATTGCTGTCCATGGAAGAGATCCGAATGTGTGAGCAATCTCTCCCATTAAAATCAGTCATAGCTAAACAGGCAATATTCAGCTAAGCCACATTCAGGGTAGTCCCACTTAACTAATTTCAAAAACTCTTCTCCGAGTATAACTTTGAATCTCCCACATCAACTTTAATGAGCTAGATTTTTTTTAAATGAACTCTTCTTACTGCCACTTTTGTCTCACTCTGCATGGGTTTTTTTTAAAAAAATATAAATTTATTTATTTGGTTTTTCAGATTAAAGTTTTACAATCACATATCCAACATACAGCATAAAAACAAGATTCCAAAGAATTTCCTGGACTTCCCTTCTCCCCTTTGTGGTTCCTATTGTTAGTCATTTCCTCCTGCATCTTTTATAATAATCCAAATCTTTTACATCTCCATTATGTCCCAAATTCACCATTAAACTACAAGTGTTATTCCAATCCTACTAACGATTTTAGCTGCTTACAATGGTTTTTAGGACAAATTATATTTTTCCTTCATTCCTTATTAAAATTTTGGTCTTCCTGATTTCTAATTCTTCTGTTCATTTTGGCCATTTCGGCATAATCCATCAACTCTCTCTGTGCATGTTGTCCCGGTAAGAATGTGAACCACCGTAATTAAATCTGGAGCTCAAGAAAAGGGCGACATATCATCTCAGATGTTCACTTTCAACCCTGCAGTTATAGACCTCAAGCCACACTGGCTGTGCTCTATCTCTAGTCAGAGGCAGTATGACTTTGAATGAGAGTTGGTAAAAGCTGTATGTGGGGAGAGCTGCTGTTTCACTCAAGCATTGCTTGCAGGCTTCCAGAAGGCATCTGGTTGGTCACTGTAAGTTCTGGGCTAGATAGGCCTTTAAAAAGGTAAAGGCACCCCTGACCATTAGGTCCAGTCGCAGATGAGTCTGGGGTTGTGGTGCTCATCTCGCTTTATTGGCTGAGGGAGCCGGTGTACATGTGGCCAGCATGACTAAGCCGCTTCTGGTGAACCAGAGCAGCGCACGGAAATGCCGTTTACCTTCCCGCTGGAGTGGTATCTATTTATCTACTTGCACTTTGACGTGCTTTCGAACTGCTAGGTTGGCAGGAGCAGGGACTGAGCAACGGGAGCTCACCCCGTCGCAGGAATTCGAACCGCCAACCTGATCCAAAAGGACTCTTCCTGTGCTTCTTAGCTTTGGCTAGGTCAAACCAAAAAGTATTCTTGTTTCATGTGCACCTGACTATTGTGACCTACAATGCCAAGTAGTAGTAGTGTAGTAGTAGTAGTAGTAGTAGTAGTAATAATAATAATAATAATAATAATAATAATAATAATAATAATGTTTCCCCAGCCACTCTGGGCAGCTCCCAACAGAATATTAAAAACACAATAAAACATCAAACATTAAAAACTTCCCTAAACAGGGCTGCCTTCAGATGTCTTCTAAAAGTCAGATAGTTGTTTATCTTCTTGACATCTGATGGGAGGGCGTTCCACAGGGCGGGCACCACTACCAAGAAGGCCCTCTGATGGGTTCCTTGTAACCTCACTTCTTGCAGGGAGGGAACCGCCAGAAGGTCCTCGGCGCTGGACCTTAGTGTCCGGGCTGAACGATGGGGGTGGAGACTCTCCTTCAGGTATATTGGGCCAAGGCTGATTAGGGCTTTAAAAGTCAGCACCAACACTTTGAATTGTGCTCGGAAACATGCTTGGAGCCAACGTAGGTCTTTCAGGACCGGTCTTATATGGTCTCAGTGGCCACTCCCAGTTACCAGTCTAGCTGGTGACAGTAGCACCAGTGATCCAGCCAAAATTAAGCATATTTAAATGTCCATCACTTACCTCTTCAACTGGAATCGATGGCCCGACAAAGTGCTTAACTTTGACTGCACTGCACTTCCGTGAATTTACTCCCCCTTATCAAACTTCTGTTTGCAATTGACAGGTGACTGGGGGGGACGTTGCAGACCACTGTTTGATGGCCAGTCTGGGGAAATGTTGATCTCCATAAGTACAGACCACGGTCTGTCGCTGAGTATTGTAAGTGTATTAATATTTCCCTGAAAGATATTTATGCCACAATTCAAATGGAATACCACATGCAGGCACACAGCATGGGGTCGTATCTCTGGTGGGACACACATCATGCTCCTTCTGGGGTAGTTTGCCCACCTTTGGTCCCCACCTTGCACTCAACTCTCACCTGTGGTTCCTAGAATCTGTCAGGGTGTGAGTGTGGCCATGCTGGAGGAATGGTTTCGACTGGCCACCTCAACCAGGTGTGGGTAGCCGATGGGTCTCAAACCCTCTGTGAGTTAGGGACTTCCTGTACATGTGAGGCCAGAGAGGCCACCGTGTTTGTAGGGACAGGGGCCCCTCTGGTTCTGGTGATGTGCACTGACTTCCATCCCCTTGCCATCCTCTGTAACCCTACTGAGTGGCTTTGGATGTTTAACCAACACAAAGGGAGAAGAAAGCACAACTATCCCCTGCTAAGGGGCAGAAGCTCAGCTGGGGGAGAAGGAGAGGACAGAAAGAGCTGTGAGTGGAGAGGCCTTGTCTTCTAATCCTTTGGACCCTCTGGGAAACCCAGCAAACCTTGAACTGGGTGTGGAGAGTCTAGCTAAATGGACCCTGGTTTGTGGGGAGCTTGAGGAAGTACCAGCCACCTTGGGCCCAGTGGCGTAGCATGGGTTGTCAGCACCCGGGGCAAGGCAAATAATTTGCACCCCCTAACGCAGGGCAAGGCAAGTAATTTGTGCCCCCTAACCCCTAACCTGCCGCCGCTGCCAGCTTCTTCTTGCTGCTGCCTGGGCTGGGGTATTTACGGTAAGGTAGCCACGGCAGCGGTGGCGGGTCCGTGTCAGGTGATCTGAGGCGAGTTGCCGCTGGCGCTGCCGCCCAAACGCCGCCGCTTGCCCGGAGGAGGAGGAGGGCAGAGAGGGGAGGAAAATGCAACATGGCCCAGCAGCTGCAGTAGCAGCGGCGGTGGCGGGGCTGTGAGGAGGGGCTGCCTGGCGCGCCCTCCGTGGCCCTGACGTGTGGGGACCGCGGCGAGCGCTGAGAGCTGCTGCCTGCCGGACGCCTTCAGCCCGGACGCTCACACAGCCCGTTGGTTCCGCGAGACATGGGGCTCTGCTACAGCCTGCGCCCCCCCAGCGTGCGCGCCCCCCAGATGTTGCGCCCGGTGTGGCTGGCCCCCCCTGCACCCCCACGCTACGACACTGCTTGGGCCTGCCCATAAAAAGCAAGTCTAGAGTGAGAGACCAGGGTGATGTCTGCTGTTTCCAGGAACTATTCTTCTTGTGAGTCTTTTGTATGTGAGCTGAGCATTTGTCGGACCCTGAGTGAGAACCAAGAGGCTGGGAGGAAGGATGTGTCAGAAGGAAAATGAATCGAAATTGATTTATATGTACCGTATCGGCCCGCATATAAGACGCACCCGAATATAAGCAACACCTTTAAAAGTCGGGGGGGGGGGAGGAGGAAAAAAGACAATACCCGGGCTGCTTCATGGGGAGGGGGGAGCCGCGCCACTTTGCTGGCGGTGTAAGGTCGCTAATATAAGCTGCATTTTTACTTCTCACAGTTGGAATTTGGAAAAAAAGTGTGGCTTATATTCAGGCCAATATGGTATTAGCAACTTTGTATTAAAGTAACATTTCTTTATGTAACTATTTTTGTAATATTCTGTTTCAGTTGTTAGTTGTCGCTTTAATTTTTTGTACACCGCTTGGAGATATCTTAATATATTAAGCGATGTAGAAGTTAAATCGCTGATTGATTGACAGTCTGCAGTGGATTGAGCAGAAGAGACCAGGTCCAATGGTCAAGAAGGTGGTTTCTGCACGTTCTGCAGAGGGAAACGAGGGGCAGACGGGGCTCATCAACCTGGGAAGGCAGTCCATCTTAGGAGAAGCAAAACTCTGATCCTAAACCTCGGCTGCCTTGTGGGATATCTTTGGGAGAAGAAAAGGCTAAGGAATAAACCCTACACAAATCCAGAGTGGAGTCTCTAAAATGGTTGGATGGAGCCTTGTACACCTCCTTCCAGCAACTCCTGCAGCCAAGCTGGTGACAATGTATTGCTCTGCTTTCCTTTGGGCCACAACAAACGAGGTTGAGAGTAGGATCTTGTCCTTCAAGTAGGCCAGGACCTCCATTCACACTGCCCAGGCTTGCATCCTGAATGATAGATGCTTATATTTTACGGAAGAGAATAGGAATGACATAAGGATTTAAAGGGCTCAAAAAGTGAAGAATGGGTACATTTGGAGAGAAGGGGACTTACGATGCTGCTGCATGTCACTTTATTAAGCAGCACAAGGCTTACTCAGAGATAAAGAATTGCTTCAAATATTGCACTACGTTATTATTACTACGTTATTATTACCTCGGTTTTCAAACGTAATCTATTCTGGAAGTCCGTTCAACTTCTGAAATGTTCGAAAACCAAGGATCAAAGGACTGTCAGCAAGTTCAATGGGGAAAACCGAGAAACACACCTTGGAAGCTGTTTGACTTCCAAACTGCGTTTGAATACAGTGGTACCTTGGGTTAAGAACTTATTTCGTTCTGGAGGTCCGTTCTTAACCTAAAATTGTTCTTAACCTGAGGTACCACTTTAGCTAATGGGGCCTTCCGCTGCTGCCACCGTGTCGCCACCGCACAATTTCTGTTCTCATCCTGAAGCAAAGTTCTTAACCTGAGGTACTATTTCTGGGTTAGCGGAGTCTGTAACCTGAAGCGTCTGTAATCTGAAGCGTCTGTAACCTGAAGTGTCTGTAACCCGAGGTACCACTGTATCTTGGTTCTTGAACTTAATCCGTTCTGGGAGTCCTTTCAACTCCTGAAACTGTTTGAAAACCAAGGTGCGGCTTCCGATTGGCTGCAGGAGCTTCCTGCACTCAAGTGGAAGCTGCGTTGGACATTCGACTTCCAGAAAACATTCGCAAACCGGAGCACTCAATTCCAGGTTTGCGGTGTTCGGGAGCTGATTTGTTCCACTACTAAGCCGTTGGGGAACCAAGGTACCACTGTATATGTCTTCTGCTGGGGAAATGTTTTATGCAGGCAGAATGTTGCTGCGCAAGAGAATGAAGAAGCCGGTTGCTGGTAAGTTTGGTGCATAACAGATGGTCAAATATGTTGTGCGATAGATTTTGCCAAAAAATGGGCAACTAGTTTCCACTAGTGCTTAGATCCCTCTGCTGCACTCACAGTTTACCATTGAATCAAACGGCAATCTGGCTTTCTGCTGCCACTCCTGCTACCACCACACCTGCTGCTCTCACCACTACTGCCATTGCTGCCCCCTCTGCTGCTGACACGACCCTTGCCAGGAGCCACAGATTTCAGGCAAGACCGTGCCAATTTGAGGAGAGACCTCACCAAACATCATGTGAGATCTTGTACACTCTGCAAGATCTCGTGTGGTTTCGGGTGAGACCTCTCCTCAAATCAACGCTATCTGTAATCTGCTCAGATGGCAGCTCTGCTTCTCCACTGCTGGCGGAAGTGGTGAGGCAGATGGGTAGAGCTGCCATATGTCTGGGAAAACCCAGACATGTCCTCTTTTTGGAGGGCCAACATGCGCATCTGGGCGGATTTTTCCATTTTAAAGGAAATGTCCAGGTTTTGGGGTGGATGGGCTCAGGCTTGTGCTCAGGCAGCTCAGGTAGCCAGGGCTCGGGCAGCTTGGACTTGGGCTGCTCTGCATGCCATGGCTGCTGCTTGCCCGAGCCAGGGAAAGCTATTCAAGACATGGTGGAGTGCCTGAAGAAGTGCTGCATGGGGGGTTTCTGCTGCCCGAGGCAGCAACCTCACCCTTCTTAATGGTTAGGCTGGCTCTGGTCATTGGCTTTCCAGATGACAGAGACCGTGCCAGGATAAATACCATCCATGTGAGTTAGCAAGGTGACCTTCTCTTGGTTTCCTACCTCCTCAGACGATGAAAGGAAGAGGCGTATGCCAGGGGGATTCTTGGCTTGAGCTGAAATGCAATGCAACCAAGGTCAGAATGGGTCAGGAGTCAAAGAGTGGTAAGGCACACAGAGATGTTATTTTGTGGAAATACATTCTATGAAAGAGTATAAAGGTAAAGGGACCCCTGACCATTAGGTCCAGTCGCGGACGACTCTGGGGTTGCAGCGCTCATCTCGCTTTTCTGGCCAAGGGAGCCGGCGTACAGCTTCTGGGTCAAGTGGCCAGCATGACTAAGCTGCTTCTGGCAAACCAGAGCAGCGTACGGAAACGCCGTTTACCTTCCCGCCGGAGCGGTACCTATTTATCTACTTGCACTTTGACGACAGAGAAAGCTGTCGACTCTAAGCTCCTTTAACTGCTCCCAGGATTCTTCAACTATTGAAAGTGGTATCATGGTGCTTTAAATGCATGGTGTGAATGTGGGCAGAAATTAATCATAAAATGGTTGGGGGGCACCAGGGATTGGAGAGAAAAGGATATATTGTTCCTTGTGACTGACTGACAGCTCACAATCATCAGATTATATTCGATCTAGCCAGGTTCCTAGTTGCAGTCCTACAAAAAGGTATGGGCCAAATCCCATATGGTTGACTGTCAATATGATCTAGAGCAAATAAATGTTGGGTGGGAACATGCCTTCTTTCTTTCTTTCTTTCTTTCTTTCTTTCTTTCTTTCTTTCTTTCTTTCTTTCTTTCTAGATTTTTGTTACTATTTTCTGTTGCATCAATAAACTATAACACCTTCAGCAAACATCAGAGTATGGATGTTCTTGCCACATGTCTTACTTTCCCTTTCAAGTTCACACTTCTGTTAAAGGAAATTAAAGCATCGATGCACCTGTGGACACATGTCTCCCCATATTGTCCCACGCGCCAAAGTCTTTTTCTTTTGAAATGAAAACAACTTGCAGGAACTGGGAGAGCTTCCTTGCTAAAGAAATGCCATCAGTGACATGTATTAAATGTTATGGATGTGCTACCATTAGAAGATAACATACAAAAGGGATTCCCCGTGGAACGCCCTCCCATCAGATGTCAAGGAGATAAACAACTATCTGACATCTGAAGGCAGCCCTGTTTAATGAGGTTTTTAATGTTTGATGTTTCATTGTTTCTTTAATATTCTGTTGGGAGCTGCCCAGAGTGGCTGGGGAAACCCAGCCAGATGGGTGGGGTAATAATAATAATAATAATAATAATAATAATAATAATAATAATAATTCCAAAGAGAAGGGAGGCCGTGTGGAGAGTGGAATTGCCTAGAGCACAAGCCAGACATTCACCTGAAAAGCGATGTATGAAAGGCAGAGCACTGAGAAGTATGTAACAGAGGATATGCTCAGCTCCCTGAAGGTACAACTTCCTGATTAATCAGGAAGAAAAAGTTGTACCTTCAGGGAGCTGAGCATATCCTCTGATCTCCTCTTAATGCTAGCTTGATCCATAAAGACCTCCAACATCTAAGAACATGCCCATCTCGTTACATATTTCGCAGTGCTCTGCCTTTCATACATCACTTTTCAGGTAAATGTCTCACAACCGTGCCATTCTGAATTACTTTATGGGTCCAAAGAAAGAAACCATAGAATACACTCACCCCCTTACACAAGTGTATTCTTCCTTCCTGGCTTAGGATAGTGCCTAAGTCCTCTTCCTGCCCCCAGAAAGTTCCTGCCCCCAGAAAGTTCCTGCCCCCAGAAAGTCCCATTTTGAGGACTTTCACCAGCCTCAGCTCAGCCAGCCTAGCTCTGGTTGAGCTGGAATGAGGATGTTATGCTGAGCCAGGTTTGGGGACTTAAGGATGTCTGAGCCCAGCTGCATCAGGATCCACCACATCCTAAACTGCTCATCCCAGTGAATCTTTCCATAGGATTGTCTCCTCTCAAGTTTGTGAATTGCTCTGAGATATAGTTTTTTTTAATGAAGGGTGGTAGATAAATCTAATAAATAAAATAAATAAAGGAGGGTATCCCTTGATTGTACCCTATTTTTAAAATGCTAAGGGCTACGAATGGAATAAAAAAATTCCGACTTTCTCAGCAGAAATAATCTAGACCGGATGATCCAGGATTTGCATTTCCTAATGTTGCTTTGGTAGAATGATATCACTCAAATTCGCTTTTCTGATGCATATTCCATCCAACGGAAAGGGTATGTCAAGAGTTTGAGAGTAGCCACAGAAGAGAGCTGCAGACGTTTATCTCATTGGCCCACCCAAAAAAAAGGAGGTGGAATACCCCAATTCTTTTGCCAGTAAATTCCTCAACTTTGGGAGTGGGGGAGAGGTGTAAAATGGCAAGATGGGATTTGAACATTCCGGTCTGGCTTCAG
Organism: Podarcis gaigeae; assembly: GCF_964106915.1. Taxonomy (NCBI): domain Eukaryota; kingdom Metazoa; phylum Chordata; class Lepidosauria; order Squamata; family Lacertidae; genus Podarcis; species Podarcis gaigeae. The sequence goes on along the minus strand of NC_139693.1, from coordinate 28,125,151 downwards.
TTAAATTTATATTGTTATGTCAAAGATTCAGTCTGGATTAGGGATGGGAGAATTTGTGAGTTTGGGTTTCTTATTGTTTTCAAACCTACAGTTAAGTTCTCCACATTTCCACAGCAATTTGAGGCTGTTGTTTTTTTGGTTTTTGGTTTTAAAAAACTCCTCTTGAGAATTCACCAGCATTTTAGCATGAATTTATCCCAATACACACATTTTTGTATGCAGGTTTGAATAACACAATTTTTTTTGAAACTTATTTTCCCTAATATGATGCATCTATTAATGTTAATATCATGAAAATATGTCTTTTGGGGACCTTTCCCATAATACACATATTTTTGCACACATTATTTTGTTGGAGGACTGCGTCTGAAAATTTGAAAATTTTGAAAGGATAATTGTGCCTCGATTCTCATGTTGATTTGAGAAGTGTGGAATGGGTAGTTTCTCATTAAAATGCAAACAAAATTGAATTTTGTTCCCATCCTTTGTCTGGATTGAATGATAGGTTGTTATATCCAATGCAATACATATTTAGTGCGGACCCATTGAAATCAATGGTGCTAGGTTCATTCATTTCAATGGGTCTGCTCTAAGCAGAGCTTAGTTTAATATGTGGAAAAGGACAAAATAAGATGGAAATGTTAAAAAATTATCCATGAGAAGGAAAGGAACGTGAAAAATTCAGTGACTTACCAGTGATGATCAGATGGGTCTCTCATCCCAAAGATGAGCACAGTGACACACTGCTGTACAAAAACCTGACCTTATTTCCTGGAATAGAACATCTTCAGCACCTATATCACATGACAGAAGAACAGACAATGGCACAACAACGTTTGCTTTTCCAAAGTGGAATACCTTCAGTTTCCAAAGAAGCTGTAGTTAATGACATATTGAATGTGTATCATGCTTACCTGACTGGAAGCAGAAAAGGAAGGATGCTTTAGTCATCCATAATAATGTCAAACATTCATAGTGTATCCTACCTCCTCCTCCTCCTCCTCCTCCTCCTTCTTTTTCTGCGATCCCTTGTAGCCGAGTAAGATTGTCTTTCATAAACACGGTTCTAACAGTGAGTCCGTAAGTGACTGTGGAGGCCAATTCTGGATCCACACATCCTTCCACAGTGGGGACTTGGGTTTCCAGGGGGGCGGGGGAGTTGATCACAGTGAGGGTTTGCCAAGTGTGCCTTCCTCTTAGCACGTTTCTCCCTTTTGTCCTGAGTTAGAGTGTCTTCAAAGTCCATGACACCTTTGGTAAAGGCTGTTCTCCAATTGGAGTGCTCGCAGGCCAGTGTTTCCCAGTTGTCAGTGTTTATACTACATTTTTTTAGATTTGCCTAGAGAGTCTTTGAACCTCTTTTGTCAACCACCAGCATTACGCTTTCCATTTTCAAGTTCGGAATAGAGTCGTTGCTTTGGAAGAAGATAATCGGGCATCCACGCAACATGACCAGTCCAACGAAGCTGATGTTGAAGAATCATTGCTTTGACACTGCTGATCTTTGCTTCTTCCAGTACACTGGCATTAGTTTGCCTGTCTTGCCAAGTGATGTGTAAAAATTTCAAAAAAAACACACCCATTGATGGAAACTTTTGAGGAGTTGGAGATGACCTTTATAAGCGGTCCACATTTCACAAGTATACAGTAAGGTTGGTAGTACAATAGCTTTGTAAACAAGCCTTTTGGTTTCCCTGGAATGTCCTGGTCCTCAAACACTCTGCACTTCAATCAGGAGAAAGCTGCACTCACAGAGCTCAGGCGATGCTGGATTTCGGCATCAATGTCGGCCCTTGTGGAAACATAACTGCCCAGGTAGGAGAAGTGATTGACATTTTCCAACATTACACCATTTAGTTGGATTTTTGGCACTGCAGAGGTATCCTACCACACTGAGGTCTTTCAGGTATTTCTTCTGATACCCAGAATCGTTGCCTTAGGGGAAGTAGAACGATAGATGTGGTCTTTAGCTTGTTGTCAGCAGGAGAACCATAGAACTGGTACCAAAGACTCACCTTGGCTAGTGGATGTAGAATACATTTTTTACAAGATAAGAGGTCCCAAATATGAACTTGTAGGCAGTGAAGCTTTGTCTATGCTCAGTTTCTTATAAATTTAACCCAATGCACTGGACCGTTCCTTTAACTTCCTTAACTAGCAGTGGGGGTGTTGAGAAATCAGTGTAAAAAAATGCCTTATTAATTGGTTCTGGAGGGTTACACCACTAAATTTCAACTAAAAAAGAATGTACCTGGAAATTGCACTAGAACTAAGGAATAAATTGGGAGAGAGAAATTAACATCCCACCTTGTTTCAGTGGATTCTGTCATTCCAACGGAACCACCACCCTTCCTCTCTAAACAATATAGATGTGTATTTTGATCATACTTGTGCTGCATTATGGGTGTCGTTGTTGGACTCCAGCCCCCATCAGCCCCCAGCCAGCATAGCCAGTTGTAGATTATGATGGGAGTTTAATAAGATCTGGAGGGCTGCAAGTTACCCACCCCTTGCCTAAAGAAAGTGATGTTCATCCTATGGAGCAGCACTTTTCAGAAATATTCCATTGCTCCGTTGAGTATGGGCCTTGCTCTAATACCCCATTCATCACTGCAGGGTTTGAATCCATATTAGGAACCAGCGGACAGGAGGAAGGAAGATTCACTCTGAGATATGCATCCCCCCTTCAGAGCAAACCTGAAGTTCTGCAACCACACCTATTCCCCCACAGGAGTTGATATGGGGTGCATCGATGTTTGCTTTGCACCAGTCTGTGTTCCCCCTTTCCCACCTCTCTCCTGTGAGGGACCAATGACCTGCATCAGAAGATTTAGGCTGGATGTGAGGATAGGAAGAAGGTTGATTTCACATGGGCAGGGAACTGATATTTCCTGTGGGTGATATAGGACCATGCACTGTCTATGACGAATGTAGAGTCCCCATATGCTGCTTTCATTGTGGACTTCCAAGATGTATCTGGCTATCTTTCAGACGGACATGATTCAGCAGGGTTCTTTTCATGTCTCTGTGTTACAGGGTAGGGAATCTCAGGCCCAGGGACCAAATACATCTCTCCAGGCTTTCCCATCTGGCCCTTGGGATTTTTCCATACCACTACCCCTCTCCAACCACACCCTAAGCCACACTCCACATCACCCTTGCTTCACACTATTCTGGAGCGTTTTAGCCTGACTGGACCTTGTAGTCTGATAACGACTCTTGCTTGATAGAGAGGGATGCATGACCATGTGCAGAAACTCGTCTTCTGTATATTTATTGCTCCACCCACTTTATATTTATTGCTCCACCCACTTTTGACTTTGGCCCCCCATCCACCGAGGTCTTATGGATCTCCAGCTCCCTCTCATGAAGACATCAACTTCTTGTAGTGGTGAGCCTCAGGTACCCACAGAGGCTACTTGCACCATGGAGAACCATGAGCAACCAGGGTTCTCAACTGCTCAGTATCCTCCATGTATGGGTACAAAAGGCCCCTTGCTGCAAAGAGTTCAACCTCTTCTTGGCAGGGGCTGGGAGAGTCACATGACCTCAAGGGGGTGGGGCTAACTGCTTGGCACCACAGCCCTGCCATACCTGTGTTGCATCTCCCCTCCAGGTCACACCTGGTTGTGTGTGTGTGTGTGAAATCAAGTGTCAGGGGATTCCTTGGAATGAAACCTGGACCCAACCAATCTCCTTTTAAACAGGATGCTGCCTTCAACCAAGTCAAACCATTGGTGTATCTCTTTCAGTATTGTCCATACTGACTGCCAGTGTTTCAGACTGTGGACATTCCCAGCTCTCCTGGGAGATAGTGTTGGGGATTGAAACAGAGACCTTCTGCATGCAAAGGAGGTGCTCTGCTAATCAGCTATGGCTTTGCTCCTCTTCCATTGGACCATCCTTTAGCTGCAGCAGGGCCTGGTACAATTTCTTTCCCTGTTTCCAAAGCAATGCTGTAGGAATTGAGCTTCCAAATATACTAAGGAGTAGACAGGGAATATTTTGGCTGAGTAAGGGAATGTTTCTTCCCACAAAGTAGGAATGTGTGGTTGTTATTGCTGTAAATCAACTTGCTTACGTGGAAAAGTCACTTAGTAAAGAAATGATGTCAGTGTCCTTGGAATGAAACCTGGACCCAACCAATCTCCTTTTAAACCCCAAATCCACCTTTTCCATTTCCCAGGAGCTGAATTGGTAGGTGGGACTAAGAGAAAACCCTGCCTGATCTCCAGGAAAGCCACAGCCCACCAGTGTAGAAAATGCCCACCTAGATGGACCAATGGGCAGACTTGGGAGAAGGCTGCTTCCTACATTCCCATGAAATCACACTGCTTTTATCACTGCTGCTACCAGCCGTCGACCTGAGCTGAGTGCATTTTGGCTGAGTGACAGCACATTCCTTTTGTGTAGCACAGAGTGTAATATGACAGGAAACCATGAACACAACCTGTTTGAAGGAGATGGAATAAATGAGTGGGTCAAGAAATCACACCGGTGAAATGTATGACATTTTATTAATTTGCTAACATTATAAGCCAGCATACAAAGGAGATTCCAGGAAGAAGAGGAAGAAGAGGAAGAAGAGGAAGGGAGGAGGTGTGGGGAGGGGAACGACATAGGAAGGAAACCAGGCTGAATGGATCAATGTAGCATTAGAGGAAATCAGAGAATAAACTTGGCCCCCTTGAACATGAAAGGACTCTTTCTTCTCGGTTTCTGGAGGCACGAGGAACTCATCAAACCCGTCCAGCCTTTAGGCACAGTCCAATCTCCTCACCACCTTCTCAACGGTCTTCCCATCATGCGTCACTTTGCAGGTGACTGTCTCATAGCTCTCCCAGTCAGACTTTTTCATGCTGAGGTAGCTGCTGGCTGCGTACTTGTCATTCAGCTTGGTGGGCGTGGTTGTCTCCACCCCAGAGGAGATGGTGGCACCATCAGCCTGCCAGGTAACTTGGACAGTGCCTGGGTAAAAGCCATCCATGAGACACACCGCGGTGGCTTTGTCTGAGCTCTTCAATTCTTCTGGGGATGGTGGGAAGACGTTCACTGTTGGAGGTACTGTTGGCTGACCTGGAATTCAAGGGGAAATCGGGTTAAGTGTCGTGTCTCAGGGGAATATTATATAATAGAGACATATAGGATTGCGTAATTTATTTGATTTCATAAAGGAATTGAAATCGTATCCTATTTCCTTGTTTAAAAAACAAACACCTCTGGAAGTCATGTCTTCTAGTTTGGGAAGGCTGTCTCCCAGTCCTCAGAGTGTAGGTTCTGGTTGTGCTGTAATCAGAGCAGGACACTCTGAGTGTGTTTCAGAAGCACCCTGTTCTTCATTTTGGACTGATATATGATACTGAGTCTAACTTACCCTCAGCAGCTCAGAAATAAGAATTGGCAGACACTCATTGGAACACCCTATTGCTGGCCAAGCCATTTCCCTTGTTCCTCGCCATTGCACATTGCTGGACAATCTGCCTGCTGGATTAATTTAATTTGTAGAAGGCTTGCTTAAATATACTCTTCTGCTTAGATATATGCTGAGAACCTGCCTTCATTACAGTGATGCCTATTGGGATTGGTGCAGCAGAAAGCAAGGGAGACCAATGTTAGGTAGAGCTGGAACCAGTGACAGGCGAAGCCAACTCATTCTAATTTTTCCCCCATCCTCTTCCCTGCTGAGTACTAGAAGAGCAACACTGAGACTAAGGAGGAAAAGCTGACAGCCAGGGCCAGCCCCGTAGTGGTTGCAAGTAAGAAAGCAGTCATGTGAGCTCTGGCTGAGAGCACATTGAGGTTGATGCGGTAGCACCCTATTGACCCAAATGGACCAGCTTCCACTGCCTAGTCAGTGGGTGATTCAATATATGCTTCCATAGTTGCTTAATGGGTTAATGCGGCAAGCTGAGCACTGCATGGAGTGTAAGTCTATAGAATCATAGTGTTGGAGAGCCATAGAGAATGGGGAATTATGGAAGGGCTCCTGCAGGTTATCTAGTCCAACATCCTGCTTGCTGCAGGAGATCCAGAGCTAGAGTGATCTCAGCAGAACTCTGTCCAGCCTGCACTTGAAGACCCACCATCTTTATAGGTAATTACATCATCATCCCCTTTATGATGGTCAACAAATCAGAAACCCTCTACATAACTGGTTGGTGTTGCTAAACCTCTCTCACCAACTAGAAGCTTATCTTTCTGCAAACTTAATTGGATCTGCCCTTTGGGGCACCAGAGAACAGACTGTTGTCCTCTTCTGGGTGATAGCCTTTCAGATATTGTTCTTTATACCCCAGCTCAGCTTTTTCTTGTCCCAGCTAAACAGACACAATTTCTTCAAGTTTTTCCTCATATTTTTCTCACTTTTACCACCCCCCTGGCCAACTTTTTTGTACTTCTATAAACCAAGACCAATGTACTTATATGGGCACAAGATACATCCATCCATAAATCTAACTTCTACAGCGGAGGAAGCGGAATCATTGAACACTGAATACTCTCATACTGGGATGTGAAAGCTCTGGTTATTCAGATGTGGTTGGGCTATGACTCCCATAATCTCTAAGCATTTGCAGTTGATAGGAGCTGGAGCTCAACAATGTTTGGAGGGCCATGGGTTTCACATCTAACTGCTCAATAAGGCATCTCCCAAAGTTATTATGTGGACAAATGCAGGAAACATTGACCAGGAACAGACATCAGAAAACCATACCTATCACTGGTAACTAGGGACAATTGGGGATGATGGGCTGAGCTTTTGTGAATTAGTAATCTGTTATCATAATCTCATCGCCACTGACCACATTCTCAGCCCTTCTTAGAAGATCAGATCTTTAAAATAGGATGTCCTAGAGGAATTAGCTTTGGTATCACACAGAATTGTAAGAGAATACTATACGTTATAGCAGGGTTTTCCCAAACAGATGTATTTTTTAAAAAATATATATATGTTGACTCGATTCCAGTAAATGCATTGGAATGGTTGGATTCTGCCACTTACTCCTGCCATGGAATCACTAATATATTCTGGAAGAAGACATTCTCCCTAAAAAAAACTGAGTCTATCAAAACAGGGGGAACCTGTTTTGAGTAGTTGGACTCAATTCTCCATAGTTTTGGCCAGCACGACTAATGGCCAGGTTTATTGCGAGCTGCAGCCCAGAAAAATCTGGAGGAGTCACAGGTTGTCCCATCCTTGCAATGAACTGATGGACAATTCTGGGTGCAATCTAAGAAGAATTTCTCTTGGAGAAACCTCTTTGAAAATAATTCAATGTGGTGACATTGTGGAAGCTCAAAAATAGTTCCAGCAAACCTTTCTCAGAAAGGATGCTTGGACTCCAATGCCTTCTATACCCAGCCTACTTTAGAATATCAGATCTTTAAAATAGCATGCCCCAGAGGAATTAGCTCTGAGATCAAATACTTAGTTCATGCGGATTCAAGTCAACATGTGAAAAAACTGATACATCTGTGAAATCGGCTTTGATGGTGGCCATCAGGCACCTGTATTCTCTTATAGTTATAATAGGCTCCTGATTTTCATCTTCAAGACTGATTTCATCTAGATGTCTTAGAGGGTGACATGACAATTTGAACAATTGGGTGTCTTTAAATTTTATGGCATCCCAGAGTCTAATATCTTGGTTTTGCATGCACTTGTATGCACTCAATAAAGTGGTTCTTTTCCTACAATCTCGCTAAAGTCACTGCGTAAGGCTAAAATTCATAGTCTACTTCTGCCAGTGCAGTTGCATAGACATCAACAGTGCTATTGTTATGGATTTTGGATTGCATTTCTCAGAATAACCCCCCCCCCCCAAAGGAGAATAAGATCTACCATTTCATTTTGATGAAGTGTCATTCACAAAACTCAGTTCAACTTTGGAAAAACAATTGCATAGTTTCTATCATTAAAGTAAAATCTAGATGGAAACTCTCAGTGAATATTTAAAAAGAGCTTGTTGCAAGTTTATAAACTATCTATTTTACTCTATTTTTGTTCATTCACAGTCAGGATTCTTAATAGCAGAATCAGTGAATCCCATCAGATGTAATCCAGTTGTATAGGAGATGCCACAGCTCAAACTCAGTTTTCGAACATAATTTCCGCCCAGTGGGAAAGACTGACTGAGTTTATAGAGACATTTCATTGACGCACCCCACCACCTGAGAAGTAGGATTAAACCGATCCATCTTTGTTTCTACATGCAGCGAATAGGATTTTTTATAACCCACTGCCTGGTTTTTTAACAATTCAACAGTCCCTATGAAAGAATCAGCGTAGATATAATACGAAAAGCCCAAAAGTCAATCAAGAACCAGAGAATGAAAAGAAGGCAAAAAATGATGGAAATATTAGAATATTGCATCGGGTACAGAAAGATTCAGGATAAATTTGGTGACTTACCTGTGACAGTCAAGTGGGTTCCTCCTCCGAAGACCCACCACAGTGACACACGGCTGTACAAAAACCTGCCTCCCTCACAGGTGTGAAATGGTACAGAACCTCAGTCCATCTGGGAGGAGTAGGCAGACCTGGGACCCCCCCCCCCCAAATCTTGCTTGACTATGACTTCCATCATCATTGACCATTGACATGCTGACTTGCATTGGCAGGAGCTGGGAGTCCAGTCATGTCCAGAGGGCCAAACTGTTTCCCCATTCTCGCCACAGGACATGACAGGGGGCAATAAACAATGGTATGCATTTTCTAAAAGAATATTGTACTGTTTCCAAAGAAGTTGTAGGCAATGGTGCATTTCTTTTTTTGAAAAAAATAAAACAAACCTTTCTCTGGGGTGACAATGATAAGGTCTTGTTATTAAACCATGACAGTTATTTTTAAAATACCGGTACGTGACTCTTTGTAAATCTTCCTGGTTGTAGATCTTCCATTGCCCAGACAGTCTGTTCTTGGATGCAGGGAGTATGTTAGATGAAGTCCTTTATCCAACCAATTTTCCAGTGGTAGGGATGAATGGGTCAGTTTATTTACTGTCCATGTCCATTCATAGATCCGTATTCATTCATAAATCCATTTCCATTTGTAAGTCCCTTTGGTCCCCTTCCCACATTAATCTACAGTTGCTATTGTTATTTAATTTGCCACAAACATGGTTAATTTTGAACGTATTTTTTCCAGTATACATATTTCTCTTAAATCATGCATTTCTGAAAACAGATTTGATTCTAAGATGCAGATCCTTGATTTTTTAAAGCTAAGAACTGTATCGCAAAATTTGGAGAAACACAAAATCCAAAGATGACTAATTTGCACCTTAGCCCATGGGGCCAATGATCCTATCAGTTTGCATCAGAATTCCCAAAGAATGAATTAGTCAGGCAACCTTACCTTTCTGGGAAACAGTAACACATCCAGTTAATGAAGAAATTGTTTCTTAGAAGAGATCACACAGACAAGTGAAGTTTTATCTATGCTGCAAAAGTTTCTTATAAATTAACTCAAGGCATTGAACCGTTTCTTTGACAATACATAGGAACTTACCTGTAATGAGCAGCTAGTATGACATCTTAACCCTTTGAGAAACCATTTAAAATACCTTAAAAATAACGTTGTCAGTCTCTCCAGGGACCAGCCCTGGATTTACAGAAGCCACCCCAGTTTCTGCTTTGATCCCAGAATGTCTCCCTTTTCCTTTTGTTGTTGTTGTTTAGTCATCTTAATTGTGTTTGACACTCCATGATCCCATGTACCAGGGCATGCCTTGGAAACTCTCACTTTCTTCTCAAAGCTACTCCTTTTTTATGTCCATGGAGTTTCCTTGGCAAAATACTGGAGTGGATTGCCAGTTCCTTCTCCAGGTGGATCATATTTAGTCTAAATTCTCGGCTAAGACCTGTCCGTCTTGGGTGGCCCTGCATGGCATAGCTCATAGCTACACTGAGTTATTCAAGCCCCTTTGCCATGACAAGGCAGTGATCCATAAAGAGGCCCCTTTTCCTTAGGACATCCCTGTTTTCATCAGAGAAATGTTGAAGGGAATTGAGTTATCCAACCCGCAGTTCCATCTTATGGCAGCCTTGTATAGGGAAGGTTTTCTTTTAAAAAATGTTTTATTATGGTTTTATATATGTTGGAAGCTGCCTTGAGTAGCTGGGGCAACCCAGTCAGATGGGAAGGATATTAATAGTAAAATTACTCTTTTGGAATAGGATGTCCCTCTTTTGATTAGAGAAACGCTGGAACCTATGTTTTGCTATTTGCCTCTGCTGTGGTGGTTCTGGCTTCCATTCCCTGCCTTACACAGGCCTGGGATGTTTCTGTGGAGGTGTATTTTGATCACAGTTGCACTGTATCATGGGTTCTGTAGTCTCCTGTGGATGTCAACAGTAGGCTGATATTTTAAGCCGACACTCAGAAATTAAAGTTGGAGACCCTCTCTTATTTTGATGTATCAAAATGAAGCAGATGGTTATCTCTTTTGGGGTGGAAGGGTTTTGTCATGGAGCAGTGTGGATGTGAGACAAACAGGGGAGGGAGAAGGCTGATGAGGGAGAAAATATTTGTCTTCTCATTTACATGTAGAAGTGCCCACTGCTAGCAACTAATGTAGAGTTCCTCAGAGTTGCCTTCTTGTGGGCTTCCTGGAAGCAGACCTGGCTGTCCCTGAAGGCCACCTGACTACCAGCTGTGGGAAACAGGATAGCAGATGAGGTGGACATTTACATCAGAAGCACTAGAGATGTGAAGGCCTGGGAAAAATATGGGAAAAATTGTCCCCCTACCAATTTTTGTGGTTTTCCTTTCAATTTTGGGGGCAATAAATAGGGGGAAAGAACAACTTGAAAATATTTCTGGGGAAAGGAGTTTCCTCAATTTTTCCACTTTTCTTCTTGTAGGTTTTCATATCTCTGTTCAGGAGTTACATTTCATTTTAAAAATGGGGAAAGAGGAAGTACCAAAGTGGTGTATGGGAATTATTATTATTATTATTATTAACCAGGATTTATGCTAGCACAGTAAGCAGGTCACTTTTTTCAGTATGTCATTGTAATAATAATAATAATAATAATAATAATAATAATAATAATATATTTATACACCACCCATCTGGCTGGGCGGCTCCCAACAGAATATTATTATTAAAAATAAAAGCGATGAAACATCAGACATTAAAAACTTCCCTAAACAGGGCTGCCTTCAGATGTCTTCTAAAAGTCAGATAGTTGTTTATTTCCTTGACATCTGATGGGAGGGTGTTCCACAGGACGGGTGCCACTACTGAGAAGGCCTCTGATGGGTTCCCTGTAACCTCATTTCTTGCAGGCAGGGAACCACCAGAAGGCACTTGGAGCTGGACCTCAGTGTCTGGGCTGAACAATGGGGGTGGAGACGCTCCTTCAGGTATACTGTTCTTATACCAATCATTCCACATGGTCTTCAGAAGCAGTTAGACATGCTTAAAGCAGTTTTAAAAGAATTTATCCTATTCTTCAGGGAAACCTATGACTTTCATTCACTGGAGGCTATCGGCTCTTCATATTGCCTCCCCAAAGCAATCAGAGCAATGAAACTGATTGGGTGGAAAGGAGGGCTAGAGCCAAGTAGAGGCAGAGCCATCTGTTGAATGGTTGTACAGAAGGCAGGCAAGTTGGGTCTTCCTGAGGACACTGGGGTTGGTGGACCAGGGTTGGTGGACCAGGGCAACATTTGTACCTATGGACCCAAATGGACCACTCTCCATATTGTGGCTTGAAGAAGATGGCAGACCAGTGGCAATGTTTGGGAATGTTTGAAAGACCACCTGAAATGAATCATGGAGTGGAACGACAACCAGTCAACTTCCACTGGGCAAAGGAAGCCAATTCATTTAAAAAAACCCCCGCAATTGAAAGGGTCAGTTGATCACAATAATAATACTAAAAAGGTTGCTGAGCCATTATGTAGCTCTGCTCCTCTAGCACTGGAACCTGTTTAGATAAAGCACTGCTCATTGGAAAGGATCACAGGTCACATATAGACAGTGCTTTTTTATTTTAAAAAAATGTTTAGAGGTACTCTCATTTTGACTCAAGAAAATCACCATTTTATAGTTCAATTTGAGAAAAATAAACACAGTAAATGGACAAAAGGCCGCCATTGGGGGTAGCAATGGAACAGACGATTCACTGTGCTAGAGAAGAAACTAATTTTTTTCTTCTCCCATTAGATTCACAAAATGGTTAGGGGTATGCATCCCCACAGAAAAAAGCACTGCATATAGAGAACCCTGCCTGATCTCCAGGAAAGCCACATCCCACCAGTGTAGAAAATGCCCACCTAGATGGAGCACTGGGCTGACTTGGGAGAAGGCCAATTCCTATGTTTCCATGAAATCACAATGCTTTTACCACTGCTGCTACCAGCTGTCGACCTGAGCTGAGTGCAATTTGGCAGAGTAACAGCACACTTCCTTCTGTAATATGACAGGAAACCATGACTACAACCTGCTTGAAGGAGATGGAATAAATAAGTTGGTCAAGAAAAAACACTGGTGAAATGTATGACATTTTATTAATTTGCTAACATTATAAGCCAACATACAAAGGAGATTCCAGGGAGAAGAGGAAGGGAGGAGGTGTGGGGAGGGGAACGACATAGGAAAGAAAACAGACTTGATGGATCAACGTAGCATTAGAAGAAATCAGAGAATAAACGTGGCCCCCTAGAACATGAAAGGACTCTTTCTTCTCGGCTTCTGGAGGCATGAGGAACTCATCAGACCCATCCAGCCTTTAGGCACAGTCCAATCTCCTCACCACCTTCTCAATGGTCTTCCCATCATGCGTCACTTTGCAGGTGACTGTCTCATAGCTCTCCCAGTCGGACTTTTTCATGCTGAGGTAGCTGCTGGCCGCGTACTTGTCATTCAGCTTGGTGGGCGTGGTTGTCTCCACCCCAGAGGAGATGGTGGCGCCATCAGCCTGCCAGGTAACTTGGACAACGCCTGGGTAAAAGCCATCCATGAGACACACCGCGGTGGCTTTGTCTGAGCTCTTCAGTTCTTCTGGGGATGGTGGGAAGACGTTCACTGTTGGAGGTACTGTTGGCTGACCTGGAAGTCAAGGGGAAATCTGGTTAAGTGTCGTGTCTCAGGGGGGTATTAAATATTTGACACATGTAATAATTTATTTGATTTCATAAAGGAAGTACTATCTGACTCTATTCCCCAAAGTTGTGTCCTGAAATGTTTTGTAAGGACATTTGACTATCTGGAAACTATACCTTGAGCTGAAAGTGTCCTACAAGATGTCTTACAGCTCTTTATGATTCTATGAAAAAGGCCCAGGAGAACCAGGTTGTATTCCTTTATAGCAACCCAAAATGTTGTCGTGCAACAAACACATGTTTCAGCCCATGCAAAATATATTATGGTCTATGAAGCAACATAGGCATTCTTGGCATGTTTGAACTGTGGTGATCTGTGAGAGGAAGAGTTTAGACTGCATCAGTCCAGTTAGGAATATCCACATCTAGAACACCATAGACACTAGAGAGATGCAGTCAAATTTTACACATCATTTGGCAAGACAGGCCAGTGTACTGGAAGAAGCAAAGTTGTACTGATCATGTTGTGCTGATGCCTGATTATCGTCTTCCAAAGCAACTACAGTGGTACCTCTACTTACGTTGATCTCCGGTTACGTATCCTTCGGGATATGTACGCAGCAAACCCAGTATTTTTCCAGGTTTCACTGTGCGTGCATGCGCAGAAGGGCTAAACAGTGCCACGCACATGCACAGTAGCTGCACCTCCAGTTGCGAATTCTTTGGGATCCAACCATTTGCAACTGGAGGTACCACTGTACTCCATTCTGAACTTAAAAATGGGAAGTGCAATGCTGGTGGTCAACAAAAGAGATTTAAAGACTCTTAAGGCAAATCTAAAAAAATGTAGTACAGTACAGTTGTACCTTGGGTTAAGAACTTAATTCATTCTGGAGGTCTGTTCTTAACCTGAAACTGTTCTTAACCTGAAGCACCACTTTAGCTAATGGGGCCTCCTGCTGCCTCTGCACCGCTGCTGCACGATTTCTGTTCTTATTCTGAAGCAAAGTTCTTAACCCGAGGTACTATTTCTGGGTTAGCGGAGTCTGTAACCTGAAGTGTATGTAACCTAAAGTGTATGTAACCCGAGGTACCACTGTATAATAACCGACAACTGGGAAGCATTGGCCTGCGAGCACTCCAGATGGAGAACAGCTTTTACCAAAGGTGTTGTGGACTTTGTAGATGCTCAAACTCAGAACGAAAGGGAGAAACACGCTAAGAGGAAGGCACGCTCGGCAAACCCTCACCATGACCAACGCCCGCCTGGAAACCCATGTCTCCACTGTTGAAGGACTTGTGGATCCAGAATTGGCCTCCATAGTCACTTACAGACTCACTTTTAAAACTGTGTTTATGGAAGACAATCTTACTCAGCCAAAGAAAGAAGAAAGCTGTTCAGATCTCCCTATCCCATAACTGTGCAAGTGCTGCCAGTCAGCATAAAGCAGAGATGTAGAATCTGTGTCTCTCCAATCGGTGACAGCCCCATTAAGCATGGCCAGGGCTGATGTGATTTCTGGAGTCACAGCATCCGGGCAAAGGTAGAGGGTTACTATGTTACCCCATCCCTGAGATGGTCAGGAGTGGACAAGATCAATGCACAGTTTGGACTGGTCACTTGTTCTTAAGTACAGTGGTGCCTCAGGTTACATACGCTTCAGGTTTCATACGCTTCAGGTTACAGACTCTGCTATCCCAGAAATATTACCTCGGGTTAAGTACATTGCTTCAGGATGAGAACAGAAATTGTGCTCCGGCGGTGCGGCAGCAGCAGGAGGCCCCATTAGCTAAAGTGGTGCTTCAGGTTAAGAACAGTTTCAGGTTAAGTATGGACCTCCAGAACGAATTAAGTACGTAACCAGAGGTACCACTGTACAAAGGATTGTTCAAAATTACAAGTTCTTCTGGGGAAATGACCCACATATTTATACTGACTGCCATAGCAAAGGAGAGATCAATAAAGCACCCTGTTTGCTCTCAGAGGGGGTGAACTTTCATTGCACATAAATATTTTAAAGTCAATAAGATGAGCCCTTCTGGATCAGGTGAGAAGCCCAACTGGCTTGGGACACTGTCCTCATAGCGGTCAACCTTGTGTCTATTGGAAGCTTGCAAAAAGATTTTGAGAGCAACAGCCCTCTCTGTTCTTTTGATCCATGGCAACGGGTATTGCAAAATGGCCTCGAAGAGCATCAGAAAATAAGAGGTCTGCTGGATCAGGGTTGCAATGGCCCATCTAGTCCTCCATTCTGCTCTCACAGTGATCAACTGGGTGTCCATGGGAAGCTCACAAGCATGAACAGAGTGCAGCAGCACTCTGCCCATTTGGGAGTCCAAGCAACAGCCATTTTTGCTCGCTGGCGCAGCCATATAGAAGTGAAAGACAACATTTCACTTCTGTAAACAAGTCTTAACTCTGAATCTGGAGAATAAAAATCATCGAGGTGACATCCCTTCCAGTTATTATTATTATTTTAACATAAAAAGGGGGAGATGTTTTTCTCTGGTTCCCCCTTCCCCTCGCTGCCAACAGCCTCACACTGTTCAGAAGGTCCCACAGCCATCTGGAATGAATTTTAAGCCAGGGGAGACCTGAGTTGGGTGGGGTAAATCAGAGAAAACTCTGTCCCCTTCTCATATGTTAGTGGATGGCTTCACTGAAAGCAGAATAGGAGCATGGGTTTTTATCATAATAATAATAATAATAATAATAATAATAATAATAATAATAATAATAATAATAATAATAATAATAATATGATTTCAACCATTGTCACAGAAAAAGAACAAACACCTCTGTATAAGGTATCCTATTGGCAAGTGTTGTAGTCAGGTAACAGGGATACGTTAATGGGTCAATTTTAGTTTCTTATTTTCCTGGGCTTAAGTTCCGCTTTCCATGTTTTCAAATCAGTTTATATTCACCATCTTTTCCCCCAACATGCATACATCTCCAAGCTGATTTACCCCTCTTTGTATAGATCCATTTGCACAACCCATTTAAAACAGGATCAAAGCACTCTAAATAGTCATGGCTTCCCCCAAAGAACTCTGGGAACGGTACTTTGGAAAGGTTGAGGAGAGATTTTAAGATCCCTCTATTCCCTCCACAGAGCTACAATTCCCAGAATTCCCATGGGAGACAAATTGATTGTTAAGCCCCTCTGGGTCTGAAGGTGTCACAACGGTCTGAAGAGTTCCCTGGGCTTTCTCCCTTTTAATGCTTGGCTTATAATGATCAGTATCATTTATATACCTATTTGTAAATCTGCCTATATTTATATTTACATTAGGATTAATGGAATATTCTTATTGCCAGTGCCAGCTGGGTAGATTGCAACTCAGTTTTAATCGAAAAAGACCCACTGAAATGAGCGGACGTAGGTTTTTTTATGCCTGCAATTGGTTTACTCCAAACAGGACTAGTATTAGATACAACCTAGTGTCTTTGGCTTTGCTCCTTCCTTTTATACTTGCAAATAAAAATAAAAGTACCCACATATTTTTTCCCCAGTGAGACCAACATTAAGTTTAGGGTGTGAGAATTGAGACTAAAGAAATAGGGAAATTGGTTAATTCTCTCTCCTGCTGTGCCTCTATTTCAGTTAAAAAATGAAACTTGTTGCATTTGATTCCATCATGCCCCTTAAATCTCAGGTGATTTTTCTAGATATATCAGTTTAGATCTCTCTTAGCCTTCTTGCAAAAACCTCACTTCAACTTTTTCCTAGAAACCCATTCAGTTTTGCTGAAATATGTAGACTGTGGTTTACATTTTACGTGGCTACATTTAACTATCAACAAAATGTTGAACATCTTCAGATTTTTATTTTAAAAAGTCATTTGGGAGCCTGCGCCTGTGGATTACTGAGTTTGACAAAACAAAAAACAGTTCTTTTGAACAGAATCTGTTCTATGATTCTAGATAGGAAGACCCACAATAGAAAAAGTAAAGAGAGCCACATTAGTTCCTAAGAAAAATCCAGAAATCTACAGTAGGACTATACATTTATAAACCCAGCCCAAATGTCACAGGGCAGTCTTCAAGTTTATCAGTTCTCCAGAATGGTCTGGAAAGCTGAGATTCTCCACACTATTTTATTACATTTTGGTTGGTCTCTTGCACTAATATGGATTTTGGAGCACCATTAGAAACTGATTCAACCTTCCTCATAAATCATATTGGGTACCTGGAAGGAACACTACAACTCAAATTTACTTTTCTACCATCTTTTCCACCCAACAGTAAGATTATGTCAAGGTTAGCCAGGAAGGGGAATTTGATAGAAATATTTTCAAAGATTGTCACAATGACCCACCAATAATTTCCCAGTGTTATTGAGGAGAGAAGAGGCATGTAAAACAGATTTGCGACATCCTGCTCTGGCTAGGATTACAAATACAGTTTCTATTAAAGACTCATTGTAAACTAAACAACAGAAACCCTAAAGTCAGCTTTACAGTCAGAGAAGGAAAAGAGGGCAAAAATGATGGAAAAGTTAGAATATAGTCACAGGTATGGAAAGGGTTGTGATAAATTCAGTGACTTACCTGTGACAGTCAGGTGGGTCCCTCTTCCGAAGATCCACCACAGTGACACAAAGCTGTACAAAAACCTGCTGTTCCTTCACAAGGCCATTGACAACTATCCCATATGGGATTAGTATGGGTAATAGGACAACTTCTGTTTTACTTACAGTGACATTACAGCTCAGTTTTATTTTTTTACCATCTTTAGCATCCAATGGTTCAGCCACCAAGGCTATTTTGATATATTTCCCCCCAAATACTGTCACAAGGACCTAGACTAAGGAAAAGAAATCCCCGTCCACCCCTAACTTTCCAGTGCTATTGAGGAGAGAAGAAACCTGCAAAATGGGTTTGCACAATTCAGCTCTGGCTAGGATTTCAAATACCGTTTATAGTAAATTCTCATTGCAAAGTAAATGACAGCCGGAGAAGGAAAAGAGGGCAAAAGTGATGGAAAAGTTAAAATATTGCCACAGGTGTGGAAAGGACTGATAAATTCAGTGACTTACCAAGGACTGTCAAGTGAGTCCCTCCTCCGAAGACGAACCACAGTGACACACAGCTTGACAAAAACCTGCTGTTCCTTCACAATGCGACAACTATCCCATTTGGGAATAAAATGGGCAGTAGGAGAACTGCTATTGTTCTTACGGTATACATAGGTAAAGGTAATGAGACCCCTGACCATTAGGTCCAGTCGTGACCAACTCTGGGTTTGTGGCGCTCATCTCGCTTTAGTGGCTGAGGGAGCCGGCGTGTAGCTTCCGGGTCATGTGGCCAGCATGACTAAGCCGCTTCTGGCGAACCATAGCAGCACACAGAAACGCCATTTACCTTCCTGCCGGAGTGGTACCTATTTATCTACTTGCACTTTGATGTGCTTTCAAACTGCAAAGGTTGGCAGGAGCAACGGGAGCTCACCCCGTTGCGGGGATTTGAACCGCCGACGTTCTGACCGGGAAGTCGTAGACTCTTTGGTTTAACTCACAGTGACATATTTTCCCTCAATTCTGAAGACGTTTATTTTTAATAGATTTATAAGCTGCTTTCCCCAGAAATCCAATCTTTCATAAAGAGGTATACAAACACCAGTCAAAACAAGGAGTTCAAATATAGTTTTAAAGAATGCTTAGAGTCAATGGCACATGCAATGAAATATTGTACATAGCAGTATGTTTGGGAAGAAAAATGTCATACTTACCTGGCTCATCTCTGGGCAAGGCGGATACAGTCTGTGCTGAGTATCTGGAAGAATCTCTGGACTTCCAAGTAGTTCTGTTACAAGTTATTCATTTCTAAATGTAAGGAGTATTATAGATGGATTTCTCTGGTCCATGGGAAGCCACTGTGGTGCCCTTCAGTTCCTGTGGACTACAACTCCTATCGTCCCTAAGCATTGGCCATCCTAACTGTGGATGATGGGCATTGTAGTCCAAAACATCTGGAAGCCACCATGTTGTCTACCTTTGCTTTAGTCATCCTAACTAGATCTCTATAGGAGAACCAAACCATTGATTTTGTGCAGCAGATGTTGGCCCTGTTTCTTACAAGAGGCCTCACAAGTGAATTAATCTGTAAGCAGTGAAGCTTTGTCTTCTTATAAATTAAACTCAATGCACTGGAGCTTAAATATGAACTTCCCTAATCAGCTACAGGTATGTTTCAGAGAAAACAGTTATCACCGATTTTTAAAAAATGATCTTGTTACTGAGTTTTGAGAGGTGCCAATGAATTTCATTTATTCAGGGTGAAACAGAGATGCTTCCACTGATGCATAATTTGGCACTTAGGATTTGTGGGTAGAAGAAAACTCTCGATTGCTTCTATGGCTTCTGACTTCTCTCATTTGCACACTGTCCAACTTCCTGTGTAAAATAACGCAGGCCTGGGAAGTTTCCCTGCAAATGTATTTCGATCAGAATTGCACTGCACCATGGATTTTGTGGTCAGCACCAAGGATTTCATAGATAGAAGCCAACAGGAACAGGCCTTTCAGCAGACTTCTGCAAAGCCGATAATCACAAACCGATGGCTTTTATTATTCTGATTTATGTATCTCATTTGAGTGGCAATTAGTTCCAAGGTATAGAGTTGACCTGCTGAACCATCCATGAGGTTCAGCCATGGTCACCTGGTCAGCAAGGTAGCTTGGACCATGTCTGCTTACATATGTTCAGGCCTAAATAACAGCAGGTACACATGAAACGCTGCCTGTGGCAAATTGGGCTCCTTTGGAAGGAAGGACGGCATAGACAGACTATAATAAACAAACGATGCTGTGGAAGACCTCTTTGAAACATTGTAGATGTGCATTTCGATCATAATTGCCCTGTTGTGTGTGTTTGTAGTAGTCCATCGTAGGCAGAAACTGGGGGAGATGCAGTGGGGGCTGCTGCTCATTGTTATGGGGGTGAATCTGTGAGCATGAGGCATGGAATGGAAGACAACTTTGGTCAAGAGACCTCTGGCTTAAGTAGGGTCCAGCTGGATGCTGAGGAGAGGTGAGATGCAGCAGCTGGAGAACTTTGAGAGTGAAGGGGAGGAAGCTGACCCTCCATGGACGGGTTGGAAATAAAAAAGTGGGAGCTGGCTAAGGAGAGACCTGCTTGCTGAGCTGGTGTAAATCCTCACCATTTGATGCTCCCTGACATTTGATATCCATCATAGGTTCGCTCCCTGGTGCCCTGAGTACCCACAGAATTCCCCATGAAGGGGCCGGGCACCCACAAATTTCTGTGCCAGGGCCATGATCACTTCATTGCACCTATGGTGCCAGACAGCCACAGTCGCGGAGTCAAGTTGGCATTCCTGGTACCCATTGTGTACATATGGCTCAGAAGCAGCCATAAACATCTTGCAAGGACATGGGTATTTTCCTCTCTCTCCCTTTCCCCCTGTCAGGTTGCTGTCAGCAGCTCCTGGCTGGTTGTCCAGGAAAGTATAAAGTCAAGGAAAAGTTTCTTATTGTCCTTTTTTATTTGAATATTACAGAGAGAAGCTATAGAACCCATCCTCTTGGATAATGGTGTTCTCCTGAGTGAATCTCCACCCCCATCTCTCCCACTTCCTCATTCATCATCACTTCTATAGGTGATGCAACATGCCCTCTGTCTTTGAGCTCTTTGATCTCCTACTTTTAAGGCTCGCAGGTTCTGGGAGATGGAGGGTCTGGGATGCTTTCTAAAGACACCGTGTCAGCCAGCTGCCATTCCGGTCCTGTCTCCTTCTCTCCCATTATTTCCCAACTTCCACCCTCCTCTGCTTTCAAGCTGTGACCTCCCTCAAACCCCTGTTCTAGATCTATACAGTGGTACCTTGGGTTACATACGCTTCAGGTTACAGATGCTTCAGGTTACAGACTCCGCTAACCCAGAAATAGTGCTTCAGGTTAAGAACTTTGCTTCAGGATGAGAACAGAAACCGTGCTCCGGCGGTGCGGCAGCAGCGGGAGGCCCCGTTAGCTAAAGTGGTGCTTCAGGTTAAGAACAGTTTCAGGTTAAGAACGGACCTCCGGAACGAATTAAGTACTTAACCCGAGGTACCACTGTACTGTCTTCCTCTTCTTCCTCCCTGGAGGGGTCAGGAAGGGGAGGCGGTCTCCACCATTCCTCCTCTGCCCAGTCCCTGACATCCCCCCCCAATAACCTAATTCAAATAGGAGTGCGCAGCAAGCTGGGAACAAGGTGTGCTGTGGCATTTTCTTCATGGGCTACATACCTCGTGACAGTAATGTGCATAAAACCGGGAGGTGCATTTTTATGGTGCAGGCAAGGTGACTGCAATCTGATGGAGGAAACGGGAAGCTTACCAAAATCCTGTCCCATAGCTGTTGCTTTATGCCAGGGTTGGACCCTGTAGATGCTGTGGAACTGCAGCTTGCATCCCACTCAGCCAGCATGGCCAATGGTCAGGGATGATGGGAATTATAACAACTCAAGGGCCACAGGTGAGTCACAAGGTAGAAAGATTTCTACCTTTACTCCATGTCTGCTGATTTAGTGGGTATATTGATAAGGTATTGGCTAAAAGCTTCCCAGTGATCATGGAATTTTATTTTATTTTATTTTATCTTATCTTATGCTCAGGAGAAACCCGTGATTTTAATTCACTAGAGCCTAGAACCTCTTTATTAAACATCCTGAATGCAATGAGTGATTCACTGACTGGAAGGAAGAACATGTCAGATTGTAAGTGATGTTTGGAAATGTTTGAAATACCCACCAGAAATGAATCTGGGGTGCATCCCGAACCGGAATTGACCTTTTCCATTTCTCAGGACCTAAATTGGTAGGTAGGACTAAGAGAGAACCCTGCCTGAACTCCAGGAAAGCCACATCCCACCAGTGTAGAAAATGCCCACCTAGATGGCCCACTGGGCTGACTTGGGAGAAGGCCAATTCCTATGTTTCCATGAAATCACACTGCTTTTGCCACTGCTGCTACCAGCTGTCGACCTGAGCTGAGTGCAATTTGGCAGAGTAACAGCACACTTCCTTCTGTAATATGACAGGAAACCATGACTACAACCTGCTTGAAGGAGATGGAATAAATAAGTTGGTCAAGAAAAAACACTGGTGAAATGTATGACATTTTATTAATTTGCTAACATTATAAGCCAACATACAAAGGAGATTCCAGGGAGAAGAGGAAGGGAGGAGGTGTGGGGAGGGGAACGACATAGGAAGGAAACCAGGCTGAATGGATCAACGTAGCATTAGAGGAAATCAGAGAATAAACTTGGCCCCCTTGAACATGAAAGGACTCTTTCTTCTCGGCTTCTGGAGGCACGAGGAACTCATCAGACCCATCCAGCCTTTAGGCACAGTCCAATCTCCTCACCACCTTCTCAACGGTCTTCCCATCATGCGTCACTTTGCAGGTGACTGTCTCATAGCTCTCCCAGTCGGACTTTTTCATGCTGAGGTAGCTGCTGGCCGCGTACTTGTCATTCAGCTTGGTGGGCGTGGTTGTCTCCACCCCAGAGGAGATGGTGGCACCATCAGCCTGCCAGGTAACTTGGACAGTGCCTGGGTAAAAGCCATCCATGAGACACACCGCGGTGGCTTTGTCTGAGCTCTTCAGTTCTTCTGGGGATGGTGGGAAGACGTTCACTGTTGGAGGTACTGTTGGCTGACCTGGAAGTCAAGGGGAAATCTGGTTAAGTGTCGTCTCTCAGGGGGGTATTAAATATTTGACACATGTAATAATTTATTTGATTTCATAAAGGAAGTACTATCTGATTCTATTCCCCAAAGTTGTGTCCTGAAATGTTTTGTAAGGACATTTGACTATCTGGAAACCATGACTTGTTGATGTCAATCTCCTCCAAAAGCTTTTCTTCTCCCCCAGCCTCAAGAATCTTTTTAATACTGTTGCTTGTGAAGCCTTCTTCTCTGTTTAACTGCTATTATGCATTATATATTCTCAGAGTGCCCCACCATTTAATGTATCATATGGATGTATCCTAAAAGATTTATTGTGCTCCATATGATAGTGATGTCAGAAACTGGGAGCTGCCATTTAAATTTCCCATAATGCTCCTGCATTACTCTGAGGCACTGTGAGCAAATTTAAATGGTGGCTCCTGGAACCATCTATTTTTAGAAAGAGGAATCATTGAGCTGTAAGTTGGACTAGGTGTGGTTGAAGGCCCCTTTGATCTCTTCATGATTCTCCGAAAATTGCCAAGGGGAACTGAACCTTAATGCTTCATAGCACAGAAAATATTGTTGTGCAATATACACATAATTGAACCTGTATCTTTTGGTCTATGAAGCAACACAGCCATTCTTGGCACCCTTGAGCTGCGGTGATCTGTAAGAGGAAGAGTTTATTCAGAGATTTCTCCTTCTAATTACAGTGCATGAGTCTGGTTGGGAATATCTGCAACTAGAATACAATAATGCACATGGGAGATCATACGTCTATGCTAATGGGAGAGGCTACAGAACATGGTTTCCATGCAAAAGGTCTTGGGGTCATAGTCTGACATTTCTAGGGCTTTGAAAAACTTCCTGAACTTCTGTCCTTTCATCTCCGCTCTATAAAATATTGATGAGTTAAAACCAATTAACACAAAGATAAAACAAAGTTAAGACTAATTTAGAAACTGGAGAGCTGCTTAGCAACTGGGATATACATTCCCTGTCTGATATGCACTTTTAAACTCACATATTTATACTGACAGCCATAGCAAAGGAGAGATCTACAAAGCACCTTATTTGTTGTTGTACACATGGCAAACTATCATTGTCAGGAGTGCCAACTTGGCCCCACAACTGTGGGTGCCCCGGGCCATGGGTGCCATGCAGCGTCCATGGCCCTGGAACAGAAATTCGTGGGTGCCTGGTCTGTTCATGGAGAAATTTGTGGGTGCTCAGGCACCCAGGGGCCCAGGGCGTCAGCACCTATGTTCATTGCGCATAAGTATTTTAAAGAATATACAATGAGCCTTTCTAGATGTGGTCAAAAGTAGGGTTGGCATATTTCAATAGTAGGGTTGCCTTTTTGTTTTTCAAAGTTTTTGAGCTTTTGGGGGAACATCTCCCCCATAAAATTAGCTTTTGAAGAAGAAGAAGAGTTTGGATTTGATATCCCGCTTTATCACTACCTGAAGGAGTCTCAAATCAGCTAACATTCTCCTTTCCCTTCCTCCCCCACAACAAACACTCTGTGAGGTGAGTGGGGCTGAGAGACTTCAGAGAAGTGTGACAAGCCCAAGGTCACCCAGCAGCTGCATGTGGAGGAGTGGGGAAGCGAACCCGATTCACCAGATTACGAGTCTAGCGCTCTTAACCACTACACCACACTGGCTCTCCATTTTGGACTTCTTTTGCATTTTTAAAGCATTATTCTAAAAAATAAAATAAAAGAATTGCCCTAGTTGCCATACACCGCAGCAAAAATATGCCCGGATGCCATTTTGGAAGTCCGATTCCCAGACTTTGACAACAGAGCCCATGTCATTTGACAATCTGAGAGCTACACTGCTCCATGCACTTTTGATTCCTAGCAACTGCTGTTGAGAGACAGCCTCCAAGAATGGATAGAGAACATAGCTTTAAAACAGAAGAAGAGTTCAGCTGGATGAGGACTACAAAGGCCTATCTAGTCCTCTGTTCTGCTCTCACAGTGGTCAACCTGATGTCTATGGGACGCTCGCAAGCAGGAACAGAGGGCAGAAGCCCCCTCCCCAATTGGGAGTCCAAGCAACGGCCATTTTTGCCCGCTGAGAGGGTCATTTGGGGGGATGAGGCAGTGCTTCACTTTTGTGAACAAGCCTTAACTCCAAATTCAGAGGATAAAGATCCCTGAGATGAAATCCATTCCAGTTTTGTGAAGACACTATCTATGAACATAGAAAGGGGGAGAGGATTTTCTCTGGTTTCCCCTTGTTGCCAACTGCCTCACACTGTTCAGAAGGTCCCACAACCCCCTGGACTGGATCTCAAAGGTTGGAGGACCACACTTGGATAGGGAAAATTAGAGAAAAATCTGCCCCCTTCTCAAATGTCAACAGATGTCTCCACTGAAAGCAGAAGGGGAGCATTGGTTTTTATCCATATTTTTTTTAAAAAAGCTATCATAATAATAAAATGATTTCAACCATGTTACAAGAAAAAGACGAACAAGCAACTCTGAACAAGTCATCTTACTGGTATGTGTTGTCGTCAGGTAATGGGGAAGCGTTAATCCTCTCCATTATAGTTTCTCATTTTATTGGGCTTAAGTTCAATTCCCCATGTTTTCAAATCAATTTAAGGTTTCTTTTTTGGTCCTCACAAAATGTTCACCAGTTTTTCTCCCAACACACAGTACATATATTTACAATCAGTTTTACCTTTCTTTGTACAGCTTCATTTGCACCGTACAAAAAGTGCATGGTTTTTATCGGGGATAATTAGAATAAAATCTATCATTTGATTAATGATGTAAAACCCCAAAATGTATTTTCTGTAGTTAAGTTTTTACCTCTATCTTCAGTACATTTTATTTTATTTTATTTTATTTTATTGCTACGGCTAGTGGTTGATTCAAATAAAGATTTGACCATCTATCATCTAACTATCATTTATCTATATCTATCTATCTATCTATCTATCTATCTATCTATCTATCTATCTATCTATCATCTATCTATCTATCTATCATCTATCTATATCTATCTATCTATCTATCTATCTATCTATCTATCTATCTATCTATCTATCTATCTATCTATATCTATCATCTATCTATCTATCATCTATCTATCTATCTATCTATCTATCTATCTATCTATCTATATCTATCTATCTATCTATCTATCTATCTATCTATCTAATCTATCTATCTATCTATCTATCTATCTATCTATCTATCTATCGTCTATCTATCTATCATCTATCTATCTAATCTATCTATCATCTACCTATCTATCTACCATTTACCATCTACCTATACATTTAAAGTAGGCTCAAAGCACTCTAAACAGTCATGGCTTCCCCCATTAGAGCCCTGGGAACTGTGGTTTGGAAAGGTTACTGAGAGATTTTAGAATCCTCCTATTCTCCTCACGCAGCTATAATTCTCAGAGTTCCCACAGGAGACAGATTGATTGCTGAACCCCTCTTGGTCTGAAGATCTCATCGTAATCTGAAGACCACCAGCCCTGGTGCTTTCTCCCTTTTAATGCATGGCTTATAACCATCAGTCTCATTTAGGTACCTATTTGGACATGTGGACATGCCTATATTAATGGATTAATGGAATATTCTTATTGTTAATGTCATCTGGGTTGCACCCAACTCAGTATTAATCCATGCAGACCAACTGAAATGAATGGAGTTAAATTTGTTCATTTCAGCAGGTCTACTCTGAGCAAGGACTAGCATGGGGTGCAGCCCATGGTTTTTTCTTCCTTCCTTCTTTCTTTTTTTGTTATATTTACCAATAAGATATTCCAAAAGAAAGAAAGAAAGAAAGAAAGAAAGAAAGAAAGAAAGAAAGAAAGAAAGAAGCATATATATTTTTCCAGTGCGACCAACAGTAAGTCTGGGATGCAGCAACTGAGACTAGGGAATTACATTAGTAATCTTTACTGCTGTGCCTCTACTTCAATTAATAAATTAAGCCTGTGCAGTTGATTTAACAGCAAAGGAAAAAGTCAGGAGATCTGATCATCAATCTCATGGGTTAGGTTGCTTTCAACCTTCTGATGCACTGTGAATTGCAAAGTGGTCACTTCAGTTTGTTCCCAAACCCCATTCAGTTCTGCTGAAATTTTATGCACAGAGTTGACCCTGGTTCCCATTTCAGATGATTGCATTTTGTGTTGTAGAATGTAGAGTCATGGTTCTCTTAGACTGAGCATGTTGCTCTGAACTGCAGAGCTATCTAGAAGCAGAATCTATTCTATTCCTCTGCTTATGAAGTCCCAAAATGAAAATACAAAATTAGAAAAAGTAAAGGGAGCTACATTAGAAAAAAACACACAGCCCTGATCCAACCATTTTATAAGGTGGGCCAAAATGTCACAACGTAAGGTGCAAGTGTTTAGGCCCTCCAGAATGGAGATTTCTGGAAACCCGAAATGCTTCACGCTATTTTGTGACATTTTGGTTGGTGTATTGCTTTAATGTGAGCTTTGGAGCACAATTCGGGGATTATCCAAACTGCCCTTAATTCATATTGGCTACCTGGAATAGCACAGCTCAGATTCACTTCTCTGATATCTTTAGCATCCACCAGTAAAATTATGTCTGAGTTTAGCCACCACGGAGATTTGCAAAAAATGATTTCCAAAGACAGTCACATTGACCTAGACTAAGGAAAATAATTTCCCACCCTGCCTGAAATAACTGTCCAATGTTCTTGAGGAAAGAAGAGGCAGGTAACATGGTTTTGCAATATCCCGTTCTGGCTAGGATCACAAGTACATTTTCTATGAAAGGCTCATTGTAAAATAAACAACAAATGCCCTAAGGTCAGGTTTACAGTCAGAGAAGGAAAAAAGGGCAAAAATGATGGAAAAGTTAGAATATTGTCACAGGTATGGAAAAGGTTGTGATAAATTCAGTGACTTACCTGTGACAGTCAGGTGGGTTCCTCCTCCGAAGACATACCACAGTGACACAAAGCTGTACAAAAACCTGCTGTCTCTTCACAAGGAGAGACAAGCTGTCGACACCTATCCCATTTGGGAATAGAATAGGCAACAGGACAGCTTCTGTTTTCCTTACGGTGACATATTTCTCCCCTATTTCTTAAGAAGTTTAAAAAAATTAATTTATAAGCCACTTTTCCAAGAGATTGAATGCTTCATAAAGTGGTGGACGAAAACAAAACAAAACAAAAAAGCAGTACAAATGAGCCATCTTTTAAACAGAGTCAATGGAACATACAGTGGTACCTTGGTTCTCAAACTTAATCCATTCCGGAAGTCTGTTCCAAAACCAAAGCATTCCAAAACCAAGGCATGCTTTCCCATAGAGAGCAATGCAAAACGGATTAATCTGTTCCAGACTTTTAAAAACAACCCCTAAAACAGCTATTTAACATGAATTGTACTATGTAACAAGACCATTGATCCATAAAATGAAAGCAATAACCAATGTACTGTACTATAAAATAAATAAGACAGCATTGTAGATGATAAAAAATAAAATTATTATTATTTTCTTACCTGCACTGATGATAGTCATTGTTTGGATGGGGGACTGTTATCCATTTCCGCAGTCACACCATCAATCAATCAATCAATCAGTAGCTGAACTAGGTTCCACGCAGTCACAAAAACAAATGAACTGGAAAAGCCTCAAAAACAAAAATGGAAAATAAATACGTACAAAAACAAAAGTGTCAAACTTAATCTGTTCCAGAAGTCCATTCGAAAACCAAGGCGCAGCTTCTGATTGGTGCAGGCAACCCAGAAACAATAACCAACAGCCTCATTTGACGTTTGGTTTCCAAAAAACGTTCAAAAACCAGAACACTTACTTTCGGTGTTTGAGAACCAAGGCGCTTGAGAACCAAGGTACCACTGTACAATTAAAAATATAGTTAACGGTGTTTTGGAAGAAAGATGACATAATGACCTGGTTCACCCGTGGGAGCAGCATTCCTGGATTCTGTCTGGCAGCCAGAAGACTCTCAGGTCTTCCAAGGAGTTCTGTTGCCCATTATTTTTCTCTTGATGTTGGGAGTGCGATGGGTGAGTTCCTTTGGTCCACCAGTAGCCAAGGCAGTGCCCTCCATGTGACTGCAACCCCCTTCATCCTTGACCATAGGCCACCCTAATTGTGGATGATGGGAGTTGTAGTCCAAACACTTAGAAAGTTACCAGGACATTGCCACTTCAGTTTGGTCTCTGGAGGAGAATCCAAAAATTGGTACCACTGTCTCATTTAGTCCAGAAGATGTTGGCTCTGTTTCTGACAAGAGGCTTCACAACTGAATCAGTCTGGAGGCAGTGAAGCTTTCTTTGTGCCACAATAGTTTTTTTTATAAATTAAACTCAATGCACTGGACCGTTCTTTGGAGTTCAAGTATGAACTTCCTTAATTAGCTTCTAGTATGTCTCAGAGAAAACACTTATCACAGGTTTTAAAAAATGAACTTGTACATTGAGTTCTGAAAGCTGCTGCTGAATTTCATTTATACAGGGTGAAATATATATGCTTCCACTAATGCACAATCCTGCACTTCAAATTTGCAGATAGAAGAAAACTCCATTGCTTCTATGGGTCTCTGCCTGGTCTTTGACAACAATAAGGATTGATGGATTGATTGATCTGTGGGTTCTGACTTCTCTCCCTTGCACACTGTCCATTTTTTGGCCTGCTAGCATTATTTATTCTGTGGTTCTTGTGATGAAGAGTGAATCATAGAATCATAGAATCATAGAATCATAGAGTTGGAAGAGACCACAAGGGCCATCGAGTCCAACCCCCTGCCAAGCAGGAAACACCATCAGAGCACTCCTGACATATGGTTGTCAAGCCTCTGCTTAAAGACCTCCAAAGAAGGAGACTCCACCACACTCCTTGGCAGCAAATTCCACTGTCAAACAGCTCTTACTGTCAGGAAGTTCTTCCTAATGTTAAGATGGAATCTTCTTTCTTGTAGTTTGGATCCATTGCTCCGTGTCCGCTTCTCTGGAGCAGCAGAAAACAACCTTTCTCCCTCCTCTATGTGACATCCTTTTATATATTTGATCATGGCTATCATATCACCCCTTAACCTCCTCTTCTCCAGGCTAAACATGCCCAGCTCCCTTAGCCGTTCCTCATAAGGCATCGTTTCCAGGCCTTTGACCATTTTGGTTGCCCTCCTCTGGACACGTTCCAGTTTGTCAGTATCCTTCTTGAAATGTGGTGCCCAGAACTGGACACAGTACTCCAGGTGAGGTCTGACCAGAGCAGAATACAGTGGCACTATTACTTCCCTTGATCTAAATGCTATACTCCTATTGATGCAGCCCAGAATTGCATTGGCTTTTTTAGCTGCCGCGTCACACTGTTGGCTCATGTCAAGTTTGTGGTCAACCAAGACTCCTAGATCCTTTTCACATGTACTGCTCTCAAGCCAGGTGTCACCCATCTTGTATTTGCGTGCTGAGGTCCCCAAGACACCCCAAACCCAATAACTCAAACTTCACACATTATTTTTGTTTAAGGTTTTTGGCATAATTTTGGCCACAACTTTATTATCAATACAAATTGTGAGTGGTTGCTTAGGCATTGGTTAGACTATCTGTCCTCCCCGCCTTGGGGACAGCCCTGACTCCGTAGTCAGTGCGGAAGAGCAAGATCAGGGTCAACTGGAGCTGCGAAACAGACCCTCAGCTAATCCCCGCATGCTCCTTGGAACTTACACGGCCCGCACCCTGCACCAAGGGTTTGGACGAAGGGGATGGTAAGTTCCAGAATTCCTTTAACGGAATACCCGTGCAGCATTGGAGGGGCAGGCCCAGCCTATCCATACCCCTCCACCAACCAATTTTAACCAATGCCTAACCGCCAACCTTACAAGTTGTGACGATTTGCTACGCAGTAGGCAAAACCCAATTGGCACACACTAATCAGCCAAGAGGTAAATTCCTACTGGGCCCCCGCACCAAGGTGAACGACCCCATGACAGGCATAGCAAGGTCAAGCGAAGCCCAACAAGGGAGGGCGGGCGGGAGATCCGATGTCCACAGCAAAAGAGAAAGAGAAAGCTGTGGACCTTGCTTAAATAGCCACTGACCCCACCCCTAAGTTTGCAACATCAACTTTCCCCAGATAACCAGATCCTCCCATCTAAACAAGCCCTGGCTTTAACTTGCCTAGCAATCATGGGGTGCCTTGTATAGCCCCATCCGCAACCCGTGCTCTCCTTTTAGTGAGAACACGCTTTGCGTGCTGAGGTCCCCAAGACACCCCAAACCCAATAACTCAAACTTCACACATTATTTTTGTTTAAGGTTTTTGGCATAATTTTGGCCACAACTTTATTATCAATACAAATTGTGAGTGGTTGCTTAGGCATTGGTTAGACTATCTGTCCTCCCCGCCTTGGGGACAGCCCTGACTCCGTAGTCAGTGCGGAAGAGCAAGATCAGGGTCAACTGGAGCTGCGAAACAGACCCTCAGCTAATCCCCGCATGCTCCTTGGAACTTACACGGCCCGCACCCTGCACCAAGGGTTTGGACGAAGGGGATGGTAAGTTCCAGAATTCCTTTAACGGAATACCCGTGCAGCATTGGAGGGGCAGGCCCAGCCTATCCATACCCCTCCACCAACCAATTTTAACCAATGCCTAACCGCCACCCGAGCCCTTTATGCTCGCCGCCAACCACTCACAGACTAAACCACACCCTCAACTTGGACACCACTGCATCCAACCAGACATCATTCCCCAACGGGGAAAGATGCACCCCATCATCCCTGAATAATTCAGAGGCCTTGAACGAAATCAGAGGGTGAGGAATCACAAATCCGCCCAAACCAACCACCAATTTGCTTGCCGCGGAATTAATCCGCTTCCTAACTCTTTCGGTGGCCGCCGGGCAAGGGCTACCCCTCCAAATGCGGCGTTTCAGCAGCTGCGACCAAATTAGTGTGGTTGAAGGCACCAAGGCCGCCAAATCCCTCAAGTCCAGTAATATGGCAGCACGCAGCCCAAAGCAGGAAGAGGAAACCATATCATACTCCCCCAGCTGCACCACTATCGCTGTAGGGGGGCCAGCGTGGAGGACCCGTCTGTGCATGAGAGGCAATAATTCTCTCCACTGCATCCCTCGTCTGGAAATCCAGGACACCTGCACGTGCTGCGGAAGGCCCAAGCCAGCTCCCAGACCAGATTGACGAGCTCTGACAGCGGCCCAGTGCACAATGCTGTGTCCCACTATCCAAATACGGATAGCGGCCAGACCTAGGGTTAAAACACAAAAATGTCAGTACACACACCACCATTATTTCCTCACATATACTTTGAATGCATCCGATCTCCAACGACCCAGGTCCTTTATCCTCCTTGCAGACAAACCCCAATGGGCAGCTGTCGTTGCGGCACCAATACGGAAGGAGTGAGGAGCAAATTCCGATGCTTTGCGGCCGCAGGCCACTACCACCTTGCGCATCACCTTAGTGAACTGATGCCGGACTAAAGGGTGCCCATTTTCATGAATAAACAAAGGCCCCTCGCCTGCCGGCCGCAAGGACAAGTATCTCTTAAGATCCTTTACGGGGCAAGGACCCTTCTCTCCCGTTGCCGAGAGCCGAATGACGGCTCCCCTACCCACCTGGTCGGTCTTCGAATTCCTGATATGCACCCTCAGGTCCGACTGTGAATGCTCACGTCCTGCAACAGCAAACCCCTGGAACCTCCATCCCGTTTTTGCTCCAGGACCACCTCGCCTACCCTCAGTGCCCCAAAGAATGCCAAGGAAAAGGCTGCTGAAAATAGACGGGCCTCAAACTTGGACCAACAGATGCTCCGCAGTTTACTGCGCATCTGTATCAGCAACTCAAAAGTGATGGGACTTCTGGGAACAGTCCTCGATGGGGTGAGCCGTCCCCATCCCTCCAATGCCCGGCGCACCACAAACTTCCTACATGGGTCCTTGTCAAAAGTGGCCCTGCTAAAGAAAGAAATTGCTGCCGAGTGAAGTCGCAGGGTCCTAGCCGCCCGGCGCATCTGGAACAAATGTGCCAGATACTTAAGCACCTGGGCAGTAGAATGAGGGGTGATGACCGCCCCCGCCGATTGGCCATTAAAGGACAGAAAATCAGCCCAGGCCTTCTTATAGGACCTTAGCGTGGAAGGGGCGACTGATGCTGCTACTCCCTGTGAAACTAAGTGTTGCCAAGGTTCCAGAGATGATCCGGGAAAATCTCCGGACGGTCTCGAGCCTCTGGCGCCAATGACCTGAATCGTTCCATCTGAAAACGGGACAGAGCATCAGCAATCTCGTTAGAAATACCCGGAACGAAGCGAGCAGAAAATACAATATTAAAACGCAGACAGTGCAAAACAAACACCCGAAGCAAGGCCGAAACCCTAGACGACCGGGATGACTGCTTAGCTAAAACAGTCACTACTGCCTGGTTATCGGACCAAAAACAAACCCGATGGTCCTTAAAATGCTCGACCCACAAGTGTACCGCAACAACTATGGGGAAAAACTCAAGAAATGTCAGGTCTCGAGTTATCGCTTCCCCACACCAAGCCTGGGGCCAAGGTTCAGCACACCACCTGCCGTCCCAAAACAAACCAAACCCCAGTGACCCTGCCGCGTCCGAATGCACTTGAAAATCATTGTGGAGGTTCAAAGTGTCCTGCCACAGTGATACGCCATTAAATTCTTCCAGGAATTCCAGCCACACACGGAGGTCGGCTTGCACTTGGGCGGACAAACGAACCCTATGATGCGGTGCCTGCAGCCCCGAGGTAAGTTTGGCCAGGCGAGAGCAGAACGGGCGCCCCGGCGCCACCACCCTGCAAGCAAAGTTTAAATGACCTAGCAACGACTGAAGCTGTCGCAAGGTAACCTTCCTCAATGGGAGCAGTTCTTCAATGACCTTCCTTAAAGCAACTAACTTATCTGGCGGCAAACTAGAGGTTTGGGCCACGGTATCCAACAAGATACCCAAATAGGTAAGTTGCGTAGTGGGACCCTCAGTTTTCTCTGCCGCTAATGGAACCCCCAGGTCTTCAGCCAGGGACGCAAAGGCACGCAGCAGAACCACGCAATTCCCCGTGTCCCTCGCGGAGGCCAGTAAAAAGTCATCCAAATAATGCGTAACCCCGCCCAAACCGGTTCTGTCGCGCAAGGCCCATTCCAGGAATGAGCTGAAACACTCAAAAGCCGCACAAGCTACCGAGCAGCCCATGGGCATAGCCTTATCAAAATAGAATCCCCCGTCAAACTGAAAACCCAGCAGCCAGAAATCCTCAGGATGAATTGGCAACAAACGAAAAGCCGACTCAATGTCGCACTTGGCCAATAGGGCACCAGGCCCAAACTTCCTTATCATCTTGATCGCATGATCAAGAGAGGCATACTTCACCGAACAGAGCTCCGGGGGAATTACGTCGTTAACCGACGTACCATTAGGATGAGAGAGGTTATGAATTAGGCGAAACTCCCCCGGGGCCTTCTTGGGAACTATTCCCAAGGGTGAAATGTGCAAATTAGGAAAGGGGGGGGGTGGCGAAAGGACCAGCCATACGACGTAAAGCCAGCTCCTTTTCAATTTTCTTACGCGCCACACCAGGCATGTCCTTAACGGATTTCTGGTTCCTAGGATTCTGGGCTACAGGGGCCACGACCACTGGGATCCTAAATCCCAGCGAAAAACCATTACTCAAATACGACGCTGACTCTCTGTCTGGGTAAGATTCCAGTAACGCCAGTAACGGCTGTAGCCGAACCGGAGTATAGGCCAAAGAAAAGATATCACTTTCCTGCTCCGGGAACAGGAGGCTGGGCAGGGACCTTGGGGGGCTGCTGGGAGCCCCCTCCCCTGCGAAAGGGCCGCCTGGCCGCGGAGCAAGCAGAAGCCGAGTGGCTCCCAGAGCATTTGTCACAAAGGTGTGCGAATTTACAGGCTTGACGTTGGCAAATGCCCTTATTAAAGTCCCAGCAGAACCACTTGCGCCCAACTTTTTGGGTGGCAGGCTTGAATTTTTGCAACTCAGAAGCCTTCTTCTCAATACGTGGTGCCACATAAGTGGTCCACACATCCAAGTCCTTCCTGTCCCAGCGGGCCGTCGGTATCTTGGCCGCCCTACGCCTAAAGTTCTGGTCATATGATAATGCAGCAGTCTCGCCAGCCATCGTAAAAGCTGAACGGACAATAGACAGATAAACCCAGAGGTGCAGAGACCTCTTGGGATACGCTGCAGAAATCACACCAGCAAAAACCTGGAAACTATCCATCCAACGTTCAAAAGTCCTGTCAGCCTTTGCTACAATTGTCCGTCTTTTGGGAACGGAAAGGCCCTTGTCCAGCGGCTCCCGACCATCAAGCGGAGGAGCCAAGCTGAAAATATCCACGTAGCGGCCATCCAGAATCCTAGACCGCAATTTGGAAGACAAGTGGGCACCAGGAATAATATCCCTAGCAGAATTGGTGGAGACTCTTACGTCAGGCACCAGGACCCCTTCTCGACACTCCTGTACGGCGCCATACCTGGCCCTATGAGAATTTGCCCTACGCTCCCAAACCCACTTTGGCAGCCCCGACGACCCCCCGTAGCCCCAGTAAAGCTTAAGGGGGGCCCCCTCATCACTGCTAGAGCTGATGGAGGAAGTACCTGAAGTGGAGGACGATGTGTCCCTCCGTCTCTTCTTAGAGTGCCTCCTGGAGCCCCTTTTTCGGCGACGATGCCCACCGGAAGAGGACCTTGGAGGAAGAGGAAGACTGTCTTCAATCGAAGAATCTGACGCTTCACCCTGTTGCACTGCACCTGGGGCTGACTGAACAGAGACAACTTGTGAATGAACTGGATTAGAATGCCCCAGCGCTGGGGGCCGTACAGGTGAGCCCCGTACAGCGCGGCCCCGGGTCGATGCGCTTCTTCTGGCGCCGACCCTGGCACGACCACGGCCCCTAGGCACTGCATCCTGCGATACAGGCAGCACCGAAGGTTGGACCTGCGGAGCATCAGGTAAGCCAACTCCGGCTAACAGTGGCTCCCCTTCTTCACTAGATGATGATGCAGGAGAGGAAACATCCACCGGGGGAGGCGGGAATGCTGATGACGTTGACGGGGTCGAGCAACGGTGTAGCAGGCCATCCATCTCCGCCTCTACCCTTGCCAGTGTCACCGGGTCGCCAGACAAACTTGAAACCAATAGCCTGGATGCGTTTCAAGGACTGACCAGGCTGCGGAGATCGCAAGGCCTGGGATGGGCCTTTTATAGGCCGCTTCGAGGAGCGGGCTGGAACAGGCCTTCCTGCTGCCTTCTTAGGAGCCATTCCTACTACTGGTGAGAAAAGAAAAGAAAATAAAATTAAGTAGAGGAGGAAAAAAAAAAAAAAAAAAAAAACCAACTAAGTTCTTTAAGACGCTAGAATCTGCAAGAAAATGAAGCAGAATGAATTAAATAGTTAATTAAAACTAAGACCTAGACTATAAAATGATGCACCAGTAGACAGGAGGCAACCACTTGCTTACAGATTATGCAACAGATCGGTAACCCAGGAGCAGCTGGGAAGAGCACCAGCCACCAAATCAGAAGCTGTCCAATACGGAAACAAACCACAACCTTGTGCTCTTTACCAGCACACACACCTACACTAGCCGTCCAGGCTGCGTGCAATTGAAGAAATTAATTGCCTGCAAACATATCAACTGCCACAAGAGGTCGCAGTAGTACCAATTATACTCAGCCTAGGATAAAGCAACCACCAGGCCCTGCAATTACTAGGCCTGAACGCTAGAGGCCGCCACGTGGCCGAGAGGAATCAAAATGGCGCTCCCGCCTAATGAGGCTGCAAAATGGAGGCCTCACAGCTCTCCGCTCAAATCAATGCACCTCTGGGGACAACCAGCGGCACCCAGCCCCCCAGCAACACCAGGCCGGCCTCCCAGGGCCTGCTACAGGGCAAGGTAAGCCACCCCTAGCCAGGCAGCCAGCCGCAGGGAAGCTACCAACAGAAGCCTGTGGGGAAGGGAGAAGCAAGGACAAACTGAGAAGAAATGTTCCCTTGACTGGGGATCGACCCTGCAAGAGGGCAGGGGAATTGAGGGAAGCCCTCCCCACACGGCCCCTGGGCCCAGGCCGAGCACCCCCCCCCCGACTAAATTAAAGGGAATCAAAACAAACAGGAAAATTAAATAAAGTGGGGAAGGATCTTTCAGCAACAAATTAAAGAAAGAGGAGAAAATGGAGGAAGAAAAACAAAGGGAAAGGGTATACGACCCAAACTTCTGCTGTAGTCACTCAGAGATCCGATGAGATCCGATGTCCACAAGATCCGATGTCCACAGCAAAAGAGAAAGAGAAAGCTGTGGACCTTGCTTAAATAGCCACTGACCCCACCCCTAAGTTTGCAACATCAACTTTCCCCAGATAACCAGATCCTCCCATCTAAACAAGCCCTGGCTTTAACTTGCCTAGCAATCATGGGGTGCCTTGTATAGCCCCATCCGCAACCCGTGCTCTCCTTTTAGTGAGAACACGCTTTGTGCCTTTCATTTTTTTTTGCCCAAGTGCAATACTTTACATTTCTCCCTGTTAAAATTCATCTTGTTTGTTTTGGCCCAGTTCTCTAATCTGTCAAGGTCGTTTTGAAGTGTGATCCTGTCCTTTGGGGTGTTAGCCGCCCCAGAGGACAGGATCACAGAGTGGTATATAAATCTAATAGATAACAATAACGATGTTTTATGCAAGTGCGTTTTGATCAGAACGGCACTGCACCATGGATTTTGTAGTCAGCCCCATGGATTTCATAGATAGAAACCAATAGGAGTAGACTTTTGAGCAGACTTCTCAGAAGACGGCTATCACAAACCCATTGCTTTCTGATTTCTCCCACTCTTTTGAGTGGCCACTGCTTCCAGGGTAGAGAGATTCAAAATACATGGGGCAGCATCCATGGGGTTCAGCAGTCCGTGTTCTCATCCTCAATTTATTTGTATGCCGCTTTTCCAAAGTTGAAACCATGCTCAAGTACCGTAGTTCTCTTCCTTAGCCTGGACCACGTTTGCTGGCACTGAGACCTAGTAAACAGCTGGTGTACATGGCCTGATGGCCATTGCCATTCTGGGCTTCTTTGGGAGGAAGGCCAGAGTACTAATCCGATAAAAACTAACAGCAAACAAGCAAGTAAATAAATGAATAAATAATACTGCAAAAGGGCCTGTCTAAAGCATTGTAGGTGTGCATTTTGACAGCAAAGACGCCTGCTTCTTGGGAGAAAAGTAATGACAAACCTAGACAGCATCTTAGAAAGCAGAGACATCACCTTGCCAACAAAGGTCCGTATAGTTAATGTCATGGCTTTCCCAGTAGTGATGTATGGAAGTGAGAGCTGGACCATAGAGAAGGCTGATCGCCAAAGAATTGATGCTTTTGAATTATGGTGCTGGAGGAGACTTTTGAGAGTCCCATGGACTGCAAGAAGATCAAACCTCTCCATTCTGAAGGAAATCAGCCCTGAGTGCTCACTGGAAGGACAGATCGTGAAGCTGAGGCTCCAATACTTTGGCCACCTCATGAGAAGAGAAGACTCCCTGGAAAAGACCCTGGTGTTGGGAAAGATGGAGGGCACAAGGAGAAGGGGACGACAGAGGACGAGATGGTTGGACAGTGTTTTCGAAGATACAAACATGAGTTTGTCCAAACTGCGGGAGGCAGTGGAAGACAGGAGTGCCTGGCGTGCTCTGGTCCAGGGGGTCACGAAGAGTCGGACATGACTAAACGACTAAACAACAACAAATATATGGGCTTGCAGTCCATTGCAGGCAGAAACCTAGGCTGATGCAACATAGATGTACTGGGCATTTGCTCCCTGGTCCCTGCAAGTGGGTTCTCAACTGCAGAGTTGGAAGCATCATCTAGTCTAATCCCCGTGATGTGATTAAGGGAATCCCCAGAGAAACTGCGACTTGAAATGAAGTCAGCTTTGACCAAGAGAATTCTGGCTCATGGTTTAAGAAGTCCCAAATGTGCCCTTTGTGGCATTCCCTTGGGGCTGATCAGGCAGAAGGCAGGGACACCATCAGCAGGTGGAGTTGGAGCCAACAGCAGACAGAGGAAGAGACAACTGGTTCTGGTTTCCTCACCCCCCCCCCACTGCAAGTCCTACAAGGAAAATAATGAGAATAAGGGGGAGAAAGTTGACAGCCAAGGCCGCATTTTAAACTGGCAGGCAGGTGCGGGCTGGCTAAGAACAGGCTAGAGTTGGTGAGACAATGCTCCATTCATTGTGACGGCCCCACCTTCATAGGGGAGATGTTCTGAGCACAGTCAAAAACACCTGACCAACAAGGAGAGACTCCTTTCTAGTTTTCAGGAAGTTTTTGTGGCAATGTCCATCAGGGTAGGAGGATTGGCATTAGTCCAAGTAGCATCTTACAAGGTTCACTGGTGTTTTCCTATTTAAGTTCTGGTCTGAGCCTTGCCTCTTTATGTTCAGAGCTAACTAACAGCTGGTGCCTGGGGAAGGAGGATTAATCTGTAAAATATGGCGCTGATCATATGTTGTTCTGGAGATTGTAAGATGCTATCACCAGCAGTGCAGGCCCCCAGCATTTATCTGACTGTGCCAGTCCTGGTAATATGCAGAACAGAACTGATGGAATGAGGATTGATTTTGACATCGACATCAACCCAATTCAGATCAATTCTGATCTGAAGTTGCATGGCAAGACATTCCCCCAAGAACAAATTCTAAAATGAATGGATGATTCTGAAGGAACCATCCTGTAAAATGTGGATGATTCCTCATAGGGAGGCAATATTGTTTTCTTATGAGTTGAATTTAGGTGTAAGTCTGCCAACAATGAAAGCAGAATTTGCCACTGTTGTCTCTGAAGCATATCTGCTTGTCCAATGTGGGAAACAGGAGACTAGACTAGGTGGGCATTCGGTTTGATCCATCAGGAGAACACTATAGATGTGGAGCTATGGAAAAACCCATGAAAAAAAGGTTTCCCTCCAATTTTTATAGCGTTCTTTTCATTATTATTTTTTTTAAAATCAGTAGAATAAGCAGTAAATATATTTCTGGTTTCCCCCCAATTTTTCACTTCCAGGTCTTTACAACTCTGGTCAGGAGTCATCTGACATTCTGAAATTAAACGGTGAGATGGACCCAAAGTGGTGGTGAGAATTAACATGAGTCAATAAGCAGGTTTCTTATAGAATACCAAATGGTTAAGAGAAGACAGTGCTTTGAGACTCATCCTCCTCTGAAGCAACCATAGACATCTTTTTAGACCTTTGACAGTTCTCTCTCTTTCCAAATAGCCTCTCACACAAGTTAAAACAGGCTGGGAAGAAGATGGGCTATGGTGTTTCATTTCCTGACCAGCTCGTGATAGTACTGTGTAGAAAATTGGGTGGGACTGACTCATGGTATATGTAGGGTGACCACAATCTGGAGGAAGAAACTGGGACTTTACTAATATCCAGCCCCATATTTGTCATTTTAGATCAGGGGGTCTGACCTGTAGGCCCTCCATATGCACCCCACTTATTCAACCTATTCTTAAATGATTTGGCTCATCACTTTGAGGATGTAAATGGACATCCACCAGCATTAGGCCAACATAAAATAAGATTGCTTTTATATGCAGATGATATTACAATTCTTTCTCATACTCAGATCAGCCTTAGAAGACTTCTGTACTCGTTTTTTTCTTCCTTCTGACAGATCAACTCCTTGGGAATTAATTATGAAAAATCTAAAATTATGATAATTTCTCAAAGTTGTCAAATTGTTAAATGGGGACTAGATAATCACCCCATTGACCAGGTAAAATCTTTTGAACACCTAGGGATATTCTACCAGCCAAATTTAAACTGGACAAAAACACGGGCGTTGAATAACAATCCAACTAAAATGCACCACATCTGTGATTCTTCATTTTTTCTTCCTCAGAGGAACCAGATGGTCCCTGCTGCAATAAATATATTTTAATGCCAATGTCCTTTCTCAGTTATTGTATGGCATTCCATTTTGGATAGAAGCATTTAATAGAGTAGTTGAACGAATTCAAGCCCCATATTTGTCATTTTAGATCAGGGTGTTGACCTATAGGCCCTCCATATACTGTTGGACTCCATATTTCATCACCTCCAGCCAGCATGGTCAAAGACCATGGAATGTCCAAAACCATCTCAGGGGAAACCAGTTAGTCACAAGCTACAGAGTCTTCCCAATAAATATAGAATGTTCATTTTATATTGTTTTCTCTTATTCTCTCAACAAACCCATGGTTTTAATTCACTGGAGCCTAGTGCACCCTGGGTGCCAGGAGATCTTTCAGGGAGGAGTTGTAATAGTGCAGTTTTGCCCAATGTGGTGGCCTCCACATGACTTGGACTAAAACTCCCATCAGCCCAAGCTAGCAAGGCCAACATTCAGATATGATGGGAGTTATAGTCCTAAAATGGGAGGGAATGGGTTTAGACGAAGCTACACATTCTCATGTCTCCTTATAGTTAGTGCTGTTCGCTGCAGCCGGTGCCCTTTGGAACTGGTGGGACAGGGAGACCAAAAGTAGGGAGGGTCAGTGACGGGCAAAGCTATTGGCAGACTGCTTGTGGGAAGGGAGAAAGGTTGGGTGGTTCTGCCTGAGGGCACATGGAGGTTGTTTGGGAGCAGTGCTGCATTAACCCTAATGGACCACCCTCCACAAGGGACATGGAGCACATGGAAGACCAGAGGTGATATTTGGGAATGTTTGAAATAACACCTGAAATGAATCCTAAATCCCCCCTTCTGTTTCTCTGTAGCTGAATGGCAAGAGAGGAGTAGTGAATTTTCGTTGGGCAAAGGATTTATATGGAGGCATGTTCAGCTAGTTCATTAAAGTGAATAGCAACTTGAGTCAATTCATCGCATCTAATCATACTATAGAGCCCTTAAGTAGCACTGCTCCTGCAGCACTGGAATTTGTTTAGATGCAGCATTGCCTGGTGAAAAGGGCTACAGTCCAATGGTAGTCCATCTGTATTGCATCAGGGTGTCCTTGTTTCAATCCCAGATATCTCCATGTAGGATCGGGAGCCTAGTACCTCTTCATTAAACATCCTGAATGCAATGAGTGATCCACTGAGCGGAAGGAAGAACATGTCGGATTGTACGTGATGTTTGGGAATGTTTGAAATACCCACCAGAAATAAATCTGGGATGCATCCTGAACTGAAATTGACCTTTTCCATTTCTCAGGACCTAAATTGGTAGGTAGGACTAAGAGAGAACCCTGCCTGATCTCCAGGAAATCCACATCCCACTGGTGTAGAAAATGCCCACCTAGATGGACCACTTGGTCTGACTTGGGAGAAAGCCGCTTCCTACATTCCCATGAAATCGCACTGCTTTTACCACTGCATTTTGGCTGAGTAACAACACTCTTCTGTAATAGGACAGGAAACCATGAAAACAACCTGCTTGAAGGAGATGGAATGAAGAAGTGGGTCAAGAAATCACACTGGTGAAATGCATGACATTTTATTAATTTGCTAATATTATAAGCAAAGGAGATTCCAGGGAGAAGAGGAAGGGAGGAGGTGTGGGGAGGGGAATGACATAGGAAAGAAACCAGACTTGATGGATCAACGTAGCATTAGAGGAAATCAGAGAATAAACTTGGCCCCCTTGAACATGAAAGGACTCTTTCTTCTCAGCAGCTGGAGGCACGAGGAACTCATCAGACCCATCCAGCCTTTAGGCACAGCCCTATCTCCTCACCACCTTCTCAACGGTCTTCCCTTCATGTGTCACTTGGCAGGTGACTGTCTCATAGCTCTCCCAGTCGGACTTTCTCATGTTGAGGTAGCTGCTGGCCATGTACTTGTCATTCAGCTTGGTGGGCGTGGTTGTCTCCACCCCAGAGGAGATGGTGGCGCCATCAGCCTGCCAGGTAACTTGGACAGTGCCTGGGTAAAAGCCATCCACGAGACACACCGCGGTGGCTTTGTCTGAGCTCTTCAGTTCTTCTGGGGATGGTGGGAAGACGTTCACTGTTGGAGGTACTGTTGGCTGACCTGGAAGTCAAGGGGAAAGCTGGTTAAGTGTTGTGTCTCAGCGGAATATTAAATATTTGGCACATATAATAATTTACTTGATTTCATAAAGGAAGCACTAATCTCTATTCCCCAAAGTTGTGTTCTGAAATGTTTTGCAAGGACATTTGACTATCTGGAAGGCATGACTTGTTGATGTCAATCTCCTCCAAAAGCTTTTCCTCTCCCCCAGCCTCAAGACCCTTTGTAATACTGTTGCTTGTGAAGCCTTCTCCTCAACTTAACTGCTATTATGCATTATATCTTCTCAGAATGCCCTACCATTAAATATATCATATAGATGTTTCCGGATGTATTGTTCTCCATGTGGTGGGGGTGTCAGAAACTGGGAGCTGCTATTTAAATTTCCCATAATTCTCCTGATGTAGCATTACTCTGAGTCACTGTAAGCAAATTTAAATGGTGGCTTCTGGACCCATCTATTTTTAGAAAGTGGATATTTTGCTGTAAGCTCAACTAGGTGGCCTACAAGACCCCTTATGATTCCTTATGATTCTAGTCCACAGTGGCGTAGCGTGGGGGGCCAGCCACACTGGGTGCAACATCTGGGGGGGCACGCTCACACTCGCAGCTCTCTGCCCCCTGCTAAAATCCACGGGTTAGGGGGCGCAAATTACTTGCCTTGCCCCGGGTGCTGACAACCCACGCTACGCCACTGCTAGTCCGCAGTTCTGTGTGCTGGAATTTTTGAAAGGATCTGGTGGCTTTCTGGAAGCCACGCCTTTTCGTTTTGGTAGCCTGCCTTCTAGTCCCAAACGTTTTATTCCCCCTGCCAACTTCTAGAAAACGTTTTCCCCAGTTTAATTGTCATTATTTATTATATATTCCCAGAATGCCTGACTTTTTAAATGTACAGCAGATATGTCACCTAAGGTTTCTGATCTTCTCAGAGGTAGATGCCACTCACAGAGAGACAAAACCTTGCCCACACCTCTGATCCATTTTTGCTTAGAGCGTTTATAGTGTTGAGCCTAGTGACCAAAGTGGAATGGGGGTGGAAGGAAGCAAGTGCGATGGTTAAGTCAGATAAATAGTTGTGGGCACCTGAAAAGAAGTGGAACGCTTTACTGCCTCTGCGTTTGCTAGATGTTCTTAGACTCCAGCTCCCATTAGTTGGAGTCCAATAACA
This sequence comes from Podarcis gaigeae, assembly GCF_964106915.1. NCBI lineage: Eukaryota > Metazoa > Chordata > Lepidosauria > Squamata > Lacertidae > Podarcis > Podarcis gaigeae. Next base: position 28,081,209 of record NC_139693.1, on the reverse strand, counting down.
CCGAGAAGCCCACAGATTCTGCAATCCTGAATGAAAGCCTTTGTCTATCACACTTTCTTTTTAATATTATTGTTCTTCTTGTTGTTGTTGCTATTATTATTATTATTATTATTATTATTAATCAAGCCACCCTGAATCCTATCAGGAAAAAAGGTGTGGTATAAACAAACAAACAAACAAACAAACAAATAAATAAATAGTATAATAAATCATAATCAATGCTTTTTTCGGGGTGGGTGGGTGCAGGGGTATGCATACCCCTAAATATTTTGTGAATTTTTGAACTTTTGTCCATTTACTGTATTCATCTTTCCCAATTTGAACTATAAAATGGTGGTTTTCTTCAGTCAAAATGAGAGTACCCCTAAACATTTGTTTTAGAAAAAAAGCACTAATAATAATAATAATAATAATAATAATAATAATAATAAATCTTGAGGCCATATGCCCTTCGAGGGTATTCTCTTGTGGCCATATGCTGATAGTGGATTGGAACAAAGTCCAAAGTAACAATTGCTTTCTCAAAATCTTCTGTACCATGAAAATAAATAAAAACAGTAATTTCTTTTTTAAGTTCAAAGTGGGGGGGGGGATCATCCATTTTCTCTCACACTTTCCACAACACCTCTCCCTCTCTCTTCTCTCCCTCCTTCCCCCTCCCCCTCCACCAGAAGAGGGCCAGATCCTTCTTGCCAGAGGTTTCGCCTTATCACCCACAGAAGGCTTTTGAAATTAGGAAAAGGCTCACCATGGCGTTCCTACTAAGCTTCGTGGACTTGGACATATATCAATAAGGATGGAGGGGAGTCTCCTAACAGCTCACAGCAAAGCTGCCCATGTAGCCAATGGGAGGAGGATGGGTTGGGTTGTGGGTGGCAGCCTCATAGATCAGCAACCTCTCCGCAAATGTTCCCCCTTCCCTGCTTCACTATGATTCCTGTATTGCAGAGGGTTGGACTAGATAACACACAGGGTCCCTTGCATCCTACATTTCTATGGTTCTGTAATACTCCACCAGCACATAACCAGGTTTTGAACTTGGGGCAATGCATTGACCCAGTCCTCATGGAGATTGCCTTTGGGGCTGCTGGCAGGAGGCTAGCAATGACAAGGAGAAAAGTATGTTCAAAATATTCCCCCCTGCAATGCTGGATTTCTTTGTACATGGATTTTCCTTAAAAAGAAGAAGGGGAGGGGGGAACCAAGGGGGAATACAGTGGTACCTCGGGTTAAGAACTTAATTCGTTCTGGAGGTCCGTTCTTAACCGGAAACTGTTCTTAACCTGAGGCACCACTTTAGCTAATGGGGCCTCCCGCTGCCACTGCGCGATTTCTGTTCTCATCCTGAAGCAAAGTTCTTAACCCGAGGTAATATTTCTGGGTTAGCAATGTCTGTAACCTGAAGTGTATGTAACCCGAGGTACCACTGTATTCCAATCAATTTACAGTGGTACCTCGGGTTACATATGCTTTAGTTTACATACGTTTCAGGTTACAGACTCTGCTAACCCAGAAATATTACCTCAGGTTAAGAACTTTGCTTCAGGGTGAGAACAGAAATCGTGCTCCGGCAGCATGGCGGCAGGAGGAGGCCCCCTTAGCTAAAGTGGTGTTTCAGGTTAAGAACAGACCTCCAGAATGAATTAAATTCTTAACCTGAGGTACCACTGTATTGTATTTTCCCAAAAGGAAAAAAAGGGAAAAGGTTGTATCTGCCTAATGTTTACTCATAATAAACACACTGGAATTAATAGTTTGAAATTATTCATGCCCATTAATTTCAGTGAGTTAACTTTGAGTAGGACTAACAATGCATGATAACTACATTAATATCTTCCAGAGGGAAAGGCCTGTTCATCTGTCATAGCAAAGAGTACAAAGAGTCTTGTGGTGCCCTAAAGACTAACACAGGTCCTGGGTAGCTCTAGCCAGGTTGGCCGAAAGTATTTTGCTGCCCGAGGCAAAGAACAAGATGGTACAGCCCATCCCCCATAGAGAGGACAACTGGATGGGCAGTTGAATTTTACTTGAGCATTAGCAATGGAAGGAGATTGCCTGTCTGTATCTTTCTATCCACCCATCCATCTGTCTATTAATCCATCCATCTAGATCAGGGATCAGCAAACTTTTTCAGCAGGGGGCCGGTCCACTGTCCCTCAGACTTTGTGGGGGGCCGGACTATATTTTGAAGGGAAAAAATGAATGAATTCCTATTCCCCACAAATAACCCAGAGATGCATTTGAAATAAGAGCACACATTCTACTCATGTAAAAACACCAGGCAGGCCCCACAAATAACCCAGAGATGCATTTTAAATAAAAGGACACATTCTACTCATGTAAAAACATGCTGATTCCCGGACCATCCGTGGGCCAGATTTAGAAGGCGATGGGGCCAGATCTGGCCCCTGGGCCTTAGTTTGCCTACCCATGATCTAGATAAACAAACTCACACACTTTGGTGATCAATTCATTTTTTTAAGACTACGTGAAATCTAGCTTCACGTTAAAACATTTTGTTGGCCAATCCGTATCACCCTTTCCCCCCAGTACACACACAAAGCGATCAACATGTATCTTACAGTATTTGAAGTTAACTAGCATACTTTCCTCTTACAACTAATGGGATTTTGGTGGGATTTATACTGCCTAACCATCACTCCACCCCAATCCATTCCTTCATGGCAGGGCTGCCTCCTTCTCAACAGTGATGCCCTCTGAAAGACTGGAAATTGATGGAAGTGCAGTATCTTTACTAGGACCAACTAGGACCAAAAGCAATGAAAAAGCATCTCTGAGTTCATCAAAATGCTTCTCCAGGCGAGATGGTTAGCAAGGGGGGGGGGGAAATCTAGAACAAAAAATGAGGTTGGGAGCGGGAAGAGAAAAGCGGCCAAGATGAAAAGCCGTAGTCTGCCATCCATTGCACTAAATATTATGTACTAATAGCATTTCCCATGAATGGGTTCTTACATAGCCTAAATTGCACTGGTCCTTGCGGAAAAGGGAAGTATCAACAGAATTAGAGGAACCCTGAACCTTGTTGTGTTTTGCTAAAGTATTGAAAAATCTTGGAGACAAGAACCCAAACAGCTCAATGAAGAGTGAGCATGCTGTGCATTCATGGACCGCAGATTGACTCTCTGAGAGGGGAAAACAAACAGAAAACTGTCAAGAGAGGGAGGGAATGGAGTATCCTGAACAAGGCAACAGAGTGCAACGTTTTGTTACAGATCCTACTTGCCTTAAGAAGTCAGGGTTATAGCTTATGTTAGTCATAGACCCATCAAAATTAGTGCCCATGGGTAACTTAAATCCATTAATTTCAGTGAGTCTACTCTTTAGTAGAACTTAGTTGGACACTACCCACTGGATGATATTCAACTAAAGTTGAATATCTTTAGTTGAAGATACTTACTCAGTGCAGATGCATTGAGATTAAATAGGTCTATTAGTTTCTGTGGGTCTATGCTAAGTAAAACTTAGCTGACTGTTACCCAGTGAGGTTTTTGCAATATCCTTTTCTTTTCTGCACCACCCATTTTTAATTCTTTCCCACTCTCTTTTTGGTAAACACCCTCCAGCTTGACAGAGGAAGGTTGATGAACCTGAACGGTTGGCCAGCTATTGTGACTTTTTAGATAGTCCCCAATAAAGTTATTATACTACAAATGGTTTGGTGTTTTTTTCCTGTCCTAATGGACCAACGCAGCTGTCTAAAATCTTTTCGGAAGTGGCAAGCCATGGACCCAACACAAACTGCAACTCTGTTACTTTGGAAAAGAGATCCATTGACTTCACTGGGACATATTTTCAAGAAAATGTATTTAGGATACAGAGTATATTCTGCTTTCTTTTTGTTAGACTTGTTTCTGAGGGAATTGGGTTCGAAGTTAGCTTCTTGCATTCAGAATAGAGATGAATACATTGGCAAGCAGAGTGGAAAATTCTAGCAACTTACAAAATAATATTTTACCTAACTTTTTCCAATTCAACCAAATGCATCATGCTTTTTGTAAAACCTGTTTCTGCATGAAGACGTACCTGCAAATCATCTTTCTACCCCTGCACCATGAAAAGATTTAATGTCCAGGGCAAGCTGATTCAGATGTAAACTCACCAAGTTCAACCACTATTACTCCCAGGTAAGTAATTGCATTATTACTTATCCTATTATTTCAATCTCTGACACCTAATATTTTTTAAATTCAGCAATGACTACAAAGGGGAAAAATAATATCATTTCTAATACAACCTCATCTTGAATTAGTTTTAAATATTACTTGTTGCTACGGATATTATTCTAAAAAGGTAGAGCAGTCTTAAACTGAAAAGGCAATTTTGCTTTGTCACCGTGGTCTTCCTGATATTTTTAAAACAAAACAAAACAGTGTGACAAATGAGAAAATTTGCTTTTTAACTTTGCCGTAACCTTACCTGCGTATTCCCACAATGGGAAAAGTTGAACTTACTAATTGACGACCCAAAAAACTCTCATCGAAAGTTGTAATGTTATTAAAAATAACAGACAGCAACGGTTTCATAACAGCAAAGCATTTACTTATTCAGAAGTCTCACTTTGTCAACTGGACTTACTCCCAGTTGCCTTAGATTACAACTTTAATCGGCACATATAAGCAGAGAAACATTCTACAAATTCATCTGATCTAGTTGACCCAAGAGAGGACAAATCCTGACCCTCTCCTAAGCTGATTTGAAGTACTGGGCAAGAGATGCCCTGGCTAAGCCAAGACAAAGTTTGGAAGGAAAAATGACAGAAATTAAATACAAAGCTGATCAGAAAACAGTTGTATAGGCATTTTAAAGCGACTTACCTAGGATATTCAATTGGGTTCCACCGCCGAAGATATACACACAGTGACTAATGGCCTTACAAAAATGTTTTTTTTTTTGTCACCAGAAAAAACTTTGCTTCCTCTTTTCTGGATAGCGTACCTGGTCAGTGATGAATTTGATGCAAACGGCATGCAGCAAAGGGCTTTGAAAGATGGGGCATAGGTGAGTTTTCAGTGCAAAAATGTTGGATGGATTCTGATGCAAAATAATCCATTGGAAAAAGAGAGAGCGCTGAGCCCTAGATCTGGAAAAAATATATATTCTGCAATGTGGTCGGGAGCCCTGCTGAAAAGGGTGTGAACAGCTGTCCCATGCAGACTGCCATGCAAATAGCGATGGATGAATCTGTCAATTTCAGTTTCTCCCAGTTTTTCATTATTCTAATCAAAAATTCAGTTTGCCACATTTTGGTATTTTTATTTTTAAAGGAAGTCCTCAAGAAAACCCATCAGCATTGTAGTGGTGATTTCTCTCAGTATACAGATTCTTTTTGCAAGCAGTCTCCCTCAAAACAGTGCTTTTCCGTGTGCTATTTTCATTCGCACATGCACTTTTATGCATAGTTCGCCTTAGCAAACGCAATTTTTTCCTGCACATTGTTGGTTTCCGTGCTGCATTGCAAAATTCAGAGAAGGGTTGATTTTGACAGAAAGCTGAAATTGTCTTCCCATATTGTTCTGGGAACAGCAAATGAGATAGTTCACATGAGCACGAGGAATTAATGTCTTCCTCCATAACCTCCTTGCAAAGGATCCAAGTGTAGCTGCAAGTTACAAGAGGGCAGACCCTGAGATTCCCCTCCTGTGCAGATCCATCAGGACTGGATAGCTCTACATATGTCTAAGGCAACTTACTTGTGGACATAAAGGCGCACATTTGCACTGAGTGGATGCTTAGGGAGATGTGTACCATCGCACCAGCATACTTTGACCATCAATTCACTTCCCTCCATCCAGTTCGTAATGTGGATGGGTGTTCTATCTGTGGCAGTTTTGCTCTTTTTACTTTTACCTTTTTACCAGTCTCTGCTTATGCACCCATGGCTCTATGTTAGTCATGTCCATGAATTACAACAGGTAAACTCTGAGTAGGACTAGCACTGGCCACAACCCTTCATCTCTGTGGAATTCAATCTTGGCTTGCAAACTGGATACAGTGGTACCTCGGGTTAAGCATTTAATTCGTTCCGGAGGTCCGTTCTTAACCTGAAACTGTTCTTAACCTGAAGCACCACTTTAGCTAATAGGACGTCCTCCTGCTGCTGCGCTGCCTGAAGCGCAGTCCTGAGGCAAAGTTCTTAACCTGAGGTACTATTTCTGGATTAGCGGAGTCTGTAACCTGAAGCGTCTGTAACCTGAGGTACCACTGTACTCGCCGCCAGTAAAATATTAATTCACTTCCTTCGCCCACATTTTTTGGTGATTAAAAATATATATCTAATTGGGCCTTTGTCAAAACTGAGCCCATGACACGGTGCAAGCAAAATTACCCACTTAAAATAATCAGTTCTTCTCTATCTCATTCTACCACTGAGATTCTTCCCCTTTCTGCTCAGATTGATTTCAAGGCTCAGCGTACTACAGTGCTCACAGGTGTGTGTGTGTCTGTGTATGCAGAGAGTTAACTGAAGACTGTACATTTATTTTGGGGCAATATATTCTGTCATACCCTACACCACCCAGAATCTAGAACACTTCTGCCTCTCATTTTCATAGAGACCTATTAATTCATCTTTTTCTTTTGAAATATTTTTTGTTGGTTTTTACAAGCACAAATTTAAAATAATGAAAAGAAAATACTTTAAAAATATCCATACATGAGATTCTCTGAATCTTGTGACTTCCCCCCATCCCCTACACAGGTCCATAAAATAATTTTTCTAAAACTGCATATCGTTACATTCCCCACAGTTTTCATCTCTTTAGATTATCCATCTTCCATTTCTTTACAAGTTGTTTTTAAAGTCCAGCTAATGTTTTTATTTGTTTACAATGGTCTCCTAAGTAAATTATGAATTTTAATCCATCTTTTTCTACAAGCTGGATTCCTATAGGCATCCATGACAGATTAGTGTAGACGTCCTCTCTATAGACTAATTTCTACTAAAGTTGTTTTAATAAAGCCGTGAACCCCTTCTCAAGTGATTCCTGGGTCCCTGGAGAATTCTACACAATACATGCACCCATTCTGTAGACAGCACCATCTCTCCCATCTGGTCTGAATTTATATGTGACCTGCAACAGTGCAATACAGATGTGTTGTTATATCTGGCTTGAAGTTTACCCCCCAAAATAACCCAACTTCACCAAACACAAGGAACGCACTCCAAAGTACAAATCGGTGCCATCAGATTCCATAGAAGAGAGATGCTCTCACATCTCCTTCAATTCCTTAAAAACTGTTAACTTGTCATTAGGAACACAGCAAGATTACTACTTCTGAGTCAGACCACGGTCCGTCTAGTGTGATATTGTCAACCCCATGTAGAGATGCTGGGGACTGAATCTGAATCTGTTCTGACTGAAATTCCCAGGTGTCAGAAAAGGTTATTTATGCATGCTACTATGGTGTTTTGTTAGCCCCAAAATGGAAAACGAGCGGGGTCCCAACCAAAGAAGAATGGCAACTTAAGTTGACAGAATATGCGCAGCTCGCAGACTTAACATATGGAATAAGAGAACAAGGAGAACATATGTTTAGAGAAGATTGGGAAATGTTTATTGAATATATGGGGTGAAACTGTGTACACTTGAAAATGGCAGCATTAAGATAAAATCAGCAGGGTAAATAAGTTATGATGGAATACTGAATGGTATAGTTTTTGTCAAAGATGCAGGGATTTATGATATGTAAAATGAACCATGGAAAGAGAAGAAGGGAAGTCATTGATTACTTAAGGATGTAAAAATGAGTACTTTAAATTGTAAAACAGAAAATTTAATGAAATTTATATATACAGAACCTGGGACTTTCTGCATGCAAGGCAAATGCTTTTTCACATTCCTCAAGGATTTAAGCAATAATCGTTTACTAATTGTGTAGGTTTTTTCCTCATCTGTGGGACAAAAATCGAGGAGAAGCTATAAGCATATGAGGACTCTACAGTCATGCTTACCTGAATCGCAGCTCCAGTGTGTACCTCCTCTGCCTCTGAGATTTAAGTCAGGAGATTTAGGGTGCTTTCAGGAAAAAATCTTTTCTCCCCACTCCCTGCCGATAATTCTGAAGAGTTCACTTCCAAACGAGAACTGATGTGGTTGTAGCATCCCGCAAAAAAGGCAGAACGAGAGGAATCTGTAGAGATCACCAATTTCTCCATGAAATCCATTCTTGCATGTGCAAGACATAGCAAGCAATTGCATAAAGATTCCGAAATGCTGAGCAGCCGATGAAACGCAAACCTCTTATGAGGTTGGAGATTGCTGTTTCCAGCGCAGAGCATTACTTCTGTGTAATCCGGTTAATATCATTCTTTGAGTGATTTCCCTTTTATAGCCAGAATGGCTCCATCCACAATGGAGAAGCTTAGGAGAACTCCAAGGTTTTTTGAGGTAAAAATGAATAAATGAAACGAGGTGAAAAAGGACCAAAAGACCAAATAACTTCCAAAATAGCCCAGTGAAATTATAGCGCTCAGTAGCCAATAAATAGTGGAAAATGGAAAATCAGTTCCCCTACACTTTGGAAACTGGGTAATAGGCAAATGGTTATCTTAAACAGAAGTACTCCAAACTGCAACATTTTTTTTGCAGGTTCCACTTTCCACATCTGCTTATATTTCCAGAACATCGCATGTGGCTTAACTGAAAAGCATGGTTTGAGAAATCTGCAGGCTAATCTCTGTGGATATCCTGTGGCCTTTAACGCCACCCTTTAAATACTCACAAGACAACGCGTTGATCAAACTTGATTTCAATGTGTGGCCAAATTAACTCTATTTTCTGCCCATCCAGAAGGTCCAGAAATCTAAAAAAAACAACAACCCAAAAACTCGAAAGACTCCAGGAAAGGTATGTATCCTCAACATGCACAAGTCTACATAAGCACACAGCACCCATTGTCAGGAGCAGTACATCTGATAAGCACTTCCTTTCAGAGGAGGAGATCGGTAATGCTTCAGCAGCCGCCCGTGGCTTGTACTCAACTGGCATCTTCTGAAAATAGCAGAGCACATGTTTCTGGTACAGGAGGGTTCCTAGGGTCTGACTTTGCATCCTGTGTGCAAATGAACTGAAAGCCATTGGCCGGCCCCTGGTCCATTCACAGAAACACTGAAACATCTGTCAATGCGTTCAGTTGGAGGTTAGAAAGGGTTGGGAGGTGATCTTGGGCAGCTATTCGACGAAGCTGCTGGGGCCTGGACACCTGCAGCAGATGTTCACAGAGTTCTACTAAGTACCTTCGAGGTTTTAACTCAGTCCGCATTTTTAAAGTGACCCAGCCCGATTCACACTTCCTGGACTAATATGCACAGAAGAACGCAGTTATCCTTTAGATTTTCATACGTCTTCGAATTTTGTGACGTAGTCCCTGTGCGAAAAATTAAGCACAAGAAGGCATGTGAAAATGCATATTGTAGGTGAAAATGTGTGGAAAACGCATATTTGAGGGGAAATGTATATATGTATACACACATACACCCATCCCTACTAAATAATTGGAAGTCAATAACCCTTTCTGGTTAATGCAGTTTCTACAGTTCAGTGGTAGAACATCAGCTTTGCATGGAGAAGACCTCAAGTTCTTTTTATAATTTTTTAAAATTAATTTTCAATTACTAATATCCAATAAAAGCCACATTGTGTCAGTCTCAAATTACAATTCACATTCAAATATACAGTGGTACCTCTGGTTAAGAACTTAATTCGTTCTGGAGGTCCTTTCTTAACCTGAAACTGTTCTTAACCTGAGGTACGACTTTAGCTAATGGGGCCTCCTGCTGCTGCCGCACCACCACCGTGCGATTTCTGTTCTCATCCTGAAGAAAAGTTCTTAACCCGAGGTACTATTTCTGGATTAGCGGAGTCTGTAACCTGAAGCGTCTGTAACCTGAGGTACTACTGTATATCATTTATAAAGCCAATTATACATTTTGTATGGCCTCCCGTGTGCTGGATTTCAAGCTGGAATATTTTTATTTCATCCTGCTTCTGAAGTCTTAATTAATTCAAGCTTGTTCTTAATCCCCTATCAACAGCTACAGAGTTTTTGACTTCCATTCGTATTAACACATTTAATAAATCTTATTTCTGCAAAAGGAGTTCTGTATCCTATAAATATCCTGTGAGGGATGTTTGTTTTATCCATTTGTTTCTTCATTCTTCCTGCTCTCGATCATGTCTTCCACGGCATCGCTGCTTCCCCCCTTTGTTCCCAGAGGCTGTAAGAAAAGATCCCAAGTCAAATCCCCACCATCTCCAGGTGGGGCAGGGAGAGTCCCCTTGCCTGAAACCCAGTACTTCTGGGATTGCAAGACTGCAGGGAGGCACACGCCTGCCCCATCCACCAGCCAGAAGCCCAAGGCTTTCCAGGAAGAATATTACAATCAGGAGAAGACCAGCTTGACGCCATCTGTCAGCCATAGAAAGAGCAGCTACAGGGGCTTGAATCCCTAGTAATGTCAGCCAAAAAGAATAATCAACTGCAACTACCAGTTGTTCTGCAGCTGCAGAGCTGTTGGGAAACTGGGAAAGTTCCATTGGCAGAGCATGAAACTCTCTCTCTTTTTGTATATCATTTTTATTAAATTTCTATTTTACAATTTAAAATACCCATTTTTACATCCTTAATATGTCAGTGACTTCCCTTCTTCTCTTTCCCTGGTTCATTTTACATATCATAAATCCCTGCATCTTTGACAAAAACTATACCACGTGCATGCGCAGAAGTGCTAAATTGAGCCATGTGCATGCGCAGAAGTGGTCCTCCGGTTGCGAATTTCTCAGGATGTGGCCAGACCTCCGGAACGGATCCTGTTCGCAACCAGAGGTACCACTGTATTTTGAGAGAATGACTGACCCTGAGTGTTATGAATGAGGGAGCAAAGCTTCTTCCTATTGCTCTTATTTTAAAACGCATCTCCCACAAAATAACACATGTTGTTGTTGTTTAGTCGTTTAGTCGTGCCTAACTCTTTGTGACCCCATGGACCAGAGCACGCCAGGCGCTCCTGTCTTCCACTGCCTCCCGCTGTTTGGTCAAACTCATGCTGGTAGCTTCGAGAACACTGTCCAATCATCTCGTCCTCTGTCATCCCCTTCTCCTTGTGCCCTCCATCTTTCCCAACATCAGGGTCTTTTCCAGGGAGTCTTCTCTTCTCATGAGGTGGCCACAGTATTGGAGTCTCAGCTTCCAGATCTGTCCTTCCAGGGAGCACTCAGGGCTGATTTCCTTCAGAATGGATAGGTTTGATCTTCTTGCAGTCCATGGGACTCTCAAGAGTCTCCTCCAGCACCATAATTCAAAAGCATCAATTCTTCAGCGATCAGCTTTCTTTATGGTCCAGCTCTCACTTCCATACATCACTACTGGTAAAACCATAGCTTTAACTATACGGACGTTTGTTGGCATGTACTCCTTTTATCACATACACAAACCTCTTGGTACATTTTTGAGCCAATAATTGTATCACAAAGTTCAGAGAAGTGGAAAACCAGAAGGATTAAGTGTGTTCTTATTTGTATACGGTGAGAAGTGCAAATCAGGGGTCTCCACTACAATTCCCGGAATGTTTTATCACTGGGAACTGTAGTTTTGTGACGGGGATACAGGTCTCCTAACAACTCTTTAATCCTGAACATGCTACATTACCCAGGATTACGTGTATGGGGGAAGCCATGATAGCTGTGTAGTGTAGTTCTGCTTTAAATGTATAGTGCTTATGTAGCTTCAATGAAACTCTCCAGAATTCTTAAGTGAAGCAGAGAAGCTGACCCAAATTAATTTATCTCTTAGTTCACACCTCCATCTTGTGTATCAGAGCGAAACTGCAGGATGTGCTTAGATTTTCAGCTCGCCAGTAGTTTGCTACCGGATACTCCTTCCTGCTTCCAAGAAGCCTGAAGATGGCAGCACAACCAAAGAGATGCAAACATCTGAAAAGCCTTTCCAGGCATCCGCCTCCAAATAAAAGCAGGGATAGAGAAAGGAAGCAGTATCACCACTAGCAGAGGTCAGATGCATTTGCAGCAGCGTCTGTCTCTTGCAGCAACATGAAGCTATTGCATGTTAAGCTCTTCTACACAGGTATTAAACATGCAACAAAGTCTCTGGATTTGATTCTGAGACAGACTCTGATGTACGCTCCCACCACCAGTTTGCATTTCTTAGTGCAGAAAGTATTGATCTGATATGTAGAGATCTTTCCCATTCTAATTAATTCAAGAGGGTTCTGGAGGCTCCTCTGTGTGAAAGAAACAAGCAGAAGGTCCGTGATGTTTGGCTTATTCCTTCAGAGAAGCTGAGTACAGCTGGCTTAAACTGGTCCTGTTATCCCTTCTGTCAAGGTTATGCTGACTATAAAAATAAAGCCAGAAGGAGTCTGGGTTTCACTTTGTCTTTCTATCTCTTTTTCCTTCTGGTATGGTGTTCTGTACATAGTATAGGTAAAAGGTAAAGGTACCCCTGCCCGTACGGGCCAGTCTTGACAGACTCTGGGGTTGCGCGCCCATCTCGCTTAAGAGGCCGGGGGCCAGCGCTGTCCGGAGACACTTCCGGGTCACGTGGCCAGCGTGACGAAGCTGCTCTGGCGAGCCAGAGCCGCACATGGAACGCCGTTTACCTTCCCGCTGGTAAGCGGTCCCTATTTATCTACTTGCACCCAGGGGTGCTTTCGAACTGCTAGGTTGGCAGGCGCTGGGACCGAGCAATGGGAGCGCACCCCGCCGCAGGGATTCGAACCGCCGACCTTTCGATCGGCAAGTCCTAGGCGCTGAGGCTTTAACCCACAGCGCCACCTGCGTCCCTGTACATAGTATGCTTAGTGTTAAAGTTTAGACTTATTACACTGGGGATCAAAATTTTTGTTGCATTGACACCTGCAGTTGTTCTAACCTAAAGTCAACGTGCTGATTTCATATCTGAAGTTGGTTTTGTTCTGTAAGCTCTAGTTTTTTTGCAATTCATGTTTTTCACAATGCAAGAATTCAATATTTTATTAAACACATAGCCAAAGTAGTACAATATGAGTATTAGTGTAAGTGACATATAGCATTGAACGGGACATGTATAGCATTGAAAATGACATGTATATCTATGTACAGTTGGAGGTAGGCAAAAAAATGTATTCCCTTGGGATACACAGTGTACTGGGGAACAATTTTTTTTTTCATTTTCTTTTGCATGAGATTTTTCAACTGTTCTTATATGTTCTTTCAATGCTGATTTCAAATCTGAAATTGATTTTTGTGTACATGCTATGGCTATCTTTCAATTTCCGACTTTTGCCGATATGTCATATTTACACTGGGGATAAGTGGACACTGACACGTTGATCTACCCTAACTACATGGTAATTATTGTTTTGCAAACTTAATTTTTCTTTATTTTTACAGTTTTGTATCCTAAATATTTGTATTTTTCAGATCAGACCATGGCTTCTTCAAGTAGACAAAAATGTGTTATCAGTTATTGTAAGTTCAAGTTAAGTCTGCTGCAACTGGATTTCTTATGGACAGTACCAGTCCTGAATTTTAGTTGGATTTGTGACCATTATGCTCATTTGCCTTCAGTCGCAGTAAAGCTCTGCTGGATGAAATACAATTGCCTCTGGTCTATTGTTTGGGAATCCTGCAATGTGTTTAAGTTGTTACTCTGCTAACTATACATTGGAATCTGCTCTGGATCAATATTGCGTAGAATTCCATGACACTTTAGGTTATATTGATCACTGCTTGTGGTCTTCCTCTAGACATTTGGTTGGCGGTTGTGCGAACAGGATGCAGTACTAGGATGAGCCTTGGGCCTGATCCAACAGGTGTCTTCTTAAGCTCTTGACTCCACCAAAAGTTTAGTACAGGCAGTATTTTTTCCCTTGGAGGTATTCAAGAGTCAATGGGACGTGGGTGGTGCTGTGGGTTAAACCACAGAGCCTAGGACTTGCCGATCAGAAGGTCGGTGGTTCGAATCCCCGCGACGGGGTGAGCTCCCGTTGCTCGCTCCCTGCTCCTGCCAACCTAGCAGTTTGAAAGCACGTCAAAGTGCAAGTACCGTATTTTTTGCCCCATAGGACGCACCGGCCCATAGGACGCACCAAGTTTTTTGGGGGGGAAATAAAGGGGGGGAAAATTATTTTTCCCCCAGGCACTTGTGGGGCCGGCAGCGGGGAGAAGCGCTCTTCTCCCCGCTGCCCGCCTGCAGACCAGGTCCGGGGACAGTGGGAGGACGCGCTGCGCCTCCCAGCTGTCCCCGGAGCTTGCGGGGCTGGCAGCGGGGAGAAGAGCGCTTCTCCCCACCGCCCGCCTGCAGACCAGGTCTGGGGCTGGCGGGGCTGGTGGCCGGGAGAAGCATGCGTCTCCCCGCTGTCAGCCTCCAAACCACATCGGGAGACAGCGGGATGGCGGCGTTCCGCCTCCCCGCTGTCGCCCGACCTTGTGGGACTGGCGCTGCGGCTCTCCTGAAGCCTGGAGAGTGAGAGGGGTCGGTGCGCACTGATCCCTCTCGCTCTCCAGGCTTCAGCGAAAGCCTGCATTCACCCCATAGGATGCATACACATTTCCCCTTCATTTTTGGAGGGGAAAAGGTGCGTCCTATAGGGTGAAAAATACGGTAGATAAATAGGTACCGCTCCAGTAGAAGAAGAAGAAGAAGAGTTTGGATTTGATATCCCGCCTTTCACTCCCTTTCAGGAGTCTCAAAGCGGCTAACATTCTCCTTTCCCTTCCTCCCCCACAACAAACACTCTGTGAGGTGAGTGGGGCTGAGAGACTTCAAGGAAGTGTGACTGACCCAAGGTCACCCAGCAGCTGCATGTGGAGGAGCGGAGATGCGAACCCGGTTACCCAGGATTACGAGACTACCGCTCTTAACCACTACACCACACTGGCTCTCAGTAGGAAGGTAAACGGCGTTTCCGTGTGCTGCTCTGGTTCGCCAGAAGTGGCTTAGTCATGCTGGCCACATGACCCGGAAGCTGTACGCCAGCTCCCTCGGCTAATAAAGCGAGATGAGCACCACAACCCCACAATAGGTAACGACTGGACCTAATGGTCAGGGGTCCCTTTACCTTTACCTTTACTCAAGAGTATGCAATACCAGCACATTTCCCCACTGAATTCTACAAGTGTGGCACCATGCCCATGCCATGCCATGCCAAACACCTGTTCCACCCTGTTCTGCCCCTTTGCAGTGCCAAAAATAGCATGTGCATCAGCAGTCATTCATGGGCCGATCGTGTGCAAATGCGGAGGTGCCTGTACTTTGACGGTTTGTTTGCATCATAAGTGAACACAATTCTAAATTTATTCTTGCCTTAGGGAAAAGAAATACAGGTTTCTGTCTCAGTTCCCCATCAGGCTGCGTCGCCATATGTGTCGTTTCATAGTAATAATCACCCTTGCCATTGGCCAGGGCTCCAGAGATTGTTATATTTAAAAAAAAGGTAAAGGACCCCTGGACAGTTAAGTCCAGTCAAAGGCGACTAGGGGTGTGGCACTCATCTTGCTTTCAGGCTGAGGGAGCCAGCCTTTGTCCACAGACAGCTTTCTGGGTCATGTGCCCAGCAGGACAAACTGCTTCTGGCACAACAGGACACCATGACGGAAACCAGAGGGCACAGAAATGCCATTTACCTTCCTGCCACAGTGATACCTACTTATCTACTTGCACTGGTATGCTTTTAAGTGCTAGGTTGGCAGGAGCTGGGACAGTGAAATGGGAACTCACTCCATCACATGGATTCAAACCGCAAAACTGTCATGGTGGCCTGAAAAGTGTGATGAGCACCACACTCCATAGTTGCCTTTGACTGGACTTAACCATCCAG
The DNA here is from genome assembly GCF_964106915.1 of Podarcis gaigeae. NCBI lineage: Eukaryota > Metazoa > Chordata > Lepidosauria > Squamata > Lacertidae > Podarcis > Podarcis gaigeae. The sequence continues at coordinate 28,065,371 of NC_139693.1, read as the reverse complement.
GGGGTCCTTTACCTTTATTTTTACCTTCACATTTGATTGCAGTTAGGTATCTGTGCCATTTTTGAATGCTGCTCCATAATGATTTTTTAAATATTGCTTTAAAAAAGAAAGCTAAGATATTACGGGAAAGAGTTTTAACCTGGCCTACTCCTTCTGCTGTTATACTTTCAGCAGAGTTTCCTTTTTTATTTTAAGAAATAGCATATATTTAAAAATGTAGTCCCTCTGTGGAAGGACTTAGGGACGATAAGGCTCTTAATGGCTACAAAAATGACAGCTAAATTCTACCTCCGTTATCAGAGGCAATATACCACTCAGTGCAAGTCACCGGGAGCTGCGAGTGGAGACAGTATTTCTGTTGCACTCAGCTAACAAACATAGACATTTCTCTTTGACAGCAGGAGGTTTTTGCTTCACTTCCTCCTTTGATGGGGCCACTGTGCTTGCTGGCTAGCATCTTCGTCCCAGACTTGGCAGTAATAGTCAGCCTCATCTTGCTGTTGGACATCAGTGATGGTTAAGGTGGCCGTGCCGCCAGAGCTCTCTCCAGAAAAGCGGTCTGAAATATCGGCAGGTCTTATGCTGTCCTTATATATAACCAGTTGAGGGGCACTGCCATGTCTCTGCTGGTACCAGTGCACATAGTACCTATCAAACTTATCCCCTGAGCAAGTGAGTTCCACAGTTTGCCCCAAAGACACAGAGGCAGATGGGGGTTGTGTAAGTACATACTCGGCAACAGAACCTGAAAGAAGAAGAAAAAATTAAAAAAATCATGGTGTTACACAGATGTGGAAATTGTTTGGGAATCCTGCAATGTGTTTAAGTTGTTACTCTGCTAACTATACATTGGAATCTGCTCTGGATCAATATTGCGTAGAATTCCATGACACTTTAGGTTATATTGATCACTGCTTGTGGTCTTCCTCTAGACATTTGGTTGGCGGTTGTGCGAACAGGATGCAGTACTAGGATGAGCCTTGGGCCTGATCCAACAGGTGTCTTCTTAAGCTCTTGACTCCACCAAAAGTTTAGTACAGGCAGTATTTTTTCCCTTGGAGGTATTCAAGAGTCAATGGGACGTGGGTGGTGCTGTGGGTTAAACCACAGAGCCTAGGACTTGCCGATCAGAAGGTCGGTGGTTCGAATCCCCGCGACGGGGTGAGCTCCCGTTGCTCGCTCCCTGCTCCTGCCAACCTAGCAGTTTGAAAGCACGTCAAAGTGCAAGTACCGTATTTTTTGCCCCATAGGACGCACCGGCCCATAGGACGCACCAAGTTTTTTGGGGGGGAAATAAAGGGGGGGAAATTATTTTCCCCCCCAGGCACTTGTGGGGCCGGCAGCGGGGAGAAGCGCTCTTCTCCCCGCTGCCCGCCTGCAGACCAGGTCCGGGGACAGTGGGAGGACGCGCTGCGCCTCCCAGCTGTCCCCGGAGCTTGCGGGGCTGGCAGCGGGGAGAAGAGCGCTTCTCCCCACCGCCCGCCTGCAGACCAGGTCTGGGGCTGGCGGGGCTGGTGGCCGGGAGAAGCATGCGTCTCCCCGCTGTCAGCCTCCAAACCACATCGGGAGACAGCGGGATGGCGGCGTTCCGCCTCCCCGCTGTCGCCCGACCTTGTGGGACTGGCGCTGCGGCTCTCCTGAAGCCTGGAGAGCGAGAGGGGTCGGTGCGCACTGATCCCTCTCGCTCTCCAGGCTTCAGCGAAAGCCTGCATTCACCCCATAGGATGCACACACATTTCCCCTTCATTTTTGGAGGGGAAAAGGTGCGTCCTATAGGGTGAAAAATACGGTAGATAAATAGGTACCGCTCCAGTAGAAGAAGAAGAAGAAGAGTTTGGATTTGATATCCCGCCTTTCACTCCCTTTCAGGAGTCTCAAAGCGGCTAACATTCTCCTTTCCCTTCCTCCCCCACAACAAACACTCTGTGAGGTGAGTGGGGCTGAGAGACTTCAAGGAAGTGTGACTGGCCCAAGGTCACCCAGCAGCTGCATGTGGAGGAGCGGAGACGCGAACCCGGTTACCCAGGATTACGAGACTACCGCTCTTAACCACTACACCACACTGGCTCTCAGTAGGAAGGTAAACGGCGTTTCCGTGTGCTGCTCTGGTTCGCCAGAAGTGGCTTAGTCATGCTGGCCACATGACCCGGAAGCTGTACGCCAGCTCCCTCGGCTAATAAAGCGAGATGAGCACCACAACCCCACAATAGGTAACGACTGGACCTAATGGTCAGGGGTCCCTTTACCTTTACCTTTACTCAAGAGTATGCAATACCAGCACATTTCCCCACTGAATTCTACAAGTGTGGCACCATGCCCATGCCATGCCATGCCAAACACCTGTTCCACCCTGTTCTGCCCCTTTGCAGTGCCAAAAATAGCATGTGCATCAGCAGTCATTCATGGGCCGATCGTGTGCAAATGCGGAGGTGCCTGTACTTTGACGGTTTGTTTGCATCATAAGTGAACACAATTCTAAATTTATTCTTGCCTTAGGGAAAAGAAATACAGGTTTCTGTCTCAGTTCCCCATCAGGCTGCGTCGCCATATGTGTCGTTTCATAGTAATAATCACCCTTGCCATCGGCCAGGGCTCCAGAGATTGTTATATTTAAAAAAAAGGTAAAGGACCCCTGGACAGTTAAGTCCAGTCAAAGGCGACTAGGGGTGTGGCACTCATCTTGCTTTCAGGCTGAGGGAGCCAGCCTTTGTCCACAGACAGCTTTCTGGGTCATGTGCCCAGCAGGACAAACTGCTTCTGGCACAACAGGACACCATGACGGAAACCAGAGGGCACAGAAATGCCATTTACCTTCCTGCCACAGTGATACCTACTTATCTACTTGCACTGGTATGCTTTTAAGTGCTAGGTTGGCAGGAGCTGGGACAGTGAAATGGGAACTCACTCCATCACATGGATTCAAACCGCAAAACTTCAAACTGTCATGGTGGCCTGAAAAGCGTGATGAGACCACACTCCATAGTTGCCTTTGACTGGACTTAACCATCCAGGGGGTCCTTTACCTTTATTTTTACCTTCACATTTGATTGCAGTTAGGTATCTGTGCCATTTTTGAATGCTGCTCCATAATGATTTTTTAAATATTGCTTTAAAAAAGAAAGCTAAGATATTACGGGAAAGAGTTTTAACCTGGCCTACTCCTTCTGCTGTTATACTTTCAGCAGAGTTTCCTTTTTTATTTTAAGAAATAGCATATATTTAAAAATGTAGTCCCTCTGTGGAAGGACTTAGGGACGATAAGGCTCTTAATGGCTACAAAAATGACAGCTAAATTCTACCTCCGTTATCAGAGGCAATATACCACTCAGTGCAAGTCACCGGGAGCTGCGAGTGGAGACAGTATTTCTGTTGCACTCAGCTAACAAACATAGACATTTCTCTTTGACAGCAGGAGGTTTTTGCTTCACTTCCTCCTTTGATGGGGCCACTGTGCTTGCTGGCTAGCATCTTCGTCCCAGACTTGGCAGTAATAGTCAGCCTCATCTTGCTGTTGGACATCAGTGATGGTTAAGGTGGCCGTGCCGCCAGAGCTCTCTCCAGAAAAGCGGTCTGAAATATCGGCAGGTCTTATGCTGTCCTTATATATAACCAGTTGAGGGGCACTGCCATGTCTCTGCTGGTACCAGTGCACATAGTACCTATCAAACTTATCCCCTGAGCAAGTGAGTTCCACAGTTTGCCCCAAAGACACAGAGGCAGATGGGGGTTGTGTAAGTACATACTCGGCAACAGAACCTGAAAGAAGAAGAAAAATTTAAAAAAATCATGGTGTTACACAGATGTGGAAATAATCTGGTAAACACATACATGCAACTCTTCCTAAGAGAGGAACACTGACTGATTAGACTGCACATCATATCAACGAATAAGGCTCAAACTCCAGTCTAAGACAATGCAATGACAAATCTTCCTGCAGATAAGTTGATAGGAGAAATGAAAGTCTAGCATCCAACAGAAATGAGGAATGGGTCTCTCCTCACCTGAGCAATAAGTGAGGGCCAGAAGGAAGGGAAACCAGGCCATGATGTTCATTGCAGAGGAGTGATCTTTGCTGTGACAAATGGTCCATTGGGACAGCTTTTCTCACCATTCTTAAACCCTACCAAAGTTGCCTGGGGTTCTCTGCATGCAAATCTGCTTCTTGTTGATTGGGTGCTGATCCTGCTCCAATGCACATGAGGAAGGGCTAGAGCTTGGTGGCAGAGCCTCTGCTTTGCGTGCAGAAGCTCCCGGGTTCAATTCCTGGCATTATCAGGCTGGGAGAGACTTCCCGTCTGAAAACCCAAGGAGATGCTGCCACTTAGTTTAGGCAATGTTGAGCTGGGTAGACCAATGGTCTGACTCAGTATGAAACACTTCCCTGTGTTCTATAATGAAGATGGCAATTTGGCTGAAGGAATTTAAGTGCACAGCCCGGGGGTGTCAATGGCTCCCAGCTAGTTGTCCAGGAAACCCGAAAACACGTAACCTGAAGCATCTGTAACCCGAGGTACCACTGTATAAGGCAGCTTCCCATGTTCCTGTTTTGAACTCTTGTTTTCTCGAAGCAACAAAGCATTGACCAAAGCAGTTCTTCAATGCATAATCTGTCCCAAGGGATATGTGGTGGCAGCGGATCATGTGAGAAAGAGGAGGACTTGGTTAGTGCCCTGTAAGCATCATGCTGTTTAAGCCCCCTATTCCTGGTTGCACAGAGTGGATCTTATCAAGTCTGCCAGCACCCTCTAGAGATGTTTATTGAAACACCATGATGGTTTAGGGCTTAATTTCGCCACCTTTCCCAATACGTCCTAGATCTGAAGTTCATGTGGACTGGAGATCATGACAGACAAAAGGATGGTCGGCCCCGACCAGAGAAGAGTGGCAGATCAAGTTGATGCATTATGCTGAGATGGCTAAAGTAACTAGAATAATCAGAAATCAGGAAGATCTAAATTTTAATGAGGGGGAAAATTTATAACGTATCTTAAAGTCCATTGTAAACAGTTAAAATCATTAGTACGATCAGAATATCACTTGCAGTTCAGTGATGAATTTTGGACACAATGGAGAGGTAAAAGATTAGGATTATTATAGAAGATGCTGGAGGAAATGATTAACAATAGGACCCACAAAGGGGAGGAGGGAAGTCCAGGAGATTCATTGGAATCTTGTTTTCATGTTGTATGTTGGAATATAGTGTGTGTGTGTGTGTGTGTGTGTGTGTGACACACAGACAAAGGAGGTTCCTTATCACACAACACAGAGTTAAAGTGATGTTTATGGGCACAAGATGTAGTTAAGGGGGATCAGACATGGAGGATAAGTTGTGTCCAGCATAGCCAGAGAACAGCATTTTGAAATGACAGGCCAGCTCCATCAGGCCTCCTCTCCCCTCAACCAGGTGTGTTTGTGTGTGTCAGCCAACCTATTAGACTAAGACTATCAGACTAAGTAGCAACCGGGCTCATTTCATCACCTTTGCTGAAGGCCCAACTCCATCAGGTCCATCCTGCTCCAAAACTGGGCCAACTGGTCATTATAGGCACAACTGTTTAGACACTGGTGCCTGAGATGGATTTATATTTTCCTCTGCCCTCCCTGTTCCTTTCGCCTTGTGTGTCGTGGTTTTCTTTAGCTTATAACCCTGTGGGCAAAGAGTGTCTTGTTTCAATTGCTTCTATGTAAGCTACTCTGGGAGCCTCTTTGACCAAATGCTCTAAATAACGACAAAATAAGCCTCTCTGTGGCCCGGCATAGACCTGCTGTCTATTTCCGATGCACACTTGAAGTCTATGCTAAATTCTCTACCTCAGTGAACCCCCTTCATTTGCTTTCCCTCATTAAATAAGGGAGTGAGATAAAAGGGAGTGAGATAAAAAAACAAGTGCAAGTCTAGGAAAAGTGTGGATTTTGGGGTTAGAATGGCAAGGCAGTCTGAATAAGCCTCTTTTCATGAAAATTCAATTCCACTGGAAGGTCCCTCTTCTTAAGACAGAGTATGATAGCAGCTGCCTTTTTCAGCAAGAGGTTTTTGTCGCACTTCCCCATCTGCCTGTGTCACTGTGAGCTGTGTTGCTGTCCCACACCTGGCAGTAATAATCGGCCTCATCCTCTACTTGGGCTCTGGCAACGCTGAGTTTGGCTGTGTTGCCAGAGTTGGTGCCAGAGAATCGGTCCGAGATCCCATCGGGCTTCCTACTGTCTCTGTATATTAACAGTTCAGGGGCCTGGCTGGGTTTCTGCTGGTACCACTGCACATTCTTCCTACCAATGTTGCTCCCGGAACAAGTCATTTGGACATCTTGTCCCATAGACACGGACACTGATGGGGGCTGCGTCAACACATACTGGGCCAAAGATCCTGAAAGAGAAAGTGACAAAATATCTCATGACGTGTTAGACTCCTCTTTGGTCTTCTGTTCAGAAGAGAGAAAGAAAGAAAGACTTTTTTCTCTCCTACCTGAGAAATAAGTGAGGAAGAGGCAGGCCCAGAGCATGATGGGAATGTGAAGGAGCTCTCTTTCCTTTAGGTACAGAGGTTTCTGCTTCAGATGTCTCTCTGCTCTCTTAAATCTTTTCAATATCCTGACCCCGCCCTACATTCAAATCATTTCCCTTGAAAACGCAGCACACCCTCCTCTCCACCCCATGGGATAAAATGCATGCTATGACACTGTAGAAAATGAAGGGTGAACACTTATTTGGGGGGAGGGACATCTTGTGAGAATTAAACTCTAGTTCCCATTTGAAGTGTTATGCAGAAGAGAGCCCAGGTTGTTTGACTCTTTAGTTAATTCCCTTTTCACTTTTATAAAAACTATGCAAGACACTCTCTTTTAAAGTTTAAATAATAAATAACTTTTGCTCGGTGTACTTGCCCTTGCTAGATGAAACATAAAAGACAGGCAGGTATTTGTTATGTTACTAATATGTATTACCTAGGTTTGTATCTAAGGTGGATTCAAAACACATATAACAAATGTTCTGAGAATTCTTTTTTAAAAAGTTTTTAAAAATACATTGAATAAGGCTCACCATCGCCATCTAGTGTCACATTGTATATTGTATATTTCCCCTTATCTGCCCCTGAGCTATGATCTCCCTCAAACCCCTTTTGTAAATCTGAACTGTCTTTCTCTTCCTCCTCCCTGGAAGGGTCAGGCTGGGGAGGCGGTCTCCACCATTCCTCCTCTGCCCAGTCCTAGACAGGTGTGAGAAATGGTTAGCGTGTTGCTGACCCCTGGGGATAGGTAGAGTTCACTGACTTCACATGGCAGCCCCGCCACAGCGCTCTGATCAGCACAGCCAAGAGCGATGGCGGCCAATGTCTCGGTGATGCCTCCATTTAGAATGGAAAATGGAGCCGAATGTAGACCATTCCTGTTTGTTGGGGAGAAGTGTGGGAAGAGAGAAGTGCTTCTGTCTGATGGCAGATGAAGGTGATGGACTATATGGAACTGGCGGAAATGACTGGCGGAATCTGAGACCAGGGAGAAGAGTCAGTAGAAGAAGATTGGAAGAAATTTTAAGACTATCTACAGAAACACTGTAAAATTATGGAATGCTAAAAGGATGTTGGAATGATGTAATGTGGTTTTTGCAGTAATGTTATATAGGGTTAAGGAAGAATGGATTGTTAACAGGTCAGAATGTAAAGTTACAATATATTAAGATAAATTAGTAAGATAAAAACAAGAATGGAAAGGATTTGCTGAAATAATCAATTGAACAAGAATACAAAAAAGGGAGGTGTGAGGAGGTCAAGGAAACAAGTAAATGAAAGATAAGACATGGAAAGATGGATTTCTTTTTAATTGTTTTAACTTTTTTGTATTTTGTATTTTCTGTTTTTCTTTTTCTTTATTTTTGTAATTTTTTTGAAACTTTAATAAATATCATTTTTTTAAAAAGAGAGAGAAGTGCTTCTGTCTGAAATCCCTGGGAGCTGCTGCCAGCCAGTTTAACAATAAAGCAATCAACCAGGTGCTGATACAATGGCTGGGAGCTGGGCAGCAAAAGCCAAACCCCAATTTTTACATCACCTGCTAGGTTTAGCCCATGGCACTTCTCCTCACCTTTGGAAATAGGTAACCAAGGCTTTGTTCCCTGAAATCTATATGTGAATTTTGATGTGTGAGGAATTCTGGGCTGCTCCCTCCGCATAGCTGCTCCTATGCTAAATTGTCTACCTGGTTGAACACCCTTCATCCGCCTTCCCCATTAAAATCCAGGAAAAAATCCAGGGCTGGGTAGTGCTATAATACAGCAATGTGTGGCTAAGCCCCCTCTGCCTGGCTCCATTGAGCTGATCTCATCAACTCGGGTACTTTAGAGATCACCAGCGGCCTCTAGAGTTGTTTACTAAAATGCCACCTGTTCCAGTTGTCAGGATTCATGCCCCAAAGGCTCTAGGGGCATGTTGTTAGTAGAGTAGCAGCTCCAAGAAGGCGTGAGGTTCACTCAGGATGCAGTAGATTCATCAGTAAGAGTTTGCTAATGCAAAAATAAGCTTGACTGTTCAATAGGTAAATATAAAGGACCCCTGGATGGTTAAGTCCAGTCAAAGGCGACTATGGGGTTGCGGCGTTCATCTCACTTTCAGGCCAAGCAAGGGAGCAGGCATTTGTACACAGACAGCTTTCCAGGTCATGTGACCAGCAGGACTAAACTGCTTCTGGTGCAACAGAACACCGTGATGGAAACCAGAGCGCATGGAAACGCTGTTTACTTTCCTGCCACAGCGGTACCTTTTTATCCACTTGCACTGGCGTGGTTTTGAACGGCTAGGTTGGCAGAAGCTGGGACAGAGCAACGGGAGCTCACTCCATCACAGGGATTCAAACCATCAACCTTCGGATCAGGAAGCCCAAGAGGCTCAGTGATTTAGAAGACAGCCCCACCCACGTCCCTTGACAATTGAATACCAGGTCCGTAGAATGGCCATCTCTTCATTATCCAGTTGCAGCAAAATATAGCGTTAAAAAATAACTTAAACGTACTATGTACTCTAGGCAAGTGAAAATCAATCCAGAACGAGAGATTGAAAAAACAGTAGAGAAAGTAAGAATAACCTGAGACCCCGTCAGACTGCATTTATAGGCAGCCCAGAAGCAGTTGGACCTTGAAAGATTGATAACAAGAGACGCCATTTGAGCTTCATGTCTGTTCCCTTGAAAACCTTGGAACCTTAGAAACCTTCCAGACACACTAGAAGATTCTGGAACACTTCTATAAGCTTCTATGGATTCTGGACTTCAGAGATGCCATTACACCAGACACCAGTACGTCATAGATCTGAAGTCTGCCAGGTTTGGAGATCAGGACAGAAAAAAGGGAGGGCTGTTCTTTTGCTTTTTTCTACAGGACACAGAGCTAATGCTTGGATTTTCTGACTGCTGAATGAAGACTACTTAATGAGATGACTTTGAAGGTGGGCTGCTTCCAGCTCTACAATTCTACGATTCTTTGAAATGAAAAATCAGGTTGCCAGAGAACAGTAGTTCAGGAGACATCTCTGTGGCCAGGCATATACAGGTATATGTTAGCTATTCCAGCTGTGCTCCGCAGCTTAGGTAAAGTTATCTCCCTCTATGAATCCCCTTTACCAATTTTCTCTCATGAATCAAGGCAGCGAAGGTAGCAATAAAATAAATGCAACTCAAGGCAAAGTGGGGGTCACAGGGTGGCCATTGCAAGGCAGTAGGAATGAGCCTCTTTTCATGAAAATTCAATTCCACTGGAACTTCCCACATCTGGAAACTGAGCATCATAGCAGCTGCCTCTTTTAGCAAGAGGTTTTTGTCGCACTTCCCCATCTGCCTGTGTCACTGTGAGCTATGTTGCTGTCCCACACCTGGCAGTAATAAACGGCCTCATCCTCTGCTTGGGCTCTGGCAATGCTCAGTCTGGCTGTGTTGCCAGAGTTGGTGCCAGAGACTCGGTCCGAGATCCCAGTCGGCCTGCTACTGTCTGCATATATTATCAGTACAGGGGCCTGGCTGGGTTTCTGCTGGTACCACTGCACATTCTTCCCACCAATGTTGCTCCCAGAACAAGTCATTTGGGCGTCTCTTCCCAGAGACACGGACACTGATGGGGGCTGCGTCAACACATACTGGGCCAAAGATCCTGAAAGAGAAAGTGACAAAATATCTCATGACGTGTTAGACTCCTCTTTGGTCTTCTGTTCAGAAGAGAGAAAGAAAGAAAGACTTTTTTCTCTCCTACCTGAGAAATAAGTGAGGAAGAGGCAGGCCCAGAGCATGATGGGAATGTGAAGGAGCTCTCTTTCCTTTAGGTACAGAGGTTTCTGCTTCAGATGTCTCTCTGCTCTCTTAAATCTTTTCAATATCCTGACCCCGCCCTACATTCAAATCATTTCCCTTGAAAACGCAGCACACCCTCCTCTCCACCCCATGGGATAAAATGCATGCTATGGCACTGTAGAAAATGAAGGGTGAACACTTATTTGGGGGGGAGGGGCATCTTGTGAGAATTAAACTCTAGTTCCCATTTACAGAGTTCTGTGGAAGAAAGCCCAGGTTGTTGGACCCTTTGGTTACCGTATTTTTTGCTCTATAAGACTCACTTTTCCCTCCTAAAAAGTAAGGGGAAACGTGTGTCCGTCTTATGGAGCGGATGCAGGCTGCGCAGCTATCCCAGAAGCCAGAACAGCAAGAGGGATTGCTGCTTTCACTGCGCAGCGATCCCTCTTGCTGTTCTGGCTTCTGAGATTCAGAATATATTTTTTCTTGTTTTCCTCCCCCAAAAAACTAGGTGCGTCTTGTGGTCTGGTGCGTCTTATAGAGTGAAAAATACGGTAGGGGGGCTCTTTTTGCATGGTTGCGTGCAGCCCCCTGGCCCTACACGATCCCCGGCTAGTCAGAGTGGCTTTGCCTCCCCAAGCGGATGTGTTGCCAGGGGAGTTGACCAGGTAGGGTTGGGACCACCCTGCACACACAATAGAGGGTGGAACTTACCTGGGAGTCTTCAATCGACTCCAGAGCTTCTCCCACCTTGCCCTCCCTCAGTTTATGTCTTCCTTTTGCAGGTTAACCTCTTCTTTACAGGTATGCGGGCGCTGATACATTCATTGATGGTGGCTCTTGAAGGACCAGGAAGGAATTTCCCTGCATTGGCAGGTTTTGCCTTTCCCATAGGAAAATGCCACAACTTTGGCGGTTTTAGGCCTTGGGCGGAATCCTTTAGTCTATCTTCCCTATATGTGGGTGTGAAGCAGTGACCCACAACCCCCCTGCGGCGGCAATCCCAGGGTTTCCCATTAAAGGGGTTGTGATGGGGGGAGTCACTGGCCATACCCCGTTAGGTTATCAGTGCTCTCCCCTGCGTTGCGGAAAAATGGGGGGTGGGCTCTCTGCTTAAACATACATTTTCCAGAGCCAGCCCAATCCCCACACAGTCTGGATAACCCTGATGTTCCCCAGATCCCCGCCCGGGGACTGGGAGGGATAAATGCACCATGCCTAAGCCAAGGTCTCCCTACATCTGAAAGTTTAATAAAGTTGTGGCCAATTTTAATCCCATAAGACGTTGTTATGGATCATTATTCCACCCAGGTGTCACCTGGGGTTGAGGGGGTCTCTGCCTGACCACGCAATAACTTTTACACGGTGTACTTGCACTAACTAGATTAAGCATAAAAGGCAGGCAGGTATTACTAATGTTACTAATATGTATGCATATATTTGTGTCTAAGGGGGAATCTAAACAGTTCCCAAATCAGTTTTATCTTAATAGCAAACACAGTAAATAAAGGGTTGACTTGTAATATGTTCGTGTTTCAGTGCTCATCTTTTCTCTTTCCAAAATAGATTTTATCTCGAACAACTGCAAACAAAGTAAATAAAGAGTCACCTTGTGTTATACCGGTGGTTCAGTGCTCGTACGTCGTTCCGGTATTCCGACGTTTTGTTGCTAAAGAGCTTAGTCATCGAGCTGTCATAATCTGTCGCAACAGAATTGCCCTGAATTAACAAGTAGAAGAAGGGAAATCAAAATTAAAAATATATTTGTTGTTTGTTTACAGATAGTTGCCTTGGGGATATTATCTTGTGTCTATTGCCCGTCAGTGGAGGCATCACTGAACCCGAGGAACCAATGATCTGACCAAGGCAGCTTCTCAAGTTCCAATTTTAAACTCCTGTTTTCTCGAAGGAACAGAGCTTCGAGAAAAGCAGTTCCCCAATGCATTATCTGCCCCAAGGGATATGATGTGGTGGAGGTTTGTAGTGTGAGAAAGAGGAGGGCGTAGTTAGTGCTCTGCAGCACCATGCGGATTAAGCCCCCTCTGCCTGCTTGCAAAGAGCAGATCTTGTCAAGCTTGCCAGCGCCCTCTAGAGGTGTTTATTGAAACGCCATGATGATTTAGGATGTTTTCTTTCGCCACCTTTCCCAATACATAATAGATCTGAAGTCCATGTGGCTTGGAGATCAGCACAGACAAATGGAGCTTCTCTATCACACAACACAGAGTTAAAGTGTGGCGTTTATGAGCCCAAGATGGAGTTAAGGGGGGTCAGACATGGAGGATAAGTGGTACCCAGCGTAGCCAGAAAACAGCAGTTCAAGATGACAGGCCAGCTCCATCAGGCCTCCTCTCCCCACATCTGGGGGCAGCCATCCCATCAGACTTGCCTCAGAGAGACAAACAGGGATTGTTTCATCAGCTTTGGGCCAGCTGGTTATTATAGACGCAACTGTTTAGACATTGGTGCCTGAATTGGGTGGGTTTATATTTTCCTCTTCCCTCCTTGTTCCTTTTGCTTTGTGTGTCATGCTTTTTTCCCAAGCTTATAATCCTGTGGACAAGGAGTGTCTTTTTTCTTTTAAACACACACACACACAAACACACACACACACACACACACACACACACACTGTTTTACAATTTGGAATACTCATTTAAACATCCTTTAAATATCACTGACATCCCTTCTTCTCTTTTCATGGCTCATTTTGCGTACCAGAAATCCCTGCAAATTTTAGGTAAACAAAACCATTCAGTATTCCAATATTACACCCATCAAAGCTTATTTGCACTCTTGAATTTATCTCCCAATGAATTTTTATTGTTTTCATTAAGCATAATACATACACCCCTAATACATTTATAACATATATACTCCACTTTTAAACACACACACATATATACCGGATATTCTGTTTTACAATTTAGAATACTCATTTAAATATTCTTAAAATATCAATGACTTCCCATCTTCTCTTTCCATGGTTCATTTTGCATATCACAAATCCCTCCATATTTTAGTTAAATAAAACCATTCAGTATTCCAATATTACATCTATCAAAGCTTATTTACAATGTTGAATTTATCTCAATGCTGACAACATTCTCAAATGTATACAATTTTCCTCCATCTATTCAATAAACATTTTCCAGTCTTCTCTAAATGTATGTTCTTCTTGTTCTCTTATTCTATATGTTAAGTCCACAAACTGAGCATATTCCATCAGCTTAAGTTGCCATTCTTCTTTGGTTGGGACCTCGGTCATTTTCCAAAGTGTCTGGTTACAATTTCTTGTATGTAAGCCACTCTGGGATCCTCTTTGACCAAAGAGAAGGGTGAGAATGCTCTCAATAATGACAAAATAAACCTCTTTGTGCCCCAGCAAGGACCTGCTGTCTATGTCCAATGCACTCTTGCAGTCTATGCTAAATTCTCTACCTCAGTGAACCCCCTTCATTTGCCTCCCCTCATTAAACGAGGGAGAGAGGTAGAGAAACAACAAATGTAACTCTGGGAGACGTGGAGGTTTGGGGGTGAGAATAAGCCTCTTTTCAAGGAAATTCAATTCCACTGGAACGTCCCTCTTCTGAAGACACAGTATGATAGCAACTGCCTTTCGTAGCAAGAGGTTTTTGTCACTCTTCCCCATCTGCCTGTGTCACTGTGAGCTGTGTTGCTGTCCCACACCTGGCAGTAATAAACGGCCTCATCCTCTACTTGGGCTCTGGCAATGCTCAGTCTGGCTGTGTTGCCAGAGTTGGTGCCAGAGAATCGGTCCGAGATCCCAGTGGGCCTGCGATCATCGTAATACATTAGCAGTACAGGGGCCTGGCTGGGTTTCTGCTGGTACCACTGCACATTCTTCCCACCAATGTTGCTCCCAGAACAAGTCATTTGGACATCTTGTCCCAGAGACACGGACACTGATGGGGGCTGCGTCAACACATACTGGGCCAAAGATCCTGAAAGAGAAAGTGACAAAATATCTCATGACGTGTTAGACTCCTCTTTGGTCTTCTATTCAGAAGAGAGAAAGAAAGAAAGACTTTTTTCTCTCCTACCTGAGAAATAAGTGAGGAAGAGGCAGGCCCAGAGCATGATGGGAATGTGAAGGAGCTCTCTTTCCTTTAGGTACAGAGGTTTCTGCTTCAGGTGTCTCTCTGCTCTCTTAAATCTTTTCAATATCCTGACCCCGCCCTACATTCAAATCATTTCCCTTGAAAACGCAGCACACCCTCCTCTCCACCCCATGGGATAAAATGCATGCTATGGCACTGTAGAAAATGAAGGGTGAACACTTATTTGGGGGGGAGGGGCATCTTGTGAGAATTAAACTCTAGTTCCCATTTACAGAGTTCTGTGGAAGAAAGCCCAGGTTGTTGGACCCTTTGGTTACCGTATTTTTTGCTCTATAAGACTCACTTTTCCCTCCTAAAAAGTAAGGGGAAACGTGTGTCCGTCTTATGGAGCGGATGCAGGCTGCGCAGCTATCCCAGAAGCCAGAACAGCAAGAGGGATTGCTGCTTTCACTGCGCAGCGATCCCTCTTGCTGTTCTGGCTTCTGAGATTCAGAATATATTTTTTCTTGTTTTCCTCCCCCAAAAAACTAGGTGCGTCTTGTGGTCTGGTGCGTCTTATAGAGTGAAAAATACGGTAGGGGGGCTCTTTTTGCATGGTTGCGTGCAGCCCCCTGGCCCTACACGATCCCCGGCTAGTCAGAGTGGCTTTGCCTCCCCAAGCGGATGTGTTGCCAGGGGAGTTGACCAGGTAGGGTTGGGACCACCCTGCACACACAATAGAGGGTGGAACTTACCTGGGAGTCTTCAATCGACTCCAGAGCTTCTCCCACCTTGCCCTCCCTCAGTTTATGTCTTCCTTTTGCAGGTTAACCTCTTCTTTACAGGTATGCGGGCGCTGATACATTCATTGATGGTGGCTCTTGAAGGACCAGGAAGGAATTTCCCTGCATTGGCAGGTTTTGCCTTTCCCATAGGAAAATGCCACAACTTTGGCGGTTTTAGGCCTTGGGCGGAATCCTTTAGTCTATCTTCCCTATATGTGGGTGTGAAGCAGTGACCCACAACCCCCCTGCGGCGGCAATCCCAGGGTTTCCCATTAAAGGGGTTGTGATGGGGGGAGTCACTGGCCATACCCCGTTAGGTTATCAGTGCTCTCCCCTGCGTTGCGGAAAAATGGGGGGTGGGCTCTCTGCTTAAACATACATTTTCCAGAGCCAGCCCAATCCCCACACAGTCTGGATAACCCTGATGTTCCCCAGATCCCCGCCCGGGGACTGGGAGGGATAAATGCACCATGCCTAAGCCAAGGTCTCCCTACATCTGAAAGTTTAATAAAGTTGTGGCCAATTTTAATCCCATAAGACGTTGTTATGGATCATTATTCCACCCAGGTGTCACCTGGGGTTGAGGGGGTCTCTGCCTGACCACGCAATAACTTTTACACGGTGTACTTGCACTAACTAGATTAAGCATAAAAGGCAGGCAGGTATTACTAATGTTACTAATATGTATGCATATATTTGTGTCTAAGGGGGAATCTAAACAGTTCCCAAATCAGTTTTATCTTAATAGCAAACACAGTAAATAAAGGGTTGACTTGTAATATGTTCGTGTTTCAGTGCTCATCTTTTCTCTTTCCAAAATAGATTTTATCTCGAACAACTGCAAACAAAGTAAATAAAGAGTCACCTTGTGTTATACCGGTGGTTCAGTGCTCGTACGTCGTTCCGGTATTCCGACGTTTTGTTGCTAAAGAGCTTAGTCATCGAGCTGTCATAATCTGTCGCAACAGAATTGCCCTGAATTAACAAGTAGAAGAAGGGAAATCAAAATTAAAAATATATTTGTTGTTTGTTTACAGATAGTTGCCTTGGGGATATTATCTTGTGTCTATTGCCCGTCAGTGGAGGCATCACTGAACCCGAGGAACCAATGATCTGACCAAGGCAGCTTCTCAAGTTCCAATTTTAAACTCCTGTTTTCTCGAAGGAACAGAGCTTCGAGAAAAGCAGTTCCCCAATGCATTATCTGCCCCAAGGGATATGATGTGGTGGAGGTTTGTAGTGTGAGAAAGAGGAGGGCGTAGTTAGTGCTCTGCAGCACCATGCGGATTAAGCCCCCTCTGCCTGCTTGCAAAGAGCGGATCTTGTCAAGCTTGCCAGCGCCCTCTAGAGGTGTTTATTGAAACGCCATGATGATTTAGGATGTTTTCTTTCGCCACCTTTCCCAATACATAATAGATCTGAAGTCCATGTGGCTTGGAGATCAGCACAGACAAATGGAGCTTCTCTATCACACAACACAGAGTTAAAGTGTGGCGTTTATGAGCCCAAGATGGAGTTAAGGGGGGTCAGACATGGAGGATAAGTGGTACCCAGCGTAGCCAGAAAACAGCAGTTCAAGATGACAGGCCAGCTCCATCAGGCCTCCTCTCCCCACATCTGGGGGCAGCCATCCCATCAGACTTGCCTCAGAGAGACAAACAGGGATTGTTTCATCAGCTTTGGGCCAGCTGGTTATTATAGACGCAACTGTTTAGACATTGGTGCCTGAATTGGGTGGGTTTATATTTTCCTCTTCCCTCCTTGTTCCTTTTGCTTTGTGTGTCATGCTTTTTTCCCAAGCTTATAATCCTGTGGACAAGGAGTGTCTTTTTTCTTTTAAACACACACACACACAAACACACACACACACACACACACACACACACACACTGTTTTACAATTTGGAATACTCATTTAAACATCCTTTAAATATCACTGACATCCCTTCTTCTCTTTTCATGGCTCATTTTGCGTACCAGAAATCCCTGCAAATTTTAGGTAAACAAAACCATTCAGTATTCCAATATTACACCCATCAAAGCTTATTTGCACTCTTGAATTTATCTCCCAATGAATTTTTATTGTTTTCATTAAGCATAATACATACACCCCTAATACATTTATAACATATATACTCCACTTTTAAACACACACACATATATACCGGATATTCTGTTTTACAATTTAGAATACTCATTTAAATATTCTTAAAATATCAATGACTTCCCATCTTCTCTTTCCATGGTTCATTTTGCATATCACAAATCCCTCCATATTTTAGTTAAATAAAACCATTCAGTATTCCAATATTACATCTATCAAAGCTTATTTACAATGTTGAATTTATCTCAATGCTGACAACATTCTCAAATGTATACAATTTTCCTCCATCTATTCAATAAACATTTTCCAGTCTTCTCTAAATGTATGTTCTTCTTGTTCTCTTATTCTATATGTTAAGTCCACAAACTGAGCATATTCCATCAGCTTAAGTTGCCATTCTTCTTTGGTTGGGACCTCGGTCATTTTCCAAAGTGTCTGGTTACAATTTCTTGTATGTAAGCCACTCTGGGATCCTCTTTGACCAAAGAGAAGGGTGAGAATGCTCTCAATAATGACAAAATAAACCTCTTTGTGCCCCAGCAAGGACCTGCTGTCTATGTCCAATGCACTCTTGCAGTCTATGCTAAATTCTCTACCTCAGTGAACCCCCTTCATTTGCCTCCCCTCATTAAACGAGGGAGAGAGGTAGAGAAACAACAAATGTAACTCTGGGAGACGTGGAGGTTTGGGGGTGAGAATAAGCCTCTTTTCAAGGAAATTCAATTCCACTGGAACGTCCCTCTTCTGAAGACACAGTATGATAGCAACTGCCTTTCGTAGCAAGAGGTTTTTGTCACTCTTCCCCATCTGCCTGTGTCACTGTGAGCTGTGTTGCTGTCCCACACCTGGCAGTAATAAACGGCCTCATCCTCTACTTGGGCTCTGGCAATGCTCAGTCTGGCTGTGTTGCCAGAGTTGGTGCCAGAGAATCGGTCCGAGATCCCAGTGGGCCTGCGATCATCGTAATACATTAGCAGTACAGGGGCCTGGCTGGGTTTCTGCTGGTACCACTGCACATTCTTCCCACCAATGTTGCTCCCAGAACAAGTCATTTGGACATCTTGTCCCAGAGACACGGACACTGATGGGGGCTGCGTCAACACATACTGGGCCAAAGATCCTGAAAGAGAAAGTGACAAAATATCTCATGACGTGTTAGACTCCTCTTTGGTCTTCTATTCAGAAGAGAGAAAGAAAGAAAGACTTTTTTCTCTCCTACCTGAGAAATAAGTGAGGAAGAGGCAGGCCCAGAGCATGATGGGAATGTGAAGGAGCTCTCTTTCCTTTAGGTACAGAGGTTTCTGCTTCAGATGTCTCTCTGCTCTCTTAAATCTTTTCAATATCCTGACCCCGCCCTACATTCAAATCATTTCCCTTGAAAACGCAGCACACCCTCCTCTCCACCCCATGGGATAAAATGCATGCTATGGCACTGTAGAAAATGAAGGGTGAACACTTATTTGGGGGGGAGGGGCATCTTGTGAGAATTAAACTCTAGTTCCCATTTACAGAGTTCTGTGGAAGAAAGCCCAGGTTGTTGGACCCTTTGGTTACCGTATTTTTTGCTCTATAAGACTCACTTTTCCCTCCTAAAAAGTAAGGGGAAACGTGTGTCCGTCTTATGGAGCGGATGCAGGCTGCGCAGCTATCCCAGAAGCCAGAACAGCAAGAGGGATTGCTGCTTTCACTGCGCAGCGATCCCTCTTGCTGTTCTGGCTTCTGAGATTCAGAATATATTTTTTCTTGTTTTCCTCCCCCAAAAAACTAGGTGCGTCTTGTGGTCTGGTGCGTCTTATAGAGTGAAAAATACGGTAGGGGGGCTCTTTTTGCATGGTTGCGTGCAGCCCCCTGGCCCTACACGATCCCCGGCTAGTCAGAGTGGCTTTGCCTCCCCAAGCGGATGTGTTGCCAGGGGAGTTGACCAGGTAGGGTTGGGACCACCCTGCACACACAATAGAGGGTGGAACTTACCTGGGAGTCTTCAATCGACTCCAGAGCTTCTCCCACCTTGCCCTCCCTCAGTTTATGTCTTCCTTTTGCAGGTTAACCTCTTCTTTACAGGTATGCGGGCGCTGATACATTCATTGATGGTGGCTCTTGAAGGACCAGGAAGGAATTTCCCTGCATTGGCAGGTTTTGCCTTTCCCATAGGAAAATGCCACAACTTTGGCGGTTTTAGGCCTTGGGCGGAATCCTTTAGTCTATCTTCCCTATATGTGGGTGTGAAGCAGTGACCCACAACCCCCCTGCGGCGGCAATCCCAGGGTTTCCCATTAAAGGGGTTGTGATGGGGGGAGTCACTGGCCATACCCCGTTAGGTTATCAGTGCTCTCCCCTGCGTTGCGGAAAAATGGGGGGTGGGCTCTCTGCTTAAACATACATTTTCCAGAGCCAGCCCAATCCCCACACAGTCTGGATAACCCTGATGTTCCCCAGATCCCCGCCCGGGGACTGGGAGGGATAAATGCACCATGCCTAAGCCAAGGTCTCCCTACACCTGAAAGTTTAATAAAGTTGTGGCCAATTTTAATCCCATAAGACGTTGTTATGGATCATTATTCCACCCAGGTGTCACCTGGGGTTGGGGGGTCTCTGCCTGACCATGCAATAATTTTTACACGGTGTACTTGCACTGGCTAGATTAAGCATAAAAGGCAGGCAGGTATTACTAATGTTACTAATATGTATACATATATTTGTGTCTAAGGGGGAATCTAAACAGTTCCCAAATCAGTTTTATCTTAAACAATAGCAAACACAGTAAATAAAGGGTTGACTTGTAATATGTCCGTGTTTCAGTGCTCATCTTTTCTCTTTCCAAAATAGATTTTATCTCGAACAACTGCAAACAAAGTAAATAAAGAGTCCCCTTGTGTTATACCGGTGGTTCTGTGCTCGGATGTCGTTCCGGTATTCCGACGTTTGTTGCTAAAGAGCTTAGTCATCGAGCTGTCATAATCTGTTGCAACAGAATTGCCCTGAATTAACAAGTAGAAGAAGGGAAATCAAAATTCAAAATACTTTTTTTGTTTGTTTACAGATAGTTGCCTTGGGGATATTATCTTGTGTCTATTGCCCGTCAGTGGAGGCATCACTGAACCTGAGGAACCAATGATCTGACCAAGGCAGCTTCTCAAGTTCCAATTTTAAACTCCTGTTTTCTCGAAGGAACAGAGCTTCGAGAAAAGCAGTTCCCCAATGCATTATCTGCCCCAAGGGATATGATGTGGTGGAGGTTTGTAGTGTGAGAAAGAGGAGGGCGTAGTTAGTGCTCTGCAGCACCATGTGGATTAAGCCCCCTCTGCCTGCTTGCAAAGAGCGGATCTTGTCAAGCTTGCCAGCGCCCTCTAGAGGTGTTTATTGAAACGCCATGATGATTTAGGATGTTTTCTTTCGCCACCTTTCCCAATACATAATAGATCTGAAGTCCATGTGGCTTGGAGATCAGCACAGACAAATGGAGCTTCTCTATCACACAACACAGAGTTAAAGTGTGGCGTTTATGAGCCCAAGATGGAGTTAAGGGGGGTCAGACATGGAGGATAAGTGGTACCCAGCGTAGCCAGAGAACAGCAGTTCAAGATGACAGGCCAGCTCCATCAGGCCTCCTCTCCCCACATCTGGGGGCAGCCATCCCATCAGACTTGCCTCAGAGAGACAAACAGGGATTGTTTCATCAGCTTTGGGCCAGCTGGTTATTATAGACGCAACTGTTTAGACATTGGTGCCTGAATTGGATTTATATTTTCCTCTTCCCTCCTTGTTCCTTTTGCTTTGTGTGTCATGCTTTTTTCCCAAGCTTATAACCCTGTGGACAAGGAGTGTCTTTTTCTTTTAAACACACACACACACACACACACACACACACACACACACACACTGTTTTACAATTTGGAATACTCATTTAAACATCCTTTAAATATCACTGACATCCCTTCTTCTCTTTTCATGGCTCATTTTGCGTACCAGAAATCCCTGCAAATTTTAGGTAAACAAAAATGCTGTTTTTTAAAAATAAAATAAATTGAATTTTCCATAAGGCTCACCATCACAATCTGGTGTCACGTTGTATATTGCACTTAAAAATACAACAGGTTTCAATTTCATCTGTATAGCTTAGTCCTGATGTATAATTTTAATTAAATTTTCTGTTTTACAATTTAGAATATTCATTTTAGAAAACTTAAAATATCAGCAATTTCCCTTCTTCTCTGTCCATGGTTCATTTTGCATAACATAAATAAACTAGACCATTCAATATTCCATTATTCCATCCATCCAAACTTGTTTACACAGGGTATATTGCCCCTTTAGTTACTTCCCTTTTCCCTCTTATAAAAACTTCCCAAGTTGAAATAACAAATGACTTTTGCTTGGTGTACTTGCACTTGATAGATTAAACATAAAAGGCAGGCAGGTATTACTTATGTTACTAATGACCGCTCCCCGCATAAAGCAGGGGCGACCTTTGCGTGGACGCGCGAAGCCCCTAGATCTGGAGCGGCTCCATCAGCATAGGCTTGGCTTTGCCTTTCCTCAGGTGGGATACCTGAAGGTCTCCGCCTACCTCAGTCAGTTGTCCAATCCCACCTGGGGGGAAGCGTTGCCAAGGAGACCAGGCCAGGTAGGGGAGGGATTACCTGCCCACACAATAGAGGGAGGATCTTACCTGGGAATCCTCACTTGGCTCCAGAGCTTCTCCCACCCTACCCATCCTCAGTTAATGCCTTATTTTGCAGGTTGACTTTTCTTCACAGGTTTTACAGGTTAACTTTTCTTCACAGGTATGCGGGCGCTGCTACGTTAAGGTCGCTGTCAAAGGGCCGGAAAGGAATTTCCCTGCATTGGCAGGTTTCGCCTTTCCCGTAGCAAAACGTCACAACTTTGGCGGTATCAGGCCTTGGGCGGAATCCTTTAGTCCATCTTCCTCTTTGCGGCAGCGATACCAGGGTTCCCCGTTAAAGGGGATTTTGAGGGGAGGCTTTGACTGTACGCCGAGAGGTCGTCATTGCTCTCCCCTGCGGCGTCGGCGTAACGGGGGCGTCTATCTCTTCTTGAACATATGTTCTCCAGAGCTGGCCCACCACCCCCCACACTGGATAACTCTGATGCTCCCTAGGTCCCCGGCTGGGGACTGGGGAGCGAGAACGCCCAATGCCTGAGCCAAGGTCTACCCACATTTGAAATTTAATAAAGTTGTGGCCAATTTAATCCCATAGCACGTTGTCTTGAGTCGTTATTCCACATGACGGGGGGGGGCGCTCGGGATATAATAATAATAATAATAATAATAATAATAATAATAATAATAATTTTTTATTTATACCCCGCCCTCCCCAGCCAAGGCCGGGCTCAGAGCGGCTTACAAGCAATAATAAAAACAAGATGAATGATTACAAACTTAAAAACAAAAATAAAACACAACAATTAAAATAATGGAACATTAAAATATTAAAATGTAGCCTCATCGCAGGAGGAGAAGGAAAAGAAGGGGGAAAAAGAGAGAGGGGGGGGAGGGAGGGAATCAAACTGGCTCCAAGCCAAAGGCCAGGCGGAACAACTCTGTCTTACAGGCCCTGCGGAAAGAAATCAGATCCTGCAGGGCCCTGGTCTCATGAGGCAGAGCGTTCCACCAGGCCGGAGCCAGAGTTGAAAAGGCCCTGGCTCTGGTCGAAGCCAATCTAACTTCCTTAGGGCCCGGGACCACTAGGGTGTTGTTATTTATGGACCTTGAGGCTCTCCGTGGGGCATACCAGGAGAGGCGGTCCCGGAGGTACGAGGGTCCTAGGCCGTGAAGGGCTTTAAAGGTCAAAAGCAGCACCTTAAATCTGACCCTGTACTCCACCGGGAGCCAGTGCAGCTTGAAAAGCACTGGGTGAATATGCTCCCATGGCAGAGACCCCGTGAGGAGCCTCGCTGCAGCATTCTGTACCCGCTGGAGTTTCTGGGACAGCTTCAAGGGCAGCCCCGCATAGAGCGAATTACAGTAGTCAAGCCTGGAGATGACCGTCATATGGATCACTGTGGCCAAGTCAGGGCGGGAAAGGTAAGGGACCAACTGCTTGATGCGGCGAAGGTGGAAAAATGTCGCCTTGGCTGTTGCTGTAACCTGCGCCTCCATGGAAAGGGAGGCGTCAAGGATTACACCCAAACTCTTAACGGAAGGCAATGGCACTAACTGGGCCCCCGCAAGAGAAGGGAGTTGGTCCCTCATCCCCATGCCATCCCGACCTAGCCATAGGACCTCTGTCTTCGAAGGATTTAGTTTCAATCGGCTCCCACGAAACCATCCAGCCACAGCTTCCAAGCATCTGGTCAATGTGTTTGGGGCCGAGTCGGTGTGGCCATCCATCAGCAGATAGAGCTGAGTGTCATCAGCATATTGGTGACAGCCCAGCCCAAAGCTCCGGATAATCTGGGCAAGGGGGCGCATAAAGATGTTAAAAAGCATCGGGGAGAGAATTGCGCCCTGTGGCACTCCACACACCAAGGAGTGGCGCGACGACATTTCCCTCCCTAGTGCCACCCTCTGTCCCCGACCAGAGATAAAAGAGCACAACCAGTTACGGGCTATGCCCTGTATCCCCACGTCTGTGAGGCGGTGGTCCAGAAGATCATGATCGACCATGTCAAAGGCTGCTGACAAATCTAAAAGGATCAGCAGTCCTGACCCGCCTCGATCCAGTTGTCTACGGAGATCGTCTGTTAAGGCAACCAGAGCCGTCTCCGTCCCAAAACCAGGACGGAAACCGGACTGAAATGGATCTAATGCCGATGTTTCCTCCAGAAACCTACCAAGCTGCTCAGCAACCGCTCTCTCAATTACCTTACCCAGGTATGGGAGATTTGAAACTGGGCGGTAATTGGATAGGTCTAAGGGATCTAATGAAGTTTTTTTTTAAGAGTGGACACACCACTGCCTCCTTCAGTTCCCCTGGGAATGTCCCCGTGTCAAGGGACAAATTGATAATTTCAACCAGAGGGGACCGCGCAACATCTGGACACTCCCTAATCAGCCAAGACGGGCACGGATCAAGGAGGCAGGTGGTGGGCCTACTAACTTGGAGGAATCTATCCACATCAGTAGGGAGTATCCGATCGAAATGGGATGTGGGGGACTCCGCCTGTCCACGCAATACACTCAAGGGGGAAACAATCAAACAGAACCACAAATGCACTCCAAAGAACAGAAACCAAAGTGAATGAAACTTTTTTTTAAAAAAAGGAAATAAATGAGGAAATGAAATTAATCTATTCACGCACTTGCACATTCTTTTCCAACTCTTTTTGTCTGCCGAAGGTGTACTTTACCTGATATATTTGCTGCATTCATGCCAATCTGAGCATGAGTGAACAGAAAGCATCAGACATGTAGCCATGCTTAGTGAACATTCTCCTGCTTCACTTCACATCGCAGGTGCAAGCGGAAGCAGGTGCTCTCAGAACCACTAATCTGCCAAAAATAGACCAACATCTCCCCTTAAAGGTTAAAGCTGGAAAAGCAGTCATCCTATAGCTATGCTCAACATGAACAGGAAGGTTATATCATATGAAAACCAATGCTGATATTCAGTGCTCAAGCAGTTGGAGTAAGACCATGGTTTTCCAGAACACATTTGACTGATATGGCCTGGTTTTTAGATCTTGCAGATATAGAATAGAAACTTGACTGTGGACTCAGCTTTTGTTGTTTAGTCGTTTAGTCGTGTCCAACTCTTTGTGACCCCATGGACCAGAGCACGCCAGGCACTAACTGTCTTCCACTGTCTCCTGCAGTCTGCTCAAACTCATGTTAGTAGCTTCGAGATCACTGTCCAACCATCTCGTCCTCTGTCGTCCCCTTCTCCTTGTGCCCTCCATCTTTCCCAACATCAGGGTCTTTTCCATGGAGTCTTCTCTTCTCATCAGGTGGCCAAAGTATTGGAGCCTCAGCTTCAGGATCTGTCCTTCCAGTGAGCACTCAGGGTTGATTTCCTTAAGAATGGATCAGTTTGATCTTCTCACACTCCATGGGACTCTCCAGCACCATAATTCAAAAGCATCAACTCTTCAACGATCAGCCTTCTTATGGTCCAGCTCTCACTTCCATGCATCATAACTGGGAAAACCATAGCTTTAACGGACCTTTGCTTTTTAAGATGCTGTCTAGGTTTGTCATTGCTTTTCTCCCAAGAAGCAGGCATCTTTTATTTTATTTTTTTATATATAAATATTTATTAAGATTTTTGTAAAAGAAAAGCATAAGTAACAAACAACATGCTTATTTCATAACAGAATTTCATAACTTGTTTAGACTTCCTCACGTCTCCTGCTCCCACTTACAGTCTTTAGAAGTTTTTTCAAGCAAATTATCATCTTATTTGCAATCTTATATCCACTCGTTTAAATATAATCTAATAGTTCTCCCAAAGGGTTTGTCTTTTCCTTAATCTCACTTATCATCAAATTCCAATCTAGTTTAGTGGTGGCCAGTTATTTATGATCAAGCATCCTTCTTAACATTCAATCAAATTACAATATTTTTGTAAATAAATTTTAAATTTCTTCCAGTCTTCTTCAATCCTTTCTTCTCCCAGGTCACGGATTCTGCCGGTCATCTCTGCCAGTTGCATATAGTCTATCAGCTGCATCTGCCATTCTTCCAGTGTGGGTAGATCTTGAGTCTTCCAATTCTTGGCAATGAGTATCCTTGCTGTTGTTGTTGCGTACATAAAAAATGTTCGGTCCTTCTTTAACACCTTCTGGCCGACAATACCCAGGAGGAAGGCCTCTGGTTTCTTAGTGAAGGTATACTTAAATACCTTTTTCAACTCATTATATATCATTTCCCAGACGGCCTTCACTTTAGGGCAGGTCCACCAGAGGTGAAAGAATGATCCTTCACTTTCCTTACATTTCCAACATTTATTATCAGACGAATGGTATATTTTGGCAAGTTTAACTGGGGTCATGTACCATCTATATATCATTTTCATTACATTTTCCTTCAAAGCATTACATGCAGTGAAGTTCAGCCCAGTGGTCCACAACCTTTCCCAGTCCTCAAACATGATGTTATGCCCAATATCTTGTGCCCACTTTATCATAGCAGATTTAACCATTTCGTCTTGTGTGTTCCATTTTAACAGCAAGTTATACATTCTTGATAGTACCTTAGTCTTTGGTTCTAACAATTCTGTCTCTAACTTCGATTTCTCCACCTGCAACCCTAGTTTTTTGTCATTTTTAAAAACTTCTTTAATCTGGGCGTAATGTAACCAGTCTCGCACTTTACCCTCCATTTTCTCCAAACTCTGCAATTTCCACTTGTCACCGTCTTTTTCTAATATTTCCCAATATTTTGGCCATTTGGCCTCCATATTGGGTCTTTTTCGGGCCTTGGCTTCCAGAGGGGACAGCCACCTCGGAGTTTTATTTTCCAATAAGTCTTTGTATTTTGTCCAGACATTGAATACTGCTTTCCTGACAATATGGTTCTTAAAGGCCTTATTGATCTTAACTTTATCATACCATAAATATGCATGCCAGCCAAAAGCATTGTTAAAACCTTCCAAGTCCAACACATCAGTGTCTTCAAGAAGTAGCCAGTCTTTTGGCCAGCAGAAAGCTTCGGCTTCATAGTACAGTTTTAAGTCTGGCAGGGCAAAGCCCCCTCTTTCTTTCGCGTCAGTTAATATCTTAAACCTAATTCTGGGCTTTTTGCCCTGCCAGACAAATTTAGAGATATCTCTCTGCCACTTCCGGAAACACTCCGTCTTGTCCACAATTTGTAATGTTTGAAACAAAAACAACATCTTTGGCAATACATTCATCTTAATAGCAGCAATTCGGCCTAACAAAGAAAGCTTCAATTTTGTCCAACTGTCCAAGTCTCTCTTAATTTCAGACCAACATTTTTCATAATTATCCTTAAATAGACTCAGATTTTTTGCTGTTATGTTTACCCCTAGGTACTTTACTTTTTTAACCACAGTTAGTTCTGTTTCTCTCTGAAACCGTTCTGACTCTGTATCTGTCAAATTTTTCTGTCAAATTGTTCTAATTTTAATCTTCTTCCCTCTGAAAGTAAAAGATAGTCCTTGAGGAAAGTCCCACCTAAAGATGATTGAGTTGCTCCTCAACAGTCTTGCTAGTTCCAAGTACTCAGATCTAAGATCCAAGAGTTGTTTAGGAATGTCCTTGTAAATTTCAATTCTTTTGTCCAAAATGTCCAGTGACTTTCCGTAGTGCAGGCCCAGGATCTTGTCCCTTTCCTCCTTTGATCTCAATGTTATCAAACAGTCTCTGGGTTTGTCTTTCTTTGTAAGTCTTCCAAGCCTGAAAGCTGATACAATTTTAAAGTCTTTTTCTTCTAAGTTCCAGAACTTGGAAAATATTTTGGTCAGAAACTCAGCTAAGTTGTCTTCTTCCACTTCTGGGACCAACCTAATCCTTAAATTAGTCTCCCTGTTCCGTAATTCAATCATAGAAAGGTAGGTCTGGTGTTCTCCTACTTGTTTACTGAGTGGTCTCACCTCTTTTTCTAGCTTTCCAAGTCTTTGGCTGGTATCTTCAGCCAATTTCTGATTTTCACCTGTAGCCTCCTTCAATTCTCCAATTGCTTGTGCATTCTGTGCCACTTGTCCAGTTAGTCTATTTAGACATTCTGTGTTTTGGTCGATTTTAAATGTTTGCTCATCAGCTTTTTTATCCAAGGATTCAACTCTCTTATCCAAAGATTCCAATTTTTCATAGATTTTCTCTAAAATAGAAACAGTTGTTCCAGAGGCCATATCTTCCAATTGTAATTCCTCAGTTTCTCCTTCCCCTGCCCTTGGCAGGGATGCAGCTTCTTCCTCAGAAAGCAAGATAGGCACAGACGATCTACGTGGCTGTAAGGCTGTGGCTAAGGTTGTTTGTCTAGTTCTTACTCTATATTCCTTTTCTTTAGGCTCCTTTTCTTTAGGCTCCTTTTTTCTTGCACCACTCATTCCAAAGTTATCTAAGAGTCAAGGTCAAGCTGAGTTATTTCCCATGGGAAAGAGACGGCCCAGATGGTAACAGTCAAACAGGAGGCCGGGAAAGAGAAAGTAAGACAATGCCACTGCTGTAAATTCCAAAACCTCTAGGGGGAGCTTAAAAAGTCTTTCGGGAAGAGATCAATTCCAATAAAGTTCATAAAATCAAAATTAATATCCAGGAGCCTTCAAGTAGTAAATTTTAGCAGAGTTGGTATTAAATGAACACAATGTCTCAAACAGTGCTTGCTGGTATTCCAAATGATGCCTCAAAGTAGCAATTCCAGACCCCCTCAGATTGTTTCCAAGTTTAAATTCAAAGTATCCAGATCTGCAGGCTGACTGCTACAGTTACTCAGGCAGTTCCAGCACCTGGGTTTTTAACTTAAATTGTAATTCCAATAGAAGAAGATGTCACAGTCCAAATTAGAAACGCAAAATCCAATGCTTACAGTCCTATTCTGCTTCAAAGGAGGTTCAATGGGTGCTCAGATCCATTAGGTTAAAAGTTCACTCTCTGCCTCCACTCCTCCTGCTCTTTGCTTTGAAGTTCAGTAGCAGCGGAAGACGGACTTCCTTTTTTTCGTCAATCCGCTTTCAGCCAAATTCCGTAGCTTTTAAAACTTTAAATTTTTTTTAAAAGTCCTCATTACTCACAGATTGTTGCTTTCCGAAACATAAATTCCAGGAAGAAAGGTCAGCGCTCACCGGCAACAGCTTCACGGCTTCGCTCCGTTGATTGCGGAGCGACCCTCAGCGCCGCTACCCCCTCCGCGATCCGGAGCCCCTTACGGGGTTCCTTCAACGTTTTGGGGGCAGCTCCTGGCACCCGCCGGGTCCCAAGACCGCAGGCTTCTGCCGCCTGCGGTTTTCCGATGTGGGTCTCCGCTTCGCCGTAGCGGACGACCCGTTTCAACGGAGCTTCCCTCTCCTAGTTAGAAGAGGGCAGCCATTACCGTTCGCAAGAAGCAGGCATCTTTTAATTTCATGACTGCTGTCACCATCTGCAGTGATCATGGAGCCCAAGAAAGTAAAATCTCTCACTGCCTCCATTTCATCAATTATATTTTTATAACTGCATCATAAACATACAACACCAGATGGCACTGTAGAGCTATGACCTGTCACCAATGGGATTTTCCATTATGAGCTTTTATAATGTGTTTTCCTGTACTGATTTTTTAATGTGTATAGATCCAGCACATCTGGTCAGTGATGCTATCAGGGCTGAACTATGAAACATATCCAGGGCTCCACTTGGTTTCAACCTGCCACAAACCTCATGGAGGAAGTTTGAAGGCAGCACCTGTAGAGGAGGTGATGATAATGAATGAATGAGGAAATGGGAGAGACAGGGGATGGTGATTCCCTCAGGACAATGCCATTATCCAAAAGGCTGGGTTCTATAGGCTCTCTCTGTAAAGATTGAAATAAAAAAGGATGGTATGTATTGTGAGTTCACCAATAGAAATGTACTTTTATGTAGTTTCATGTATTTATATAATAAATATTATCGTGTTCTCTCTTCAACAGGGCAGGTGGGGTGTCCTGCAGCAGTAAACAAAGGTCACCTCCTGGGTGCTTTTGTTTTAATCGATCAGTCTCTGTCTATTTTATATTTCCACCCAGATAATAGATTTGATGGTGAATTTCCATAAAGAAATTTTCTATAAAGAGCATGAGCCAGGACCCATTCAAGAAACACATTTGGCTACTTGAGCAATCCAAAATGTGTGATTAGGCAAGAATATTATGCACTTAATTTCACCTCATGTGTAAGACCCAAGCCAAATGCATTTCTGTTAATGAACTCTTATTTCATTTTGCTGTCCTTCAAGCCTGTCCCTTCCCAGGGAGAAGAACTGTCACTTTCAGGCTCGAGCTATTTTGAATTCATCACTCTAGAAAGGAGGAGTGAAGGTTTTTGTCTCAGTTCCCCATCAGATTGCACCACTGTGGAACTGGAAGCTACCAGAGTTCTCATAAGCACAACAGTAATAAACGGCCTCGTCTTCAGCCTGGATGTTGGTGATGGTTAAATAGCCTGTGTTCCCAGAGACAGAACCAGTGAACCGATCTGGGATCCCTTCTCCCCTGTCGCTGGTATGATAGAACACGAAGCGAGGAGCCTGGCCAGCTTTCTGTTGATACCAGTGAAAGCTGCCCCAGCTACCACTACTACTTTTAGAACAGGAGAGTTTAATTGCTTGGCCCGGGGAGGCAGACTCGGAGGCTGCCTGAGTCAATGTTGGCTGTGAAGCAACACCTTTGCAGAAAGAAAAAGAAAAACCGATGCATCATTCTCTGCTCCTTAATATCACAAACGTACTATGTTTCTGTGCTAAATAGAGAAACAGCTTTGTTGCTATCCCATTAGACCACATAACCCATACCTGAGCAGGAAGTGAGAAAAATGAAGAGAATAAGGATCTGGCCCATGGTGAAATTCAAAAGGAAGGTGAGTCCCAGAGGCAAACAGCTCTCTAATCTATAAGAGAGAAAGGGGACACTTGTCTCTTATATACCTCAGGAGGTGAGGGATGATCTATCATGCAAATATATCTGCACCCATTGGCTTTTCTGGAGACATTATGAAGAACTGTGATGAAATTCTCTCAGATGACCACAGAACAGGTTTTGCATGAAGGGCGTGACCTGTTGTACAAAAATAAGAGTCACATCTGCTCAGTTTTGCCTCTGGTACACACACACACAAACACACACACACACACCACTGGCAGACAGCCCCTGGAAAGTTCCCCTTGGAGAAGGGGTGTGATTGGTGAAGAGTCATGATGTCAGGGACTGCCTAGATGAAGAAGAATGGTGGGAGACTACAGCTGGGGGACACCTCAGGGAAGCATCAGTGTGGGAAGGCTCCAAGCCAGGAGAATGGTGGTGGGACACAGAACACAGGTCAGAGGAAGGAGGGTTGTGCCGATGGGTTGTGGAGAATCCACTGTCTACCATCTCCATCTGGTACGCAGACTGAGACCCTACCTGCCCACAGACTGTCTCACCAGAGTGGTGCATGCTCTGGTTATCTCCCGCTTGGACTACTGCAATGTGTTCTACGTAGGGCTATCTTTGAAGGTGACTCAGAAACTACAATTAATCCAGAATGTGGCAGCTAGACAGGTGACTGGGAATGGTCACCAAGATCATATAGCACCAGTCCTGAAAGACCTATATTGGCTCCCAGTACATTTCCAAGCACCATTCAAAGTGTTGGTGATGACCTTTCAAGCCCTAAATGGCCTCGGCCCAGTATACTTGAAGGAGCGTCTCCACTCCCATCATTCAGCCCAGACACTGAGGTCCAGCGCCGAGGGCCTTCTGGCGGTTTCCTCACTGCGAGAAGTGAAACTATAGGGAACCAGGCAGAGGGCCTTCTCAGTAGTGGCGCCCGCCCTGTTAAACGCCCTCCCATCAGATATCAAGGAAACAAACAACTATCTGATTTTTAGAAAGCATCTGAAGGAAGCCCTGTTTAGGGAAGTTTTTGATGTTTGATGTTTTGTCGTGTTTTTAATATTCTGTTGGGAGCAGCCCAGAGTGGCTGGGGAAACCCAGCCAGATGGGCAGGGTATAAATAATAAATTGTTGTTGTTGTTACTATTTTGGTTTTCCTCTATGTACATAATGAAACAGTGCCATTCAGTTAGAAAAGAGTACTTGTAGCTCAAGCCTTATGCCCATTTTAATTCGTTATTTATTTATTTTCACAAGTGCTGCTTCTTCTACCAGTTTGTCAGAGAAGCGCCCTCTAAGTTCTTCCAGCATCTCAATATTCTGCCATCCTCTTCCAGCAAAGCCCTTGCCCTCCTGCCCTAACCACTTCAAGCTTGTCCCTGGCCAAGCTGTTCCTTTGAGGCTGAGTGATTGTGTGGTTCAGTTTTCCTGCTGCAGCGAGGAAGAGTGAAGCTTTTTGTCTGGGTTCCCCATCAGATTGCACCACTGTGGAACTTGAAGCCACTGGTGTCCTCCCAAACACAACAGTAATAAACGGCCTCATCTTCAGCCTGGAGGTTGGAGATAGTTAAATAGCCAGTGTTCCCAGAGACGGAGCCAGTGAACCGATCTGGGATCCCTTCTCCCCTGTCACTGGTGCCGTAGAGCACAAAGCGAGGAGCTTCTCCAGGTTTCTGTTGATACCAGCGGAATGCACTCTTGCTGCTGCTACATTTAGAGTAGGAGAGAATCAGGGTCTGGCCCAGAGTCCCAGATTCGGAGGCTGACTGAGTCAGTGTGTGCTGTGAACTGACACCTTTGTAAAGAAAAGGGGGGGGGGGAAACAACAACCATGCATCATTTTCTGTTTTCTCAAATTTCAGAAAAAGTATTAATTCTGTTTTAGTGATAAATAAAGAAGACAAATAGCATGGTCGCTAGCCCCATATTCCCTCCACAACCATACCTGAGCAGTAACTGAGAAACACGAATAAAACACACAGCTTTGCCATGGTGGAAATCTATTTGAGGCTGAGAGGAATAAAGGTTCTCTAATCTAGCTGCACCTTCCTCCCCCTCTCTTAAATCCCACATGAAATGAAGAAAGACTTCTCATGCAAATATATCAACACCCATTGGCTTTGCTAGGGGCAGGAAATGTGATGAACCTCTAACGAAATAATTTTGCATGCGTTAGGCAGTTTAAAAGAAGAATGACATTTTGTTTAGGACGGGAGTGGGATCTTAGATCCAGAGGCTTAATGCGGCCCTCCAGCCTCTCTGCCTGGCCCTCGGGAACCTTCCAGACCTGACTAGAATGTATAATTGAATGGTGAGAATGACCCTTGCTGCCCTGGCTGGAAAATCTCAAGGCAATCCAAAAATGCAATGTATCTCAAAGGATTAGGATCGTAGTGAAAATCTGGGCAATCTTTTTCTGCCACGTCTGAACTGCATGCTGCAACCTTTTGTTGCTTGTAAGTCTCACCTGTTGGGTATGCAAGTTCCATTCCTTGCCATATGAATGTACCAACACTCAGGAGAGACTATAGGCTTGTTCACACATGACACTGAACACAGGTACAAGATGCCTCTGTTGTTGTTTAGTCATTTAGTCGTGTCCGACTCTTCGTGACCCCCTGGACCAGAGCACGCCAGGCACTCCTGTCTTCCACTGCCTCCCGCAGTTTGGTCAAACTCATGCTGGTAGCTTCAAGAACACTATCCAACCATCTCGTCCTCTGTCGTCCCCTTCTCCTTGTGCCCTCCATCTTTCCCAACATCAGGGTCTTTTCCAGGGAGTCTTCTCTTCTCATGAGGTGGCCAAAGTATTGGAGCCTCAGCTTCACGATCTGTCCTTCCAGTGAGCACTCAGGGCTGGTTTCCTTCAGAATGGAGAGGTTTCATCTTCTTGCAGCCCATGGGACTCTCAAGAGTCTCCTCCAGCACCAGAATTCGAAAGCATCCATGGCTGGTACTGAATGCAATGGTACTGAAAACTATCAAAAGGCTAACTGAAAGCAGCCAAAACCCAGATTACAGCAGAACACCAGTAAATAGCATTAAAAACCCACAAGGGGAATCATAGGAGCCAACCCCTAGGGGCTGAAGTCCCTTCGCCCTCCCTCCAATAAAATGTTTGACGCCCCCCCCCCCACTGATGGGCATTGCCATTCAAATGAGCTGTGTGTGCCGCATCTTGTGATCAGTTAGGCAGGGCTTACCTGCCCCCCACCATATTTTATTCAAGTTGGTACCCCTGAGGGGAATACAATATAGCCAGGAGGTTGGAAATTGCAAAGAAACAGTGTTTCCAGAGGTGGAATGTGTGAAGCAATTTGTGGTCCCTCTCCCCCTGCTCTTGACATTGTATAGAATATATAGTGATGATTCGTTCCAGCTCTCTTGTAACAGTATTGAAAGAAATTCCTTATGTCAAGCATCATTGCAGAAGATGGAGGTACTCAACCTCTGCAGTTGCCCCATCCCTGTCTTTCAGAGTACCCACAAAATCTATGCTCTTGCCCAAACCACTTCATGCTTGGCCCTGTCTAGGGAGAGGAGCTGACATTATTCATTCATTCATTCATTTGCTTTTTCAGATTAACATTTTACAGTCACAAATCCAGCATACAGTGGTACCTCAAGTTAAGTACTTAATTCGTTCTGGAGGTCCGTTCTTAACCTGAAACTGTTCTTAACCTGAAGCACCACTTTAGCTGATGGGGCCTCCCGCTGCTGCTGTGCTGCCAGAGCACGATTTCTGTTCTCATCCTGAAGCAAAGTTCTTAACCTAAAGCACTATATCTGGGTTAGCGGAGTCTGTAACCTGAAGCGTATGTAACCTGAGGTACCACTGTACAACATAGAAACAAGATTCCAAAGCATCTCCTGGCCTCCCCCCCTCCCCTTTGTGGGTCCTCTTGTTAATAATTTCCTCCTGTATCTTTTATGATAATCCTCCCTTTTTGTGGGTTGTTTGTTTATAATTTCCTCCTGCTTCTTTTATGATAATCCAAATCTTTTATTTCTCCATTGTGTCCAAAATTCACCCTTCAAATACATGCGTTATTCCAGTCCCACTGATGATTTTAAATGTCTGCAATGGTTTTTAAGATAAATCATAAATTTTCCCCATTCCTTATTAAAATTTTAGTCTTCTTGATTTCTGATTCTTCCGGTCGTTTTCAGCATAATCCATTAACTTGATCTGCCATTCTTCTCTGGTATAAGTCAGCTCCTGAGCGATCTTTGTTTGCAAACTCTAGGGGAAGTGTGTGAGAGAGGTTTTTGTATCAGTTCTCCATCAGATTGTACCACCGTGGAACACATTACTGCCTGTCACCCAGTCAGCACAGTAATAATCCGCCTCGTCTTCAGCCTGGACATTGGAGATGGTTAAATAGTAAGTGTTCCCAGAGACAGAGGGAGTGAACCGATCCGGGATCCCATCTCCCCGGGTGCTGGTAGCATAGAACACAAAACGAGGAGCCTGTCCACTTTTCTGTTGATACCAGCTATAAGCATACAAGCTGCCACTACTTCTAGAGCAGGAGAGTTTGACAGTTTGACCCGGGAGCACAGACTCAGAGGCAGGCTGGATCAATGTTGTCTGCGATGTGACACCTTTGCAAAAAGAAAAATCAAATAAAAGCACATGAATCATTTCCAGTGTTCTCAAATATTAGGAAAGACTATTGTAGAAGACAGATAGCTTTCTTGCTGGTACATGGATCATTTTCTGTGCCCTCAGATTTCAGAAAATTATTATCTTCTTGTGAAAAGTAACAGAAGTCAAGACAAATAATACATTAGGTCTCCACAAACATACCTGAACAGTAAATGAAACATGAGATGAGAACAAGGATCCAGGCCATGGTGAATGTCAAAAGGAGGGTGGATCCCACAAACAGATCTCTAGAGTCTGGTGCCACCTCCCTACCACCCTCTTAAATCACCTGGGAAATGAGGCACAAGTAATTATGCAAATACCTCGACAACCGTTGGCCTTGCTAGAAAGAATATGAGCAGTGGCGTAGCGTGGGGGGTGCAGTGGTGACCGGCCGCACCGGGCGCAACATCTGGGGGTTAGGGTTAGGGATAGGGTTAGGGGGCGCAAATCCAGGGTTAGGGGGCGCAAATTACTTGCCTTGCCCCGGGTGCTGACAACCCACGCTACGCCACTGAATATGAGGAAATACAGGGAACAACCAGAGGACAACCACAGAACAGATTTTGCATGAAGGGGGTGTTTTCACAGAAGATTGAAGCTTCTATGTATTTTTTAGGTCATGATTGGGGAGCTGTAGAACCAGGGGCTGAATATGGCCTCCCAAAATAACAACAACAACAACAACAACAACAACAACAACAACCCATCCATCTGGCTGGGCTGCCCCAGCCACTCTGGGCAGCTAACAGTTTACATAAAGACATAGTAAATAGAAAAACGTCAAACATAAATTTTCCATTGCAGGGCTGCCTTCAGATGTCTTCTGAGAGTTATGTAGTTCTTTATCTCTTTGACAACTAATGGGAGGGCATTCCCAAGGCAGGGTGCCACTGTCAAGAAGGCCCTCTGCCTGGTTCTCTGTAACCTCACTTCTCGCAGTGAGGGAACCAGCAGAAGACCCTCGGAGGAAGACCTCAGTGTCCAGGCTGAGCAATGGAAGGTGGAGAAGCTCCTTCAGATATTTCCTTTTGTGGCTCTCAGGACGTGCTCAGAACATGTCCTCTTCATGTCACATGCCTCACTTTCATGGTGCTGTGGCCCCCAATGATTTTGCCTGGCTTGAACATATCCCTGAATGTTTATGATGCTTAATTATAATAATAATAATAGGGATGCAGGTGGCTCTGTGGGTTAAACCACAGAGCCTAGGACTTGGTGATCAGCAGGTTGGTGGTTCAAATCCCCATGACAGGGTGAGCTCCCGTTGCTCGGTCCCTGCTCCTGCCAACCTAGCAGTTCGAAAGCACGTCAAAGTGCTTCCGGCGGGAAGGTAAACGGCATTTCTGTGCGCTGCTCTGGTTCGCCAGAAGCGGCTTAGTCATGCTGGCCACATGACCCGGAAGCTGTACGCTGGCTCCCTCGGCTAATAAAGCAAGATGAGCGCCACAACCCCAGAGTCGGCCACGGCTGGACCTAATGGTCAGGGGTCCCTTTACCTTTAAATAATAATAATATGCAAACGTATTTAAGCACTCCTTGTTGAAAGAAGCCAACCCACCACCCTCCTTTCTCAGATTCTGGGACTCACAACAAAGGTGGGAATTAAGAAATAAAATCAGCTCCCAAACTCTGAAGTTTTGTGCATGTTGCAATGGAAACTTCTCTCCATTGCAAACTGTGATTACGGGGGGGGGGGGGGGGGAATGGCTCATCAGCACTGCTCCTCATGCAAATGTCTCCTAAGCAAGTAGTCAGGCATAAGAAAAAACATTCTGACGCTTCGCTTCACCCCAACAGTTCAGTTTTTGTAACAATTTTCCGTTTCGTAATATAATTCACTATTATTTTATAAAACGGGTAGGTGGCCCGACATTGTCCCCTGGAGGTTAAAGGCAGAACAGCAGATACCACAAAATGCCTGCATCACATTTCAAATCAAAATACTGAAATCACAATCTAGTCAGTCTTAGTTACAGGTAGGTAGCCGTGTTGGTCTGTCGTAGTCGAAACAAAAGAAAAAAATTCCTTCCAGTAGCACCTTAGAGACCAACTGAGTTTGTTATTCGTATGAGCTTTTGTGTGCATGAAGAATCTGAAGAAGTGTGGATGCTCACGAAAGCTCATACCAATAACAAACTCAGTTGGTCTCTAAGGTGCTACTGAAAGGAATTTTTTTTTTCATTTTGTTTAGTCAGTCTTATGCATTCCCATTCCCCTTGCTTTCCCCACCAGGAAGAAAGGGTGTGCTCAACTTTGGTTGTGTGAAGTTGTGCTTGAAAAAAACATTCACGGGAGGTCCTGCTTTGTATTGTTGTGGAAGGATCATAGTTTATTGGTGGTTGAACACGCACATGTATATTGTAAATGTGTGAATCTGTTTATTCTTCTACATTGTTCATACTCATTTTTGATACAGCTATGTGGTGTTGCACGTATCAGTTTAGATGCTAATTCCTTTTGGAAACCTGGAATATATATTTTGTATAACATTACACATATAACAGTGTATATAGTAATACACCTAAACTCAGACATGTATTTGCGGAGGGAACGTTCTTTCACATGTGGTGGACTTGTTAAAGGGAAAAATAGTATTGGGAAAATATCCATAATGAATGGGGGGGGGGAGTTAAAAGTACTTTCCTCCACCCCATCCCCAAACCAGAGTCCTTTTTGTTGGGGATAATTCAGACTGAAATTCCCAGGTGCCAAAAAAGGTTATTTATGTATGCTACTACTGTGGCCTGTGTTCTGTTAGCCCCAAAATGGAATACAATTCAGATCCTAACCGAAGAAAATGGCAACTTAAGCTGACAGAATACAGTGGTACCTCGGATTAAGTACTTAATTCGTTCCGGAGGTCTGTTCTTGAAACTGTTCTTAACCTGAAGCACCACTTTAGCTAATGGGGCCTCCCGCTGCTGCCGCCATGCCGCTGGAGCACGATTTCTGTTCTCATCCTGAAGCAAAGATCTTAACCTGAAGCAGTAGCGTAGTGTGGGTTGTGAGCACCCGGGGCAAGGCAAGTAATTTGCGCCCCCTAACTCATGGATTTGCGCCTCCTAACCCTAACCCCCAGATGTTGCGCCCAGTGTGGCCAGCCCCCCCCCTGCACCCCCCCATGCTACGCCACTGACCTGAAGCACTATTTCTGGGTCTGGAGTCTGTAACCTGAAGCATATGTAACCTGAAGCGTATGTAACCTGAGGTACCACTGTATGCACAACTTGCAGACTTAGAGTAGGAGAACAAGAAGAACATACATTTAGAGAAGAATGGAAAAAGTTTGTTGAATATGTGGGAAATAATTGTGAACAGCTGAATATTTTATTCAGGTTGACACCCCTGAGGAGAATACAATATAGCCAGGAATTTGGAAATTGCAAATAAACAGTGTTCTCAGAGGTGGGATGAGTGAGGCGGTTTGTGGTCCCTTTCCCACTGTTCTTGGCCTTCTTGATTTCTGATTCTTCTGGTCATTTTAACGATTTCAGCATAATCCATCAACTTGATCTGTCATTCTTCTCTGGTGTAAGTCAGCTCCTGAGCAATCCTTGTTTGCAAACTCTAGGGGAAGTGTGTGAGAGAGGTTTTTGTATCAGTTCTCCATCAGATGGTACCACCGTGGAACACATTACTGCCTGTCACCCAGTCAGCACAGTAATAAACCGCCTCATCATCTGGCTGGACATTGGAGATGGTTAAATAGTAAGTGTTCCCAGAGACAGAGGGAGTGAACCGATCCGGGATCCCGTCTCCCCGGGTGCTGGTAGCATAGAACACAAAACGAGGAGCCTGTCCACTTTTCTGTTGATACCAGCTATAAGCATACAAGCTGCCACTACTTCTAGAGCAGGAGAGTTTGACAGTTTGACCCGGGAGCACAGACGCGGAGGCAGGCTGGATCAATGTCACCTGCGATGTGACACCTTTGCAAAAAGAAAAATCAAATAAAAGCACATGAATCATTTCCAGTGTTCTCAAATATTAGGAAAGACTATTGTAGAAGACAAAGAACTTTCTTGCTGGTACATGCAACATTTTCTGTGCCCTCAGATTTCAGAAAATTATTATCTTCTTGTGAAAAGTAACAGAAGTCAAGACAAATAATACATTAGGTCTCCACAAACATACCTGAACAGTAAATGAGACATGAGATGAGAACAAGGATCCAGGCCATGGTGAATGTCAAAAGGAGGGTGGATCACACAAACAGATCTCTAGTCTGGTGGCACCTCCCCACCACATTCTTAAATCACCTGGGAAATGAGGCACAAGCAATTATGCAAATACCTCGACACCCGTTGTCCTTGCTAGAAATAATATGAGGAAATACAGGGAACAACTAGCAGATGACCACAGAAGAGATTTTGCATGAAGGGGGTGTTTTCACAGAAGACTGAAGCGTCTATGTATTGTTTAGGTCATGATTGGGGAGCTGTAGAAGCAGGGGCTGAATATGGCCTCCCAAAATTATAATAATAATAATAATAATAATAATAATAATAATAATTATTATTATTATTATTATTATTATTATTATTATTACCCGCCCATTTGGCTGGGCTGCCCCAGCCACTCTGGGTGGCTAACAGTTTACATAAAGACATAGTAAAACGTCAAACATAAAATTTCCATTGCAGGGCTGCCTTCAGATGTCTTCTGAGAGTTGTGTAGTTCTTTATCTCTTTGACATCTGATGGGAGGGCATTCCCGAGGCAGGGTGCCACTGTCAAGAAGGCCCTCTGCCTGGTTCCCTGTAACCTCACTTCTCGCAGTGAGGGAACCAGCAGAAGACCCTCGGAGGAAGACCTCAGCTGAGCAATGGAAGGTGGAGAAGCTCCTTCAGATATTTCCTTCTGTGGCTCTCAGGACATGCTCAAACATGTCCTCTTCATGCCACATGCCTCACTTTCATGGTGCTGTGGCCCCCAATGATTTTGCCTGGCTTGAACATATCCCTGAATGTTGATGATGCTTAATAATAATAATAATAATAATAATAATAATAATAGGGAGGCAGGTGGCTCTGTGGGTTAAACCACAGAGCCTAGGACTTGGTGATCAGCAGGTTGGTGGTTCAAATCCCCATGACAGGGTGAGCTCCCGTTGCTCGGTCCCTGCTCCTGCCAACCTAGCAGTTCGAAAGCACGTCAAAGTGCTTCCGGCGGGAAGGTAAACGGCGTTTCTGTGCGCTGCTCTGGTTCGCCAGAAGCGGCTTAGTCATGCTGGCCACATGACCCGGAAGCTGTATGCCGGCTCCCTCGGCCAATAAAGGAAGATGAGCGCCACAACCCCAGAGTCGGCCACGGCTGGACCTAATGGTCAGGGGTCCCTTTACCTTTAAATAATAATAATATGCAAAGGTATTTAAGCACTCCTTGTTGAAAGAAGCCAACCCACCACCCTCCTTTCTCAGATTCTGGGACTCACAACAAAGGTGGGAATTAAGAAATAAAATCAGCTCCCGAACTCTGAAGTTTTGTGCATGTTGCAATGGAAACTTCTCTCCATTGCAAACTGTGATTACAGGGGGGGGGGGGGAGTGGCTCATCAGCACTGCTCCTCATGCAAATGTCTCCTAAGCAAGTAGTCAGGCATAAGAAAAAACATTCTGACGCTTCGCTTCACCCCAACAGTTCAGTTTTTGTAACAATTTTCCGTTTCGTAATATAATTCACTATTATTTTATAAAACGGGTAGGTGGCCCGACATTGTCCCCTGGAGGTTAAAGGCAGAACAGCGGATACCACAAAATGCCTGCATCACATTTCAAATCAAAATACTGAAATCACAATCTAGTCAGTCTTAGTTACAGGTAGGTAGCCGTGTTGGTCTGTCGTAGTCGAAACAAAAGAAAAAAATTCCTTCCAGTAGCACCTTAGAGACCAACTGAGTTTGTTATTCGTATGAGCTTTTGTGTGCATGAAGAATCTGAAGAAGTGTGGATGCTCACGAAAGCTCATACCAATAACAAACTCAGTTGGTCTCTAAGGTGCTACTGAAAGGAATTTTTTTTTTCATTTTGTTTAGTCAGTCTTATGCATTCCCATTCCCCTTGCTTTCCCCACCAGGAAGAAAGGGTGTGCTCAACTTTGGTTGTGTGAAGTTGTGCTTGAAAAAAACATTCACGGGAGGTCCTGCTTTGTATTGTTGTGGAAGGATCATAGTTTATTGGTGGTTGAACACGCACATGTATATTGTAAATGTGTGAATCTGTTTATTCTTCTACATTGTTCATACTCATTTTTGATACAGCTATGTGGTGTTGCACGTATCAGTTTAGATGCTAATTCCTTTTGGAAACCTGGAATATATATTTTGTATAACATTACACATATAACAGTGTATATAGTAATACACCTAAACTCAGACATGTATTTGCGGAGGGAACGTTCTTTCACATGTGGTGGACTTGTTAAAGGGAAAAATAGTATTGGGAAAATATCCATAATGAATGGGGGGGGGGGAGTTAAAAGTACTTTCCTCCACCCCATCCCCAAACCAGAGTCCTTTTTGTTGGGGATAATTCAGACTGAAATTCCCAGGTGCCAAAAAAGGTTATTTATGTATGCTACTACTGTGGCCTGTGTTCTGTTAGCCCCAAAATGGAATACAATTCAGATCCTAACCGAAGAAAATGGCAACTTAAGCTGACAGAATACAGTGGTACCTCGGATTAAGTACTTAATTCGTTCCGGAGGTCTGTTCTTGAAACTGTTCTTAACCTGAAGCACCACTTTAGCTAATGGGGCCTCCCGCTGCTGCCGCCACGCCGCTGGAGCACGATTTCTGTTCTCATCCTGAAGCAAAGATCTTAACCTGAAGCAGTAGCGTAGTGTGGGTTGTGAGCACCCGGGGCAAGGCAAGTAATTTGCGCCCCCTAACTCATGGATTTGCGCCTCCTAACCCTAACCCCCAGATGTTGCGCCCAGTGTGGCCAGCACCCCCCTGCACCCCCCCATGCTACGCCACTGACCTGAAGCACTATTTCTGGGTCTGGAGTCTGTAACCTGAAGCATATGTAACCTGAAGCGTATGTAACCTGAGGTACCACTGTATGCACAACTTGCAGACTTAGAGTAGGAGAACAAGAAGAACATACATTTAGAGAAGAATGGAAAAAGTTTGTTGAATATGTGGGAAATAATTGTGAACAGCTGAATATTTTATTCAGGTTGACACCCCTGAGGAGAATACAATATAGCCAGGAATTTGGAAATTGCAAATAAACAGTGTTCTCAGAGGTGGGATGAGTGAGGCGGTTTGTGGTCCCTT
The DNA here is from genome assembly GCF_964106915.1 of Podarcis gaigeae. Lineage (NCBI taxonomy): Eukaryota > Metazoa > Chordata > Lepidosauria > Squamata > Lacertidae > Podarcis > Podarcis gaigeae. The sequence goes on along the minus strand of NC_139693.1, from coordinate 28,022,756 downwards.
TCCCATTGTTCTTGGCCTTCTTGATTTCTGATTCTTCTGGTCATTTTAACGATTTCAGCATAATCTATCAACTTGATCTGTCATTCTTCTCTGGTGTAAGTCAGCTCCTGAGCAATCCTTGTTTGCAAACTCTAGGGGAAGTGTGTGAGAGAGGTTTTTGTATCAGTTCCCCATCAGATTGTACCACCGTGGAACACATTACTGCCTGTCACCCAGTCAGCACAGTAATAAACCGCCTCATCATCTGGCTGGACATTGGAGATGGTTAAATAGTAAGTGTTCCCAGAGACAGAGGGAGTGAACCGATCCGGGATCCCGTCTCCCCGGGTGCCGGTACGATAGAACACAGAACGGGGAGCTTGTCCACCTTTCTGTTGATGCCAGCTATAAGTATGCAAACTGCCACTACTTCTAGAGCAGGACATTTTGACAGTTTGACCCGGGAGCACAGACTCAGAGGCAGGCTGGATCAACATCGCCTGCGATGTGACACCTTTGCAAAAAGAAAAATCAAATAAAAGCACATGAATCATTTCCAGTGTTCTCAAATATTAGGAAAGACTATAGCTTTCTTGCTGGTACATGCATCATTTTCTGTGCCCTCAATTTTTGGAAAATTATTATCTTCTTGTGAAAAGTAACAGAAGTCAAGTCAAATAATACATTAGGTCTCCACAAACATACCTGAACAGTAACTGAGACATGTGATGAGAACAAGGATCCAGGCCATGGTGAATGTCAAAAGGAGGGTGGATCCCACAAACAGATCTCTAATCCTGTGGCACCTCCCTACCACCCTCTTAAATCACCTGGCAATTAGGCACGAGCAATTATGCAAATACCTTGAAACCCATTGGCTTTGCTAGAAAGAATATGAGGAAATACAGGGAACAACCAGAAGATGACCACAGAACAGATTTTGCATGAAAGCTTCTTTGTATTGTTTAGGACATGATTGGGGAACTGTAGACCTAGGGGCAAAATATGGCCTCCCAGAATTGTTGTTGTTGTACCCCACCCATCTGACTGGGTTACCCCAGCCACTCTGGGCGGCTTACAGTGCACCAAAAAACATAGTAAAATGTCAAACATTAAATACTTCCCAATACAGGGTTGCCTTCAGATGTCTTCTAAAAGTGGTGCAGTTCTTTATTTCTTTGACATCTGATGGGAGGGTGTTCCACAGGAAGGGAGCGACTGTCAAGAAGGTTTTCTGCCTCAGAAGAAGACCTCAGTGTCCATGCTGAGCAATGGGAGTGGAGATGCTCCTTCAGGTATTTCCTTCTCAGGGCCTGCTCAGAACATGCCCACTTCAGGCTTTACTGACATGGTGCTGTAGCTCCCAATGATTTTGCCTGATTTGAACATATCCCTGAATGTTGATGATGCTTCTTGCTTGCTAAGTTCAAAGTTGCCCATCTCTGTCCCATGTAATCCAAAATTACTGAAGTTTCCAAAGTGTGGGGATCATAATATAAACATGGGTGGCATAGCTGTCAACTTACAGATTTGAAAATAAGGGACCAGCAGCCAAAATAAGGGACCTGCAGCCTCACCTGTTCCAGGCACTCCAGTCTTCCTGTCCTCCTGCACTCTGGTCAAACTCATGCTGGTAGCTTCGAGAACACTGTCCAACCAACTTTGTAACCAGAGGTTCAACTGAATAGAATCTGAATCACATGCACCACAAGGCCTATGCAGCCTCAACTTAAGATGGCTCCCTGGCCTGGCTTTGCACTGCAAAGTTTGCAGCAGCACGTGCAACAAAATGGCATCCAGCATTCAAAAACGTCCTCAGCTTGCATTAACTAGCCACACAGAAGTCATGCAAGCTCCACCCCCCAGTCGTTCTTAGACTTCTTATTGGGTGAGCAACACAGCCAAGCAACACAGTTGGAGCCTCCCTCCTCCCTGGCCGGCAGGGAGGGAGGGAGAGGAGCTGCTTCCTTTGAAATTTAATTCGCAGGTGACTCTTTAAGTCATTGTCTCTCAAATGAAGAGAAGCGGAACCAGCAGCTTCTCCTTGTGTCAAAAACCCAAATCATATGTAGAATGGTTCCCCATAGAAATAAACAAATTAAGGCACTAATTAGATCTGAACTGGTTTGTCTTTGAAGCAAGTGTTTCACAAAAGAGGCAGAAGTAGAAAGTTGCATTCCAAAGTTCAGCAGGGCCTCCGACATGACTTCCAGTTTCTATTAGAAGTCGCTTCTGAGGCATTGCAGGGCCTCGGACGGGGCCTTGGAGGATGCGTTGGGTGTTCCGATGCAACATCCGGTAGAAACCAGAAGCCACGTCAGAGCCCCGCAATATGGGTGCTGAGCACCAACAAAAACTGTGGGTGCCCTGACATCCAGGAGCCCCTAGAGTTAGTGCCAGTGTCACTTGAAGATGTCTAACAGGAATGGTTAATCCAACCACTATTCCACACTATCCCTTGGGAATGCCAGCATGGATCGGCTGGATAAAGAAGAGCACTGGAACCTCGATTTACACAAGAGCAGGCATGTCCAAAGTCCAGGGCGGCAACAGAAAGCAAACTAAAAATGCTTTTGCAGTTCATCAAAACTATCCAGCAATTTCAAGTTATAGGCAGACTGGTGCTATTAACAGAAATCCTTCTAGTAGGTTCATTGGTTTGGCAACTTCCATGCACATGACGTGTGATGCTAAATATTTTCCCCAAGAGTTAAATGATAACTAATCAGAGGCAGCTACAGTTGCAAATGGCAACAAAATATCTGTGAAAGGAAGAGGATCAGGTCTGCTCAAGTGTGTTGCAGGTAGAAATACTGTTAGTAATGAAGTGAGAGCAGTAGTTTACTTGCTCGAATGAACAAATAAGAAAGTTTTGAGAATTTAAATTTTAGATTAAAATTGATTACTTAATTGAGAAGGGAATTGTAACTGGGGCCTAGGAGAGTGCCGGATATCTGATGGGCAAACCAAAGCACTCGTCAGGAGAGCTATGAGAATCAGGTGAGGGTCAGATGCCTTGCCAATCCCAGCAGGTATATAAGAGGAAGACCCAGCCTTCCCAGGCCACCTTTTTTTACTGTGCATTGTACTTTACAATGTTCCTGACATATATTTCAGCTTTCTGTATTTATTTTTCATCTGGACTTTCACAGTTTGGCCTAGAGACACAGACTCAAAGGCATGCTGAGTCAAAGTTGGTTGTGAAGTGTCACCTTCACAGAAAGAAAAAGGGAAACCATGATTTGGGTACATTTTTTAATGCTGTCAAATATCAAAGGAGCGTTAGCTTCATATAATAGACATAATAATAGCCGATGACCTGCCCAGGCCGATGGTCCGCCCAGGCTATTGGTCTGCCCAGGCCAAGGCCGTTGCCCTACCCAGGCCAATGCCATTGGCCTGCCCACACCATTGCCCTGCCCAGGCCCAGGCCGTTGCCCCATCCAGGCCACCTTTATTACTGTGTATTGTACTTTACAATGTTCCTGACATATATTTCAGCTTTCTGTATTTTTCATCTGGACTTCAGATATGAAAGGCAGAGTGATTTAGAGACTTCTGGGTCAGCGCCATCAGCTAATGGCGGATTCCCCCTGATCTGGAGGGGATCGGCTCCGTGGGAATCGGGTCTTACCGCTGCGGCGAAGCGTGGACCCTACAGGAATCACAGGCGGTGAAGCCTGTGAACGTGGGGACTCGGCGGGCACCTTTTGCACCCCCCCAACTCGCAAGGAAGCCCTTTTATGGGCTTCGGAGTAGAGCAGGGCGAGCGGCGCGGTGCTGTGAGTCGATTGCTTCTTCCGTGGAGCGAAGCCGCATGGCTGTTGCTGGAGAGCACCACTACTGAAAAAGAGTAATTTGGGACGCAAGTAAAGCAGTTATGAGAGGGTTTTTGATACAACAAAATGCAATTAAGAAGAGAGCCCAAAATGAAAAAAAGGAAAAAAAAATGGAGAAAATAAAGGAAGGAGAAAAGAGGCTGAGGGCAAAACCGAAATCACAGGAGATCCAGAGAGAGATAAAGTTACATCAAGTACAATTTATGTACTTGATGAATCAGGAAATAGAATGGAAGATTAAACAGATGAGACAAAAGACATTTGAATCATCTAATAAATGCGGGAAACTGCTGGCTTGGCTAATGAAAAAAAATACAAAAACTTAACACTATTACTAATTTGGTAGTGGAGGGAAAGAACATACAGAATCCTGTGGAGATCAGGAAGTGTTTTCAGAAGTATTTTAAACAGTTATATACACAGGAGACCCAGAAAGAAATGGAAATTGACTGATTTTTGAAAATAAATGGATTACAAAAAATCTCTCAAAAGAATAAATTAATGCTAAATTATAAAATAACAGACCAAGAGGTGGAAGGAGCCATTCAGAATATAAAATTGGGCAAATCTCCAGGGCCGGATGGCTTGACTGCAAGATATTATAGATCTTTGAAAGAATGGTTAGTACAGCCTTTGAAGGAAGTTTGTAATGAAATACTGGAGGGAAAAAAGACACCAGAGTCGTGGAAAGAAGCCTACATTACACTTATACCGAAAACAGAATCGGAGAAGACACAGCTTAAGAACTACCGTCCCATATCTTTACTTAATGTGGATTACAAATTTTTTGCCGAAATTATGGCTAAAAGATTAAAAAAAGGTACTGGTAGAAGAAATCCATAAAGATCAAGAGGGCTTTCTCCCGGGGAGACATTTGTCAGATAACACAAGTGTCAGAGCTGCCTCTAGGTCCCAGCTCACAGAGGACCAACGCCAGGTTGATGTAATGTACAAAAGTCTTTATTGAAGTTTAGTTTCCATTTCAACGCCAGAGCGTGCAGCCCTACGTCTTAGACCTTAGATCGGCGAAGTCCCATCTGAATCACCTCCCCTTCCGCACCAGTTTAAGATCCTAGCCCTGCTCCACCTTCTGCGCTGTTCTCTCCTCCTCTGGGTCCTCCTGCCCACCGGGGCATTGCCCTTTCTGGACTCCTCCGACGCTGAGTCGCTTAGCTCCTCCCCCTGCCTCCGGCGGGCTTTGGGACCCGGTTTCCAATGCTCATTCTCTGCTGTCCCGCGCTCCTGTACATTCGAACTTGTTTCTTGCGCCAACCCAGTGACCTTTCTCCTAACCGTTACACTGCTTCTATCACTGCTTCCCTCTTCCGTGACACTGGCCGGATCTGACCTCCCCTCCGTTGCCTGACTCTCCGATGGAGGCGTGGTCAGCTCTGCCTCGTCTCCTCTCCCTGGTGGGGAAAGCACTGGCCCTGATACCTGGGACTCTTCCCCCCCACTCTGCTCTGGTGGGGAAGCTGGTCCTGATTTCCAACTACTGCTCTGGGAGTCTCTGCTGCCCCCTTGCTCCTGGGGCGTTCCCCTTGGGAACCCCCTGCCCCTGGCCACTGGCGCCCCCTTTTGTGAATCTTCCGATTCGCTGGAGAGGCTCATGGAATCCCTCGGGCCACTGTCCCCTCCTACGCTCCCCTCGGATTCCTCCCCCTCCCCCTCGCTCTCTATCTCCCCTCTTCCCTGTGCCTCTGCTCCTGAGCCCCTGACAACAAGGAATATAATTAACATTTTAGAAAAATTACAAGTGAATATTAACACTAAAGCAGTTCTGATATTTGTGGACGTGGAGAAAGCCTTTGATAATATTTCTTGGAGTTTTATGAAGAAAAATTTACAGGGAATGGGGGTAGGCCAAGGTTTTGAAAATGGTATAGGTGCAATTTACTCAGAACAAAAAGCTAAGTTAATTGTGAATAACGTAGTTACAGAAGAGTTTAAGATTGAGAAAGGAACACGACAGGGTTGCCCAATCTCTCCATTGCTTTTTATATCGGTCCTGGAGGTTTTGCTCAATATGATTAGAAAGGACCAATTGGTTAAAGGTATACAACTCGGAGCTAAACAGTATAAATTGAAAGCTTTTGCTGATGATCTAGTTTTGACATTACAGGAGCCAGAATCCAGTACTAAAAGAGTATTGCAATTAATTCAAGAATCTGGTCAAGTTGCGGGATTTAAGTTGAATAAGTTGAAAACTAAGGTGTTAGAGAAAAAATTAACAGTAATTGAGAAAGAGAGGTTTCAGAAGGAGACAGAATTAACACTGGTTAAGAAAGTGAAATATCTAGGGGTTCATATGACAGCTAAAAATGTGAATCTATTTAAAGATAATTATGAAAAATGTTGGATGGAAGTGAAAAAGGATTTAGAAATATGGTCAAAATTGAAGTTATCGCTGCTGGGCCGAATTGCTGCGATAAAGATGAATGTATTGCCTAGGATGCTGTTTTTGTTTCAAACACTGCAAATTTGGGACAAGATGGACTGTTTCAAGAAATGGCAAAGAGATATCTCTAGATTTGCCTGGCAGGGCAAGAAACCTCGATTAAAATTTAAGATTTTAACTGATGCCAAAGAAAGAGGTGGATTTGCCCTGCCAGACCTCAAACTTTATTATATTCTCCAGTGCCTATATTATAGAGACATTCGTATTAGCTTCATCTCCCCACTACTCCATAAGTACCCAGGGTGCACAGGATAATTTTATACCTCCCTGCTGCTGTCAGATACCAATCCTGCTACAGCGTACAGTGTTACCAGGTTCTGCATAGCAGCGCTCAAAATCCGCCAGATGATGACCTGTGCCACAAACTAGATTTAATGAACACTCACATCAGAGTGCTCTCTAAAGTGATAGTTGTAGTCATTTATATATTAGCCTTTTATGCTCTTCCATATCCATTTAATGACCCTAACCCTTCTTTTGGATTCCTTTAGATTCTTATCATCTTTTAAATATACCTTCTGTTTTAATACTTTTTAGCTTTCCATCATGTTTTACAGATCCTAAATGATTGCACCCCACCCTACTTATGCTGGTCTATGACCGTAATAAAGATTTGATTGATTGGTTGGTTGGTTGGGTGATTGATTGACTGATTGAAACTATGTTTTCAATTTTTTTGTTGGGAGCTGCCCAGAGACAGTGGGGCAACCCAGTCAGATTGGTGGCATAGAAATAATAAAATAATAAAAATTAATTATTATCGGGTGGTAAGTTCCCGTCTCCCCCGAGTGGAAATAAAGACACATGACACAGATATTTAAGGTTAATGGGCTAAATATGGCCACAGCTTTATTGGTTACAGGTGATGAGTGGTATTGGCTTAGGCATTGGTCCTAACTGACTATCTGGCTTCAGCCTGTTCACTTGAAGTCCAGGAAGGGTTAACCACTAGTAGGGGGAGTCCTGCTGATGCACATCAACTAGGAACTCCCCCATGGTCACCGCTAGGGGGGTGCCTTAGGCCCTCACCTCCATAGGCTTCAGACAGGGTCACGCCCCCCCAGAATCCTTTATCGGACTACCCTTCAATATGCGGGGGAGGTGATGGCGCTTCCTCCCCCCTCCCATCTACATAACAATACCAATGTCTAACCACCAATACCAAGGAAGTTGTGACAATTTGCTATGAGGTAGGCGAAAAACCATAAGGGACGCGGGTGGCGCTGTGGGTTAAACCACAGAGCCTAGGACTTGCCGATCAGAAGGTCAGCAGTTCAAATCCCTGCGACAGGGTGAGCTTGGTCCCTGCTCCTGCCAACCTAGCACTTCGAAAGCATGTCAAAGTGCAAGTAGATAAATAGGTACCGCTCCAGCGGGAAGGTAAACAGCATTTCCGTGAGCTGCTCTGGTTCACCAGAAGCGGCTTAGTCATGCTGGCCACATGACCCGGAAGCTGTACGCTGGTTCCCTCGGCCAATAAAGTGAGATGAGCGCCGCAACCCCAGAGTCGGTCACAACTGGAACTAATGGTCAGGGGTCCCTTTACTTTTACCTTTAGGCAAAAAACCAAGTGGCTGGTGCCAATTTGCCAAGCAGAAAAAAATCCTACCAGGCCCCTGAACGGCGACTAACCGAGGTCCATGGCAAGGTCATGGACGAAAACCTTAAAGGGCAGGAAACTGGAGCAGCTGGAAGCAGCAAAGGGGAAGATCCCTGGCCCCACCTGCATTAAATAGAGCAGGCTACACACCCCAGGCCAGCTGGTTGGCTGGCCAGGGGATGATGTGGTCGGGGATTCCCTCAATCACACAGAGACTGAGAGCCAGCCCCCGTGCGCATAGTGGGAGGGTGAAGCCCACAACCCCAACTCCTTTCTAAGTCGGAAGTGGCTTTATTGCCAACAAAGCCAGTGAAAACATGAAGAGCATTGTTTATTGGGACATGTGTCAGATATTTAATGCAAGGTCATATCTCCAATAGGATTCTTTAGTCTAAATAACTTGATAACTTTTAATGCTTGTTCTTGTCGAAAACTGACAAAACTCATTCATGTGCAGCTATGCTCTTGAATGATTCAGGATTCTACACTCGTAAGAAAGAAGAGAGAAGGTTTTTGTCTCAGTTCCCCATCAGATAATACCACTGTGGAACGTGTCACTGCCAAACTCGAAGTCACAACAAAAATAAACTGCTTCATCTGCAGCCTCGATGTTAGAGATAGTTAATGAGCCAGAGTCAGAACCGGTGAAGCGAGCTGGGACCCCTTCTCCCCGGGTGCTGGATCCATACCACAGAAAACGGGGAGGCTGTCCAGCTTTCTGTTGATACCAGTGAATATCATCCCAGCGAGTACCACCATTTCTAGAGCAGGAGAGTGTAGCAGTTTGGCCCAGAGACACCGACTGGGAGGCAGGCTGAGTCAAACTGGGTTGTGAAGTGGCACCTTTCATAAAAAAAAGAGAGAGAAAGGAACCATGACTTTGGTACATTTCCTATGCATTCAAATACCACAGAAGCTTGATCTCCCTCTGGCAGATCAAGTTTTGATGTTGCCCTACATGATGTGAGTCTTCCACGCTCTTACCTGAACAGTAGCTGAGAAGTGACAGTAAAAGCAGGTACCAGGCCATGGTAAGACTCCTTTAGAGTCTGACTAAAGATCTAGATAGGATCTTCTTCCCCCTCTCTGAAATCCCCCAGAAATACCAAATATCTCCTTCACACAGATTGGTTGTATGCTCATTGGTTCTGCAAGAGTGTCTTTATCTACTTGCTTCTCTCCGTGAAAAGCCAATCATCAAAGGAGAAATTTGCATGATGATGTTGAGGGCAGGCCTCACTCTGGCCAAGATAAAAATTAAGGGGGCCATAGTGTTACCAAGTACAGTCATACCCCAGCTCCCAAACATCTTGGGAGTCGAATGTTCTGGTTCCCGAAGGACTGAAAACCAGAAGTGAGTGTTCCTGTTTTCGAACGTTCTTTAGGAAGCCAAATGTTTGATGCGGCTTCCAATTGGCTGCAGGAGCTTCCTGCAGCCAAAGCCACTTCCAACCCTAGGGAGGAGGTGGTGTTGCGGGCTTCCCGCCCCCATCACCCGCGCGGGAGCTGGCTCCCAGCTCCACGCGTACAGGGGGAGTCCTCTGCCGCGTCATCCCCTCGTCGGCCTATCAGCTGGCTCAGGGGGCGTGGCTTCCTGCATTTAAGGCAAGCGCGGCAGAGGAGCTTCCTCTTTGCCGCCATTCAGCTTAGGAATTTCCCACCCACCCTCCCTTTAAGGTTTCTCCTTTGACCTTGCTATGGACCTCGGTTGGTTGTTGTTAAGGGGCCTGGTAGGAATTTTTCCACTTGGCAAATTGGCACCTCATAGCCTACCTCATAGCAAACGTCACAACTTTCCTGGTATTGGCGGTTAGGCATTGGCAGGGGTATTGTTATGCAAATGAAGTGGGGGGAAGGAAGCATCATCACCTTCCCCAAGCAAAGGGTAGTCCGGTAAAGGACTCTGGGGGCGTGGCCCCGTCTGAAGCCTATGGAGGCCAGGGTCCAATGCCTAAGCCAATACCGCTCATCACCTGTAACCAATAAAGTTGTGGCCAATTTTTGCCCATTAACCTTAATTATTGTGTCTCGTGTCTTTATTTCTTCTGGTGGGAGGCAGGAACTCGCCACGCAATCAGAAGCCGCGCTTCGGAAGTCAAACGTTTTGGAAGTCAAACGGACTTCCAGAATGGATTCTGTTTGACTTCCGAGGTACAAAACCGTACATGACTTAAGGGCAGATGATGCCCAGGGTTCAACACAGTAGAATGAGTAGGAGGTTCCCTAAATGCACCAGTTATGAAGTAGAGCAAAACCTACAGCCATATAAAGACCCTCCCATCCCATTTAGTCCATTAACTCCACAGCTGATATTTTTTTCCCCAGAATTATGGGTTGGGACATAGTTCAGAGAGGACTACAAGCCCATTCTGGATCATGTTCTGGATAATGGGGGGGGGGGGCACTGACGTGAAAGTGGGTGGAGCAACATCTAGTGATGTTACCTTTGTAGCATAGGCTGGTTTCTAGCTCTCACTCCCCTCTCTTGTCAATTCAGACGAGCAAGAAGTGTTGTTAGAATTCAAGGACACAATCCAGATGGCCAGAAACATGCAAGGAGACCACATAGCAGAGGGGGTGAGTGATGTGGCCTGGAGGGAGGGATATATCTTAAGATGGGCATGATCTGTGGCTATCTTGAAGGGTCATCTAGAAAGGCCTGGACATGGAGATGCAAAGAGGTGGAGGGAAAGTTTCTTCCTATGTGGTGGACTTGTAAAAGGGAAGGAGAGTATTGGGAAATGATCCATAATGAATTGAAAAAAATGTTCCAAACTACTCCTACCCCCAACCCCCAACCCCCCAGAGTCCTCTCTGTTGGGGATAATTCAGACTGAAATTCCCAGGTGTCAAAAAAGGTTATTTATGTATGCCACTACTGCGGCCTGTGTTTTGTTAGCCCCAAAATGGGAAACAAGCGAAGTCCCAACCAAAGAAGACTGGCAACTTAAGTTGACAGAATATGCACAACTTGCAGACTTAACATATAGAAAAAGAGAACAAGAAGAACATATGTTCAGAGAAGATTGGAAAACATTTATTGAATATATGGGAAATAATTGTCTACAGCTGAAGACATTGGCAGCATTAAGATAAATTCAAGTGTTGATGGAGGCAATAATGGAATATTAAATAGTATACTGTATTTTTCACCCCATATGGCGCACCGGCCCATAGGGCGCACCTAGTTTTTTTGGGGGGGGGAAATAAAGAAAAAAAATTATTTCCCCCCCAGGTGCGGGGCTGGGGCGGGGGAAGCCCGAGCTTCCCCCGACCCCAGAACAGGCTGCTATCCGCTAGCCGTGGGAGAGCTGCGCGAAGCCTGAAGCCTGGGGCGTGCTGATAGCTTCCTGAAGCCTGGAGAGCACGATTTCTGTTCTCATCCTGAAGCAAAGTTCTTAACCCGAGGTACTATTTCTGGGTTAGCGGAGTGTGTAGCCTGAAGCGTATGTAACCTGAGGTACCACTGTACAAGATTTGAGAAAATGTGGGGGTGGGGGGGTGGGGAGGAAAAAGCCCCACCCATTAACCAGAGCTGAATTCAGACATGCAAGTTCTGCCATGGTCCATGTCAGGTGCAAATGCGAATTCACATTGCCGCAAGTGAAGTTGAGCAAAGAATATCCAGGAGCCCAGTTGCTGCAGCAGCACTCTCCTTGAGATGTTTTCAGGTCAACCACTTTGTATCTGATAGCTTGTAAGGGTTGGATTTGCATGAACTGCAAAACCTCATTTAAACGGTGGTGTCAGGGGCTGGTCTGAAGGGACGTGTAGCTTCCAGACAGAAGAAAGCCAGTCCTGATTTACAGCAGGGCTTGGAGGAAGATAACAGCTCAGAGATAGGCAGACAGCAGAGTTAGGAGAAGGGGGAGGGGAGAGAGAGCAGCTAGCTGACACGTCACTGGACAGCATAACCGACCCCCCTTCTCCCAAAACGCGGCCTTCATTAAGGGTGCAAGAACAAAGAGCACAGAGACAATTGTCCATGGACAGACGCCATAGGAACAGGTGTTGTTGCTGGAGGGGAGAGGCGGAGGAGCTCAGTGCAAACAACTCCATTATGGAGGAATGTCCGGAATTCTTTGTCCTTACCATGATGACTGAATAAATCACATGTATAATAATAATAATAATTTATTATTTATACCCTGCCTCTGGGTGGCTTCCAACAGAATATTAAAATACAATAGTCTATTAAACATTAAAAGCTTCCCTAGACAGGGCTGCCTTCAGATGTCTTCTAAAAGTCAGATAGTTCTTTTTCTCTTTGACATCTGGTGGGGGGGTGTTCCACAGGGCAGGTGCCACTATCGAGAAGGTCCTCTGCCTGGTTCCCTGTAACTTGGCTTCTCGCAGTGAGGGAACCACCAGAAGGCCCTCGGATTTGGACCTCAGTGTCCGGGCAGAACAATGGGGGTGGAGACGCTCCTTCAGGTATACTGGACCGAGGCCGTTTAGGGCTTTAAAGGTCAGCACCAACACTTTGAATTGTGCTTGGAAACGTACTGGGATCCAATGTAAGAACTGGTTTGACAGGCCTTGTAACTACAGTTTTGACAAGGTCATGTCAAAATTATGGACCTCTGCGTAATGGGGGATATGTCACTGTCTCAAGGCAAATCTTTAAAAATGTAGTATAAACACTGACAACTGGGAAACACTGGCCTGCAAGCGCTCCAGTTGGAGAACAGCCTTTACCAACGGTGTCATGGGTTTTGAAGACACTCAAACTCAGGACGCAAGGGAGAAATGTGATAAGAGGAAGGCACACTTGGCAAATCCACACCGTGATCAACTCCCACCCAGAAACTAATGTCCCCACTGTGGAAGGACGTTTGGATCCAGAATTGGCCTCATTGTTAAAACCGTGTTTATGGAAGACAATATTACTCAGCTACGAGTAATCACCAAAGAAGAGAAGAAGAAGAAGAAGAAGAAGAAGAAGAAGAAGAAGAAGAAGAAGAAGAAGAAGAAGAAGAAGAAGAAGAAGAAGTGGTGGTGAGGTCATTTCTCTAAAAGAATCCATCTGTTTAAGTAACTTGATATTCTTGCCAAAAAGAAATAAAGTTCATTTGGACCAAACTCAGCTCTTGCCTAATTCTGGTTTCTTTGCTTTATGGGGAAGGAGAGAGAAGGTTTTTGTCTCAGTTCCCCATCAGATGGTACCACAGTGGAACTTCGGAGTACCGGTGCCTTCCCATGCAAAACAGTGATAAACTGCCTCGTCTTCAGCCTGGACATTGGAGATGGTTAAATAGCCGGTATCCTCAGAGGGAGAAGCGGTGAACCTATCTGGGACCCCGTCTCCCCTGGTGCTGGGACCATACCATAGAAAACGAGGAGGCTGCCCAGGTTTCTGTTGACACCAGCCAAAGGTCTGCCAGCTCCCCTTATTCTTAGAGCAGGAGAGGGTCACAGTCTGACCCAGGGACACAGACTGGGATCCTGGCTGAGTCAATGCTGGCTGTGAAAGGACACCTTTGTAAAAAAGAGAGAAAAAGAAATGTATGATTCTCAATCCTATCACCTGAACTTTAAGGCACTATGATAAATAAACATTACAGATATGCTTTCACCCCCCATTTAGGTCAATTTAAGTCTACTTCTTTTTATGTTTACCTAAACAGTAACTGAGAAGAGCCAGGAAAAACAGAGTCCAGGCCATGGTGAGCTCTCTAAAGCAAGGTGACTTTCTGAAGGTTAACAGGCAACTGTTGGTGGTCCTGAGTCTTTCCTTTGTTAAAACATCCCAAATCCAAGCGGTGCTCATTGGCTCTGTTAGAAAGCCTTTGTCTGGAATAAATGATGCATTATGCAAAATACAATGGAACTGATTTGGATAAAGGTGATGTTTGCTTTTTAAAATGAGGAGGTTCTTGTCTTGTGAACTAGGTCAATTTACCTCAAGGAAGCAGGATTGGGGCTGTAGTTCAAGGGATGAGGGGTGATGTGTGGATGCTGAAGATGTCGTCCCTGCATGTCAAATTAATTTTTTAAAAAATCAAGCAGCACATGATGACAAAGGAGGGTGGTGGGTTGGCTTCTTTCAACAAGCAGTGTTTAAATAGGCTTGCAAGTTATCATCATCATTATCATTAATTTTATTATTCACAAACAGAAAGAAAATGAAAAACATAGTTACAATTCATAAACCATATTTTACCAAACCCAAACTCATATAGACTAATAAAGAACTATAATTTGCACCTGTCTGGCTTCCATCCACCACAACTCGACATCCTTTACTGCATACTCTTATATACATTGTGTCCTTATATTGTTCATTTTATATCTATTAGTAATTTTACCTTGAATTAGTTCACATTGAATGTGTTGGCCTAGTGTGGGGCTCCGAGGTGAGCTTGGCTGTCTGGCTGGTGTACCGGCCACCTAGCGCACCAGCAGCCACCCTGTCAGGCCTGCTGGAGGCGGTGGCCGGCTGGGCCTTGGAGTTCCCTAACCTATTGGTATTGGGGGACTTCAACGTCCATGCTGATGCCACTCCCTCCTCACAGGCTCTGGACCTGGTGTCTTCCATGGCGACACTAGGGCTCTCCCAGTTTGTTTCGGGCCCCACACATCAAGCAGGCCACACGCTGGATTTGATCTTTGGCATCGGTATAGATGTGATCATGTTTCCTTCGATGAAGGTGCCATGGTCTGATCACTATGCTCTGAAAGCCAGGATTGACGTTCCACCCCCACCCTGCTTAGGTGGCAAGCCAATTTGGGCTCGCCCGCAGAGGCTGATGGACCCTGATAGATTCCGTCAAGCCTTGCGGGACCTTTCTCCCCCTGGTGACTCATTGACTGAGCTTGTTGAGGCCTGGAATACCCAGCTCCTGGCAGCCATCAATGAGATCGCACCTAAGCGCCCTCTGCGACCCCGCAGAAACCGGGCTCCCTGGTTTACCGAGGAGCTCCGGAAAATGAAGCGGGACCTCAGATGGCTAGAGCGAGTATGGCGGGTTGCCCGTGACGGAGCTTCAAGAACATCTTATAGGGTTTTTATGAAAACCTACGAGATGGCTGTGAAGGCCGCTAAGAAGTCCTACTTCTCGGCCTCCATTGCATCCGCTAGCTCTCGCCCGGCGCAATTATTTAGTATAATTCGGTCTTTAACGTCCCTCGAAGGACAGCCAAATTTAAATAACAATTTGACACACAGCTGTGAGGCATTTGTGAGCTTTTTTGCGGAGAAAGTCTTGTTGCTCCGCCATGACCTCCCTGCCAATTTGGATACAATAAAGGAACTGGAGGCCCCTCGACTGTCCTCGGGTTCAGTATTGGACCACTTTGACTGGATATCCCCAGCCGATGTGGACAGACTCCTCCAAGCTGGAAAGCCCACCACCTGTCCTCTTGACCCGTGCCCGTCCTGGCTGATTAGAGCGTGTCCAGACGAGGTGCGGGCCCCCCTGGGGGATATCATCAATTTGTCCCTTGGCACCGGGACATTCCCAGGGGAACTGAAGGAGGCAGTGGTGCACCCGCTCTTAAAGAAAACATCATTAGATCCCTTAGATCTATCCAATTACCGCCCGGTTTCGAATCTTCCATTCCTGGGTAAGGTGATTGAGAGAGCGGTTGCTGAACAGCTTGGTAGGTTTCTGGATGAAACATCAGCTCTGGATCCATTCCAGTCCGGCTTCCGCGCTGGTCATGGGACCGAGACGGCTCTGGTCGCCCTAACAGATGATCTCCGCAGGCAGCTGGATCGAGGCGGGTCGGGGCTGCTGATTCTTCTAGACCTGTCAGCAGCCTTTGACATGGTCGATCACGAACTCCTGGACCACCGCCTTGCCGACGTGGGGATCCAGGGCACAGTCCTTCAATGGCTGCGCTCGTTTCTCTCTGGTCGGGGACAGAGGGTGGCGCTTGGGGGGGAATTGTCATCCCGCCACTCCTTGGTGTGTGGTGTGCCCCAGGGTGCAATACTCTCCCCGATGCTTTTTAACATCTTTATGCGCCCCCTCGCCCAGCTTGTCCGGAGTTTTGGGCTGGGCTGCCATCAGTATGCTGATGACACCCAACTCTATCTGTTGATGGACGGCCACCCGGACTCGGCCCCAGACACACTGATCAGATGCTTGGAGGCTGTGGCTGGATGGTTACGTGGGAGCCGGTTGAAGTTAAATCCTTCGAAGACAGAGGTCCTCTGGCTGGGACGGGACGACATGGGACTGAGGGGGCAACTCCCATCTCTTGCGGGGGTGCAATTAGTGCCAGCACCGTCCGTTAAGAGTTTGGGTGTAATCTTCGATACCTCCCTCTCCATGGAGGCGCAGATTGCAGCTATAACAAAGGCGGCATTTTTTCATCTCCGCCAAGCTAAGCAGTTGGCTCCTTACCTCTCTCGCCCTGACCTAGCCACTGTGATCCATGCGACGGTCACCTCCAGACTGGATTATTGTAACTCGCTCTACGTGGGGCTGCCCATGAGACTGACCCAGAAACTCCAGCGGGTGCAAAATGCCGCAGCGAGACTCCTTACGGGGTCTTCGCTTAGAGATCACATTCATCCGGTGCTATACCAGCTGCACTGGCTCCCGGTGGAGTACAGGATCAGGTTTAAGGTGCTGGTTTTAACCTTCAAAGCCCTATACGGCCTAGGGCCCTCGTACCTACGGGACCGCCTCTCCTGGTATGCCCCACAGAGGAACTTACGATCTTCAAATAAAAACACCTTGAAGGTCCCAAGCCACAGAGAGGTTAGGCTGGCCTCAACTAGAGCCAGGGCTTTTTCGGCTGCGGCTCCAACCTGGTGGAACGCTCTGTCACAAGAGACAAGGGCCCTGCAGGACTTGACATCTTTCCGCAGGGCCTGCAAGACAGAGCTGTTCCACCTGGCCTTTGGTCAGGGCGCAGCCTGACTCCCTCCTTTGGCAATCTTTACAAAACTTTAGTTTATGGTTGCCATCAATTTTGATTTTAATTCATTTTTATAATGTTTTATAATGTTGTACTGTTTTAGTGTTGTTAGCCGCCCTGAGCCCGGCTTCGGCTGGGGAGGGCGGGATATAAATAAAATTTATTATTATTATTATTATTATTCCTCTTTGCTTACTTATTCTATGCATATCAATATGTTTTCTTTAGAACAGTGTTTATTTAATATATTCCTCAAAACATTGCCATTCCTTCCTTTGATTAGACTGATTTCTTATGGCTGCTGTTAGTTTAGCTAATTCTATAAATTCACATAATTTACTTATCCAGTCTTCCTTTGTGGGAAGTTTTTAGCAAGCAATAATCTGGCTGCGGCTGTGACATATAATTTTTTTTGTTCTGTTGAGACTAAGACAGCCAGTTGTGTCTGCTTTGGTGTTGAAACTCTTTTATTTATGGGAATCTGCCTTATAGCAGCTCCAACTATTTCTCCATTTAAGGCAATTCCAGCTTGCCATTATTTTCAGGTGAGGTTCAGTCACGTACCAGCAAATTGAGGCTGCACAATTCAGGTTGATTTCAAGATGTTGTGCAGGAAGCCAGCTCCTCCTCGAGCGAGTCGTCAGGCATAAGAAAAAACATTCTGACGCTTCGCTTCACCCCAACAGTTCAGTTTTTGTAACAATTTTCCGTTTTGTAATATAATTCACTATTATTATTTTTAAAAAACGGATAGGTGGCCCAACATTGTCCCCTGGAGGTTAAAGCCAGAACAGCAGACACCACAAAACACCTGCATCACATTTCAAAGCAAAATGCAGTGGTACCTCCGGTTGCGAACAGGATCCGTCCCGGAGCTCCGGTCAGATTCTGAGGAATTCACAACTGGAGGTGCCACTTCTGCACATGTGCATGGTGCGAAACCCGGAAAAATACTTCCGGGTTTCCGCGTTCGCATCCTGAAGGATACGCAAACCAGAGGTGTGCATATCCAGAGGTACCACTGTACTGAAATCACAATCTAGACAATCTTATGCACTCACATTCTCCTTGTTTTCCCCACCAGGGAGGAAGGGTGCGTTCAACGTTGGTTGTGGGAAGCAGTACTTGAAAACAACATTCACTGGAGGTCCTGCTTTGTATTGTTGTGGAAGGATCATAGTTGGTTGGTAGTGAACACACACACACGTATAATGGACACGTATATTAAATGTGTGAGTCTGTTTATTCTTACAGACAGTTCATACTCATTTTTATACAGTTATGCACAGGGTCGCATGGATCTGTTTAGATGCTAATAACTTTTGCAAACCTGGAATATATATTTTGTATAATGTTATGCATATAATAAAGTATATAATGTATTTTAGCAAAATTGGGGGGGGGGGTCATTTCATGTTGAGATGAAAAGAGTGAAATGGCCATTAGGAAACCATCTCTGCAGATAAACTCAACATAGATATTTATTTATTTATTTATTTATTTATTTAAACAAACTTTTCAGGTTTATACATTTCACTGATTTTACAAACATTTTGACGTTTCGAAACTTAAATTTATTGCTAATATCTTCTGCATATCCTCATTAACTTAATTTGCTCATTTACTCATCTTCTTTAAATAGATAGTCTTATGAAACTGCAGGTTATTACAATAATCCTGCCAGTGTTTTTATCTGTCTACAATTTATCTGTAAACATTCAATAAACCATTTCCATTCTTTTATTTCCATTCTTTTATTTATTCCATTCTTTTATAATCTATTAAGATTATACTGGCAAGAATGAGTCTTTCTGTGGAACGTCTTCCCGTCAGATGGCAAGGAGATAAATAACTACCTGACTTTTAGAAGACATCTGAAGGCAGCCCTGTTTACGGAGGTTCTTAATGTTTGATGTTTTATTGTGCTTTTAATTTTGTTGGGAGCTGGACAGAGTGGCTGCGGAAACCAAGCTCCTTTCCCTCTCTGCCTGCAGGCCAGGGAGGAGGGAGGCTCCAACTGTGTTGCTTGGCTGCGTTGCTCACCCAATCAGGAATCTAAGAACGACTAGGGGGTGGAACTTGCATGCCTTGTGCCCATCAAATTGGCCGCGTTGCCTGGGGACTCGCCTTTGCTCAGCGCTTCCCAGCGGAGAGATGACGGTGGTTTTCCTTGCTGCATCCCCTTTGCCGGGTTGCTGCGCTGTGGGAACCACTGCTTGAGGCTTCGTTTGGCTGCTGGCTGGGCTTTCTGCCTTTGGCTCGGAGGGGCTCAGAAGTTGAACATACCTGTGCTCTGAAAATCCCTTATTTTGGCTGCTGATCCCTTATTTTCAAATCTGTAAGTTGACATCTATGACAGTGGTACCTCGGGTTACATATGCTTCAGGTTACATACTCTTCAGGTTACAGACTCTGCTAACCCAGAAATAGTACCTCAGGTTAAGAAATTTGCTTCAGGATGAGAACAGAAATCGCTCAGCGGAGGCACAGCGGCAGCAGGAGGCCCCATTAGCTAAAGTGGTGCTTCAGGTTAAGAACGGTTTCAGGTTAAGAACGGACCTCCAGAATGAATTAAGTACTTAACCCGAAGTACCACTGTACAGTGGACACTCTGGATACGGATTTTATTCGTCCTGGGGGGTCCATGTACACCCCAAAAATTTCATAAGAAGAGGTGCCACTTCTGCACATGCACATGGTGTGATAGAGTGTCTCTGCACATGTGTGTGGTGCGCAGAGTGCTTCTGCGCATGTGCAAAGCGCGCAGAGCACTTCTGCGCATGCACACGCAGCTAAACCCGAAATTATACACTTCCGGGTTTGCCGCGTTCACAGCCCGAAAGTGTTACATTACCCAAAGGTAACATAACCCAAGGGTCCACTGTACTGAACATACATTGTGTGAGGGTGCACAGTCTCTCTATGAAAGCAGAATTTCATCAAATATGTGAAAACTGGTGCAACTTCTCCCCCTACAGGCTAAATGTAGAAGAACAGCTCGCACAGAAGCTGCGAGGACCAACATTTTACGTCCTTTCGGAGGGAGACAGATGAAGCCAAGCAGAATAGGAATTTGCTTCCTAAAGGGATACATAGCACCTTCAGGACTATAGGAGTTGTTGAGACAGGGCCTTGCTCTACATTACTCACTAGGGTTTTAGATAGGGGTCTTTCGCACACATCCCTGAAAGATCTCAGAAACTGAACCTGGAACCTTCTGCAAGCAAACAGGTGTTCTACCACTAAGCTATGGCCGAGGGCAGAGGCACCCAAAAGTTCAAGTTTCCCCAGATCACAATTCATAAACAAAGCCTTTTGTATGCAGAACTACCATTTACACATGTGTGTTTGCATTACGGCTTCACTCAAGGAGCTTCCCATCTCCTGCTCTGTATTCTTCGTAAAGCTTGTAAGGACTCCGTGGCATGGGAGAAATGCATTGTTAGAAACTCTTTCGTCCTATTGTATGGATCTGTTTATAATGGGTCATGTTGCTTTTATACAGTTTATACAGTTACACACATTGTAGCATCAACTTTGTGTATAATGTTATACATGTGTATAATGTCATACATGTGATGATGCACATAATATGCTGGAACTGTGCACAATTTAACAGAACTGGGACAGGTACTCTAAGGAGCTAAATGGGATTAGGAAAAAAAAGAAAAGAAATCACACAGAGCCTGACACTGAGATTTTAAGGGAAATTTCATATCTACCGCTGTGCAGATTGCTGTTGCAGCTAGTGGGTTGGTGGTACTTCCATCGACTGAGACCAGGTGGCCTTCTGGCTAGAGATCAAAAGATATTTCAACACAGGTGAAATTAAGCTCTTTGGGTTATCAGAGATGCAGGTTCTGAAATCCTTCAGAGAGACTTTTTGTCCACATGAAGCTTCTGCTGAGTTGGGTGCCAGCGTCTCATGGCTCCTACTTATTTCTTGCTTGTTCCAGGAAGCACAAAGAGAAGCTGAGAGGAAGGGGGAAGCAGAGGCAACTGAGAGCCTGCTAAGCCACACCCACCCTGGCAACCTGAGCTCAGGGCTCAAGTTAACCCTTTTTTCAAGCAAGCGTGAGCCTGTAACTGTATATGACAACAGACTTGACAGGTGGTGGTTGGGGTTGGCAAGCAAATATTTAAGGGGATTCAATTAACTTCGTTGTAGTCCCTAAATAACATGATATCACCACTCACTCCTGTCAGAATCGGACAAAACATTCAGGTTTTCAATAAGCTATTGAATTATTCTGCCTCTCCTCCCTTAATAACATCCATGAGTGTAAATAACTTGATGTAAATGCATGTTATTGTCAAAAACAGATAAAGCTCATTCATGCGCAATTATGCTCTTGAGTGATTGAGGTTTCCCTACTCTAGGAAAGGAGAGAGAAGGTTTTTGTCTCAGTTCCCCCTTAGATTGCACCAGCATGGAACGTGCTACTGCCATGCTCAAAGCCACAACAGTAATAAACCGCCTCATCTTCAGGCTGGATATTGGTATAGTTAAGTAGCTAGTATTCCTGGAGTAAGAACCAGTGAACCGATCCGGAATCCCTTCTCCCCGGGTGCCAGAACCAGTAAACACAAAGCGAGGAGCCTGTCCAGGTTTCTGTTGACACCAGTGAAATGCTTGCCAGCTACGACCACCATTTCCAGAAGAGGAGATTTGAACGGTTTGGCTTGGAGAGATAGACTCAGAAGCAGGCTGAATCAAACTTGGTTGTGAACAGACACCTTTACAAAAAGAAAAGGAAAAGAAACCAGGGCTTGGGTATATTTTCAATGCACTGAAATATCACAGAGGCATGATGTTCCTGTGATAGATAAAGGTAAAGGGACCCCTGACCATTAGGTTCAGTTGTGACCGACTCTGGGGTTGCGGCGCTCATCTCGCTTTATTGGCCGAGGGAGCCGGCGTACAGCTTCCGGGTCATGTGGCCAGCATGACTAAGCCGCTTCTGGCGAACCAGAGCAGCGCACGGAAATGCCGTTTATCTTCCCACCAGAGCGGTACCTATTTATCTACTTGCACTTTGAGGTGCTTTTGAACTGCTTGGTGGGCAGGAGTAGGGACTGAGCAACAGGATCTCACCACGTCGCGGGGATTCGAACCACCGACCTTCTGATCGGCAAGTCCTAGGCTCTGTGGTTTAACCCACAGTGCCACCCGCGTCTCTTGTTCCTGTGATAGGTTCACAATTAAAACAGATTCC
The DNA here is from genome assembly GCF_964106915.1 of Podarcis gaigeae. Lineage (NCBI taxonomy): Eukaryota > Metazoa > Chordata > Lepidosauria > Squamata > Lacertidae > Podarcis > Podarcis gaigeae. The sequence continues at coordinate 28,000,793 of NC_139693.1, read as the reverse complement.
ATGTAGGCCTATGTGAAATGTGTCATTCATACTCTTACCTGAGCAGTAGCTGAGAAGTGCCAGGTAAATCAGAATCCAGGCCATGGTGAGCTCTCTAGAGGAGTGACTTTCCTTCAGAGAGCTAGATGGCCTCTTCTTACTTCTTTCTGAATTCCCCCAGAAATAGCAAATGGGCTCTTCATGCAAATTGGTTCTATGCTCATTGGCTCTGCAAAAACATCTTTGTTTGCTTGTTGGCGTTGATGCAACACCAATGATCAAAGGACACATTTGAATAAAGGGGATTCTGGAGGGCGGCTCCTCCGGTGGGGAAGAGACGGAGCTGATCACAGCACTTCCTGGCTCAGCTGGCTGCTTTGTGCCACGGTGGCCACGGCAGGCAGAGGCTCCAGGTGCGGCGGAGGAGGGTGAGGATGGTGAGCTGGTGCCGGGAGATGCCGCATCCAGCCTCCACCTCTTCCCTGGCGCCCTCCGGAACTTGGCGCCCTGGTGCCCCATGCCACTAGCCTCTATGGGTAAGACAAAATCAGGGTCAGACAAAAACTGGGCGCTGCCATTTATTGGTGAGACCACATACAGTCGTACCTCAGGTTATGTATGCTTCAGGTTACAGACTCCGCTAACCCAGAAATAATGCTTCAGGTTAAGAACTTTGCTTCAGGATGAAAACAGAAATTGTGCTCTGGTGGTGCAGCAGCAGCGGGAGGCCCCATTAGCTAAAGTGGTGCTTCAGGTTAAGAACAGTTTCAGGTTAAGAACGGACCTCCGGAACGAATTAAGTACTTAACCCGAGGTACCACTGTACAGTATTTAAGTTGAGACTATTCCTCTAAAAGCATCTGTGTGTCCATATTACCTGATATCATTGCACGTTCTTGTTAAAGAGAGAGAGAGAGAACCCCTTCGTTCTTGACTCTGCACTCAAGTAATTCTGTTTGTTTTGTTTTTTTTTGCTGTAGGGAGGGAGGGTGAAGGTTTTTGTCTCAGCTCCCCACGCCCAACTCTGCTCTTGAGGAACTCAGGTTTTGTTGTGGCAGGGCAGAAGAGAAAAGGTTTTTGTCTCAGTTCCCCATTAGATTGTACCACTGTGATACTTGTAACCACCAGATGACTCATCAGTAGCACAGTAATAATTAGCTTCATCTTCAGCCTGGGTGTCGGAGATGGTTAAATAGCCAGTGTTCCCGGATTGAGAGCCAGTGAACCGATCTGGGATCCCTTCTCCCCGGGTGCTGGAGCCATACCACACAAAGCGAGGAGCCTGCACAGGTTTCTGTTGATACCAGGCAAATGCGTATGAGGAATCAAGACCACCACTTTGGCTGCAGGTGAGTTTCACAGTTTGGCCCAGGGACACAGACTGGGAAGCTGGCTGAGTCAAGGTTGCCTGTGAAGTGACACCTTTACAAAAAAATTAAGGGAAAGGGGAAAGACCCTTGATATATTACTCTCTGCAATATCAGAAAAACATCACATTCATATGATGACTATATAATACAGAAAATCGTGCTGTGCTGTCTCCACTTCCTTACCTGAACAGTAATTGAGGAGGACCAGGAGAAGCAGAGTCCAGGCCATGGTGAGCTCTCCAAAGCAGTGTCTCCTTCTTAATCCGACAGGCAACTAGCTGGGACCTCACCTTTTCCTTCCTTAATCTCTCTGGACAAACAAATGCAAATCATGCAAATCCACCCTGCACTCATTCACTCAGCTAGAGCCGCATGCCGCAGCTGAGAATATATAGTGCTGTATCAAAAACACACACAAATCCAATACAACCAATTTGCATAAAAGTGTCAGGGGCTGGACTAAGGAAGAATTGTAGGGGCCGCCCCCCAACCACCTTCTCCTGGACCTTACCGAGAGCAGGAGGACAGTATAGATGTAGAACAGCGGTTTGCAGAAGGGTATAGTTCAGAGGCTGCAGATGGGAGAAGCTGGGAAATATTGGGAGAGGAACAGCAGGAAGAAGAATAACTAGGGGATAGAGAGCAGACAGACTCAGTGTCTTTGGGAAGCATTCCAGACCCCCCTCCTTCTCAGGACTAGGCAGGCATTGAGAGTAGGAGAACAGAAAGCTCAGAGGCAGAAAGCACAGATCAGCCAGCGCAGGGATGATGTGGAATAGGAGAGACGGCGGTGGGGGTGGAATTTACTCGGAGCAACGCCATTATTTGATAGCGACTGTATTCCTTTGTCTCTCTGTGTGAATACTGAATAAATTAACTCTTCTTGTCTATCTGCTTTTTGGCTTCTACCTGGCGAAGGATCAGATTCTCTGAAGCCTGACAAAAAGAGCATTGTTGCTTTTAAAAATAGATATTGCCTTGTTTTATTCAGGATGAAACTGAGGACGTGGCGAGATAACCCCTCTCAATAACGGTTGGTGAAGTCCAGTCAGGCCCAGCCTAAGGCATTTTGTTTCCCTTTCCGTTCCATATTCAGAAGTGAACTGGGCCAGCAGTGGCAGCATCTCTGCTCAACAGTGTTGACCTGAAGAGCTTCCTTCTCCACCCCAGAGAGCAGCAGGGGAGCTCAGGGAAGGCTGGCCAGACCACGAGGCACACACAGCCCCACCCTCCAATATTTGGCCAGCACTCCTTGCCACCCTCTGCATCTGCTGCCTGGACCCTCTGCCAAATGCTGGGATCAAAGCTGAGGAGAGTAGGGGTGAAGGCGGACAAGAGCTCAGAAGAATATAATTCCCAGGTGCAAAAAGAAAAAAGGGGAAAAGGTTATTTATGAATGCCACTACTGCGGCCCATGTTTTGTTAGCCCCCCAAAATGGAAAACAAGAGAGATCCCAACTAAAGAAGAATGGCAACTTAAACTGATGGAATATGCGAACATATAGAATAAGAGAGCAAGAGGAACATATGTTTAAAGAAGATTGGAAAATATTGCTTGAATACACGGGGGGAAATTGTGTACACTCGAAAACGTTGGCAGCATGAAGATAAATTCAACAGTGTAAATAAGTTTTGATGAATGTAACAATGGAATACTGAAGGGTTTAGTTTATGTAAAATATGTAAAACATTTTGGCACCTAGTTACAGGTAGGTAGCCGTAGTCGAAACAAAATAAAAAAAATCCTTCCAGTAGCACCTTAGAGACCAACTAAATTAGTTACTTGCATGAGCTTTTGTGTGCATGCACACTTCTTCAGATACACCTGATTGGCACCTCATTGCACCTGATTTTGGCACCTGATTGCATTAAATGTTGACAAGGAATGGGAGCAAAAATAAGACTTTGTTCTTCTTATTCCCCCCCCACACACAATATGCACCAGGATTTGGGAATCCTTGGCCCTATCTACAGTATCCAGTAAGGCTGGCCCCTGGCCATGCTGTCTGGGAGGGGGCTGATGGGACTCGCAGTTCAGTAACACCTGGAGCACCAAGTGTTCCCCCTTTGGTCAGCCCCGTGTCTCATATTCTAGATTAGAGACGCAGAATATTAGCACCTGAATGAGTTGGAAGGCACAGGAGATTTACTCACGAATAAAGAGCATTCTTCCTTTTCACTTCACACCGCAGTTGCAGGAAGTTTATGTGGTGGTATAATTTTTCCTAAATCTGGTATAAGTGGACCAACATCGCCCCCTACAGATTAACGGAAGGACTGCAGAGTTTGCAGCTCTATCAACAGCCAGACACACTGAGATTTCCATGGCAAAGTTTCTCAGGGCCTGGAAGTGAATAGTAAGATTTCCCCACAAAACCCACTTGGAAATTTATATATATAAGACCTGGCCAATTTCCAAGTGGGTTGTGTTTGGAATACTCATTTTACATCCTTAAGATACCAATGACTTCCCTTCTTTTCTTTCCATGGTTCCCTTTACATATCATAAATCCCTGCATGTTTTACAAAAACTATACCATTCAGTATTCCATTATTGCATCCATCAAAACTTGTTTACACTGCTGAATTTATCTAAATGCTGCCAGTGTTTTCAGCTGTACACAATTATTCCCCATATATTCAATAAATGTTTTCCAATCTTCTTTAATATATGTTCTTCTTGTTCTCTTATTCTATATGTTAAGTCTGCGAGTTGTGCATATCAAATTGCCTAGGGTCTTAAGGATGGGTGCTTAATAATTCTTCTGCCTATTATAGTAATTGTAATGTGCTGTGTTAGGTGCTGCACGTTTAATTGTATTTTCATTACTTGTTTCATTTCTTACATATTGCCTTTTATCGCATTACAATGTGAATTTCCTAAGAAATAACAGAAACAATTAGAATATATTTAAAGAGCATGTTGACTCTAACAGGAAGCTGGGTGGGACCTGACACTTTCCTTTCTTATATCTCCCCAGAGCTGATGAATGGTCCTTTAATGAACATCCCATGTTCGTTGGCTCTGTTAGAACTTTGTCTCTCTTCTGAGAATACAAAATGCAATATCAAAATGAGATGCACTATAATACTTTAGCAGAAAGGAGATTTAAAAATAGTATTAGTGATGGTGCTTGTCTGGTAGAAGATGACCTTAAGGATGAAGCAGGATAATTCTTTCTTATCAAGGCTGATGGGGATATCTCAAGGGAAGAGGGATAAAGGGGTATGGAAGTTTAATGGCAAAGGATATGACTTGCATGTGGAAGGTCCAGTTCCTTGCACCAGAGATAAATAGATCAAGCAGCAGATGGTGGGAAAGATCTTGAGATTCTGGAGTGAGAAGAAGAATATAGAATATTGGACTGGGTTACTGCTTTTTGAACATTCATTGTGACTTGTTTGCAAGGAAATTAAAAAACGACAACCCAGCTATTTATTTATTAACAGGGTTGCCATTTTTCAAAATGTGAAAATCCGGACACAAAAGTTGATGATCGTTTTTTTGGCAAAGTTGTTGAGCTTTGACCTAGCCATCAAGGAGAATTAAGAACAGAGGGCTGCAATTTATTGCTGAGCTGTGTCAGATGTTTACAGCGAGGCCATTTCTCTAAATGCATTCCCGTGTCTAAATAATCTGATATCACTCTACATTCTTGTCAAAAACAGTCTGAGCTCATTCAGGCCCAATTCTGCTCTTGAGGAACTCAGGTTTCGTTGTGGCAGGGCAGAAGAGAAAAGGTTTTTGTCTCAGTTCCCCATTAGAATGTACCACTGTGATACTTCCAGCTACCAGTGCTCTCCCTGGCACCACAGTAATAAACGGCCTCATCTTCAGCCTGGGTGTTGGAGATGGTTAAAGAGCCAGTGTTCCCAGATTCAGAGCCAGTGAACCGATCTGGGATCCCTTCTCCCCTGTTGCTGGAGCCATACCACACAAAGCGAGGAGCCTGTCCAGGTTTCTGTTGATACCAGTGAAAGTAGCCCCAGCTACCACCACTACTTGCAGAGCAGGAGAGTTTCAGAGTTTGGCCCGGGGACACAGACTGGGAGCCTGTCTGAGTCACGGTTGGCTGTGAATTGGCACCTTTTGAAAAAAGAAAAAGAAAAGCATGACTCTCCATCCTCTGTCTTCTCAAATATCACTGGAGCTTTAAGTTTCCATAATAAATAAACACTACAAGTAATTTTGGTTTTATCTCTCAGGTCTGCATGAGGTTACCTGCTTGCATCCTTACCTGAACAGTAATTGAGAAGGGCCAGGAAAAACAGAGTCCAGGCCATGGTGAGGGGCTTTCCGAAACACAAAAGCAACTGGCTGGGACCTCACCCTTTGCTTTCTTAAGTAAGTCCTCTAGGGCTGAGGAATGCCCCTCTTCATGCAAATGCACCCAAATTTGCATAAATGTTTTTTTTTTAAAAATGAGAATGGGTCTTGTCTTGTACACAGTGAACATTTCCCACCACGGAAAGATGCCTTGTGAAGTATGCAACATCCCTGCGCTCTGGGCTCATTCACATGCTGTATGTCTCCCCCCACCCCCAAAGTGGCTATGTACATTTTAGAATTATTTTGTGTGCTGTAAGCTGCCCAGAGGGGCTGGGGAAACCCAGCCAGATGGGCGGACATTAATAATAAAATCATCCTCATCCTCATTATCATCATTACGCCCCTGGAGATACATGCTGTAAATTGTCTAATGATAATGTATGTGATATGTGAGAATTGCTCCTTTTTAAAACAGAAGGGGGAGCAGGTGCTCAACCCCTGCTGAGACTCCCCTCCCCCAAGCACCTTAAAGACCAACTAAGTTAGTTCTTGGTATGAGCTTTCGTGTGCATGCACACTTCTTCAGACACACAGTGTATCTGAAGAAGTGTGCATGCACACGAAAGCTCATACCAAGAACTAACTTAGTTGGTCTTTAAGGTGCTACTGGAAGGAATTTTTTTATTTTGTTTTGACTATGGCAGACCAACACGGCTACCTATCTGTAATTCCCCTCCCCCAATTTGCAACAGCTGCCCTCCGCACCTGACCTCTGGTTGGAGTGGAAAGATTAAAGGTGGGGGGGGGGGAGGAAATTGTTGGTTTGATGTGAATGTTTTATTGGACGAGTGGAAGTTGAGGTTTTGTTTATTTTTGTCTATTCGTTAATGGGTCTGATGATTGCTTTGTTTATAAATTGAGCGTGTTTTTTAATCGATGTTATGTTATATGAAATATCAATGCGTTGTAAAGCAAGGAATGGGGGGGCTGTTAAACGACTCCCCCCAAGTCCCCACCACAGCCCCAAACTAAGGCCAGGGCACTGACTGTTGATACAAGCGCCATACATAGAAAACAGCAAGGAGGCTCATTAAAGTAGTCTATAAAATTGTAGCAATAAGTTGAGACCATGTATTGTACTGTTTCCTCTGACAATCCGATATTGAAAACAGTAGAAACTTAATAAATAATCACCAAAATTCAACGGTTTGACCAAGTTCCTTGGTTTCAAGGGCTAATGATTCCTCTGGAAGAGGGGGATCCAGGACTCCCCCTGCCTCCAGAATCCCTTAAGCATACGGTCCATAAGGTGTGAACTTAGCCTCACAACAGGAGGTGATCAAGGGCAGCAAATACCTCAGACAGAAATCCATCCAGATGGAGGATTGAATCCGGATACTTTCAGAGGAGCTCAGGAAAGCCTTGCAGCTAGGGAGATGTGTAAATACTTTTATTGTTCTTTGGGGAAGAGGGTACCTAAAAGGTGTTGGGAATGGGAGCTATTGACAGGGGTGGATGTGATGGGCTCATGTTTCTACACGCCAAACATTCCTACTTTGTGACATATTTGTGATGTTTCGATGATGCTGTTGGATAATGTATTATGGGAAATGGGGAGGGGTCTTAAAAGTTCACGCAACCCCATGCTCAGGGTTCCTACTCTGTGTGTTTGAACCTTCTTGCAAGAAATAAAGATCAGGTCTACTGACTGCTATTTGCTTCTTTAACTTGACTGGAGAATCCTTCTTTTGCTGGCCGGGGAGACCCATGAGGACTGGCACCCCGATGAACTGGGCAGTGGAGTAAATTCACACCCCCAAATTTTTCCTTATCAGCATTAATGTATCATATGATTCGCCCTACTTTCCCCCACCCCAAAGGTGTTGTGTGCTGTGTATCTTTTTGCTGTCTCTTGGAGATCTTCAGATGACAAGTGAATAATCAATGAAATGAAGGAGCAAAATAGGAATAAGAAAAGATCCATCAAGATTTTTGGGGAAATTCCTTTTCTAATGGGGGTACAGATTGCTGGTGCAGTTGGTTGGTGAGTGGTCCTGCCATTGAGAAGTGTCTGAGCCCAGATGGCCTCACTGAGCCTTACAAATCTAGATAGCAAAAGATATTCTGGCACAGATGAAATGATGCTCCACGGATCTAGTCTGTTCTGCACTCTGGGGAGAAAGAGAACAGGTTTTTGTCTCAGTTCCCCATTAGGTTGTATCACTGTGAAACATGATACTACCGGTGTGCTCCCAGTCAACACAGAAATAAACAGCCTCATCTTCAGCCTGGATGTTGGAGATGGTTAAATAGCCAGTGTTCCCAGAGGAAGAGCCGTGAACCGGTCCGGGATCCCTTCTCCCCTCTTGTCGGCACCATAGAGCACAAAACGAGGAGCGTCTCCGGGTTTCTGTTGATACCAGTAAAAACTGTCCAAGCTCCCACTACTTTTGGAGCAGGGGAGTTTAGTCGTCTGGCCCAGAGACACAGACTGGGAGTCTGGCTGAATGACCGCTGGCTGTGAATGGTCACCTTTACAGAAACAGACAGAAGAAGACAGAGAAACTTTCCTCTTTATCATTCGTCCCCTCCGGCATCACAACAGACTGTGTGGACTCATGGCAGGTTGGTTGGTTGGGTGTGTAAGTCCTACCATATTATTTATTTGTTTAAAAATCTTCATACCCCACTGTTCAGGAAAAAACATATCACAGCAGTCTGCGGCAATCAGATGTAAATCATACAGTAAAAACATAAACATTTAATATCAGAGATCAGCTAACTATTAGAGAAGGATATTTTCTTAATTGTCAGCGTAAGATGGCAGCCACAGAGAAGTGAGTGCAAAGCTCTTTGGTTCGAGACTTTGAAAGATCTTAAGGCACAGAAAATGAGCTCTTCATTCTTCACTCCGGAGTGGAAGATCAAAGGTTTTTGTCTCAGTTCCCCATCAGATTGGACCGCCGTGAAACATGTTGCTGTCATACTCCCAGGCACCACAGTAACAAACCACCTCATCTTCAGCCTGGATGTTGGAGGTGGTTAAATAACTAGTGGTCCCAGAGGAAGAACCAGTGAACCGATCCAGGATCCCATCTCCCCAGGTGCTGGTACCAGCAAACACAAAGCGAGGAACCTGCCCAGGTATCTGTTGATTCCAGTGAAACCTGCTCCAGCTACCACCACTATTTTGAGAGCAGGAGAGTTTCACAGTTTCACCTGGGGATACAGACTGGGAGACTGGCTGAGTCAAGGCTGGCTATGAAGTGACACCTTTGCAAAAAAAAGGGAAACGGGGGAAATCAAATACTTTGATCCTCTGTGCTCCCCAATATCGCAGGAGCAATATGTTTCTTTGATAACCATCTTAGATTCTTCTTCTTCTTGTCTCTTGCACTTACCTAAGATTATCTATTTGCCTCCTTACCTGAACAGTAACTGAGAAGAGCCAAGAAAAGCAGAGCTGGGACCATGGTGAACTCTCCAAAGAAGGGAGGTTTTCTGAGTCAAATGGGGAACTGGCTGGGACTTCGCCATCCCCTTGCTTAAATCCCTTAGAGCTGAGGATTCATGCAAATCCATTCCTGTGCCTTCATTGGCTTTGCTACTGGGAATGCAAATGTGCAATAATAAAGTCCAAAATAGATCTGTATTAAGGAGCTGTTAAAAAAAATACCCTGAAAGAGCCAACCTTTCATGGGGAATATCTGTGAGGCATAGTCCCCAAATGCCAAGACCATCATCAAAACCCTTAAGCTTCTCACTTTGTCATGCAGAGTCTCAAATTCCCATCTTTGTTGCCACAGGCTAACTGGGAATGCCTTCACTGGAAATGGGGGAAGAGAGAGGGGGAAGAACTGAGGACTGCAATTTATTGGTGAGCTGTGCCAGATATTTACGGTGACGTCATTTCTCTCAATGCATTCCTGTGTCTAAATAATCTGATATCAATCTACATTCCTGTCAAAAACAGCCTGAGCAGATTCAGCCCAACTCTGCTCTTGAGGAACTCAGGTTTCGTTGAGGCAGGGCAGAAGAGAAAAGGTTTTTGTCTCACTTCCCCATCAGATTGTATCACCGTGGAACTTGATACCACCAGTGACCTCCCAGGCACCACAGTAATAAACTGCCTCATCTTCAGCCTGGATGTTGGAGATGGTTAAAGAGCCAGTGTTCCCAGATTCAGAGCCAGTGAACCGATCTGGGATCCCTTCTCCCCTGTTGCTGGAGCCATACCACACAAAGCGAGGAGCCTGCACAGGTTTCTGTTGATACCACTGAAAGTAGACCCAGTTACCACCACTACTTCTAGAGCAGAAGAGTTTCACAGTTTGGCCCAGGGACACAGACTGGGAGCCTGTCTGAGTCACGGTTGGCTGTGAATTGACACCTTTTGAAAAAGAAAAAGAAAAAGAAAAAGAAAAAGAAAAAGAAAAAGAAAAAGAAAAAGAAAAAGAAAAAGAAAAGCATGACTCTCCATCAACTGTGTTCTCAAATATCAATGGAGCTTTAAGTTTCCATAATAAATAAAGATAATAAATGAATATAGTTTATTGTATTAAATGAATGAATATAGTTTATTGTGCTGTTGGCTCCACGGCAAAAGATATGTTATTCCTTCCCATCCTTACCTGAGCAGTAACTGAGAAGGGCCAGAAAAACCAGAGTCCAGGCCATGGTGAGCTCTCTTATCCAAACAGGCAACTGTCTGGAACCTCAGCCTTTCGCTTCTTCAATGGCCTGGAGCTGATGAATGGCCACTTCATGCAAATCCAAACTGTGCTCATTGGCTCTGCTTGAACTGCATGTCTCTATTTGGAATGCATGATTAAGTAGGTCAACCAGATGCAAGAGGACTGATTTGGGGAGAGAGAGAGAGAGAGAGAGAGAGAGAGAGAGAGAGAGAGAGATGACCTGAAGTAGAAGTAGGGTGATTTGCCATGATCAAGGCAGATTGGAACTGTCACTCATGGGAAGAAAGAAAGAGATAAGAGATGAGCTCACAGCTTAGTGCTAAAGGACACAAAATGTGCATGATACAGTCCCTGGCACCTCCAATTTAAAAAGGAATCAGGTAGTATATGATGGGGAAATGCTCCTTTCGAGATGCTGGCATCAGAATAAGAATCCTGGAAAATGGATGGATTTTTGTTCTGATTTAGTTGCAGGGAGGTTAGATGGCATTGTGTCAAAGAAATGTTCTCCCACACTTTCCCCACTCTCTTGGGGCCCCCAAAATTTTTTAAAGGAAATTCTGCATGTGCAAATGGTTTTGGATACCTATAAGGTTCGAAAATTACCATATAGCATATATTCAACACAAAAAACAGTGACAATTTGTTGTTGACAAAGGACAGCTGGACATATAAAGGGCCCCATTACCTTCAGTAGCTTAGGGCCCCATCAAACCTAAATCCAGCCCTCTTGAGTTCCATACATGAGTAACAGCCAAATAGACTGCTCATCTGTTACTGAACTCTGTCTTCATACTGCAGGTGCAAGGACATCTGGGGACTCCAGAAATGAATTATGTCAAAGGTAGATAAACTGAACCAATGTCTCCCCTTGTGTCTAAAGCTCAGATTATCACCAGGGATGTATATAATGTTTCAGAATAAAATACCTTTTTTAAAAAAAAAAAACCCACAACAGATTTACCAGAGTAGAACTGAAGATTTCTTTTTAAGCAAACTTATCATAAAGGAAGCAGTTTTCAGTCAAATATCAGGCTAGACTCTTTGCTCTGCAGTCACCTCCTCTTTCACTCTGGGATGTGCATGAAAAGGTATCTTGAATGCCTATTTCAAACGCCATTGCCAAGCACTCCTTGGGAATCGGAGGAAATTATGAATGGATACGTTTTGAGTATCCTGGCTAGAACACTGTCACCAGTTCTCCTCCTGGACCTGATTTTGTGCTGTGTTTCTGCATGTAAAAGGTAAAGGTAAAGGACCCCTGGATGGTTAAGTCCAGTCAAAGGCAACTATAAGGTTGTGGTGCTCATCTCACTTTCAGGCCAAGGGAACTGGCGTTTGTCTGCAGAGAGCTTTCCAGGTCATGTGGCCAGCAGGACTAAACCGCTTCTGGGGCAACAGGACACTGTGATGGAAAACAGAGCGCACGGAAATGCCGTTTACCTTCCTGCCGCAGTGGTACCTATCTATCTACTTCCACTGGCATGCTTTGGATCTGCTAGGTTGGCAGGTGCTGGGACAGAGCAACAGGAGCTCATTCCATTGCGGGGATTCGAACTGACGACCTTCTGAGTGGCAAGCCCAAGAGGATCAGTGGTTTAGACCACAGCACCACCTGCTGGTAGGTGGGGTGTAATGGTTTTTACCAGAGGGTGGGGGAGACAACGAAAACCACGACTGACTTCAGTCTGTACTGTGAATACATAAAGCCATAACAAGAAGAAAGGCAACAGGATTTTCATAAGGGAAGCTGGGAGGAGGCAGCAGTGGTCCCATCTCTGTTGGGGGCCGGATCAGAAGTAAACACAGCGAAGACATAGAGACACTGCTGGATTTATGTATAAGCTAAACACCCTATAGCTTAGGGCCCCACTCTCTTGGGGGGCCTCCAAAAAAGTAAAGGAATAAAACCTGGATGTACATTTCCAAAATGTAAGATAAAAAACAAATAAAATAAACTCTACATACGGCAACAGTGCTTTGTGTTGTGTAGGCTCCTATGATGTAAGTAATGGGCCCCGGCTGCTAGCCTGCTGCCTAAAATATCACTGGTTTGCTCATTTCTGTATATAGGGTGCCTGCATTCTGCATGTGCAAATGGCTTTAGATACCTATTAGGTCCATAAATTACCATATAGTATATATTCAACACAAAAAAACAGTGACAATTTGTTGATGACAAAGGACAGCTGGACATATCAAGCGCCCCATTACCTTCAGTAGCTTAGGGCCTCATCAAACCTAAATCCGGCCCTGCATGGAGAGCACAATCTTTCCCACCTGGCAAAAGGGACACACTGCGAGGGAGGTGCAGACCTGGCAATGAGGCAGTGGGAGGAATGTGGGAAGAAGGAGGAAACTTTGGAAGGCTGCTTGTCCCAGTTGCGGAGGGAACAAGTCAGAGCAGGCAAGGAGAAAGGGTGGCTCCTTCTACTGCAGAGGTCAGTAAATAAAGAGGGAATGCACACAATTCCCAGAAGGAAGATGCAATTCCAACCAAGGAAGAATGGCTAAGCTGAAATGGCAAAACTTGCTGGAAGAATCAGAAACCAACTTTAAATAAAGAATGGGGAAGGTAAATAATGCATTTGAAAAATCATTGTAAACCATTAAATTCATTAGCATAATTAACTTGAAACTTGTAGATAAAATTTGCATTAAGGATTACCTGGGGTTTATAAATAATTGGAATTAGAAAGGCGATGCAGAATGAAACCACAAAAGAAGGAGAGGTAAGTCAAAGGGGATATTTGTAGCGTACAGTGGTATCTCTGGTTAAGTACTTAATTTGTTCTGGAAGTCTGTTCTTAACCTGAAACTGTTCTTAACCTGAAGCACCACTTTAGCTAATAGGGCCTCCTGCTGCTGCTGCACCACCGCTGCACAATTTCTGTTCTCATCCTGAAGCAAAGTTCTTAACCCGAGATAATATTTCTGGGTTAGCTGATTCTGTAACCTGAAGCATATGAAACCCGAGGTACCACTGTATTGTGTTTCTATTTGATGTTTGTACAAATGAAAAAGTCAAAAGTGAGAGAAAGAGAGAGAGAGAGAGAGAAGGCATTGGGGGAAAGGTGTCCTCATTTCTAGGTTTTGAGCAGGCAAACCTCAATGACACAGAGTTATGCCCATGAGTGAATCAGTTTTCCCTTCTCTAAGAAGAAGAGAGAAGGTTTTTGTCTCAGTTCCCCATTAGATTGTACCACTGTGATACCCCTTCAAGATATTGTACTCCCAGTCAGAACAGTAATAAACGGCTTCATCTTCAGTCTGGATGTTAGTGATACTTAAATAGCCGGTGTTCCCAGAGGAAGAAGGAGTGAACCGATCTGGAATTCCGTCTCCCCTGGTGCTGGTGCCATAGAGCAGAAAGCGAGGAGCCTGTCCAGGCTTCTGTTGATACCAGTGAAATGCATCCCAACTACTACCACCATTTCTGGTGCAGGAGAGTTTCACAGTTTCACCTGGAGACATAGACTCAGAAGCAGGCTGAGTCAAACTTGGTTGTGAAGTCACACCTTTATGAAAAGGGGGGAAAGAGAAACAGGACGTCGGTTCAGTTTCCATGTTTCAAATCTCACAGAAGCATGATGTTCCTGCGCTAAATACATAATGAAAGTAGGTGAGATGTTCTCCTGTGTGGAGCAAGTCCTTCATAGTCTTACCTGCACAGTAGCTGAGAAGGGCTAGGAAAACCAGGGGCCAGGCCATGGTGAGTGCTCTAAAAGAGTGTGACTTCACTACAGAAGGAGACCTAGTTGGGCTCTTCCTCCTCTCCAAATTGCCCAATAAATGCCAAGCAGGTCCTTCGTGAAAATTTATTCTCTGGTCCTTAGATCCACAAGAATGTCTTTATTGGCTTGCTTGGGGGAGTGCGCAGCCAATGCTAATTAGGTAATTTTGCATGAAACTCTTGTAGGCGGTCCTCACTTTGGCCAGGATAAAAGGGAAGAGGCAATGGTGCAATCAGGGCAGGACTTGGGGAGGCAAGCAGATGTCATGGGCCAACTCCACAGAACGAGGGTCTCTAAAATGTAGCAGTACTGGCTCAACACACTTTGAATTGAAGCAACACGTATTTCCATATAGAGAGCCTCCTTCTCAAGATAGGGCATTAAGTCCAAAGCCGAAAATGACCTTAATTAGGGATGGGGAGGCTTGTTCAGACTGGTGGCTGCGTTCCTATCTAGGCAAGGAAAAAGTGGGCAGAGTAACACAAGTAAATTTTACGTTTGTATCACAGGCAAGATTCTGCACTCTCACACTTCTCTCTTTCCTCTATTCACGCCACCAAGAGGCGCTATCAGGGTTCAAGGACAGACTATAGTAGACGAAAAACACTCCAGGAGACTGCAAAGCAGTGGAGTGAGGGAATGAACTGGGGAGAGTGTGAAACATCCGCCACAGAGATAAGGGGGTGGCTGAGTTTAGGACCCCAGATCTCCTAATAAGTGTTGGAAATGTAAAGAAGCAGAGGGTACATTCTATCATATGTGGTGGGAATGTACGAAGGTTAAAAAATTCAGGGAAGTATAATGAAATGAAAAAAATGTTTAGAGTAAGCTTTGTTTAAAAAAACCAGAAGCCTTTTTACTAGGTATTGTAGAACCCAACATTGTAGGATTCCAAAAGATCAGGGGGGGGGAGTTTATATATGCTATGATGGCGGCCCATATACTATTAGCCCAAAGATGGAAGGAGGAAGCAGTCCCGACCAAAGAAGACTGGCAAACCAAGTTAATGGACTATGCTGAAATGGCGAAATTAACTGGAAAGCTCAGAAATCAAGACGACAAGAGATTCAAAAATGAATGGGAAATGTTTATTACCGTATTTTTTGCTCTATAAGACGCACCAGACCACAATACGCACCTAGTTTTTGGAGGAGGAAAACAAGAAAAAAAATATTCTGAATCTTAGAAGCCAGAACAGCAAGAGGGATCGCTGCGCAGTGAAAGCAGCAACCCCTCTTGCTGTTCTGGCTTCTGGGATAGCTGCGCAGCCTGCATTCGCTCCATAAGACGCACACACATTTCCCCTTACTTTTTAGGACGGAAAAAGTGAGTCTTATAGAGCAAAAAATACGGTATGTATTTGCAAAAGTATTGGAAACAGGTTAATACATCGGCAGGATGTTCAAAACACTTGTCATTTTAGAAATAGTACAAGAAATCTGAGGTAAAAAAAGTAATAATTCGGAGTAGATATGATATGCAGCTAAGGGAAATCAAGGGGTTCAGAGAATCCCGTTTTTTTGGATTTGATATTGTTTTTGTGTATATTTTTCTTTGTTTGTGGTGGTTATTGTATTTGACATTGTGCTTTTTTGTGTTTGTTTTTGTTATTTTATTGAAAATTTTAATTTAAAAAATATTTTTAAAAAAGGACCAGTGATCTGAAGCTTGACACCTGCAGCATAACTGCAGCCCTGTGTAGGAGAGGTAGCCTGACTCAAGGAGGAAACATTTGATGGGGAAAATTTGACATTATTTGACATTATTGCCAAACACATTTTTTAAAGAAGAAGCATTGGAATATGTAGTGAATTTTCTGAATACAAAAACAAGAATAGGGCTGCCATATGTCCAGGATTTTGCCTCAGGAAATTTCATCCAGTGGAAATTTCTGGTATTCATGAAAATGTCTGGGAATGACCGCTCCCCACATAAAACGGGGGGCGACCTTTGCGTGGACGCACACAGCCCCCTGGATCTGGAGCGGCACCATCAGCATAGGCTTGGCTTTGCCTTCCCTCAGGTGGGATACCTGGAGGTTTCCGCCTACCCCAGTCAGTTGTCCAATCCCACCTGGGGGGAAGCGTTGCCAAGGAGATCAGGCCAGGTAGGGGAGGGATTACCTGCCCACACAATAGAGGGAGGATCTTACCTGGGAATCCTCACTTGGCTCCAGAGCTTCTCCCACCCTACCCACCCTCAGTTAATGTCTTATTTTGCAGGTTAACTTTTCTTCACAGGTATGCGGGCGCTGCTATGTTAAGGTCGCTGTCAAAGGGCCGGAAAGGAATTTCCCTGCATTGGCAGGTTTCGCCTTTCCTGTAGCAAAACGTCACAACTTTGGCGGTAACAGGCCTTGGGCGGAATCCTTGTGTCCATCTTCCTCTTTGCAGCGACGATACCAGGATTCCCCGTTAAAGGGGTTTCTGAAGGGAGGCTTTGACCATACGCCGAAAGGTCCTCATTGCCCTCCCCTGCGGCGGCGGCGTAACGGGGACGGCTATCTCTGCTTGAACATATGTTCTCCAGAGCCGGCCCATCCCCCCCTCCCACTGGATAACCCTGATGCTCCCTAGGTCCCCGGCTGGGGACTGGGGAGGGAGAACGCCCAATGCCTGAGCCAAGGTCTACCCACATTTGAAATTTAATAAAGTTGTGGCCAATTTAATCCCATAGCACGTTGTCTAGAGTCGTTATTCCACATGACGGGGAGGGGGGCCGCTTGGGACCTGGGGACTCCGCCTGTCCGCGCAATAATTCATTTATTTATACACCGCCCAACTGGCTGGGTTTCCCCAGCCACTCTGGGCGGCTTCCAACACAATATTAAAATACAATAGTCCTTCAGATATTAAAAGCTTCCCTAAACAGGGCTGCCTTCAGATGTCTCCTAAAATCTGGTAGTTGTTTTTTCCTTTGACATCTGGTGGGAAGGTGTTCCGCAGGGTGGGTGCCACTACCGAGAAGGCCCTCTGTCTGGTTCCCTGTAACTTGGCTTCTCACAGTGAGAGAACCCCCAGAAGGCCCTCAGCGCTGGACCTCAGTGTCGGGGCTGAATGATGGGGGTGGAGACGCTCCTTCAGATCTACTGGGCCGAGGCCATTGGGATGGTTTACGGTCAGGAGCACAAGGCCACTGCATCTGGCCTGCAAATCTCTCTCTCTTTTTAAAATTTATTTATTTGGTTTTTCAAATCAACATTTTACACTCACATATCCAACATACAATATAGAAATAATATAATAATAATAATAATTTATTATTTATACCCCGCCCATCTGGCTGGGCCTCCCCTGCCACTCTGGGCGGCTTCCATAGAAACCAAAAATACAGTAAAATATCACACGTTAAAAACTTCCCTGAACAGGACTGCCTTAAGATGTCTTCTGAATGTCAGGTAGTTGTTTATCACTTTGACATCTGCTGGAAGGGCGTTCCACAGGGCGGGCGCCACTACCGAGAAGGCCCTCTGCCTGGTTCCCTGTAGCTTTGCTTCTCGCAATGAGGGAACCGCCAGAAGGCCCTCGGCGCTGGACCTCAGTGTGGAAACAAGATTCCACCGAATCTCCTGGACTTCTTTCCTTCCCTTTGTGGGTCCTATTGTTAGTCATTTCCTCCTGCATCTTTTATAATGATCCAAATCTTTTATATCTCCATTATATCCCAAATTCACCATTGAATTACAAGTGTTAGGGTCTGCAAATTTCAGCTCGTTATCATTTAGGTCAGGCATAGGCCATCTCTGGCCCTCCAGATGTTTGGGACTACAATTCCCATCATCCCTAGCTAACAGGTCCAGTGGTCAAGGATGATGGGAATTGTAGTCCCCAACATCTGGAGGGCTGGAGTTTGCCTATGCCTGATTTACTTGCTGCCAAATTAGACTGTTTGCTTTACTAAAACCCCAAGTGAGTAGCTGTCAGGGTGATAAGCCACAAGAGTGAACTTTTTGATAGACAATTTTAGTCCAGGAGCATTGCCATCTCATTCACACCGAATAGGTGCAAAAGTAGTAATAGTAGTAATAATTTTATTTACGGCCATAGGCCCATACCGGTAAAAACGACACATAAATAACAACTTGTGCACGTGGGAAAAACAGCCGCTAAAACACCACTATAGCAATAAAATACTATAAAATAGAATGGCATACTACGCCTTAGTTAGCTTGTAGTGCTCCTTGGCGTCGCTTTTGGGTAAGGACAGCGACCAGGAACCTTGCCACTTTCAGGGTCGTATGAGTATCCTTATCCTGCAAGATTTGGGCAAGGTGGAATTTTGGTGGGGTACCCTCTAGTTTCTGTATGATTGATCCCAACAAATTTGCCCGTGGCACATTGAACAGGGGGCAAGTGAACATAATGTGCTGGAGCGACTCCGGTGTCTCCTTATCACATTCACACATGGCGGGGGCTTGGCCCTTTGAGAATCTATGTCTCAGGACGTTGGAGGGAAAAACGTTGAACCTCGCTTTGGTGAAGGCCAGTCTATGGGCAACAGTCGAGAGGGAGGAGAGGTATGATGGAACGCAGTAAGTTAAAGTGATACCAATGTTCTGGTGCAAAAGTCATACCCAGAAAGGCCGGGGCAAATGTCAGGTCTGGCAAAATTTCGGAAGCAAAGCCACCTTCTAAATGGGAAAGAGCTGAGACAATTGCAACTGTTCTCTTAGTTCTGGTGAAATCTCTGCATTGACGTATATGACTGATTTCCTCAAGGAGAACAAATGTGTGGGTTTTTGTCTCAGTTCCCCCTTGAACTGCGTCGCCGTGCCATGTGCTGCTTTGAAATGTGGCACAGTAATAATCAGTTTCGTCTTCTGCCAGGGCTCCTGAGATAGTTAAATAGCCACTGTTCCTGGCGATGTCTTTGGAACCGGAGAAACGAGAGGGGATTCCAGAGCGTTGGTGCTTGATAGAATCTGTATGATAGAATAAGAGGTACTCTGGAGAACCCCCAGGCTTCTGCCGAAACCAGGACACAGCAAAACTATCAATGCTGAATCCATTGTTTAAGGAACAGGAAAGTGTGGTTGTGTTTCCTGGTGGCACTGAAACTGACACCGGCTGAGATAGCAGAGGCTGAGAACTTGACCCTGGAAGAAAAGAATATTGAAAGAATATTCACGCTGGGTGCATTAGGAACGTTTATCGCAGCGACGGTGTTCATGTATACATAACTTCCTCTCACCTTTGCACCAAATCGCCAGCAGGCTAACAAGGCAAACCCAAACCATGCTGAAATTTGAATCTGCAATGAGGAAAGAAAAGGAACCCAAGACAGTGTGGGTGAATATGGAAACGAGTCTTTAAATCACTCCTGTTTGTAGAGATGCTCCACCTCCATGTTAATCAGCTCTGTTCTGATTGGTCAGTAGGGAAACATGAACGGAAGGTGGCATGTCATTCTTTTTTTCCAATTTTTTTATTTATACTTTTCAGGTTCATACATTTCGCTGATTTTACAATCATTTCGACATTTCAAAACTTGACTTCCTTCCCTCCCCCTTTCTGCGGTTCCTTAAATTTATTTTTAATATCTTCTGTGTATCCAAATTAACTTAGTTTGCTCATTGTTTCATCTTCTTGAAATATATACTCTTATGAAACTGCAGGTTTTACAATAATCCTGTCAATGTTCTTAACTGTTTACAATTTATCTATAAATATTCAATAAACCATTTCCATTCTTTTATTCAAAGCTTGTTATCTTGATTTCTTATTCTTCCGGTATTTCAGATGTCAAGAGAAATAAACAACTATATTTCAGAAGACATCTGAAGGCAGCCCTGTTTCAGGAAGTTTTTAATGCGTGATGTTTTGTCACTTTAAAAAATTATTATTAATATTCTCTTGGGAGCTGGCCAGAGTGCCTGGGGAAACCCAGCCAGATGGGCGGGGTATAAATAATAAATTATTATTAAATTATTTCCATTCTTTTATAAAAAGTTTGTTATCTTGATTTCTTATTCTTCCAGTAAGTTTCGCCATTTCTGCATATTCCGTAAGTTTTTATATCCATTCTTCCTTTGCTGGGACTTCTGCTTCTTTCCATTTTGGGGTGAGTAGCGTTGCTGCCTCTGTAGTAGCATACATGAATAAGTTTAGGTAGTTCTGTCCCTATAATTCCCAAAAGAAAAGCTTCTGGTATTTTCACAAACATTACAGTCATACCTCATGCTATGTCCGCTTCATGTTACAGTGGTACCTCAGGTTAAGTACTTAATTCGTTTCAGAGGTCCGTTCTTAACCTGAAACTGTTCTTAACCTGAAGCACCACTTTAGCTAATGGGGCCTCCTGCTGCTGTCGCACTGCCGGAGCCCGATTTCTGTTCTCATCCTGAAGCAAAGTTCTTAACCTGAAGCACTATTTCTGGGTTAGCGGAGTCTGTAACCTGAAGCGTCTGTAACCTGAAGTGTATGTAGCCCAAGGTACCACTGTACATTCTTTCAGGATACGTGCTGTGGTGACCCGGAAATACCGAAAAGGGTTACTTCTGGGTTTCGCCATTCGTGCATGCGCAGACACGCAAAATGACATCATGCGCATGTGCAGAAGCGGCGAATCGCAACCCGCACGTGTGCAGACACGCAGACGCGGGTTGTGTTCTTTTCATGTTGCGAACAGGCCTCCGGAATGGATCCCATTCACAACCAGAGGTACCACTGTATTTTAAACATCATTGGTCTCCCTGCCTTCTGCTTCACCAGCCTCAATATGCTCCAGCCACCTTTGAGTGCCTTGCTTGTCTCATCTCAAGGTCAGAGGGTGATGGTAACAACATCACAGCCAATGGAGCAGAAATACCCAGCTGCACCTCAACGAGTGGAGAAAGTCTCCAGGAAGCAAACAGGAAGCATCTTCAGCCACCTGAGACCTGGTAAGATGTGGCAGCTGCTGCTCCCTTTGAGGACCAAAGGTTTGTGTCTTACTTCCCCTTCTGAACACACCACTGTGCTGAGAGGCAGTGACATTATCCCATCCTTCACAGTAATAATCAGCTTCATCTTGCTGTTGAACACCAGTGATGATTAAGGTGACTGTTTTTCCACTGCTGCGACCAGAAAATCGTTCAGGAATCCCAGCAGGTCTTTCCTTGTCCTTATATATAACTGCCTTGGGAATGCCACCAGGTTTTTGCTGGTACCACTGAACATAGTGCTTATCAACCCTTTCTCCTGAACATGAGAATTCTGCCGTTTGTCCTAGAGATACAGAGGCTGATGGTGGCTGATTAAGAACGTATTGGGCCACAGAACCTGGAAAGGGGGAAAATATATGCAGAGATAAATAACTGGAAGACCAAGGGGTTGGTGGATGGACTGACCTTGGCTTGAGTGGGGGTGCATGCAGAAATGGTCTTCTGGGACACTATAGACCCAAATGAGCATCTTCTCTACACATATCCCAGCTCAAGGCAAAGTCATGGGTCCATCAGCCCCTCCACTCAAATCAGCTCAAATGACCTGGATGCCCAAAATCAAGATGCCTATTTTGTAGAATAGGAAAAGGGATCTAAAATTGGGGAGGTACCCATCTCAGTACCTGAGTAATAAGTGAAGACCAGGATGAGAAGATGACAAGGAGACAAGGCCATGGTGGACATGGGTGATGAACTCTCCTTCCTAAGGATGAACCCAGGCAGCTTCCTCTTAAAGCCCATCAAAGCCACTGAATGCTCCCTTTATGCAAATTCACTCCCTGCTGATTGGCCACCAAGACTGCCCCTATGCATTGGAGTGGCACAGTGTCTTTCTCCAGCCGTACTTGCAAGCTCCCTTTGTGGCTTCTCCATCAGACTATCCTTGGGGTACGTTCAAGAGAACGTAAGGGAAACGGAACTCTGAATGCCAGGGTGGTGTGCGTGAGAGATGTAGCTTGCCCAGGTTGATGGACTATATGGAATTGACGGAAAGGACTGGCAGAATCCGAAACCAGGGAGAGGAGTTGATGGAAGAAGATTGGAAAACTTAAAGTTTATATATAGAAATATTGCAAAATTAAGGAGTGATAGAAAAATGGTGGATTGATATTTTATGGATTTAGCAGAAATGTTATAAGGAGTTAAACACATTCAAGCATTTTAGTTTTAATGTTAAAATAAGGTTAAAAAAAGAAAGGGAAAAAATGGTGAAAGGAGGGAAAGTAAAGTTTCATTATATTGAGATAAATTACAGAACAAAAATTGGAAAAGATGGAAAGGATTTGCTGAAATAGATAATCAAATTAGAATACAAAAAAGGGAGGTGTGAGGAGGTCAAGGAAATAAGCGAATGAAAAATAAGTTGGGAAGATTAGTTGTGTTTTTTGTTTTTTGTCCCTTTTTTTTCTTTCTCTTGTTGTGATGTGTTGTTTTGTTTTTGTTTGGTGTTATTGTTTTTACTTTTGCTTTTTGTAACCCTTGAAAATTTTAATAAATATAATTTTTTAAAAAAAGAAGAGATGTAGCTTGCAACATATTAATGTGTCATCACGAATCTGGTTGACAAGTGCAATGCAAGATCTTATACGCCAACATTCCTCCCCAGTTTCCTGCACACATTTCATTCGTTCCGGTATTTTTAGAGCAAGGCAGCCCTCTAGGGGCCCGGTCGCATTCTGCAATGTGAGGGCGCCAATCTCTTTGACCATAACTGAAGTAAGTAAATAAGTTAACTTCCACATGAGAAAACACATTTCCTCACTTGCTTTGTTCCCCAAAGTCCTTTTTTGCTTAATAATTCTTCTCGTGTTTGTTCAACCTCTGCCTGAGATTTTAACTCATTAAGTTTTCCTTCATACAAGCTCCCCACTTCATATCAATCGGTGTACGTGAGGTG
The DNA here is from genome assembly GCF_964106915.1 of Podarcis gaigeae. Taxonomy (NCBI): domain Eukaryota; kingdom Metazoa; phylum Chordata; class Lepidosauria; order Squamata; family Lacertidae; genus Podarcis; species Podarcis gaigeae. The sequence continues at coordinate 27,977,927 of NC_139693.1, read as the reverse complement.
TGTGCACTATATTTAATAGGGGGCAGGTATCAGGGTCAGTCTGCCGCATTACTCATTGGTGATAAGTGTTGGGATCTGCTACATATTTTTGGTGGCTAGAGGTGGGATCCACTACACCCAGGTAAGGGCCTGGAACTTCTGGAATCTCGTGCATCCACTCAGCAGAGATTGTGGTGGCCTCTACTACTACTTAGAGAGAGAGCGTACCAGAAGATTTTTGTCTCTGTTCCTCTTAGGACTGTGACACATTCCACTTGGGGATGCCACACATTGCAGTAATAATCAGCCTCATCTGCTGCCTGGATGTTGCAGATGGTTAAATATTAAATATTTGGGGATGGAAGCAGCGAACTGAGGTCCCCAGAGCCTGCAACAGCACAGGTATAGTAATAATACAGGAACCCAGAAGGGCTGCCAGGTGTTTGTTGGTACCAGGCTTGTCTATAGCTGGTCACTGATGCACTATTGCATATGTTGGAAACTGCCCAGAGTGACTGGGGCAACGTAGTCAGATGAGCAAGGTATTATGGAATAGGAGGTCCCTATTTTTATCATAGAAATGTTGGAGGGCATGGTGGAGGCAGATGATAATGGCACCTAAGCTGAAGTTTGGAGGCAAGGCTCAGCATACCTGGCTCCCATTCTACAGAGTGTCTCATTGTAAGCCTGGTGTTTGGACAGAAAGTGCCTTTGATCGGCAGTCAGAGGTTTTTGTCTCAGTTCCTCATAGGACTGCATCACTGTGGAGCCTGCTCTCGCTGCCATACCACACAGCACAGTAATAATCAGCCTCATCTGCTTCTTGGATATTGCTGATGGTTAAATACCAGGTATTTTGGGATGCCTCCTTGGAAGCGGAGAACCGACTGAGGTCCCCAGAGCCGGCAGCTGCACTGCTATAGTAATAGTAGAGGAACCTGGGAGGGCTGCCAGGCTTTTGCTGGTACCAGGATTGGTCATAGCTTGTCACTGTTGCACTGCTCATGGAACAGGATAGTTTAACCATCTGACCAGGAGAGGCTGACTTAGAAGGCTCCTGAGTCACGACAGTCTGGGCACTGGAGACTGGGGAAAGAAGAAGAGTGTTAGTTTCTCTGAGACCATTCTGTGTTTAAGGTACTGGATGAAAGGTAGCCCATCCTACTCTGCTCACCTGTGCACCATGTTGCCAGTAGGACAATGAGAGATGGCCCAAACATGATAAAACGCTCCTAGATGTCTGGGAAATGCAGACAGTTGCTTAGAAAATGCCCTGTACTGCCTGATTTTGATTCTGTCCCACTTAAGTAGACAACTTCCATGCCCCGCCCCTTATGGAAATCTACCTGTTTCTAATTGGTCCACATGTTCATGCTACTCATTGTAATAAATTGGGGTAGCTTATCGTCCAGCTGGGTGTCAACTGCAGTAAAACTTGAGCAGACTCAATCCATCTCATTCAAGGTGCAAAGTGAAACGGCATATTAATTGTTCTCACGTGGTATTTGAATGGCCCACATATCTGCCACTTTGGAAGTGAACTGTGGTCATCCAAAATCAAGACAATGATTTCTCCTGACTGGTGCCCCCTCACGCCAGAATTACCAAACTAATTTGGAAATTAAGCTTAAAAACAAAACACTGACAACAAGAACCTCATAAAGTAGTCTGGAAAATAACCCAAGCTCATTGAATCAAAGAGCTCTGGAGTCCAAATGATTTGTGTTTGTTAGTTTTTTGTTTGTGTTGCTGGGGAATTTGAGGATGACCGAGGGAAATGGCTTGCTAGTGTCACTAAGATTTTATACTAGGGATGACTATATTTCCTGCAATTCAAAGCCTTCCCTCTTCATGTCACCCAGGGAGGTTTCGGGATGAAAGGAAGGGAAAATGATGCCTTTGCCTTTTCCCACTCTCCAGAAAAACATCCCAGCACCTCTGATATATCGCAACAAAAGGGTTGAGATGTGAGGCTGACTATGAATCGGTGCACTTTAGGGTGCTACAACACAGCAGGAGAAATTTTCAAGCAGGTAGGGAAGGGGAAAAGGTGTATTCCCCCCAATTTCGCATGAAGAAGAAACAGCGAGTCAGAAAGCTCCCATACTCTTTGAAGTGTAGCTGAAGGATGTGGCTAGGGGGGAGACCTGAGGGTCAGATTGAAAGGTCCAGAGGAGCACATTCAATCCCCAGGATTAGTATTCCCCACCTCCGACTGTTATATGAAGAGAAGCAGGAGGCTATGAAGCAAATGTCAATCAGACCAAGAGCATGAAGACATTGTTTTAGAGCACTTGGTTTGGGGCAGAGAGTCATTGGTATTGAAGGAGTGTTAGGGATGTTGTGACACACGTGTGTGCGTGCGTGCGTGCATGTCAGGGATGATGGGAATTGTAGTTCAAAAACAGCTGGAGGCCCAAGGTTGGGAAACACTGGTTTAGACCACAGTGCCACCTGTGTCTACAAACACATACACACACAGCTTCTGATTCTGCAGAGAGTCTCATTGTAAGCCTGGTGTTTTTGGACAGAAAGTGCCTTTGATCTGCAGTCAGAGGTTTGTGTCTCAGTTCCTCATAGGACTGCATTACTGTGGAGCCTGCTCTCGCTGCCATACCACACAGCACAGTAATAGTCAGCCTCATCTGCTGCCTGCATGTTGCTGATGGTTAAATACCAAGTATTTTGGGATGCCTCCTTGGAAGCGGAGAACCGACTGAGGTCCCCAGAACCTGCTCTTGCACTGCTATAGTAATAATACAGGAATCTGGGACGGCTGCCAGGTGTTTGTTGGTACCAAGACTGGTAGTAGCTTGTCACTGTTGCACTGCTCATGGAACAAGAGAGTCTAACTGTCTGTCCAGGAGAGGCTGACATAGAAGGTTCCTGAGTCACCACAGGCTGGGCACATGAGACTGGGGAAAGAAGAAGACCATTAGTTTCTCTGAAGCCATTCTGTGTTTAAGGTACTGTCTGAAAAGTAGCCCATCCTACTCTTCTCACCTGTGCACCATGTCGCCAGGAAGACAAGGAGAGATGCGCCAATCATGATAAAATGCTCCTAGATGTCTGGAAAATGCAGACTGTTGCTTAGAAGATGCCCTGCACTGCCTGCTTTTGATTCTATCCCACTTAAGGAGACAACTTCCATGCCCCGCCCCTTATGGAAATCTACCTGTTTCTAATTGGTGGATTCTACCTGTTTCTAATTGGTGGATCCTCCACCTCCAACTGTTATATGAAGAGAAGCAGAAGGCTATGAAGCAAATGTTAATCAGACCAAGAATATGAAGACATTGTTTTAGGTCATTTGGTCTTGAGCAGAGAGTCATTGGTACTAAATGAGTAGTAGAGATGTTGCGACGCGTGTGTGCGTGCGTGCGTGCGTGCGTACACACACACACACACACACGCGCACACACACACACACGCGTATAGCTAAAGGACCCCTGGAAAGTTAAGTCCAGTCCAATTTGACTTTGGGTTGTGGCGCTCATCTTACTTTCTGGATCATGTGACCAGCATGACTAAACCACTTCTGGCGCAACGGAACACCGTGATGAAAGCCAGAGCACACGGAAACACTGTTTACCTTCCTGCCACAGTAGTACCTCTTTATCTACTCAAGGTGCTATCCTTTAGAACTGCTAGGTTGGCAGGAGCTGGGACAGAGCAATGGGAGCTCACCACCGTTGCACAGATTTGAACTGCCGACCTTCCGATTCGTAAGCCCAAGAGCAGGGGTAGGCAAACTAAGGCCCCGGGGCCGGATCCGGCCCAATCGCCTTCTCAATCCAGCCCCCATATGGTCCAGGAGTCAGCGTGTTTTTACATGAGTAGAATGTGTGCTTTTATTTAAAATGCATCTCTGGGTTTTTTGTGGGGCGTGGGAATTCGTTCATATTTTTTCCCCAAAATATAGTCCAGCCCCGAACAAGGTCAGAGGGACAGTGGACTGGCCCCCTGCTGAAAAAGTTTGCTGACCCCTGCCCAAGAGGCTTGGTGGTTTAGACCACAGTGCCACCTGTGTCTACACACACTCTCTCTCTCTCACACACACACACACACAGCTTCTGATTCTGCAGAGAATCTCATTGTAACCCTGGTGTTTGGACAACAAGCGCCTTTGATCTGCAGTCAGAGGTTTTTGCCTCAGTTCCTCATAGGACTGCATCACTGTGGAACCTGCTCTCACTGCCATACCACACAGCACAGTAATAATCAGCCTCATCTGCTTCTTGGATGTTGCTGATGGTTAAATACCAGGTATTTTGGGATGCCTCCTTGGAAGCGGAGAACCGACTAAGGTCCCCAGAGCCGGCAGCTGCACTGCTATAGTAATAGTAGAGGAACCTGGGAGGGCTGCCAGGCTTTTGCTGGTACCAGGATTGTCCATAGCTTGTCACTGTTGCACTGCTCATGGAACAGGAGAGTTTAATCATCTGTCCAGGAGCGGCTGACTTAGAAGGCTCCTGAGTCACGACAGTCTGGGCACTGGAGACTGGGGAAAGAAGAAGACTGTTAGTTTCTCTGAAACCATTCTGTGTTTAAGGTACTGGATGAAAAGTAGCCCTTCCTACTCTGCTCACCTGTGCACCATGTCGCCAGGAGGACAATGAGAGATGCCCCAAACATGATAAAAAGCTCTCCGACGTCTGGGAAATGCAGACTCTGTTGCTTAGAACATGCCCTTTCTGCTTTCTACTCCAACCCACTTCCTTAAGTAGGCAACTTCCATGCCCAGCCCCTTATGCTAATCTGCTGAACCTCCATTGGTGCACACACATATATAGTTTGAAAAGTTACTCAGCCTATAAGCCCCACATCCAGCTGGATGTCAGTTTCACCCAAAAGGGAGCAAACACAATCCATCTCACATGGAGCTTCAAATTGATGTGTCTATCGTTCTGGATGCACCCCCATAATGGGGTGGAATGGGGTGATTCTGGCCAGACTCTCATGTCCCCAAGTTGGATCATGCCATTGATAAGGCATCTCAAGGTCTCCCTGGTTGGATCTATACTGTTAACGTTATTAGAACGCTTAATGTTATTCTAAAACGTCACAGGGCATACTTGATTTTTAGTTTCTTTCACCAAAACACTGTCTCCCTGCTGCTGGTTGCTCTGCAGCTCCTTCTGGTGTCACGTTTTAATGACACATTATGAATGTTAAAAGGAGGATGTCATGTGTCCATATCAAAACCACTCCTTAACACTTTGTTGTTGTTGTTGTTTAGTTGTGTCCGACTCTTCATGACCTCCTGGACCAAAGCACGCCAGGCACTCCTTTCTTCCACTGCCTCCCGCAGTTTGGTCAAACTCATGCTGGTAGCTTCGAGAACACTGTCCAACCATCTCGTCCTCTGTCGTCCCCTTCTCCTTGTGCCCTCCATCTTTCCCAGCATCAGGGTCTTTTCCAGGGAGTCTTCTCTTCTCATGAGATGGCCAAAGTATTGGAGCCTCAGCTTCAGGATCTGTCCTTCCAGTGAGCACTCAGGGCTGACTTCCTTAAAAATGGAGAGGTTTGATCTTCTTGCAGTCCATGGGACTCTCAAGAGTCTCCTCCAGCACCAGAATTCAAAACCTTAACACTTCTTTAACGTTAAAAACCATGAGTGTAGATCCACCCCCTGACTCTCCAAAAAGTTATTATAATTCAGTTTCCCCCAAAAGTTAAATACAAACCCTTTTTTCCCATGAGAAACAAAACAGAAAAAAAGCAGCATTAAGATAAATTAAACATTGTAATGGCCACTGCCCACATCAAATGGGGGACACTTTTTGAGTGGTTGCGTGCAGCCCCCCTCCCCCTGAGCCTATGCGATTCCTGGAAATACAGCCTGGCTTTGCCTCCCGTAGCTGGATACCTGGAGGTTCCCGCCTAACTTCAGACAATTAACTAATCCTGGCCAGGGAGGCGTTGTCAGCGGAGTTGATCAGGTAGGGTGGGGACCGCACTGCACACACAATAGAGGTTGGAACTTACCTGGGAATCCTCAGTCGGCTCCAGAGCTTCTCCCACCTTGCCCTCCCTCAGTTTATGCCTTCCTTTTGCAGGTTAATCTCTTCTTTACAGGTATGTGGGCGCTGATACATTCATTGATGGTGGCTGTTGAACGACCGGGAAGGAATTTCCCTACATTGGCAGGTTTTGCCTTCCCCGTAGCAAAACATCACAACTTTGGCGGTTTCAGGCCTTGGGCAGAATCCTTTAGTCTATCTTCCCTAAATGGGGGGGGGGGGGAGTGTGAAGCAGTGACCCATGCCCCCCCCCCCCGGGGCAGCAACCCCACTTCAGCTAATGGGGCCTCCTGCTGCCACCGCGCAGCCGGAGCATGATTTCTGTTCTCATCCTGAAGCAAAGTTCTTAACCCGAGGTACTATTTCTGGGTTAGCGGAGTCTGTAACCTGAAGCGTATGTAACCCAAGGTACCACTGTATAACATTCTTGTTTATAAAAAACAAGCAAACTATCACACGATTCTCAGGTATCCTGGCAGACAGGATTTCTGCTGTTGACCCGCCTCCTATGATGTATGTATGATGATTTTGGGGTGGGCAATGTCAACAGTCTTTTAAGCTTCCTGCACACTTTTTGTTCAAAGTCTCTCCCTCCTAGACAGTTGACAATCATGCGAGGCAGAACCTCACCCTTGTCATACTTGGTGCAGTGCAGAAGTAAGGAAGGGAGCCCCCTCTGGTGCCTGAACCTTTAACTGCATTCAACTTATCACTTCTTGCTTACAATCCTTCTGCAAACCTCCTGGGCAGTGCAGACAGATAAAAGACACTGCAAGTAAATAAACTGATAACTCCTTGTCCCCCTCCCCTTTTCAAATCACATTAAGACTCTGAACATCCTTGGCAAAAAGAAGAGCACACTGTTGCCCTTTTATCTTTTTATTCATCTATTAACTATTTTATTTCTGTTTTTTGATTTTATATATTTCAATAATTTTATAATAATTTTAACATTTCAAAACATGACTCCCTTCCCCCTCTTTCTGCTTAGTGTTAAGATTTTAGTCTTATTATAAGTTATTGTAAGTTTAAGATTAAGTCTGCTGCAACTGGATTTCTTATGGACAGTGCCAGTCCTGAATGTATTGGATTTGTGACCATTATGCTCATTTGCCTTCCATAGCAGTAAAGCTCTGCTGGATGAAATACAATGGACTCTGGTCTATTTTTTAGGAATCCTACAACGTGTCTGTGTTGTTACTCTACTAACTATACACTGGAATCTACTCTGGATCAATACTGAGTAGGATTCCATGACACTTCCATCAGCCCCAGGCAACTTAGCTGTGGCCCAAGAAATGCGGAGACTCAGAACAACTGGAGAAATTTGCAGTCACAAACGGCTGTGCAGTCTGGGGTGAGTGAAAGTCGGATGCTCAAACGAGCATGGCAAAGCCTTCAATGGAGCCTGAGGGGTTGAGGATGAAGAGTTTTTGTTTCAGTTCCTCCACTAGCTGCATCACAGTGAAACGCGTTGATTGTGTTGCTGTAGGCAGCGCAATAATAAACTGCCTCATCCCCTGCCTGCACGCTGGTGATGGTTACAAAGGCCACTTTCTTTGGGGCATCATTGGAAGGAAAGAAGCGGCTGGAGAACTCTGGACCAAAATCCGTCTTGTCATTGTTTATGATCCGCCTCAAAAGGAATTTGGGGCTCTCTCCTTTGTGCTGATACCAGTAAAAATAATTAAAGAAGGAACTGATCGTGCAGTTGAGTTGAATTGTACCAGCCAGAGATGCTGACACTGAAGCTGGTTGAGTCAGAGTGAACTGAGACAGAGCTCCTGCAAGAGAGAGGAAAGGAAAATAAAAATTGATCGAAATGTGGAGTTTCATTTACTGCAAGGTAGATGAAGAGGGACAAAGAACAAGGGGAGAGACCATCGGTCAGGGAAGGAGGATAGACAGCAGCATTTTGTCTTCACCTGAGCAGCAAATGAGGAGTAGGAGTAGAATTGGGACCATCATGGCAGCAAATCCAAAGCAATGTGCTTTTCCTATAGAAAAACAGGTATGAGTTGGTCCTATTCTCTCTCCCTTGCCAGAGCCTGGATGCAAATTCACCTCCCCAATTTGGCTAGGGAGGGACCAACAGTCTTTGACTACAGGAGTGAAGCCTATTTCACTTGTACACAGTCCTGCTTGGGCCATCCTCTTGGCCACTGTGAGAAAACAATGCTGGACAAGAAGGGCCTTTGGTCTGGTTCAGTGAGACTCTCCTTATCTACCCTTACAACACCTGTTATTGCATCAAAGAGTCAACTGAAACGTGTGTGATCATCACCTGATAAATTCAGCAAGCTCCAACACCGAATCAACTTACTTCACTTCAGACACAACACTCAACAGGAGAGCCTTGTTCATACATTCTTCTTCTTCTTCGGCAATCACTCATAGCTGACTAAGATTGTCTTCCATAAACACAGTTTTAACAATGAGTCCGTAAGTGACTGTGGAGGCCAATTCTGGATCCACATGTCCTTCCACAGTGGGGACATTGGTTTCTGGGCAGGGGTTGATCACGGTGTGGATTTGCCAAGCATGCCTTCCTCTTAGCATGTTTCTCCCTTGCATCCTGAGTTTGAGTGTCTTCAAAGCCCATGACACCTTTGGTAAAGGCTGTTCTCCAACTGGAGTGCCCGCAGGCCAGTGTTTCCCAGTTGTCAGGGTTTATACTACATTTTTAAAGATTTGCCTTGAGACAGGCTTTAGACCTCTTTTGTTGACCACCAGCATTACACTTTCCATTTTTAATTTCAGAATAGAGTAGTTGCTTGGAAGATGATCATCAGGCATCCACACAGCATGACCAGTCCAATGAAGTTGATGTTGAAGAATCATTGCTTCAACACTGGTGATGTTTGCTTCTTCCATGTCAGGGAAGTGCCATTGGAGCCAGAGGCGGAGGGAAGGCTCCAGAGCGATGCCGGAGAGGGTCCCAGCAGGGAGAGAGGCAGCCCATCTGCTGGGGAAGGAAATCAGCGTAACACCAGGGGTGAAGGGGGGCAGATGGTGGAATCGGAGAGAAGGCTCCAGGACTCTTCACCGGAGACCAGTGGGGAGAGCACGGGTACTCCGCTGCCCACACCCTCCCTGCACAGAAGACTTCTGAGCAGGGAGAGTATGAGGAGACTTGGCGTCAAAGAACTTCTTTGCTGGAAGAAGTTTAAGAAACGCCCACTGACGGATTCTGCCAGCGACTGAGACAGCCACGAGTGCAAGGCTGTCCAGAGAGAAAGGGTTCAACCAGGCAACCTAGCCAGGAGCGGCGGCAACTTACGCACGAGCAACCCCCTTAGAACCATTACATTCCAGTACACTGATATTAGTTTGCCTGTCTTCCCAAGTGATGTGTAAGATTTTTTGGAGACACTGTTGATGGAATCTTTCTAGGAGTTGGAGATGGCGTTTATAAATAGTCCATGTTTCACAAGCATATATTAAGGTTGGTAGTACAATAGCTTTGTAAACAAGCATTTTGGTTTCCCTGCGAATGTCCCGGTTCTCAAACACTCTGCATTTCAATCGGGAGAAAGCTGCACCTGCTGGCGATGCTGGTTTTGGGCATCAATGTTGGCCCTTGTGGAAGGATAATTGCCCAGATAGGAGAAGTGATCGACATTTTCCAACGTTACACCATTAAGTTGGATTTGTGGCACTGCAGAGGGGCTATTTTGAACTTGTTGGTGCAGCACTTTGGTTTTTTGAATGTTGAGTGATAGGCCAAGCTTTTTGGAAACTTCTGCAAAGATATTTAGGATGGTTTGGAGGTAAACCATCAGAACTGGGTCAGGGAACCATTTTTATTCCCAGGCACCGCATTCCTTTCTAGGCAACCTTCTTTCTGTCAGCCACATGCCAGTGGCGGCTGCAGCTACAGGCAAAGCGGGTGTCGCAAACAATGTAATTTTTTAGCTTTGCACTGTGGGCTGGTTTCTAAACACTCACTTGCACACCCCACTTTACCATCCACCCAGAGAAAGCAAGAGTTTTAGCCCCAAAAGCCTGCTTAAAGGAAAAGGGTCCTTTCCCCTTACAACAGGGGTGGGGGCATATCTTCATTTCAAGGGCCACATTCCTTCTGAGCAATCTTTCAGGGGCCACATTCGAAAGCTGGGAGGAGCCAGAAGTGGGTGGAGGAATGAATTTTCACCTTTTAAGTCTAGGCTACCTCTGTACAAATTCACATAGTCTTTATCTATTTTCCATTTGGTTGGCGAAATCAATGATCCGAGGTGAAAGACACAGTCCAGCCAGGCAAACACACTTAAGCAGAGAGAAAAACAGGGCTGGTGAGGGGTGTGGCTTAAGGATGAGTCTCAAGGACTGCACAGGGCTGTACTGGGGCCCCATGGCCTGACATTCCCAATCTCTGCCATAAACGTTGGGTCCATATATGATATAACTAGAGAGAACTCAGCCTACAAAGAATGGGAAAGATTTGCAGGCCCAGAGGAATCAGCCCTCCTTCCACGCATGTTCCCCACCAGAGAAAGGTCCCTCCAGCGTCAACAGACAATGCGCTAGCAATTCCTCTTTCACAGCTACAGGTTTTTGTCTCACTTCCCCCTCTGACTGTGTCATTGTGGCCAGTGCTGTGTGCCATCCCACCAGAGCAAGCAGTGATAGTCTGCCTCATCCTGCACCTCAGCTCTGGCAATGGTTAATGTGGCTGTCTTGCCAGACACGGAGCCAGAGAATCGGTCCGAGATCCCACTGGGCCTGTTGCTCCCACCGTAGATGATCAGCTCAGGGGTCTGGCCAGGTTTCTGCCGGTACCACTGTTGATGGTGAGTGTCCAATTTATCCCTTGAACAGGTGATTTGAGCATCTTGCCCCCGAGACACGGAGACGGATGGAGGCTGCCTTACTAAGGAACCTGAGAAGAGAAGGAAGCATCTCATCAGAAAGGGAGTCTCTGATTGTTCCAATACACACACAGGCAAATGCAGGTTTCCTGAGTACCTGAGCAGCAGTAAGTGAGCAGGGTGATGAGAAGGGAGGCCCAGAGCATGATGGGAATCTAGATCAGAAAACCTTCCCAAGGCAGGAAGGCACAGGGGGTTTTCCAGCTCAGACCCTCTGCTCCTCTCTTAAGCCTCACAGAGAACCTGCGACCCAGCCCCACATTCAAATCCTTTGCTTCCAAAAGCAACGCCCCCTTCTCCTACCCACACCAAGACTGTCTACAGAGTTAAAGCCTGGCGAGGGCTGATTCTGCTCATTGCAGCCTCTCAGTCAGTTTTGGTTCCTCTCTGTTCCTCATTTTTTCAATCCTGATTTTGGGTTGCCACATTTCTGCCTGAAGGACCCGCAAACTCCTCTCGATCCTCAGAGAAGGAAGGGACATTGTCAGAGCTCAAGGGTGCATTTCGTTCAGGAAAAGGCACTCTGTGTATGAAGGAAGGGACAGTGAGAAGTGTCAGCTGGGGAGAGTTCTGAGGGCCAGATTGAGATGCCTGGGGGGCCATATTCAGACCCCAGACCTGACATTTCCCACCCCCGGATTAAACTCTGAACTATAACATGATGAAAAAACCACTGATATATACTTCCTCCTCATTGGTCAGGGAGGGACCGACATTCATCCACAGTCTTTGGTTAGAAGAATTAAAGCTGCCCATTGAGGCATCTTTTGGCCCCTGTGAGAACAGGATGATGGAATAGATGAGTCTTTAGTCTGATCCAGCAGGCTGCGGGAGAGCAATCCTGAGACCATTTTGACTCTCCCAATAACCTCAAATGTTCTTCTGCAGCAAACGGAGAAAGGCTTCCTGTTGTATTTTTGCTTGACTGGTCAGAGAAGAATGGATGCCTGGGGGGCCATATTCAGACCCTAGACCTGACATTTCCCACCCCTGGATAAAACTCTGAATGAAAACATGATGAAAAAACCACTGATGTATAAGAGCACTCCATTTGTTTTGTGAACTTGGAAAGATATGGAGGTGATGACTCACACGAAAGATTAAAATGTTGCCTAATTGGAACCTCCATGCCCAGAGACAATATATCAGATTCTGGGCACATCAGGTTGTGATTCTCTTTGCTTCTGCTTCCCAGAGCCCTCTGGCTGTCTGGCATTGCAAGGGGAATACCAGACAAGACAGAGATGGGTCTGATTTAGCAAAGTGAGACTTTGTGCGCCACCATTCATGTGCAGCCTCAGTCCCTATTGAACACCCATGGTTTTTATTACAAAATGCAAGTGGGGTGTGTGTGGACTGAGTATTGTAACGGAGTTGACATGTCATGATGGACTACAGGAATGATTCTGTGCAGCCATTTTTCTACTCTATGTCTCATGACACTTTATCCATCACCCCTTTCCATTATATGCAGGTGTTAAAATGTCACAGTCCCCCAGGCATAGGCAGTTGAGAAGATCTGTGAGGCAGAAGCTCACTGTCCTCATTCATGGTGCCGCTCAGCTGTAGGAAGAGCGCTCCCTCTGTTACCTGAAACGATAACTGCATTGTTCTTGTTGCATGTCTTCCAGTTCTCTTGAGAACCCTACTTCCAGTGAATGGATCATGCACTCTCTCTCCAAAAGTTTCCCCATTTCTGTGCACATCTCTTAGTTGGAGAACGACTTCACAACGATTCAGAGAACTCCAAACTTCACATAGGCATTTTTTGGTTCTGGAGTTATTCTGGGAGTTGCATGTTGGGTAGGTTTGCCTTTAAAAGCAGCCAACTCAAACTTCTTCTCCACTTCAAACCACAGGTTGGCAACCGGAGGCCCTAGGGGGTTGAACCAGCCCATGGCCTACTTTTGGACACACAAATGGTTTGTCCCACAGCTGCCTGCTCTTTCTAAGTTCCTTCTTTTGTCTTCGTTCCCTCTGTATTTTCCCTACTTTGGAAAGCCTTTCCATTTGGCCCCAGAATGCTATAAGGGAACTCTGACGAGGAGGTCTTCACAAAAAACAACAACCCTGGGCCATCCACTGATGTAACGAAGCACTGTTCTTTGACCTGGTGCTCTAAAGATGCTTTGAATTTGAGCTCCCATCAGCCCCAGCCACGAGCACAGCTGCAGTGCAGAACATGGGGAGGTTTAACATTTCTGGAGAAATATGTAGTGCAAAACAGCCATACTGGCTGGGGCTAATCGATGTCGGGGGCTAAAACCAGCTGGGCCAAGGCTGCAATGAAGCCTGAGGAACTTGAGCATGATGAGTTTTTGTTTCAGAACCTTAGCTAGCCATATCACTGTGCAACATGAAAGACCCACTTGCAGAATTGTATGCACCGCAGTAATAAACTGCCTCGTCCCCTGCCTGCACGTTGGTGATGGTTACAAAGGCCACTTTCTTTGGGGCATCATTGGAAGGAGATGAATTCCATGCATTGCCAAGTTAACCAAAGGTGGCAGCGAGTGAGTGGATGGAGGACTGAGGAAAGTGGGAGAGAAGGGTTTGGTCTCTACCTGAGCAGCAAGTGAGGAGAAGGAACAGAGACTGAAGCATCGTGGTAGCAGATCCAAATTAAGCCACTTTCCCTCAGGAAGCGAGGATACGGGCTGAGCTCATTCCCCACATTTGATGTTCAACCTCTTGTTGAAGCATGCATGCAAATATACTTCCTCCTCATTGGTCAGGGAGGGACCGACATTCATCCACAGTCTTTGGTTAGAAGAATTAAAGCTGCCCATTGAGGTATCTTTTGGCCCCTGTGAGAACAGGATAATTGACTAGATGAGTCTTTAGTCTGATCCAGCAGGCTGTGGGAGAGCAATTCTGAGACCATTTTGACTCTCCCAATAACCTCAAATATTCTTCTGCAGCAAGGGAGGCAATTGGGGAAAGGCTTCCTGTTGTATTTTTGCTTGCAAACCCTGTCTTATAGGGCGTATTTGTGTATGAATAGAGTGAGCCTGTGAGCTGGATTCAGGAACTAAAGCATTAACTATCACACGATTCTATTATTCTACTTAGCGTGCGATGGAGGGAGTGTTTGAAACATACGTTGTAGATATTTTCCCCACATTTATTATGCTTTTTTGTGTTATACATGAGAAAACTTGGTATACTTATTTGTATAACATTCTTGTTTATAAAACACACACAAACACACTGGTTGTGCTCTTTTATCTCTGGTCGGGGACAGAGGGTGGCACTAGGGAGGGAAATGTCGTCGCGCCACTCCTTGGTGTGTGGAGTTCCGCAGGGCGCAATTCTCTCCCCAATGCTTTTTAACATCTTTATGCGCCCCCTTGCCCAGATTATCCGGAGCTTTGGGCTGGGCTGTCACCAATATGCTGATGACACTCAGCTCTATCTGCTGATGGATGGCCACACTGACTCGGCCCCGAACACACTGACCAGATGCTTGGAAGCTGTGGCTGGATGGTTTCGTGGGAGCCGATTGAAACTAAATCCTTCGAAGACAGAGGTCCTATGGCTAGGTCGGGATGGCATGGGGATGAGGGACCAACTCCCTTCTCTTGCGGGGGCCCAATTAGTGCCATTGCCTTCCGTTAAGAGTTTGGGTGTAATCCTTGACGCCTCCCTTTCCATGGAGGCGCAGGTTACAGCAACAGCCAAGGCGACATTTTTCCACCTTCGCCGCATCAAGCAGTTGGTCCCTTACCTTTCCCGCCCTGACTTGGCCACAGTGATCCATGCGACGGTCATCTCCAGGCTCGACTACTGTAATTCGCTCTACGCGGGGCTGCCCTTGAAGCTGTCCCAGAAACTCCAGCGGGTACAGAATGCTGCAGCGAGGCTCCTCATGGGGTCTCTGCCATGGGAGCATATTCACCCAGTGCTTTTCAAGCTGCACTGGCTCCCGGTGGAGTACAGGGTCAGATTTAAGGTGCTGCTTTTGACCTTTAAAGCCCTTCACGGCCTAGGACCCTCGTACCTCCGGGACCGCCTCTCCTGGTATGCCCCACGGAGAGCCTCAAGGTCCATAAATAACAACACCCTAGTGGTCCCGGGCCCTAAGGAAGTTAGATTGGCTTCGACCAGAGCCAGGGCCTTTTCAACTCTGGCTCCGGCCTGGTGGAACGCTCTGCCTCATGAGACCAGGGCCCTGCGGGATCTGATTTCTTTCCGCAGGGCCTGTAAGACAGAGTTGTTCCGCCTGGCCTTTGGCTTGGAGCCAGTTTGATTCCCTCCCTCTCCCCCCCCCCCTCTCTCTCTCTCTCTTTTTTCCCCTTCTTTTCCTTCTCCTCCTGCGATGAGGCTACATTTTAATATTTTAATGTTCCATTATTTTAATTGTTGTGTTTTATTTTTGTTTTTAAGTTTGTAATCATTCATCTTGTTTTTATTATTGCTTGTAAGCCGCTCTGAGCCCGGCCTTGGCTGGGGAGGGCGGGGTATAAATAAAAAATTATTATTATTATTATTATTATTATTATTAAAAAAAAACTCTCACATGATTCTCAGGTATCCTGGCAGACAGGATTTCGGCTGTAGACCCGCCTCCTACGATATATGTATGATGATTTTGGGGTGGTCTTTGGCTAAGGGGGTTGGGCAATGTCAAACTCTTTAAAGGTTCCTGCACACATTTGTTCAGGGTCTCTCCCTCCTTGGAAAAATAAACAGGAAAATAAATACCTGTCTTCCCTTCCACTGGATCCCACCTCCACCCATTCTTCTCTGACCGATCATGGACTTAGGGGACTCAGAGTCCCATGGGGAGTTGGGCAGCAAAGGCCAAACCCCCGTGATTTACATCAGAAGGATGCAGGTGTCACGATTTCACAGTCTGCCAGACATAGACAGTTGACAATCATGCGAGGCAGAACCTCACCCTTCACATACTGGGTGCAGTGCAGTAGTAAGGAAGGGAGCTCCCTCTGGTGCCTGAACCTATAACTGCATTGAACTTATCACTTCTTGCTTACAATTCTTCTGCAAACCTCCTGGGTAGTGCAGACAGATAAAAGACACTGCAAGTAAATAAACTGATAACTCCTTGTCTTCCTCCCCTTTTCAAATCACATTAAGACGTTGAGTGTTCTGGGCAAAAAGAGGAGCACACTGTTGCCATTTATCTCTTTGTTCACCTATTAACTACAAAATGACCCAAAATTAGCAAGACCCCAACTTCACAATTTGTAAGTAAGCATCCTGCAAGAAACACACATATTTAGCTCACACACATTCAGCTTTATGCTTGGCAAAAAGATTTTTTTAAAAATGAAAAAGAGGGTGGAAACAGGGAGAAGGGAAAAGGGAGTCTGGGAAAAATGACTTTGGCAATTTGAGACCATCAATAGAGAGAAAAGGGAAGCACTTTTGAGTCAGGTTCCCCTTCTGGTTTTATCACTGTGTGACTTGCCTTCAGCTCCAGAAAGACAGTAATAGTCAGCCTCATCCTCTGACTTCAAATTGGTGATGGTTAAATAGGCCACTTTCTCTTGGGCATCATTGGAAGGAGAGAAGCGGCTGGAGAACTCTGGTCCAAAATCTGTCTGGTCTTCATCTATGTCCCGCGACAGGATAAAACTCGGGCTCCTTCCTGCTTTTTGTTGATACCAGTTGAAAACTCCAAAGCTGTAGCCACTGCTGATCGTGCAAGAGATTTGAACTGTACCTCCCAGGGATGCAGACTGAGTAGCCGACTGCGTCAGGGTGATCTGGGCGAAGGACCCTGCAGAGGGGAGAAATGGACACTTGTGAAGGAAGCAATAAGTGTTTGTTTGCTGTAACACAAGTAAACCAATGAATCAGACCAGAAAAATGTGGGAAGGGCACAGTTGAGTGGTCTAGCAGCTGCTTTCTGTATACTGACAGCGCCAGGCACGGCAGAGGGCAGAAGCCCTGCCAGTCAGTGCAGGCAACCCTAAGCTCGATAGACCAATGTTCCACCTTCCTCTGTCTAGGACAAGAGCAGGAAGGAAAGGTTTTCTTCACCTGAGCAGCAAGTAAAGAAGGTGAAAAGGAGCAAGGACCACTCCATCCTGTCTGTGCTGTCCAGGGTCCTGAGGACAAAGGCTGCCCCTTGCTATTCTCCAAGGTTTGCTCCCTCTCAAATACCTAGAATGGCTCTCTCATGCAAATCTGCTGGCTCTTCCTCATTGGCTAGAAGCTAGAGTGAACTTGCAGAAGGTCTCCGCATCTACATATAAGTGTCTCCTGCAACCAAACATTGCGTGTCGAGGTCCCCAGGGCCACCCCAATAACTCTCACATCACACAGGAATTTTTGTTTAAGGTTTTGGGCATAATTTTGGCCACAACTTTATTAAAATACCAAAATGTGAGTGGTTGCTTAGGCATTGGTGGCGACTATCTGCCCCCCCCCCATGGGGGACAGACTGACATTCCGCACAGCTGTGAAAGTGAGAAAAGGGGAATATAATTGGGGGTAGCGACGGAGCAGGCAACCTGCCCGCAGCCCTCCCCAAATGCAACCAGGGGCTTTTGCATGGCCCAAGCCCCTTGCTAGGGTGGACAAAAGCAATAGTGAGCCCCTGATTCCTTTAATGGAATCCCTTGCAGCAGCAGCATTAGAGGGGCAGGCACAGCCAATCCATGCCCCTCAATCAACCAAGCCATAAACCAATGCCTAACCGCAACCTTACAAGTTGTGACGATTTGCTACGCAGTAGGCAAAAACCAAATGGCCCCAGCCAATCAGCCAGATGGACATAATTCCTACTGGGCCCCTGCCCCAAGAGCAGACGGCCCCATGACAGGCATAGGAAGGTCAAAGCGAACGACCATAAATATAGGGAGGGGGTGACGGGCAATCCGATGCACGGGCGAAAAGAGGAAGGCCTAGCCTCATGCAAGGAGCTTTAGCATTTCTGGCTGTCAATCAACAAATGGCAACATTAACTTCTTCCCAACGACAAGGGAAGCCCAATCACACCAGTGGCCAATGATCAATTAGCCCGCACCACAACTTTGGAGTGTCCTGTCGGCCCCCACCGCAACACGTGCTCTCCATGAAGGAGAACATGCTTTGCAGCATAGAGGGCTTCTCTTCAGAGTGTGAGCCAGCCACGCCTTTTGGGAGGCATTTCTGTTTCGTTCTGCTCGCTGCTTCTTTTCTTTTTCTTTCTTTCTAACTAATTTATTAAATTTTCTGTTTTACAATTTAAAGTACTCATTTTCACATCTTCAGATATCCATGACTTCCTGTCTTCTCTTTCCCTGGTTCATTTTACGCATCA
Source organism: Podarcis gaigeae (assembly GCF_964106915.1). Lineage (NCBI taxonomy): Eukaryota > Metazoa > Chordata > Lepidosauria > Squamata > Lacertidae > Podarcis > Podarcis gaigeae. The sequence continues at coordinate 27,959,787 of NC_139693.1, read as the reverse complement.
TAAATCCCTGTATATTTTATAAGAAGCATACCATTCAGTATTCCCCTATTGCATCCATCAAAACTTATTTACACTGTTGAATTGATCTTAATGCTGCCAGCATTTTCAGCTGTACACAGTTATGTCCCGTATATACAGTAAATGTTTTCCAATCTTCTCTAAACGTAGGTTCTTTTTCTTCTCTTATGCTAAGTCTGCGAGATGCGCATGTTCCATCAGTTTCAGTTGCCATTTGTCTTTATTTGGGACCTAGAACCTTAATTCTTCACCTTGAAGTTCTCAGAATCCACAATGATTGTGGTACTTTTCTAAAACATGGCCTCAATCCATGTGGATCGTAAGAGCTGAAAGGCAAGACCATCCATTGAGGAAGGATGTACGGGATGCAGGGCCAGCACAAAGTCCCAGTCCCATGGAAAGAACAATGTCAATGGGTAGTTGAACTCTGAGTGAACAGGAAGCGTCTGACAGAGTTGCTCATGTCTGCCAAACGTGCTTCTGCTTCACTTCACAGCAGAGTAGCAGGGTGTACAGGTGGTGTCTGATATAATAGATTTCTGCAAAAATTGGGGGAGAAAGGGCTGACATCTCCCCCTACAGGAGAAAGCAGGGATAACAGGCAACAGAGAGGTTTACCAAAAATCAACAAGACCCAAACTGCACAATTTGTAAGTAAGCATGCCGCAAGAAACACACATATTTAGCTCAGACACATTCAGCCTTATTTCATGGCAAAAAGATTTTTTTAAAAAAATGAAAAGGAGGGTGGAAATGGGGAGAAGGGAAAAGGGAGTCTGGGAAAAATGACTTTGGCAATATGAGACCATCAACAGAGAGAAAAGGGAAGCACTTTTGAGTCAGGTTCCCCTTCTGGTTTTATCACTGTGTGACTTGTTTCCAGACCAAGCAGCACAGTAATAGTCAGCCTCATCCTCTGACTTCACATTGGTGATGGTTAAATAGGCCACTTTCTTCGGGGCATCATTGGAAGGAGAGAAGCGGCTAGAGAACTCGGGTCCAAAATCCGTCTTGTCATCGTTTATGGTCCGCCTCAAAAGGAATTTGGGGCTCTTTCCTCCTTTGTGCTGATACCAGTAAAAATAATTAAAGAAGGAATTCGTAATTGTGCAGGAGAGTTTGACTGTACCTGCCAGGGAAGCTGATGCCGAAACTGGTTGAATCAGAGTGAACTGAGAGAGAGCCCCTGCAGGAGATGAGAAAGAGGGACAAAAAAACACACACAACCAAATTAAATGTGAATTATTATTATTTGGATAGTGCCCTTCATTTGTAGATCTCATGGTGGTTCACAACACAAAATTACAACTTAAAAACCACAATAAAGACAAGAACTACAGACCCCACAAATCAATAACCCTCCCTCCGCACAAACACATTTAAAAGGGCATAGGATGTTAATAATCCCAAGGCCTGGCAGAAGAGGAACATTTTCGCCTGGCATCTAAATATATATCCGGAAGGCGACAGACAAACCTCCCTGATGAGAGCATTCAACATGTATTGCAAAGCTGACTGAAGGTAGCAGTGAGTGAGTAGAATAGCATCCATCAGGGATGGAAGACAGAGAAAAAGGGAAGAGACTCATTTTGTCTTCACCTGAGCAGCAAGTGAAAAGAAGGAGCAGAGTTTGGACCCTCATGGTAGCAGATCCAAACCAATCTGCTTTTTCTCAGTGAAAGGGAATATGGGTTGGTCTTACCGCCCTCGTTCGACCTTAAAACCCTTGCCAGAGCTTGCATGCAAATATCCTCCCTCCCCATTGGTCAGAGACCGCAGTCATTGATTATAAGAGTTAAGCATATTCACCTTGTACACAGGCTTGCTTGAGAGTTTCTAGCACAGTACAGTCGTACCTTGGAAGCTGAACACCTTGGAACTTGAACATTTTGGCTCCCGAATGCCACAAATCCGGAAGTGAGTGTTCTGGTTTTCAAACGTTCTTTTGGAACCCGAACATCCGGCATGGCTTGCACAGCATCCGATTGAGTGCAGGAAGCTCCTGCAGCCAATCGGAAGCCGCGCCTTGGTTTCCGAACGTTTTGGAAGTTGAACGGGCTTCCAAGGTACGACTGTACATTATTATTGCTAAACAACTGGCAGGCACAATATTAACTAGACTGTCAAGATGTGTGTGTGTGTGTTTTGGGGGGGTAGGGGGACTGATGCAGTTGTGAAAATAGTACACAGCAATGAATTATATTTAGGGAGAAGGTGCCTGCAAAAATGTGCATAGAAGACAAAATTGCAAATAACAATGCCTGTTTTAGGAGAAATACACACAAAAATGCAGTGAGTGTCCACGGGGACCTAAGAAAAAATCTAATTGATGCAGAAAATTTGGAGAACTGAACTGTTCACCCCTAGTTATGGGCAAATAATTAGCTACAGCAGACAAAAGGCAGCTTTCATGTTAATTCCCAAAGGCCTTTTTTAAATGGAGTTCGTTCCCATGCTCAGCTTTGACTCACCAAGGGGTGAGAAGGCAAATGATGTGTGCTCAGGGATTAATGAAGCAGCAGAATTAAGTGAATTATAAATGTAGGAATGCTTTAGCTATCAAGAACTACCAGCATATTTTAAAAACATTGTTACGCACTATGTTGCATGCAAATAACAGCATGCTTTCAAAGCATGAGTGATTAGGAAGCCCTGGAGGAAGTAACCTATTTTCCCCAAAAAACATTTTCCTGCTTCATTTCACCCTACAGATGCAAGGGGATGGGGTGATCTCTGCAGTTAACAAATTCTGCCAAAGGAAGAGTAAAAAAAGGAAGAAGAGATCAGCAGCACCATCTACAGGATAAAATTACAGCATCTTGCGGCTTGTGTAAAATAAGTTTTCAAAAACTGCTGTGCTGAAACTGGTCTTCTAATTGATCCAGCCTTTTCTTCAGCTGCAAAATAAGCTTCTGCCTTTCTGACTCTTTCATGGAGTGCTTTGGAATTCCTATAAAATCCAGGGATTTAAGCTTAAATCATTGTTGCAAAGAAGCTGCAGGTAATTGGGTAGCTGCTTTATTTTTTATATCTCGCCTGTTGGAGAAATGTCGTTGCTCTGAGCAATCTCCACCCCTGTTCTCTCCTCAGTCATCAATAGCACCCACCACCTTACAGTGGCCGCTTAGGGCCATTTGCCTCTGAGTCCTTTGCTCTCCTACTTTCATTGCTTCCGTGCTTTCTATGCATGGGTCCAAGCGGTTTTGACCTTGTGCCACCACTTCTCTCCAGAAAACCCACTACTTAGTGCTAAACTGGAGTGAAAGGAAAACCTGATTGTTGTCTGTTCTGATTCAGGGCTAAACCGCAGGTTTTCCCAGGGGAAAAGCAGCAGGAGAAATGGAAGGGTAGATGAGTCCTAACCCTGTACTGCATGAAGAAGGCCTAAAACAGGCATTGTTATTTGCAATTTTGTCTTCTATGCACATTTTTGCAGGCACCTTCTCCCTAAATATAATTCATTGCTGTGTACTATTTTCACAACTGCAGCAGTTCCCCTACTCCCCCACTAAAAAAAAACACATCTTGACAGTCTAGTTAATATTGTGCCTGCCAGTTGTTTAGCAATAATTATGTACAGTCATACCCTGAAAGCCTGTTCAACTTGCAAAATGTTCAGAAACCAAGGCACGGCTTCTGATTGGCTGCAGGAGCTTCCTGCACTCAATCGCAAGCCGCCCCTGACGTTTGGGTTCCAAAAGAACGTTTGCAAACCGGAACACTCACTTCCGGATTTGTGGCATTTGGGAGTCAAAATGTTCGAGTTTCAAGGTGTTCAGCTTCCAAGGTACGACTGTACTGTGCTACAAACTCTCAAGCAAGCCTGTGTACAAGGTGAATATGCTTAACTCTTATAATCAAAGACTGCTGTCTCTGACCAATGCAGAGGAAGGATATTTCCATGCATGCTCTGGCAAGGGTTTTAAGATTGAAGGAGGGCAGTAAGACCAACCCATATTCCCTTTCACTGAAGAGAAGCAGATTGATTTGGATCTGCTACCATGAGGGTGAAGTCAAATGGGCCTTAGAAAGCACTGCAAATAACAAGGCCAGTGGAAGTGATGGTATTCCAGCTGAACTATTTAAAATTTTAAAAAGATGATGCTGTTAAGGTGCTACACTCAATATGCCAGCAAGTTTGGAAAACTCAGCAGTGGCCAGAAGATTGGAGAAGATCAGTCTACATCCCAATCCCAAAGAAGGGCAGTGCCAAAGAATGCTCCAACTACCGCACAATTGCACTCATTTCACACGCTAGCAAGGTTATGCTTAAAATTCTACAAGGAAGGCTCAAGCAGTATGTGGACCGAGAACTCCCAGAAGTGCAAGCTGGATTTAGAAGAGGCAGAGGAACCAGAGACCAAATTGCAAACATGCGCTGGATTATGGAGAAAGCTAGAGAGTTCCAGAAAGACATCTACTTCTGCTTCATTGACTATGCAAAAGCCTTTGACTGTGTCGACCACGGCAAACTATGGCAAGTTCTTAAAGAAATGGGAGTGCCAGATCACCTCATCTGTCTCCTGAGAAATCTCTATGTGGGACAAGAAGCTACAGTTAGAACTGGATATGGAACAACTGATTGGTTCAAAATTGGGAAAGGAGTACGACAAGGCTGTATTTTGTCTCCCTGCTTATTTAACTTATATGCAGAATTCATCATGCGAAAGGCTGGGCTGGATGAATCCCTAGCCGGAATTAAGATTGCCGGAAGAAATATCAACAACCTCAGATATGCAGATGACACAACCTTGATGGCAGAAAGTGAGGAGGAATTAAAGAACCTTTTAATGAGGGTGAAAGAGGAGAGCGCAAAATATGGTCTGAAGCTCAACATCAAAAAAACGAAGATCATGGCCACTGGTCCCATCACCTCCTGGCAAATAGAAGGGGAAGAAATGGAGGTAGTGAGAGATTTTACTTTCTTGGGCTCAATGATCACTGCAGATGGTGACAGCAGCCATGAAATTAAAAGACGCCTGCTTCTTGGGAGAAGGGCAATGACAGGCCTAGACAGCATCTTGAGAAGTAGAGACATCACCTTGCCAACAAAGGTTCGTATAGTTAAAGCTATGGTTTTCCCAGTAGTGATGTATGGAAGTGAGAGCTGGACCATAAAGAAGGCTGATCGCCGAAGAATTGATGCTTTCAAATTATGGTGTTGGAGGAGACTCTTGAGAGTCCCATGGACTGCAAGAAGATCAAACCTCTCCATACTGAAGGAAATCAACCCTGAGTGCTCACTGGAAGGACAGATTGTGAAGCTGAGGCTCCAGTACTTTGGCCACCTCATGAGAAGAGAAGACTCCCTGGAGAAGACCCTGATGTTGGGAAAGATGGAGGGCACAAGGAGAAGGGGACGGCAGAGGACGAGATGGTTGGATAGTGTTTTCGAGGTTACCAGCATGAGTTTGACCAAACTGCGGGAGGCAGTGGAGGACAGAGGTGCCTGGCGTTCTCTGGTCCATGGGGTCACGAAGAGTCGGACACGACTGAACGACTAAACAACAACAACACCATGAGGGTCCAAACTCTGCTTCTTCTCTTCACTTGCTGCTCATCTTTATCAACGACTTGGATGATGGACTCAAGGGCATCCTGATCAAATTTGCAGATGAGACCAAACTAGGAGGGGTAGCTAACACCCCAGAGGACAGGATTACACTTCAAAATGACCTTGACAGATTAGAGAACTGGGCCAAAACAAACAAGATGAATTTTAACAGGGAGAAATGTAAAGTATTGCACTTGGGCAAAAAAAATGAGAGGCACAAATACAAGATGGGTGACACCTGGCTTGAGAGCAGTACATGTGAAAAGGATCTAGGAGTCTTGGTTGACCACAAACTTGACATGAGCCAACAGTGTGACGCGGCAGCTAAAAAAGCCAATGCAATTCTGGGCTGCATCAATAGGAGTATAGCATCTAGATCAAGGGAAGTAATAGTGCCACTGTATTCTGCTCTGGTCAGACCTCACCTGGAGTACTGTGTCCAGTTCTGGGCACCACAGTTCAAGAAGGACACTGACAAACTGGAACGTGTCCAGAGGAGGGAAACCAAAATGGTCAAAGGCCTGGAAACGATGCCTTATGAGGAACGGCTAAGGGAGCTGGGCATGTTTAGCCTGGAGAAGAGGAGGTTAAGGGGTGATATGATAGCCATGTTCAAATATATAAAAGGATGTCACATAGAGGAGAGAGAAAGGTTGTTTTCTGCTGCTCCAGAGAAGTGGACACGGAGCAATGGTTCCAAACTACAAGAAAGAAGATTCCACCTAAACATTAGGAAGAACTTCCTGACAGTAAGAGCTGTTCGACAGTGGAATTTGCTGCCAAGGAGTGTGGTGGAGTCTCCTTCTTTGGAGGTCTTTAAGCAGAGGCTTGACAACCATATGTCAGGAGTGCTCTGATGGTGTTTCCTGCTTGGCAGGGGGTTGGACTCGATGGCCCTTGTGGTCTCTTCCAACTCCATGATTCTATGATTCTCAGGTGAAGACAAAATGAGTCTCTTCCCCTTTTCTCTGTCCTCCCCCTACAGGAGAACGCTGGGATAACAGGCAACAGAGAGGTTTACCAAAAATCAACAAGACCCAGATTGAACAATTTTAAAGTAAGCATCCCGCAAGAAACACACATATTTAGCTCTCACACATTCAGCTTTATGCTTGGCAAAAAGATTTTTTAAAAATGAAAAGGAGGGTGGAAACGGGGAGAAGGGAAAAGGGAGTCTGGGGAAAATGACTTTGGCGATGTGAGTCCATCAACACAGAGAAAAGGGAAGCACTTTTGAGTCAGGTTCCCCTTCTGGTTTTATCACTGTGTGACTTGTCTCCAGACCAAGTAACACAGTAATAGTCAGCCTCATCCTTTGCCTGCACTTTGGTGATGGTTAAATTGGCCACTTTCTTTGGGGCATCATTGGAAGGAGAGAAGCGGCTGGAGAACTCTGGACCAAATTCTGTCTTGTCTTTGCCTATGTCCCGGAGCAGGATAAAACTCGGGCTCCTTCCTGCTTTTTGTTGATACCAACTGAAACTTCCATAGCTGTAGCCACTGCTGATTGTGCAAGAGATTTGAACTGTACCTTCCAGGGATGCAGACTGAGTAGCCGACTGCGTCAGGGTGATCTGGGCGAAGGACCCTGCAGAGGGGAGAAATGGACACTTGTGAAGGAAGCAATAAGTGTTTGCTGTAACACAAGTAAACCAATGAATCAGACCAGAAAAATGTGGGAAGGGCACAGTTGAGTGGTCTAGCAGCTGCTTTCTGTATACTGACAGCGCCAGGCACGGCAGAGGGCAGAAGCCCTGCCAGTCAGTGCAGGCAACCCTAAGCTGGATAGACCAATGTTCCACCTTCCTCTGTCTAGGACAAGAGCAGGAAGGAAAGGTTTTCTGCACCTGAGCAGCAAGTAAAAAAGGTGAAAAGGAGCAAGGACCACTCCATCCTGTCTGTGCTGTCCAGGGTCCTGAGGACAAAGGCTGCCCCTTGCTATTCTCCAAGGTTCGCTCCCTCTCAAATACCTAGAATGGCTCTCTCATGCAAATCTGTTGGCTCTTCCTCCTTGGCTAGAAGCTAGAGTGAACTTGCAGAAGGTCTCCGCATCTACATATAAGTGTCTCCTGCAACCAAACATTGCGTGTCGAGGTCCCCAGGGCCACCCCAATAACTCTCACATCACACAGGAATTTTTGTTTAAGGTTTTTGGCATAATTTTGGCCACAACTTTATTAAAATACCAAAATGTGAGTGGTTGCTTAGGCATTGGTGGTGACTATCTGCCCCCCCCCCATGGGGGACAGACTGACATTCCGCACAGCTGTGAAAGTGAGAAAAGGGGAATATAATTGGGGGTAGCGACGGAGCAGGCAACCTGCCCGCAGCCCTCCCCAAATGCAACCAGGGGCTTTTGCATGGCCCAAGCCCCTTGCTAGGGTGGACAAAAGCAATAGTGAGCCCCTGATTCCTTTAATGGAATCCCTTGCAGCAGCAGCATTAGAGGGGCAGGCACAGCCAATCCATGCCCCTCAATCAACCAAGCCATAAACCAATGCCTAACCGCAACCTTACAAGTTGTGACGATTTGCTACGCAGTAGGCAAAAACCAGCGCAGGTGGCGCTGTGGGTTAAAGCCTCAGCGCCTAGGACTTGCCGATCGAAAGGTCGGCGGTTCGAATCCCTGCGGCGGGGTGCGCTCCCGCTGCTCGGTCCCAGCGCCTGCCAACCTAGCAGTTCGAAAGCACCTCCGGGTGCAAGTAGATAAATAGGGACTGCTTACCGGCGGGAAGGTAAACGGCGTTTCCGTGTGCGGCTCTGGCTCGCCAGAGCAGCGATGTCACGCTGGCCACGTGACCCGGAAGTGTCTCCGGACAGCGCTGGCCCCTGGCCTCTTAAGTGAGATGGGCACACAACCCCAGAGTCTGTCAAGACTGGCCCGTACGGGCAGGGGTACCTTTACCTTTACCTTTAGGCAAAAACCAAATGGCCCCAGCCAATCAGCCAGATGGACATAATTCCTACTGGGCCCCTGCCCCAAGAGCAGACGGCCCCATGACAGGCATAGGAAGGTCAAAGCGAACGACCATAAATATAGGGAGGGGGTGACGGGCAATCCGATGCACGGGCGAAAAGAGGAAGGCCTAGCCTCATGCAAGGAGCTTTAGCATTTCTGGCTGTCAATCAACAAATGGCAACATTAACTTCTTCCCAACGACAAGGGAAGCCCAATCACACCAGTGGCCAACGATCAATTAGCCCGCACCACAACTTTGGAGTGTCCTGTCGGCCCCCACCGCAACACGTGCTCTCCATGAAGGAGAACATGCTTTGCAGCATAGAGGGCTTCTCTTCAGAGTGTGAGCCAGCCACGCCTTTTGGGAGGCATTTCTGTTTCGTTCTGCTCGCTGCTTCTTTTCTTTTTCTTTCTTTCTAACTAATTTATTAAATTTTCTGTTTTACAATTTAAAGTACTCATTTTCACATCTTCAGATATCCATGACTTCCTGTCTTCTCTTTCCCTGGTTCATTTTACGCATCATAAATCCCTGTATATTTTATAAGAAGCATACCATTCAGTATTCCCCTATTGCATCCATCAAAACTTATTTACACTGTTGAATTGATCTTAATGCTGCCAGCATTTTCAGCTGTACACAGTTATGTCCCGTATATACAGTAAATGTTTTCCAATCTTCTCTAAACGTAGGTTCTTTTTCTTCTCTTATGCTAAGTCTGCGAGATGCGCATGTTCCATCAGTTTCAGTTGCCATTTGTCTTTATTTGGGACCTAGAACCTTAATTCTTCACCTTGAAGTTCTCAGAATCCACAATGATTGTGGTACTTTTCTAAAACATGGCCTCAATCCATGTGGATCGTAAGAGCTGAAAGGCAAGACCATCCATTGAGGAAGGATGTACGGGATGCAGGGCCAGCACAAAGTCCCAGTCCCATGGAAAGAACAATGTCAATGGGTAGTTGAACTCTGAGTGAACAGGAAGCGTCTGACAGAGTTGCTCATGTCTGCCAAACGTGCTTCTGCTTCACTTCACAGCAGAGTAGCAGGGTGTACAGGTGGTGTCTGATATAATAGATTTCTGCAAAAATTGGGGGAGAAAGGGCTGACATCTCCCCCTACAGGAGAAAGCAGGGATAACAGGCAACAGAGAGGTTTACCAAAAATCAACAAGACCCAAACTGCACAATTTGTAAGTAAGCATGCCGCAAGAAACACACATATTTAGCTCACACACATTCAGCCTTATTTCATGGCAAAAAGATTTTTTAAAAAAAATGAAAAGGAGGGTGGAAATGGGGAGAAGGGAAAAGGGAGTCTGGGAAAAATGACTTTGGCAATATGAGACCATCAACAGAGAGAAAAGGGAAGCACTTTTGAGTCAGGTTCCCCTTCTGGTTTTATCACTGTGTGACTTGCCTTCAGCTCCAGAAAGACAGTAATAGTCAGCCTCATCCTCTGACTTCAAATTGGTGATGGTTAAATAGGCCACTTTCTCTTGGGCATCATTGGAAGGAGAGAAGCGGCTGGAGAACTCTGGTCCAAAATCTGTCTTGTCTTTTTCTATGTCCCGGAACAGGATAAAACCTGGGCTCTTTCCTGCTTTTTGTTGATACCAACCAAAACCTCCAAAGATGTAGCGACTGCTGATTGTGCAAGAGATTTGAACTGTACCTTCCAGGGATGCAGACTGAGTAGCCAGCTGCGTCAGGGTGAACTGGGCGAAGGACCCTGCAGAGGGGAGAAATGGACACTTGTGAAGGAAGCAATAAGTGTTTGTTTGCTGTAATGCTAGTAAACCAATGAATCAGACCAGAATAATGTGGAAGGGGCACAGTTTAGTGGTCTAGCAGCTGCTTTCTGTATACTGACAGCGCCAGGCACGGCAGACGGCAGAAGCCCTGCCAGTCAGTGCAGGCAACCCTAAGCTCAATAGACCAATGTTCCACCTTCCTCTGTAGAGGACAAGAGCAGGAAGGAAAGGTTTTCGTCACCTGAGCAGCAAGTAAAGAAGGTGAAAAGGAGCAAGGACCACTCCATCCTGTCTGTGCTGTTCAGGGTCCTGAGGTCAAAGGCTGCCCCTTGCTATTCTCCAAGGTTCGCTCCCTCTCAAGTACCCAGAATGGCTCTCTCATGCAAATCTGTTGGCTCTTCCTCATTGGCTAGAAGCTAGGGTGAATTTGGAGAAGGTCTCCGTATCTACATACAAGTGTCTCCTGCAACCAAACATTGCAGCATAGAGGGCTTCTCTTCAGAGTGTGAGCCAGCCACGCCTTTTTTGAGACATTTCTGTTTAATTCTGCTTGCTGCTTCTTAATTCCTTAATTCTTCACCTTGAAGTTCTCAGAATCCACAATGATTGTGGTACTTTTCTAAAACATGGCCTCAATCCATGTGGGTCGTAAGAGCTGAAAGGCAAGACCATCCATTGAGGCACGATGTACAGGAGGCAGGGCCAGTACAAAGTCCCAGTCCCATGCAGAGAACAATGCCAGTGGGTAGTTGATCTGTGAGTGAACAGGAAGCCTCTGACAGAGTTGCTCATGTCTGCCAAACGTGCTTCTGCTTCACTTCACAGCAGAATAGCAGGGTGTACAGGTGGTGGCTGATATAATGTTGTTGTTGTTTCGTCCGACACTTCGTGACCCCACGGACCAGAGCACGCCAGGCACTTCTGTCTTCCACTGCCTCCCACAGTTTGATCAAACTCATGCTGGTAGCTTCAAGAACACCATCCAACCATCTCGTCCTCTGTCGTCCCCTTCTCCTTGTGCCCTCAATCTTTCCCAACATCAGGGCCTTTTCCAGGGAGTCTTCTCTTCTCATGAGGTGGCCAAAGTATTGGAGCCTCAGCTTCAGGATCTGTCCTTCCAGTGAGCACTCAGGGCTGATTTCCTTAAGAATGGATACGTTTGATCTTCTTGCAGTCCATGGGACTCTCAAGAGTCCCCTCCAGCACCATAATTCAAAAGCATCCATTCTTTGGCAATCAGCCTTCTTTATGGTCCAGCTCTCACTTCCATACATCACTACTGGGAAAACCATAGCTTTTACTATACGGACCTTTGTTGGCAAGGTGATGTCTCTACTTTACTTTTTCTGATATAATATAGATATAATATAGATTTCTGATATAATAGATTTCTGCAAAAATTGGGGGAGAAAGAGCTGACATCTCCCCTACAGGAGAAAGCAGGGATTACAGGCAACAGAGAGGTTTACCAAAAATTAGCAGGACCCCAATTGCACAATTTGTAAGTAAGCAAGCCCGCAACAAACACACATTTAGCTCACTCAAAACCAAATTTATATACTTGTCAAAAAGATTTTTAAAAAAAACTGAAAAATAGGGTGGAAATAGGGATAAGGGAAAAGTGGATCCGGGAAAAATGACTTTGGCAATCCCATCTACCATTGCAACCAATGTGCTTTGACTACTATACAGTGGTACCTCGTGTTACATATGCTTCAGGTTACATACGCTTCAGGTATACTGAGTTGAATAGGATCCAAATTGCAGCAGTCTGATTGGTCCTAGAACAATAGGATTCAGAATACAGCAGTCTGGTTGGTCCGCAGGAGCCACTCAATCTAACTCCAGGTGGAAGTGAATCCGCAACCTGATTGGCCTACAGGAGAATCTTGGAATTAGCCAATCACGTGGGGCCTATTGTGTAATAATGTATATAAAGCAGACATTTCGGGGGAACTTCCATTCCTCCTCACTACTATGAGCTGAATAAAGAGCATGAAATCCACACTCGACTCCAAGTATATTTCACTAGCAGTTCGAAAGCACGCCAGCGCAAGTAGATAAATAGGTACCGCTGCAGTGGGAAGGTAAACGGCGTTTCCATGTGCTCTGGCTTCTGTCACAGTGTTCTGTTGCACCAGAAATGGTTTAGTCCTGCTGGCCACATGACCTGGAAAGCTGTCTGCAGACAAACTCCGGCTCCCTCGGCCTTAAAGTGAGATATGCACGGCAAGAACCATAGTCACCTTTGACTTGACTTAACCCTCCAGGGGTCCTTCACCTTTTATAACTGTATGTTAAGAAGTCATCACATTTCTTCATATGACACTAACTCAGAGCATGGCTGAACTGGAAGCACCAGACATGTAGCCACACGTAGTGAACTTCACTTCACGTCCCAGGTGTAGGGGGTGCAGATAGCCTCTGACATCCCCATATCTGCTGAATTGGGGGGGAAGTGGACCAACATCCCCCCTAATGTCTAAAGCTGGAATAGCAGGCATCATATCAGCTAATTACATGAACACTAATGGTACCTAATAGGAAATTGGATGTTGTTTGCCAGTGGCCCAGTGCTACTGCTTCAGGCCTTTGAGTAAGACTCGGATTTCCAAACGTTTTTGCCTGATAATGGCTTACTCTTTAAATTTTAAGTACTTCAGGTATTTATTTATTTATTAAAATTATTCCACCTTTCCTGCTCTAAGGACCCCAGGGCAACAACAAGTGATGAAACAAAGCACTTTAAAAGCAATTGCTTGCTGGGTCATATTGATGTGGAACAGGGGCTGGAATCAGATGTCACTTTAGTTCTGTCCAACCCTGCTATTGAAAAGGCTTAAGGCTCAGAATGAAGAAAGCTCTGTGGTGAATCTAAACTCCTTGCTCTGAAGGAGGAAACATGAATGTTTTTGTTTCATTTCCCCATCAGACTTGATCACCGTGTAACACATTGCTGAACCAATCCCCACAATAATAAACAGCCTCATCGTCAGCCTGGGTGTTGGTGATGGTTAAATAGCCCATATTCCCAGAGAGGGAAGCAGTGAATCGATCAGGGATCCCTGTTCCTCTGCTGCAACCATTACACTGCACATAGCGAGGGGCTTGTCCAGGTCTCTGCTGATACCAGTAAATAAAGCCACGATTGCTGCTGGCGGTGCAGGAGAGTTTAGTGGTTTCTCCTGGTGACACAGACTGAGAGGGAGGTTGAGTCATCGTATCCTGTGAAATCACACCTTTGGAAGATGGAAAAATGAAAGGAAAACATTTAATCTTGCTTCTGCTTCCAGATATGAAGGAAGCACTATGATAAATGCATAGCATCTGTTTGCTGTTCTGAGTCCTGAGGAGTGTGAATCCTCCACATTCTTACCTGAGAAGTAGCTGAAAAGTGCAAGGAAGCAGAGAGTCCAGGCTTTGGTGAGCATGGTTTGACTTTCTAAAAACAAAGGGTACCTGGATGAGCCTTCCTGCTTCTGTCCTAAATTTCCCCAGGAACTGGAGACAAAGGTCCTGTCATATAAAGCTATTGGTGCCCACTGGCTTTGCTAAAACGCCACTCCCCCTCTGGGGAGGTGGGACAATTTATGTCAGCCAATGAACAAAGAAGATATTTGCATGAGGAAGAGTATATAAAAAGAAGAGGGAAGGTTCTTTGTACTGGAATGAGAGAAATATGAAATTTGTGAAGCATTGGTCACTGGAATAAGACGCTCGAGAAAGCGAATTAGGCCAGGGTGGGTGTGAGATGGAAACTTGGGAAATATATCATTTTTATTAAATTTTCTGTTTTACATTTTAGAATATTCATTTCTAAAAATATCAAGGACTTCTTCTCTTTCCATGACTTGTTTTGCATAACATAAAAGCCTGCATATTTTACATAAACTAAACCATTGAATATTACATTATTAGATCCATCAAAACTTATTTACACTGTTGAATTTATCTTAATGCCGCCAACGTTTTCAAGTGTACACAATTCCTTCCCCCCCCCCCCAATATATTCAATAAACATTTTCCAATCTTGGGAAATACCCATTTCTCTCTCTAAACAGTAATCCAAGGACAGATAAATGTGTCCCTGAGAATGATGGGAGAGGAAGTCCTGTCCCTGAGAATCCCCCCAGCCAGCTCCTCTTCTCTGGCCTTTTCCCTATCACCATCAAAATTCTTTAAAGTCACCATAGAAGTTTCTGTTGAAAGCTTCCCCAGCATCTGAGTCTGCCGTCTAGCTCAGGATCATGGGGAAATTCCTACAGCTACATTCCACCAGGAGGAAGTTTTCAGGGGCTGCATGTGTGTGTGTGTGTGGGGGGGGTGTTTCCAGAAAGAAAAGTAGATGGACCAGTGAGTCTGACGCTTATCTTTGCCAGTGGTGTCACAACAGGGGGGCGTGGGGGGGGGCGGCACGCCCCAGGTTCCATGTCTGAGGGGGTGACAAGAAATCACCCCGCTGGGGCTCACAGCGGCACAGGCAGCCATCGCTCTGCCGCAACTGCATGTGGAGGATTCTCTGTTCGCTGCAGCCGTGAGCACAGGATCACGGCGCCAGCGGCAAACTGCTAAGTACAGTGCATGTGCGGCGTCGCACGCATGTGCTGTACGTAGTGACGCCAAACATGCGCTGATGATGTTGATGGAGGAGTTTGCTCAGCAGACACCTTGAATGAACTTGGAGTAAAAATTTGAAACCTGCAATGTGCATTGATCCATGCCCACTTGTTGGATGAGTGATTTTTGACCTGGATAAAGGACTGGAATGAGTTGCAGTCCCTCTCATATACCTTCCAACATTTCTCCGAAGAAAATAGGGATGTCCTATTCATCATCATCATCATCATTATTATTATTATTATTATTATTATTATTATATACAATGCACACACAACATTACATCTACAATCATTCAAATACCGACAACACAAAAATACAAACATAAATGTTACGCCTATGTGACTTCCCTCCACCAGTGTTCATCATTTCTTATGTTTATTATATTCTTATTTATATTTCAATTTGTAATTCTCATTTTTAATATTGTTATTTAACTAATATTTTGTTTCCTGAATCAACTTCATTATTATTATTATTATTACTATTATTATTATTAAATAATAATAATAAAACATATATAAAAACAGAATAAAACATTCAACCTTAAAAAACTTCCCTGTACAAAGCTGCCTTCAGAGGTCTTCTAAAGGCTGTATAGTTACTTATTTCCATGACTGGGGGGGTTGCATAACCTACTCTCAAACATTTCTCTGATGGAAATAGAGACATCCTAAGGCAGCCTTTCTCAGCCTGTGGGTTCCCAGATGTTGCTCCCATCACCCCTAGCTAGCAAGGCCAGAGCTCAGGGATAATGGGAGTTGTAGTCCATCAACATCTGGGGACCCACAGGTTGAGAACTACTGTCTAAGGGAAAATGGGACATTCAGGGATCAGATCAGAAACCAGGATTCTGTAAATCCCAAAGTGCCCCTGGAAAATAGGGACACATGGAGGATCTGTCATCTCTACTATTCAAAGAGTCCCATGTAAAGATGAAATGAAGCTCTGTAGCAAATCTGAACTCCTAGCTCTGAAGGAGGAAGAGAGAAGGTTTTTTGTCTCAGTTCCCCATTAGATTTGAGCACCGTGGAATGCATTAATACTGCTATACCATGTGCCGCAATAATAAGCAGCCTCATCTTCAGCCTGAGTGCTGGTGATGGTTAAATAGCCAACATTTCCAGAGAGGGAAGCTGTGAATCGATCCGGGATGCCCTCACCTCGGTTTTGGCCATTTTGGTGCACATAGCGAGGGCCCAGTCCAGGTCTCTGTTGATACCAAGTAATGTAGCCCACTTTACCATTGGGGGTGCAGGAAAGCTTAATGGTTTGTCCAACGGACACAGACTCAGAGGCTGCTTGAGTCATGGGAGACTGTGAAATGACACCTGTGTAAAAAAGAAATGAAAACCATTGTCTTGATTCACTTAGGGTGCTTAGATATATCAGGCAGTCACTAAGATCAATCTGCAATATAAATAGTTTTGTTGTTGGGAATTAGATCTGTGGAAAGCGAGTCCACAATATCCTTACCAGAGAAGTAGCTGAGAAATGCAATGAAAGACAGAAACCAGGCCATGGTGAGTTCTCTAGAGCAGACTGACTTTCTCAAAGAAACAGAGAACTGGCAGGGACCGTACTGCTCCTTTCTCATATCCTCCAGGACCAAAAGATGAAAGGTATGTCGCTTAAAGCCTATTGGCTTTGCTAGAAATGCCCCTGTGGAGGCGGGACATTCCAAGTCAGCCAATGAACAGAGAAGACATTTCATATTTGCATAAGAAAGAATATTTGAAAGAGGAGACACGCCTGGCTTTGTCCTGGGATAGCAGAAATATGAACTTTCTATGGCAACGTTTGCAGCAATAGGGAGTGAACAAATTGGGGAAACTTGAGAAACCACTGTTTTCCTCTTAACAGAAGACTGAGGGATTTGCCCTGGCGGATGAGGGGCCAGGAGGGAGAAAGCTTAACAGGTCTTGATCTGGATAATCCTTCCAACCAGCTCTGGCCTTTCTCCAACCCCACCAAACTTATTGACGTCTCAGTGGTCTCTGTTGAAGGCCACCTTCATCTGTCTCAGAATCTGACTCTATCCTCTAGCTCAAGAGTGGGGGACAATTCCCAGGACAGCATTCTCTCACTAGGAACATTTCAGAAGCTACTTTTTCAGAAGTGCTTGGTAGAGCCAGAAGCAAAAGTACAGTGGTACCTCTGGTTATGTACTTAATTCGTCCCGGAGGTCCGTTCTTAACCTGAAACTGTTCTTAACTTGAAGCACCACTTTAGCCAATGGGGCCTCCCGCTGCCACCACACGATTTCTGTTCTCATCCTGAAGCAAAGTTCTTAACCCGAGGTAATATTTCTGGGTTAGCAGAATCTGTAACCTGAAGCGTCTGTAACCTGAAGCGTATGTAACCCAAGGTACCACTGTAGATGGAATAGTGAATTTGAACCAGGCGTGGATAGAATTGGATGCATTCCAGCTATGCAAAACATAAAGGTTTCAACACACTCCCCAACACTCCTATATTCCAATCAGTAGGAGGTATTATCACGGACTCACAGCTCAAGGACATATTTCAGCCTGGCAAAAACATTTCAGGTCAAGCAGCAGGCATGGTGTGGTCTGTGTCCTGGAGAGATGTGTGGCCCTGCAAGAATTCTGAGGGCCTGATAAGGGAGGACTGGAGGGTCATATTTGACCACTCCCAACCTGAGTTTCTCCACCCACCCTCTAGAATGTAGATGATAGGTGTTTTTGAAACTACATCTTCCAGGATTCCATGTGCCTAGGGAGGCATTCAGGGCAAATAAGTGAAGTAAGGTAAGGACCCCTGGACAGTTAAGTCCAGTCAAAGGCCACTTTCTGAGCTCTTCTCAATTTTGGGGAGAGCGGTGGAGGAAGGCTGTTCAGAGACTGTGACTCTGTTATCCCTCTCATTTCCAGCATTTCTTCTCCTAGCTGTTCCCCATCCAGTGTTTCCCAGCTTCTGCCTTCTGAACTATGCCCCTCTGCAAACCACTGTTCCAAATCTATACTGTCCTCCTGCTCCTGGGAAGATTCAGGATCTGGAGCAGGAGCAGGGGGAGGGCAAGGCTCCCACCACCCCTCCTCAGTGCAGCCCTGTCTCTGACACAGGTTGAGATTGCATGTTGAGAAATGGCACCTTTGGGGAGGAAATGAAAAGAAGAGCTTGAGTCATCGATTATGCTAACAAATAGCCTCAAAGGGCAATGATACATGCAGAATATAATGGGTGTTGTGGACCCAGAAACCTGAAGAGTCATCTGCATCTTCACCTGAGATGTAGCTGAGAAGTGCAAGGAAGCCCAGAGCTCAGGCCCTTTCTAGAGGAGCCTGCCTTTCTCAAAGGAACAGATAAGGTGCAAGGATCTTCTGGATTTTTTCTGAAATCCCACCAGGAACTGCAGGTGATGTCACTGTCTTGGAAAGCAACTGGTGCCCATTGGCTTTGCTAGAAATGCCACTCCTCCTCTGACCTTCTAGGCCACCCAGTGAACAGAGAAGATATTGACACAAGTGAGGGTATTTAAAAATAAGAGGGGGGAAGGATCCTGATGTAGTTCTGGGATGAGACTAAAATGGTGTAAATAGAGTAGAGAGGGAACTAAGGCAGGATCTGGAAAACCAGGAAGATCCTGTTTTCTTGTGAACAGTAACGCAAACACTGAAGAACTGGTGGGGTAGCAGGGGAGCTCCAGAAATAGATTAGCATTAGAGCAGAGGGGGGAAACACTCCTCCTCCCCAAACATCGGAATGCCAACCAAACTCTGAGCAGGACTGAAGAGGAAGCACTACAGATGGAGCCATGCATGGTGGAGATGCTTCATTTCACACCACAGGTGTGGGGGTTGCTCTCAGATCCTCATTTTGCCCAGTTTGTGAGAAGTGGACCAACATCTCCCCCTGAAGATAAAATCAGGAATAGCAGGCATCATATAAGCCACCAACAACATGAGCCCTAATGGAGTATTATGTGAAAACTCATTTTCATTCTTAGTGCTTCAGCACTACATAGGTATTCACACATTTAGGTGAGACCCTGATTTTCCACAGCATGCCTGCCTGATATGGCCAAAGTCCCCCTCTTATCTTTTAGTAATAGTGATTTTACTGTGTCTGGTCAGTGCAAGTTGATAAAATAAGACCCTGCTGGCTTTGTCCAGCAATGTTGTGGTCATCTTTAACATATGCCAACATTTTCAACCACTTCAATGTGAGTTCTTGCTGGGGTGGTTTGTTCTGCAGGCACCTTTCTTTAATCCACTTGCCATGAGCTTTGGCAACCTGCAGTGTGTACTGAGGTCACTGGGTGATCTTCATGTGGAGAAGAAGATTCAGTCAGATGCCATTTTAGTTCCATGCCATGTGACATTCTGACATCATGCATGCACACTGCAGAATGCCTTTCTCCATGTATGCCCACTCATCCCTGCAAAATCAGCGCTGTTATGCATTTAGAAAAAAACCTTTTCTTCATGTGGCAGCACCACAACTTTGGAACTCCCTGCCTATTGACACCAGCAGTGCCTTCATTGCACTGTTTTTGGTACCTGTTGAAAATATGTTTGTTTAGGCGAGCCTTTCTGGGTGGAATGCTGACATGGGTTTTAATCTCTTTCTAGCTTATTGTTGATTTCAATTGTTTCTGAAAGTTTTGAACAGGAGTTCAAAACAGTTCATTGCGGATAATTTCATTGATTTATTGTTTTGTTCTCTATCTCTACTGTTGGAAGATGTATGCTTCCAAATAAAAATGGCAGGGAGAGTGCTGTTGCAGTCAGGTCCATAATAATCTGGCTGGTTCATGTGAGAAAAGCATACTGGACCAGGGGCTTATCCACACTTGTCCTGTGTCTAAAAGGCAGAGGTCCATGGGGGATATATCCAGCCTCATATAACTCTACTTAATGCACAATACCAGTAGCAGTAAAGCTTTGCTGGATGAAATTTTCATAGCCTCTGGTCTAATTTTTTGGGAACCCTGTGATGTGTTTAAGTTCTTACTCTGCTAACTATATAGGAATCTGCTCTGGATCAATATTGAGTAGGATTCCATGACATATCTCTAGTGATTCTAAGCTGCCAGGTGTGAAGGAGGAAGGTGGAAGGTTTTTGTCTCAGTTCCCCATAAGACTTGATCACTGTGCCACAAGCTATAGCTGTTAAACCAAGCCCCACAGTAATAGACAGCCTCGTCTTCAGCCTTGAGGTTAGTGATGGTTAAATAGCCAGTATTCCCAGAGACAGAAGCGGTGAATCGATCAGGGATCCCTTCTCCCCTGCTGCCACCATTATAATGCACATAGCGAGGGGCCTGCCCAGCTTTCTGTTGATACCAGTTAATATAGCTGCCGCTGGGACTGCTGCTGGCAGTGCAAGGGAGTTTAGCCGTTTGTCCTGGGGACAAAGACTCTGATGTAGGTTGTGTCACAGTATGTTGAGAAATGACACCTTTGCAAAAAGAAAAAGAAAGAGAAGATATTGATTCACAGGATTTTCTCACAAACATCCTAAAAGCGGTATGATAAAGGCAAACTACAGTTGGTGCTAATTTGCCCAGAAGCCAGTGGAAAGGCAATCTTCCACATCCTTACCTGAGAAATAGCCAAAAAGTGCAAGGAAAGACAGAGCCCAGGCCATGTTAAGCTCTCTAAATGACTTGGGCTTTCTCAACAAAAAGGTTAAGCAGCAGGGACCTTCCTGTTTCCTTTTCTACCCCGCAGGAACAGAAGAGGAAGGAGCTGTCCTATAAAGATTTTGACCCTCCCTGGCTTTGCCAGAAATGCCTCTTCTCCTCTTCTGATAAGGCGTGACATTTTAGCTCAGCCAGTGAGCAGAGGATATATTTGCATAAAGGAGAGTTTTAAAAGAAGACGACGGAAGGGCCATGGCTTTGCCCTGGAATGGGAGTAATATATAGTTTATGAATAAGAATAGGAAATGGGGAAATGTGATGTGTGGGTGTAACTGTGGGAACTGTCTACTTTCCTGTTAATAGCTGCTCTGTCCCAGCGCCGCAACCTCATAGTCGCCTTTGACTGGACTTAACCGTCCAGGGGTCCTTTACCTTTTACATTTGCATGTCGAGGTCCTCCAATCCACCCCCAAATGCTTCACACTTCACACATAATTTTTGTTTAAGGTTTTTGGCATAATTTTGGCCACAACTTTATTAAAATACATAACTGTGAGTGGTTGCTTAGGCATTGGTTATGACTATCTGTCCCCACGCCTAGGGACAGAACTGACTTCCGGATTCCAGCGAAAGTCAGTAAGGGAAAACAATACTGGGGAGAGCATGAAGCCAAGCACCAGACCCTCACCCCCCCCCCGTATGCTCCCTGGGGCTTGCACGGCCCTAAGCCCCCTTCAGGGGTACGGACAAAAGAATGGCAAGCCCCTGGATTCCTTTAACGGAATTCCCTTTCCGCAGCAGCATTGGAGGGGCAGGCACCGCCAATCCTTACCCCTCCACCAACCAATTTTTTAACCAATGCCTAACCACAACCTTACAAGTTGTGACGATTTGCTACGCAGTAGGCAAAAGCCAAATGGCACCAGCCAATCAGCCAAATGGACAAAATTCCTACCAGGCCCCTGCCCCAAAAGCAGGCGACCCCATGACAGGCATAGCAAGGTCAATCAAGATTCCTAAAATTAGGGAGGGTGGGCGGGTGATCCGATGCACACAGCAAAAGTGCCTAGTCAGAGTTGCGTGACTTCATTTTATAACCTTTGGTCCAACCCCCTAAATGGCAACACCAAAATTTGCCCAACAACCCAACCGCCCAATCACTGCGGGTGGTCATCCAAGCTACGCCGCCCAGCAACAGAGGGGTGGCCTTCCAGACCCCACCGCAACATGTGCTCTCTATTAATGAGAACACACTTTAGTAATCTAAATGCTAAAGAGTCAATAGGAGTGGGCTGGGGCTGAGAGCTTCAGGTAAAGGTAGTTTTTTCCCCCCCTGCGGTCCATGCTAGAGAAGGACACATTTTTCGTCTCAAATATAAGTAAGCTTGCTTTGTGACAGCCATTGTAGTAAGCTCAATAGAAAACCAATCAAACAAGTTCAACAAACAAAGAGTGCCAATAAATGGAAACCCAGGTGAGAGAAACGGTCAAAACTTCAAAAAATAGAACGAATGGGGAAATGAAATGAATCTGTCTGCACACATCTCCCAGTAAACTGAACATGACTGAACAGGAAGCCCCAGAAAAGGAGCCATGAATGGGAGTCTTCTGCTTCACTGCACATCACAGGTGCCGGGGCACAGGCCATCTCTCGAATCCAACGTACCAAATGTGGGAGAAATTGAGCAACACAGCCCCCTAAGGGTGAACTCTAGAATAGCTGGTATTGTGCATGGAAATGTTGTTCACCTTCCCGCTGCAGCAGTACCTAAACCACTGAGCCTCTTGGGCTTGCTGATCAGAAAGTCGGTGGTTTGAATCCCCATGACGGAGTGAGCTCCTGTTGCTCTGTCCCAGCTTATGCCAACCTAGCATTCGAAAGCACGCCCGTGCAAGTAGATAAGTTATGTATAGCAGTATGAACACTCATGGTGTGTAAAAGGAGACCTAATGCTCTTTATCACCGCTCCAGCATTAATCTTGGGCCTCAGCCCAAGGAGCATCTCCACCCCCATCATTCAGCTGTGACACTGAGGTCCAGCTCCGAGGGCCTTCTGGCGGTTCCCTCACTGTGAGAAGCGAGGTTACAGGGAACCAGGCAGAGGGCCTTTTGGGTAATGGCACCTTCCCTGTGGAATGCCCTTCCATCAGATGTCAAGGAAATAAACAACTATATGACTTTTAGAAGACATCTGAAGGCAGCCCTGTTTAGGGAAATTTTTAATGTTTGGTGTTTTATTGTGTTTTTAATGTTCTGTTGGAAGCTGCCCAGAGTGACTGGGGTGGTCCGGTCAGATGGGCGGGGTATAAATAAGTTGTTGTTATAATATTTGAGTGAGAATAGGCTTTTCCAGAACACCTTTGTCTGACATGGAATATTTAAGTTGTTGTTCACAAGCAGTTTCCCTTCTCAGAACTGCCCTTTGGGATATCGGCCCCCAGGAAGAACCGTTTTAACACCACCTGCAGCTTCCAGACTAGTCACAAGGGTAGTCTCACATCGAGAGCATTTCAGTAATATAGCCATACATTTAAGAGTACTGTTACTTTGTCTGCTCAGTGGTGTCTTCAGAGCTGTGAATGAGGAAGAGTAAAGGGATTTTTGTCTCAGTTCCCCATAAGACTTGATCACTGTGCAACACGTTATAGCTGTTAAACCAAGCTGCACAGTAATAGACAGCTTCATCTTCAGCCTGGATGTTGGTGATGCTTAAATAGCCATTGGTTCCAGTGGCAGAAGCAGTGAATCGATCAGGGATCCCTTCTCCCCTGCTGCCACCATTAACATGCACAAAGTGAGGGGCCTGCCTAGGTTTCTGTTGATACCAGAAAATATAGGTGCCACTGTGACTATTGCTGGCTGTGCAAGAGAGTTTAGCCATCTGTCCTGGGGACACAGACTCAGAGGCAAGTTGAGTCATTGTATGTTGACAAAGGACACCTTTTGCACAAAGAAAAAGAAGAAGACATTGATTCACTTATTTTGCTCACAAATATAATAAAAAGCACTGTGTGGTTGGTGTTGTTTGCCCAGAAACCTATGTAAGCGGAATCCTTCACATCCTTACCTGACAAATAGGTGAGAAGTGCAAAGAAGGACAGAGGCCAGGCCATGGTAAGCTCTCAAAAGGCGTTGGAGTTCCTCAAATAAACAGTGAACTGTCAGGAACCTTCCTTCTGCTGTTTTAGATTCCCTCAGGAACTGAAGAGGAAGGGTCTCGCATATATAGCAATAGATGCCTATCTTTGCAAGAAACGCCACACCTCTTCTGAGGAGGCGTGACATTCTAAACCAGCCAATGAAGACAAGGTATTTGCATGAGGGAGAGCTCTGGATAGGGATAGAACTCTCCAATATTCTGCCAATAATAATAATGATGATAATAATAACAGTATTGATTTGTTGTTGAGCCAGAATCCGAGGGAAAGGGAGTCCTCCACACTCTTACCCGAGAAGTAGCTGAGAAGTGCAAGGGAACAGAGAGTCCAAGCCATGGCGAGCTCTCTAGAGGCTTCTGACTTTGTCAAAGAAACAGACCACCGGCAGCAGGCTTCTCTCTTCGATCGCCCAGAAAGTGAAGATTGAGGGTCTGTCATATAAAGTTATTGATGCCCATTGGCTTTCCTAGAAATGCCTCACCTCCTCTGAGGAGGCAGGAGATTCCAGGCCAGCCAATGATCACAGAAGACATTTGCATGAGGGAGGGGATTTAAAAAGAAGAGGGGAGGCTCCCGGTTTTGTCCTGGGATGACAGAAATGTGCAGCCAGAATGCATTTAATCTTTTCATTTCTGAAAGATTGGGCACATTTGGTTCCCTAGAAGAAAGAAAATTGAAGGTAGTAAGAGTCCAGGAAAAATATTTTAACTTTGACACAGTCTAAGGCAACTTTATAGATCATACAAATGATGAACAGTGCCTATTGTCAACAACACAGTTTGGAGTGCACGAAGCGCATATTTTAAATAGTATTTGTTCCTTTTTTCCTCCTGTCTTGTATATACAAAGTACTGCAGACCAGTACTGCTGCTAACATGTATTTTTATTATGATGATTATTTGCGTTTTCAAAAACAGGAACAGAGAGCATATTTAATCCCCCTCCCCTGCCTTGCCCTCCCCTCCCCCTGTCCCACTTACAGCTTCATACATCATGTATACATATTTTCCAAGTTATTACATCTTAACTTTTATGCTTATTTTCTTAGCTGTAAGTGTTTACTCAAACCAGCACTTCTAATATTAATATAAATAACAGCAGGGACGTTGGCCAACCTCGGCCCTTTATATATAATACATAAAATGTATCTTTTCATTTGTGGACAGCAGACCAAGCGATGGAAGTTACTGTGTATCATTCTGTTTTTGTTAAGATTTTGATGGTTTTAGTATATGCACTGTGGCAAGGGTCTGTTTTGTCTTCGGAGATGACTCTGACTACACGTGTGCTGGCTTGCCCCCATGATTGAGGGGGCCGTGGCCATACGACATGCAAATGACATGCATGCATGCCGTGTGACATTCTGACACCATGCATGCACACTGCAGAATGCCTTTCCCCATGTATGCCCACTCAACCCTGCAAAATCAGCGCTGTTATGCATTTAGAAAAAAACCTTTTTTTCATGTGGCAGCACCAAAACTTTGGAACTCCCTGCTATTGACACCAGCAGTGCCTTCATTGCACTGTTTTTGGTACCTGTTGAAAATATTTTTGTTTAGGCGAGCCTTTCTGGGTGGAATGCTGACATGGGTTTTAATCTCTTTCTAGCTTATTGTTGATTTCAATTGTTTCTGAAAGTTTTGAACAGGAGTTCAAAACAGTTTCTTGCGGATAATTTCATTGATTTATTGTTTTGTGAACCACTTTGAGGCGTCATTATAATCAAGAGGTGTATATAAATCTTGTGAAATAAAATTAAAAAAAACAGAGCAGTTCGTTAAAACTGACTGTTCTATCTCTACTGTTGGAAGATGTATGCTTCCAAATAAAAATGGCGGGGAGTGTGTTGTTGCAGACAGGTCCATAATAATCTGGCTGGTTCATGTGAGAACAGCATGCTGGACTAGGGGTTTATCCACACTTGTCCTGTGTCTAAAAAGCAGAGGTCCATGGGAGATATATCCAGCCTAATATAACTCTGCTTAATGCACAATGGGGCTAAGACCATAAAGCTGTCCTACCAGTAGCAGTAAAGCTCTGCTGGATGAAATTTTAATAGCCTCTGGTCTAATTTTTTGGGAACCCTGCGATGTGTTTAAGTTTTTATTCTGCTAACTATGCAGGAATCTGCTCTGGATCAATATTGAGTAGGATTCCATGACATATCTCTAGTGATTCTAAGCTGCCAGGTGTGAAGGAGGAAGGTGGAAGGTTTTTGTCTCAGTTCCCCATAAGACTTGATCACTGTGCCACAAGCTATAGCTGTTAAACCAAGCCCCACAGTAATAGACAGCCTCATCATCAGCCTGGAGGTTGGTGATGGTTAAATAGCCAGTATTCCCAGAGACAGAAGCGGTGAATCGATCAGGGATCCCTTCTCCCCTGCTGCCACCATTATAATGCACATAGCGAGGGGCCTGCCCAGCTTTCTGTTGATACCAGTGAATATAGCCGCCGCTGGGACTGCTGCTGGCAGTGCAAGGGAGTTTAGCCGTTTGTCCTGGGGACAAAGACTCCGATGTAGGTTGAGTCACAGTATGTTGAGAAATGACACCTTTGCAAAAAGAAAAAGAAAGAGAAGATATTGATTCACAGGATTTTCTCACAAACATCCTAAAAGCGGTATGATAAAGGCAAACTACAGTTGGTGCTAATTTGCCCAGAAGCCAGTGGAAAGGCAATCTTCCACATCCTTACCTGAGAAATAGCCAAAAAGTGCAAGGAAAGACAGAGCCCAGGCCATGTTAAGCTCTCTAAATGACTTGGGCTTTCTCAACAAAAAGGTTAAGCAGCAGGGACCTTCCTGTTTCCTTTTATACCCCGCAGGAACAGAAGAGGAAGGAGCTGTCCTATAAAGATTTTGACCCTCCCTGGCTTTGCCAGAAATGCCTCTTCTCCTCTTCTGATAAGGCGTGACATTTTAGCTCAGCCAGTGAGCAGAGGATATATTTGCATAAAGGAGAGTTTTAAAAGAAGACGACGGAAGGGCCATGGCTTTGCCCTGGAATGGGAGTAATATATAGTTTATGAATAAGAATAGGAAATGGGGAAATGTGATGTGTGGGTGTAACTGTGGGAACTGTCTACTTTCCTGTTAATAGCTGCTCTGTCCCAGCGCCGCAACCTCATAGTCGCCTTTGACTGGACTTAACCGTCCAGGGGTCCTTTACCTTTTACATTTGCATGTCGAGGTCCTCCAATCCACCCCCAAATGCTTCACACTTCACACATAATTTTTGTTTAAGGTTTTTGGCATAATTTTGGCCACAACTTTATTAAAATACATAACTGTGAGTGGTTGCTTAGGCATTGGTTATGACTATCTGTCCCCACGCCTAGGGACAGAACTGACTTCCGGATTCCAGCGAAAGTCAGTAAGGGAAAACAATACTGGGGAGAGCATGAAGCCAAGCACCAGACCCTCACCCCCCCCCCCCCGTATGCTCCCTGGGGCTTGCACGGCCCTAAGCCCCCTTCAGGGGTACGGACAAAAGAATGGCAAGCCCCTGGATTCCTTTAACGGAATTCCCTTTCCGCAGCAGCATTGGAGGGGCAGGCACCGCCAATCCTTACCCCTCCACCAACCAATTTTTTAACCAATGCCTAACCACAACCTTACAAGTTGTGACGATTTGCTACGCAGTAGGCAAAAGCCAAATGGCACCAGCCAATCAGCCAAATGGACAAAATTCCTACCAGGCCCCTGCCCCAAAAGC